>NC_134865.1:35496250-36170000 GCF_049852395.1 Peromyscus maniculatus bairdii
TCCAGTGTGGGTCCTCCGCAGGCTCTGCGGGCCGGCCCGAAGAGCCACCAAACCCCAGGACTCCCGGATGACTCTGCCTTGTGATAACATGAATGAACTCTCTCCCGAACTAGCACAGAGCGCTGCCTCGGCGTTTCTGCCAACTTCCCGAAACTGCACAAAACTGTGCGCAATTGTGTTTAAGAGCACTTGTGCCCCGGAACAGGGTTCATGGCTCTCATCAGATCCTCTCATCAGATCCTCTCATCAGATCCTCTCATCAGATCCTCTCATCAGATCCTCTCATCAGATCCTATCATCAGATCCTTTCATCAGATCCTTTCATCAGATCCTATCATCAGATCCTATCATCAGATCCATGAAGGAAGGATGCATCCATGAAATCTCACCAAAGTTCATGTAAATCAAAACAACAACAACAAAGCTGTGTGCTGCCATTTGCTTAGCGTCTTTTGCTCTAGTCTCGGAGTAACTACACGCACCTGAGGATACATGCGAGTCCGTCTTTACCTGATTTTTAACCTAGATTTCAGGCCTTCGTCTGAGTTTTAAATCCCAAAGGAACTTTGGGATTTCATTTGATTTCTTCTTTGCTAATTTCTTCACATACCAGCCTATTTGTGTGTGTGTGTGTGTGTGTGTGTGTGTGTGTGTGTGTGTGTGTCTGTGTGTGTGTGATATTGTTAGCACATTTCTCAAGACAGCCTAAATTAGGGGGCATTTTTTTATTCTCTTGATTTATGAAATTTTAAGGAAGATGAGCATCTAAGAAATCAGTGTCTTTATTCTACCAAAACTTTAAAAAATGGCTTCTGTGTATCTTTAGAAATAACTTGAAAGAAATAATATTAGGTATTAAGATCCAGTTTGAATGGAGACACAGTGACACACGTCTGTTGTCCTAGCATACTGACAATGGAGACAGGAGGATGGTGGTTTGAGGCTGGCCTGTGTGTACTACCCAGTGAGACAGGTCTCCACAATTTTTTCCCCTATTTCTCAGATGTTTTAAAATTACTTACAAACAGGCTTCTATGCTAAGAGGCCAAGTTATGAAATAGGAAGATTCATTATTGAGGTCAAATTAAAGCTGGACTCAGTATGAGTGAGGAAAGAGTAAAACATATGAAACCTATCTTGTTCTCTTGTGATGCTAGCTATCAAGCAGAAAAATAATTGAACTTGATGAAAAGCAAAATAAAGTGTTCCCAATACTACGCATTCAATATCTTTACTTCAGGAAAAGCTAAAGCAATTTCAGGGGGTTATTTTTGTCTAAAAAGTAATTTATTGCTTGGGTAAGCATGACACATGGGGTTTTGTGAGCCCTGCTCACCTGGCTGGAGCAATATTATATCAGTCTTTGTAGTTTTGGTTCATTGTACCTACGGCACTAAAAAGAATTCTTTGAATCTCCCCTGGAATATAATGTGTACAGTAGTATAATAAAATGCTTTCATTGAAAGTAAATTTGGTTTGAAATTTAAGATTTTTAGAACTAAAACACTACCTCCTCAGACCCAAGAGACAACATTATAAATATCCTAAAGTGAATCAGCTATGCTTAAGGCTTATGCATGAAAACAACTAAACTAATGAACAAGGCTTCTGATAAGCACATGGAAGCTAAAACTAGGAAATGAACTGGACCATTTTATGAAGAAATTTACTACTTTCATTGTGTATGATTACTTGAAATTTAATGTGTCCTCTCAAAACCCACATAAGTCATTAAGTTGCCATCTGACAACCATTAATTGCCACAAAGAAAGAAATTCTACCCCCGGCTTCAAGACTGCAGCTTGTACATATGGGTAGTTGGGTAGTCTGACTTTTAAGGTTAGCTACGCTTCTTGGAGTATACTTATCTCCATCAGTCTCTCTTATTCTATTAGCTATATTAATTTAAGTGTATACTGGGCTAGGTTGATAGATAAGCATAATACTGAAACCATATTGAGACATAGATGTGAAACAGAGAGAGAAAAAAAATAAGGTCAGTAGGGTGCGGGCACAACAAGATGAAGCACTTGCCCCCTTAGTGTTCCTTGCAATACTCAAATCTTCATTGTAGTTTCTGATGATGCAGTTGATAACCAGGGAAACTTAAACCCCAGGAAACAGAGATTTGGAAGAGCACTACTGAAGTTACTATTTTTGTTACCTACACACTGAATTGTTAATTGTCATAAACCAAGCAATGAAATATAAAACTGAGCTTCAGATGGTAGGAGTCAGAGGGGATGGAGGTCACCAGGAGAACACGGCCCACTGAATCAACTAAGCGCGGGGCTAATGTGTTCACAGAGACTGGAGTGATAAGCACTGGGCCTGCGTGAGTCTGCACCAGGTCCTCTTATGTTACGACTGTTATCTTGCTGTTTTGTTGGACTCCTAACAGAGCAAGAGGGTGTGTCTCTGGCTCTTTTACCTGCTATTGAGACTCTTTTCCTCCCATTGGGTTGCCTTGTTCAGCCTCAATGTGAGGGCTTTCGCCTTGTCAGTAAGTATTTTGTTTCATCTGACTGTTGGAGACCTGATTCTTTCTGAGGAGGAAATGGAGTGGGAGTAAATCTGGGAGTGGGAGTGGGCTAAGAGGAGAGGAGGGAGAGGAAACTGTGGCTGGAACGTAAAAACAAAAACCAATCAAAATGAGCTTGGCACCAATTAAGTAATTCTTGTATGTGACAACTCCTTACCAAAGGCTTTATGGATACTGAAGAGCCTGTGAAACCCTACACACTCATGCATAGATAATCAGTAAAGAGTTAGAAGGTTGTCACCTTTGTACTGCTGGAGAGACCATTATGAGTAAATGACGCACACACAGTTTGTCAGGCTTAGTACAGTTACCCATGAAGTGTAGCGAAATATCAATAAAAAGGAAGTATGGGCAGGCATAGTGGACACGCCTTTAATCCCTGCATGGGTGGGAAGAGTTGAGAGGGTCTCTGTGAGTTCATGGCCAGCTTGGTCTACACAGCCTGTTCTAGACCAGTTAGGAATACAAAGACCCTGTCTCAAGCAAAACAAAATGAAACAAAAGCCAGTAACAAACAAACAAAAAAGGATCACAAGCAATAGCATTCCAACTGTTAGGAAGTCAATCTTCCTGATAGAGGAGGACAGCGAGAGCTTCCATTGCTGGCAGGATTTCTGCTAGAAGCCTGCTGAATTGTCCTCTGTTGGGTGACTTCCTGCCTCATTTTCATTTGCAAGCAAGCTTGTGCTTCTGTGAAATATCAGCTCAGCCAGCTTAATAGCCCTGGTTACCTTCTCTTTTTGTTTATAAATAAATGTCTCACTAAGCTAGAAAAACTATCTTGAAATCTTTCTTACAGTGTTTCCCTGGGCGTAGCATCCACATAGGGTGCAGCATCCATAGTTAGACCTAGGTATCCACATAGGGTGCAGCATCCATAGTTAGATCTAGGCATCCACCCAGGGTGCAGCATCCATAGTTAGTCCTAAGCATCCACCCAGGGTGCAGCATCCATAGTTAGTCCTAGGCATCCACCCGGGGTGCAGCATCCATAGTTAGTCCTAGGCATCCACCCGGGGTGCAGCATCCATAGTTAGTCCTAGGCATCCACCCGGGGTGCAGCATCCATAGTTAGTCCTAGGCATCCACCCAGGGTGCAGCATCCATAGTTAGTCCTAGGCATCCACCTTCATGCTTTCTCTTTCTATTTCTTGATTTGAGTCTTCTACCTTTCTTGTTCTTAGATGAACTTAGATGAACACTGAAGATACCTCAGGCCCAAGTAACAGCTCATAAGGCTATACCAATTCAAGCTGAAGTGCAAAGGAGACCAAACGTTGATCTTGAAGTGTCTGTCTGGTGAAAAACCGCTCTACTACACTCTAGGTTGAAAATCCTCCTCTTTTCAAACCCCAACTATATCTTTTCCACTAGCCTTCAAATTTGAGTTTCTTTCAATCACCTTCAAAAATGTATAAAAATGAGAAATGCAAAATAATGAAAGGCAATAAGAAGAAAAGTATTCACATCAAGGTCTGATTGGAGTAGGTCTAAAACATCTAAAATGAAAATTATTTAATTAAAAATACTAAAACATAACTTTCAGAATTTTGGGGGAATTAGTTTTGTAGATAGCTGATTTGTCCTTTGGTTATAAAATCATTATGAAAACACCAAATGAGTCATATTGCTTGCCTTAATCCATACAACTATAAACATAGATACAAGGTGAGGGACAGGGCAGGGGACTTAGATTTTTAGCATATATATGAGTGTACGTTTTCATATACATATGGGTATATGATTTTGTGAGGTATGTGCATGTGGGTGAGAGGCTGGTGTTCAACCTCAGTGTCATTCCACAAAAGCTACCCACCTTGCTTTTTGAGACAAGGTCTCTCATGTGGATGTGGGGTTCAAATCCCTAATGTCGGGATTACAAATGCATAAGGCCATGTCTGGTTTTTATTTATGTGGGTGCTAAGAAATAAACTCAAGTTCTCCTGCTCGGGTGTTGTCTTAGTTATGGTTTCTATTGCTGTGAAGAGACACTATGAACATGCAACTCTTATAAAGTATTCAATTGAGGCTGGCTTAGAGCTCAGAAGTTTAGTCTATTGTCATCATGGTGGGAAGCATGGCAGCATGCAGGCAGACATGGTGGCTGGAGAGCTAGCTGGGAGGTCTACATCTGGATGGGCAGACATAAGGAAGACAGTGAGACACTGGGCCTGGCTTGAACATCTGAAACCCCAAAGTCCACCCCCAGTGGACAACAAGGACACACTTACTTCAACAAGGCCATGCCCCCTGAAAGTGCCACTCCCTATGGGCCTAGGGGGCCATTTTCATTCAGACCATCACAAGTGGTAAGCACTTTTCCAAGGAAGCTACTTCCCTAACTCAACAAATTAAAATTTTCACTCGGATATCATAATTTCAACTGGGCAGTGACAGTTAACGAAAGTCAATTTTGAATTATTTAAAAAGCAGAGGATAATAGACTTGTTGGATGTAATTTTATAGAATAAGAAAATTGTGAATGAACTGTAGAGACAGTTCAGAGAAATTCAAGCAGAAATGCTACTGATCACATGCTAGCCACACCGTAGCTAGTTGAGCACCATTGCTTTGAAGGGTTGAAGGGATTTACCCCCTGTTAAACTAAGCTTCTTGAGTTGAGAGGCCTATCTTTATATGTAGAGGTCCTACAAAAAAATCTAACTCAACAAGTATTGGTGAAGTTGCTTAACTTACTGTTGAATGTGAAATTTTACCTTCAAATGACTTCTGAAGGTGTTTATGAAACACATACCAAGTTCTGCCCCCAATAGTCTGCACACAAGACTAGACTTTACAAGTTCTACAAATTGATAGAAATTCCCATAACGATGGATATATATGTAAATATAAAGACTCCCTAGAAGCAATCTTGTCAATGCCAGGAACAAGGCAAGGATAGCTACTCATCCAGGATTAGAGATTTTAACTAATCCTATCAAAAAGGAGAAAATAGAAGTATAAAAATTGGAAAAGAATGAAACTATTTAATTACAAACACTATGTTGGTAATCTAAAACCCAAGATAATGCTAAGGCTAGTACAAAATCTAAAAATAAGGAAGTAGACATTCGATTAACCTAAAAAAAAAATCAATATTTTACACAGATAGAAACAACAACCCCTTAAGTTATATAATTTAAGAAATGAAATACTTAGAAATCTTAAGGGAAAGGTGTGCTAAATTTACTTAAGGAAAGGGTTTTAAATGTTCTTATATTCAGAAAGTAGACCTGAAATAGTTGAAAGACATTCCTTGTTTTTGGAAAGAAAAACTTAAAACAAAAACCCACAAATTTCTTTAAAACTAATATTTAATTTAATATGATTTCAATAAATATAATCTGAAATTGTTTGATGAAGACAGATTAATCATAAAGTTCATATGGAAGAATGTTAAGTATTCTAAATAAAGAAAATCTAATGAGTTGAGGCTAGCTTTACATGATATAATTATACCATAAAACTTCCATAATTAAAAAATGCAGTTAGATGCATGAATAGACCACTGGAACTGAATGTCAGATCCAGGAATAGATCCAACTACATATAGAATATAGGAAATGAAAACCATACCAACTTAAATAAGTTGAACAAATGATGGATTTTTAAGAAAATATATTCAAATTTTAGACTTTGAGAAGCAAGACAAGATTAGACTCATACTTCATCCATACAAAAGAGATCCTTAAATACATCTGGTATCTAAATGTGAAACATTAAATTGCACAATAACTCAAGGAAAACTTAAATAAAATTTATTTAAAACCTGAGTGTAAATTAATCAGCTTTAAGATTTCTAAAATCATTAATGGAAAATATTTTTCTTTGTGGTCCTTATTGCTGAAGCCTTGGCCTAGTCTCCTAAGAACAGGAAAATCCAGCAAAAGGTATCTGGGGGTTGAACCCTGAAGTCAACTACAAGGCTAGCTGGAGTGTCCACTAGGACTGGGAAAGCTGTTTGTGTGAGTGCAGCCTGTTTCTATCCTCACAGTGGTACTTACTTCACTGCATTGGGGTTCCGCCCTTCCCTCATATCTGATTGCCCTTCAAAACTAGAGCCTCTGGCATGCTTGTCTGGTACTAAGAGACCCTGTGTAGCATTTCCTATAATCTTTGGCCATAACATTGTATACTGCCCCTTGACTCCCCATACCATTAATTACTGACTGAGGACCTGTTGGGCAATAACCCAGACTCTGACGATCATCAGATCAGCTTTTCCAGGCGTTTGTACTTCTGTGTATATACTATGTGTATCCTGATGTGATAGGAGCCCTTGTTTTGCTTGCTGTCTCTATTACTGTGAAACTTTGTCAGCCCACACCACGGAGTCCCTCCTTTCTGATCTGTGTGGGCGTGTACAGTAAGTGCACACTTTGGTCCCTTTTCCCACCACTGTGACAGAATTCCTGACTAAGGCAGGTTAAGGAAGATCAGTCTTGGCTCCTGGTCTGAGGGGGTACAGTCCATCATGGCAGGGAAGGCGTGGCGTGGAGCGTGAGACGGCTGCTCACACGGCTCCTACAGTCAGGAAGCGAAGCGAGATGAGCCACGGCACTCAGCTTGCTCCCTTTTGTTTGGTCTGGACCATCAGTCATCCAAGTGGGTTTTCTTCTCTCATCACAGCTTCTTCAGGAAACCCTCATAGGCACTTCTAGAGGTGTCTCCTCCTGACAGCGAAGACACCATTACCTTGAGAAGTAAGTTTAGGCTGTTCAGTATTATAGTATATTCTCTCCTGACTGTGGAGTCAATGTCATGTGCTAGGCATTGTGCTGGGGAATACAGGGAGATAGCAATCCTGGTTTCCCCAATATTATGATAGAGCCCATTTAGTGCCACAATATGTTGTGAGATCCAGGAGGCAATGCGAACAATAAATGGGAGAGCCCAAATGAGACAGCAACTTGAGGCAGGGCTTCTCAGAGGCAGCTGTTTATGAGTCCAACTATATTGTAGGAGTAAAAGTTAGCTAGAAAAATAAGGGGCTGGGGAGGAAAGTCACTTAGGCAGTCAGAACATGAAATGAGAAGTTCAGATGTATGAGGCACAGGATGCCCCGATGACTCACCAATATATAACAATATACAGATTAGTATTTGATATTTTGTTTGTTGTAGCTGGGGCTACCAGGCAGGAAGTCAGTTCAAATAGGAGCTAGCACATGATGTGTAAGGCAAGTTATCATTTTATTTCCCTGTGTCCTGTTTACCCACTCTTAAAGATGAAAGTACTGACCTGCTTCACAGAGATGTCATCTAATTGATACTTAGAGTTGCTCTGAAAACATCAAGCCCCTTTCAAGTAAGAAGGAGCAGCACAACTTTCTTGTGAACCATGCTGATGAAAGACGACATGGTTTTTCAATCTTCAGGCTTGAAGAGGGTAATTGTTCTCTTCCTCGAGCGTGAAAGGAATTTTTACTGGTGTCTCTTTAATGATCTCAGCCTGAAGTGGATGGAAAAGGCATGATGGCCCTGTGAGAAGAACTTCACAGAAGACAGGAAACTTTGAAAGTTCACAACACTGGGAAGAAGAAGCATAAAGGTACCGTATTGTCCTCTTTCAAACTCAGATGCCAATGGTAACAGTGGTGGTATCTGGAAAGATCAATAGGAAAGCAGAGAGTTGGTGGGCATGTCCCTTTTTGTATTATTATTATGTACAAGACAATCACATTTAAAAATATTTTAACTTTATTTTAATCATGTATAAATGTGTGTGTGTGTGTGTGTGTGTGTGTGTGTGTGTGTGTGTGTGTGTGTGTGTGCCTGTGAGTGCAGGTGCCTGTGAGTCCAGAAGAAGGCATCAGATGCCACAGGGCTGGAGTTCCCCAGGAGCTCTGGAAACCGAACTCAGGCTCGCTCTCAGAGCAGCACACACTCTTGACTGCTGGCCCAGTTCTGCAGCCCTCGGAGTCACTTTCTTAGTAGTCCAGCCATAGGCACACCTGCAGTGTAGGAATGAGAGTGGCGGATGATATTTCAGAACATTTACCACGGGCCAGCACTAGGCTAAGCTTTTGCTTTTTTTTTTATTCCATCAAATCTTTAAATTCATGACTGATAATAGATATATCCATGAACATACTTATATGCTAATTTATAAATCCTTAATTGAAATGTGGTAGAGTGTAAGTGTGTATTTCCCTTACTTACCCTTATGTATAGACTGCACAATTGTCTTACTGGTATGATTTCATGAAGATTGAAGATTTCATTTAATCATGCTGTATTGACATGTAATGTATTTATTTATCACCTACTTCCTACAGAAAATAGCTTTTGATCTCTACATATTTGCTTCCTTCTTATAAGTTCTAACAAAAAATTAGTCTAATGATTAGTAGATGTTATCAAGGGTCAGGAATTTTGGGAGAAAATAAAAAGGGAAAAGGTAAGGCCCAGAGTTTAGCATCTTTATTGGTTCAAAGGGCAGTCAACCAAAAGGCAGAATGGGGTTGAAAAAGGCATAGTAATTGGGAATAGAAAGAAAAATAAATCTTAAGAAAGGAAAAGATTCAGCCTTGAATTTGAATCATGACACTGGTTAGAGGGAGAAAAACACTCAGGACACCAGTAACCACACCACACCACACCACACCATACCACACCACACCACACCAGAAACCCCACCCCACCACACCATACCACACCACACCACACCACACCACACCACACCACACCACACCACACCACACCACACCATACCACACCACACCACACCACACCACACCACACCACACCACACCACACCAGTGACCACACCACACCACACCACACCACACCAGAAACCCCACCCCACCACACCACACCACACCAGTGACCCCACCACACCACACCAGAAACCCCACCCCACCCCACCCCACCACACCACACCACACCACACCACACCACACCACACCAGACCACACCAGAAACCACACCACACCACACCACACCAGTGACCACACCACACCAGAAACCCCACCCCACCACACCATACCACACCAGTAACCCCACCACACCACACCACACCACACCAGTAACCACACCACACCACACCACACCACACCACACCACACCAGAAACCACACCACACCACACCAGAAACCACACCACACCAGAAAACCCACCACACCACACCAGTAACCACACCAGTAACCACACCACACCACACCAGTAACCACACCACACCACACCACACCAGTAACCACACCACACCACACCAGTAACCACACCACACCAGTAACCACACCAGTAACCCCACCACACCACACCACACCAGTGACCACACCACACCACACCAGTAACCCCACCACACCACACCACACCAGTAACCACACCACACCACACCAGAAACCCCACCACACCACACCAGTAACCCCACCACACCACACCAGTAACCACACCACACCACACCACACCAGAAACCACACCACACCACACCAGTAACCCCACCACACCACACCAGTAACCACACCACACCACAGGTGCTGGAATCTGGGCCTTCATTTAAATCCCCGGATTCATTCACGCTCTCTCTCTCTGTCTCTCTCTCTCTCTGTCTGTCTCTGTATCTGTCTCTCCTTTTCCTTTGGTTTTTAAATTCACAGACATATGTGTGGAGGACAGAAAGTCAACCTTAGGTGATATTCGTCAAGAGCCATCCACCTAGTATTTTGAGACAGGGTTTCTCATTGCTTGGGAGCCCACCAGTTAGGCTAGGCTGGCTGGCTTTCCTTGCTGATCGTATCTCCCCAGCCCTGAAATCCCAGATTGTCTAATCCACAGCCTTCCTGCATCTCTCAGCTTTATGATGATGCTGTCTGTGTGCTCTGTGCTTTGTTACTGCGGCAGCCTTGGTAGGGATTTTCTAGAATCTAGATGTAGGTTTGCTTTTTTGTTTTGTTTTGTTTCTGGTTTCATTTTGTTTTGAGATTGATGGCTGAAAAGAATTGTTAGGATGACTGTAGAGTCCGGGAGGCGGCATTGCTTGGCACCTGGTCAGCTATGGAGGATTTGTGAGTTCAAATTCCAACCTCATTGCTCACTGACTGGGCTCCTTTGGGAAATCACTCAAACTCTGTGCACAGGTTTCTTTATCTGTAAGATAGAAACAAGAATGATGTCTTGCTCAGGGAATTAAAACAAAAAGATGAAGTGACACAGAACTGTAAGTGTGTGGAATACTGCCTCTCACACAGGAAGTATCCATGTCAGGTTGTAATAGTCCATCATAAATGGCAGGAAGCTATTCGGATTAGCTATGGTGCCTAAAAGGTAGTGGGGTGCAGGGGGGTGAGGGGAAGGGGGGCGGGGGGCGGGGATGAGATCCTGTAAGACAGACAAAACCAGCTCAGTGAAGAGGGAATGAAGAGACACTTTTAGGCAAGCCAATTTAATAAATGAGGCACACTTATCCAAGTGTAAGGAGTGAATGAATGCAGCGTAGCCATGCAGAAACATCTAGGGGTAAGGAGGAAGCCTGCTCTGCTTCTCTGTTCTGCTGAGTTTGGAGGCAGTTGGGATACAGGAGTATCACAGATGAGCACAGTGGAAGTGTGCTTGGGGAAAGTTAAGAGAAATGGAGGCAGGCTAGAAAAGAAAGACTTACCGTGTATCGTCTCAAGTGGAGGATATAGATTTAAACAAATGACATGAGAACAAGGTGGGGGCTATTTGAGGTGAGGAAGGGAGGACCAGAGGGGAGGGGAGACCAGACAGGGTAAGGAGGATGAGTAAGTGCAGACTGCAGTGATTTACGAGTATGAAATTCCCATAATTAAGTCCATTCTTTTGTGTCCTAACTAAAATAGAGGAGAGAAAAACTCAGGTTAAGCCTAGTTCGTCCTCGGGCAGCTGGCCACTGGTCTGTGAAGATAATAATGGAGATGAGGGGAAAGGAACGTGGAGAGGGTTTTATGGAAGAGGATGGGCCTAATGAGCAGTGGGTGGAGAGCCTGAGAATGAGGAAGCAGTCAAGTCCTGAGGAAGGTGAGGTCATCCTAGGAGGCAAAAAAGAGTCAACAGTGATTTTCCTCCCACTGGCTGCACGCAGATCAGCCAGGTGCAGGGCCAGAGCAAAAGGTTATTCAGGCAGCAACCATGCACACCTCCGGATTCTGTAATCAAAGTGGCAGGAAGTAGCTAACTTCTAAATCCTCAGCTCAGATACTCTTGATCTGGAAACCAAACCACCATATGCCCAGAGAAAGGTGAGGTGGGGTCCATGAGACATGTGGGAGGTAAGAGGCAGGAAGATTTCCACACTGTGATGTGCTTAAAAAAAAAAAAAAGGTGGAAACGAAGCTATTCGATGTTTGTTAAGCCGTGTGGGTTTTGTTCTGGTCACTCTGTTAATTTCAGGGCTTTAGCTAAAGGTATGGTTTTAGAGAAACCTAGGTATCAACTGCCCAGACCACTTAGTTCATTCAGGTTTGGGCAGTGGTCCCATCATGGCAGAGAAGCCTCCGGCCCTGGTGTGAGTGTAAGAAACAGCCAAACCTACAGGCTATGTATGGCTGGAGGAGTGGGGCATTGAGAACATGATTTATAACATGAAACGTTCTAAAGAACTTGACCTTTGGTGTAGTGTCTTTGTTTGCTAAAATATTTAAAGACTTCCCCAGAGATTGTTTTGATTCTCATAGTCCAGTATGCCTCCTACTCTTTGGTGGAACTTCAGACCTGTAGAGACATAGCTTCTCTGGATAAAGGACAAACGGACTCCACAGTGAAGGGCTGAGACTGTAGGCTGACAGGCTGACGGTTTTGAGCCCAATTCCAGTCTCAACTCTAGGTGGCAGTTTACTCCACCACTTAGGCTCTTTAAACAGGCAACAGATTCATTCACAGTTTTTTCATGAATGCATAATTTTGTGTAAAAATTAGTTCCTGGCTCTCAGGATCTGTTAAAAATAGGTTTGGTTTTCAGAATAAAATCATGGCTCGAGGTCCAGGTTTTCCGTGTATCTTATCATTCTTGGTTTCATCAACTCGATAGGATAAAGCAGAAGAGAACAGATAAAGATGAATGTTTTAGCCATAATTTTTTTGAAGAATGTAATCCGCTTAAGCATAGCAATAGCTCTCTGTCAAAGCTGGCTTCCATCATGCAGAGGAGAATTCAGTCTGAATGATTCCTCCTTGAATGTGTAATGTTCACAAATATTGAGCCTGTTCAGAACTCTTCGTTTTTTTTTTGAGGCTGTTTAGGATATAGATTTGATTGAAGGAAAACAGTTCTACAAACAAACAAACAAAATGAAAATGACCTGTGTTTCTTTGTATCTTTTTTATACAGATAGCCAAAGTTAGAGTTTAGATGGCAAAGACACAGTGGTGCTGCACCATTCCAAACAATGCTTCCTCACACACTCACGTCCAAACACGTTTGCATGGTGTGTACTGGTTTATTTTTATAAGGGATTTAAAAATAAAATACACGAGCAGATAACTCTTTAGCACATGAAGAAGAAAACACAGGTACAACCTGGCGGCCAGCCTACCTGAAATACTATGTTTATAAGATTTTTGTTGTTGTTGTTTGTTTTTCTGTTTCAGTTTTTCGAGGCAGGGTTTCTCTCTGTGGCCCTGGCTGTCGTAGAGCTAGCTCTATAGACCAGGCTGGCCTCGAACTCACTGCCTCTAGGTGTGCACCACCACATTGCACTTCTAAATAAGAAGCATGGCATGCCATGCTCCTGGGTATTCCCAGAAGTCACAACATTGGATTCTGAAGTGGTCTGAGTAGATGGTAGCTGGCCTGCTGGAGAGTCTGGCTGCCTGACAAGCCTCCTTTTATGTGCTTGTTCTGCACATAGACCCTGGTGAAAAGAGCACTCACTGTCCAATAGGAAGTAACATGCTAACCTATCCCAGCCAATAGACTGCCACTGTATAAGTGGTTGGTCACCTGCAACAAAGAAGATGCTGTCCCCTGAGTGTTTTTTCTCTGCACCTTTTACTGACCCATGGGCATTGTGTGTGTGTGTGTGTGTGTGTGTGTGTGTGTGTGTGTGTGTGTTGGTGTGTGTGTGGGGGGGGGGGGAATGCCCCAGTAGTGACAGCAAACATCTATCATGAAAACTTTTCATTTTAGAATTTTTTTCAGTTTTAGTATCAGCAGGAGAAACAAATGCATAAAGGATTTAAACTTCACCTTAAAAATAGGATTCTTTAAATGAAGGATAAAATACAGTATTTTTGAATGAGAAATAAGATTATGTTGTGCACAGTGCCTGGCACACCGTGTCCTGCACACTAGTTTTCCTTATTCATATTGTTCTGCATTTCATAAATATATGGTTCAATTAGAATCTCAAAGAGCCTGGCTAATGTGTCAAACTCCTGGGAAGCTTTTATTTGTAAGTTGCATGATTGGACTTGTCCTGTTCCTACGCCCTCCTCTATGTAAAAGGAACACTAAAAAGCTCTGTACAACAAAGGGCACCATCATTTGAATGAAGAAGCATCCTACAGAATGAGAAAAAAATATTTGCCAGCAATACATCTCTCAGCGGATTAGTACCTAGAATACACACACACACACACACACACACACACACACACACACACACACACACACACACAAACCAACAACAACAAAAAACTAAGAAAACCCTACCCATCAGAAAGACAAACAACCCAATTCGAAAATGGGGTATGGAACTAAACTGAAGTGGCTGAGAAACACTTTAAAAAATGTTCAGCATTCTTAAACATGAAAATGCAGCTTAAAACCACTTTGAGATTTCATTTTACCCAGATGTTGTCAAGGATGCAGGAAAGGGGAACACATATCCACTGCTGCTGGGATGTTGTAGTCATTATGGAAATCAATAAGAAGATTTCTCAAAAAGTTGAAAACAGATCTATCATAAGATCAAGCCATACCACTCTTAGGTATATATCCAAAGAGCCATATCCATGTCCATTGCTGCTCTATTCATAATATGCAGAAAATGGAAATAGCCTAGATGCCCATCAACTGATGAATAGATAGAGAATATTCCATTTGAATGTTTATAGAGGTCAAGAAGTTAGGAAGGGTCTGTGTATGTGGGACTTCCGTGAAGGGAGACAGAACACACTACTATAAAAGGTTAAAGGGGAATAATAGAATGAGAAGGATAAATGAGGTGGGCCCTGGAAGGACAGGGTAAAGCAGGAATTACAAGTATGGATAACTAACACTGAAGACATTTCTAAAAAGGCATATGGAAATGTATTGCTGTAAAAGTGTCTTAAAAGATAAACCTACATAAAGAGTATAAATGGAGTTACCCTATAATGAGACAACAATGCTCCTACTAGATACAACAGGCTAACACATAACTAAACCAATGTCAGGAATTGGTTACCTCTTTTGGAGTTGTTGGCTATTGAGGGCCTCTAGATTCCTCCAAAAATTATAGGCTATTGTCATTGTCCTTTGTTACCCTCCAGACTTGATGATAAGACCCTATTGCTGAAGACATCACATACTTGTATCCTAGAACACAGAGAAATCAAGCTTGATACTCACCTAGAAGCTTCAAATGACTGGCTAGCTCCCGTGGTATTGGAAGGTGGTATGCATGCTACCAGAGGAGAAAAGTAATGGCTAAGTTTGTCTTGCTGTGGACTTTGCAAGCTACAACAGTGACCTGCCTGGGAAGACGTGCCTTCTAGTGCAATGGCGGCATGAACATTGCAGGAATAACTAACCACTTAAAGAAAGCTCTACAAGCTGAACACCATATTTGGTACCAGTTTGGGGGCCAAGAATTTGTGACTAGACAGGTCATAGGCCCTAGGGAAGAATCTCCTATTATTACTCTGCTAAACAGGTACAGTATTAAAGCCAACTCCTAATGCCGTATTATACTCACAGATCAGTGCATCTATACAACTGCATCAGAGGAGCTTATTTTTGCAGTAAATGGCAATTAACACAGAAACTCACAACTGACAAAAGGACAGGGTACAAGAATATATAAAATGCTCATTCTCAAGTGGGACATCTATATCACATGCTTTATTTCAAAGGCTCAGGCATCATTTTAGAAGAGGGCGCAGAAAGATTTTAAGAGCTGGAGGCAGAGGATGATCACAGGACACAGTGTTTTCTGGGTGTGGCAGGTCAGTTGAACATGTAACTTCACAGCACTCAGACAGACTCACAGCAGGCAGAAGCACTGCAAAAGTGAGCTCAAGCTAGACAAATGCCAACATGGAGAGCAGAGGTGGGCATCAAGTTCCCACCTACAGCTATTGGTGCTGGGAGAAGAAGACTAGTTTTCCATAAGGGTGAGACCCTGGTGGCTTGAAGCATTCTAGGAGAAGGACATATTCCCAAGAGTATATGGGCAGCACACCTGTACATGATGGGTTTAAAAAGAAAAGAGAGAGGATGCAAAGTTGGGTGTGTGGGGAAGTAGGGTGGATCTGGGAGGAGTTGGAGGAAGAGGGGGATATGATGAAAAATCATTGTGCAAAAATTTCTAAGAACTAGTATGAAGAGTTAGACCAGCACCTCAAGACAGGGTAATGGCTAGACAAGGATTCTAGAATAGGACACTTGCAGTAGGGTATAAAGCTTGGACAACTGGAAAAGGCTGAAAGTCAGTGTTGAATGGCCAAGGAGAAAACCCAGAAACCATCTGAGGAAGCCTGCAAAACAGTGGGCAGGCAGGGCACCAGAGGAGGTCTACAAAGGAGAATTAGGCCTAGCAGGTAGGTTTTGTTGACATTTGGAGTTTTCAGCCTTTCTTGGCTGTTGCCTGAGCACACTGCCTCTGGATGGACAGCCCTCCTGGGGTTCTTAGGAGGATTTGCTACACACTATCTTAAACCACCCTTGCTCTCCAGTTCTTAGGGGGCTCCTAGCTCCCTTTCTGCTTCCCCTCCTCTTAGGGATGTTAGCTGTCTCTTAATACCGCCACTGCCACCCAACTGTCCACTACCCTTACTCTCTATGAAATCTCACAGTGAATGACAACTCTCTCAGCAGCACCTCCAAAGGGTCATTGAATATTCATGACTGAAGACTCCCAGCTCTGTACCAATTTCACAATTTGTCTATTGCTGCTCTTCTAGTTAAAACCACAGCTGCAAACTATTTCCTGATTGTATAGCATGAGCCCATTCCAACTGTCTCATTTGGTAAGTCAGTACTGTTTTGTGTTTAAAAATCTTTAAATTTGCTTTTTAGTGTGTGTGTGTGTGTGTGTGTGTGTGTGTGTGTGTGTGTGTGTGTAGCTATATGTGCTTGTGCATGTGTATGTTCCTCCAGGGGCTGGAGGTGGATGTTGGGTGTCTGTTTTCTATCACTCTCCACTTTGTTTTTTGAAGCAGGGTCTCCCACTGTAGTTGGAGCTCATCTATTGACTGTATTGTCTTGGAGCAAGCCTCCAGGATCCTTCTGTCTCTACCTCTCCAACATTGGGATTATAGATGTGTGTTTCCACACCCAGCTTTTTAAAAGCTGTTGATGGCCTGAGAGCAGATGCTTATGCTCGCACAAGTATGTTACTGAACCATTACTTCCACCATAAAAATGTCTGGTATTTATATACATTATGTCCAAAGCTTTGTAACCTGCCAGTCCTTTTATGTAAGTCATTATAAATAATAATCTTTATAAAAGAATCTTTGTTATAGACATTTATTAAGCATTATCTTATTTAATCTTTTTTTTAAGTTTTTTAAGATTTATTTATTTATGTGATATATATGTGTGTGTGTGTGTGTGTGTGTGTGTGTGTGTGTGTGTGTGTGTGCTGTCTGCATGTACATCTTTATGCCAGAAGAGGGCATCAGATCTCATTACAGATGGTTGTGAGCCACCATGTGGTTTCTGGGAATTGAATTCAAGACCTCTGGAAGAACAGCCAGTGCTTTTAACCACTGAGCCATCTCTCCAGTCCTTAATCTTCCTTTTCAATGGCCACATGACACATACTATTACTAGCCTTATTTTAACAGTGAAGGTCTTTAGGATTTGAAGTCATTTGTTCCAGGTTATGGGTCCGAGGCATTATGGTAGGAATTTAAGCAACTAAGGTGCTTTGTATACTTCTTAACAGACTATTGCAAACTTTTACTGTTCTTTCCTAAAAGTTCCTGGGAATCCTAACTTCCAGTCCTTCCAGCAGGTGGTCCCAGCTTCTGTAGGAATCTGTAGGAAAACGCTAGCAAGCAGGAGAACTATTTACTCCATTATCCACCCCTTAATGTGTGTGAGAGAATTAGCAGTAACATGTTCTGGTCTTCTTCTATTGCTTTACCATTTCTTCTTTTACCTGTTTTAAAATTTTCATTGTTTTTAAGTGTGTGTGTGTGTGTGTGTGTGTGTGTGTGTGTGTGTGTGTGTGCATGTGAGTGCAGGTACAGATCCCCTTGGAGCTGGACATACATGTAGTTGTCAGACAGCTGATGTGATGTGGGTGGTAGGAACTTGGGTCCTCTGCAAGATCAGTACATGTACTTTTTCTTTATCAAGAGAATTTTTTATTCATTTTACATACCAACCGCAGATACCCCTCTCTTCCCTCCTCCCACTTTCTCTCCCTCAGCTTTCCCTCCACCCAATCCATCCCCCATTCACTCCTCTGAAAAGGTAAGGCCTTCCATGGAGAGTCAGCAGAGCCCCCGGTACATTCAGTTGAGGCAGGTGCAAGCACCTCCCCCTGCATCAAGGCTGTGCAAGGTGTCCCACCATAGGCACTGGGCTCCAAAAAGCCAGCTCTTGCACCAGGGATAGATCCTGATCCTACTGCCAGGGGCCCCTCAAACAGACCCAGCTACACAACTGTCTCCCATATGCAGAGGGCCTAGTCCAGCCCCCAGACAGGCTCCACAGCTGTTGGTCTAAAGTTCAATAGTTCCCACCAGTAGTACATGTTCTTAATCACTGAGCCATCTGTCTAGCCCTTCTGTATGTTTTAAATAACACACTTTTAGTTTTTAAAAGTTTAGTATAATTACATCACTTCCCACCTTCTCTTTCCTTCCTCCAACTCTTCCCATGCACATATAACCACTCTCTCTAAAATTTATGGCCTCTTTTTCTCTTGATTGTTGTTATACACACACACATGCATACATAAACACACACATATACTCATTTATAAATGTTTATGTATTCATGAATACATAAATAAAGCCTGCTATATCTGTATGTTACCTGTGTGTATATACACTTGGCATTGGATAACCAGCTGGAGGGCTCTTCCCTGCAAAAGAGCGCCCCACTTGCTCTCCGCAGTCCCTGGTTGCCTGTAGGATTGAGGGTTGTTTAGGCTTGAGGTCGGGAAAGCTTTCCCCTTCCGTGATGTCGCTTCCAATGATGTCCTCATGGTTGCTTTTTCTCACCTGGTCCGTTTACAGCACAGCTCCTGCAAAGGCTCAGAGGTCATTGTAGAAGAGGGGGCACAGGAAGTGTGCTGTAACGTAAGTCTCATCAACACAGCTCAACAAGACCTTCTGTATTTTTAAACCTCTCTCTACCTGCTCTTTTCTCATGGGCTCTGAAGCTGATCAAATCTTCATGATCTCATTCAATCAACCATTTAGTTGGCTCCTCCCTTCAGCCACTTTCACTGTTCACTTTCATAGCCAAGCTGCATGGAAGAGTATTTAGCATCTCTCATCTCAATCCTCGTGATTGTGAGATCCAGGAGGCTAGAGCACATATCTCTTCTGTTTGCTGCTCTACTGACTCACCCTTCCACTAGGCATGACAATGCCTAGCCCAATAGGCATTTGAAAAGATGCATAGATGTGTGGGATAAGAATGCTTTTGAGGGGCTGGAGAGATGACTGTGGTTAAGATCCCTGGCTGCTCTTTCAGAGGACCTGGGTTCAATTTCTAGCACTCACATGGCAGCTCATACATGTATGTAACTCCAATTCCAGGGCTTCTGACACCTTCCCACAGATATATATGTAGGGAAAACACCAGTGAACATAAAATAAAAATAAGTTATATATTAAAAAAAGAATGATTTTGATCAACATGTTTTCAAAAGCTTCAGTAGTCCTGCTTCACATAAACCAAAATTTACTATTCCTTCATATTGTTTCTCCTTTGTGTATACATATAAGCTTTCTCCTTGTGTGTATATGTACACAGCAATCACAAAGTAAAACTTTTATATCAAACAAGCATCACTTATATAATGTAGTGATAAAAATATTTGTATTTGCTACTGCTATCCTTTGAAGTATTTCCTCTGGGACGGAAGTTCACTTTCTCTATGGACGAAATCTAGGGTAGGATAATTCTCTGCTTACTTTTTGATGACTAGCTTTGTCACAATCCTGGGCTCCCTGAGCTCATAAAAGCCTTCATTTTGCAGGAGTGATGCTCTCCTGAAGTGAGGGGGGTGTCACACTCCATCACAGTGATGAAATCCCTGTTATGTGTCAACACAATGAATGAAACTTTATTTGACTCATCTTTTCAAAAGCCTCAGTCCATGGTTGGCTCTGCTGCTTTCAGGAATTTGACAAGGCAGAACATGGCAGTGGGAGCATGTGGCAGAGGACCACTGCCCACCTCATGGTGGCTAGGAAGCAAAGAGAGAAAGGAGGGCCCTGGGTCCCAGTGTCCCTCCTAGGGTATACTCCAGTGACCTAGTTCCATCTCATCGGCCTTGTCTCCGTGCACTCTCACCACTTCACAGAAGCACCCCAGGTTGGCAGCAATTCTAGGCAGCTCCTCCTGTCGCTTTTATAAAACTGGTGGGCTTTCGTGTACCCCTTGAACTTGTATGCCTCTGAGGGAGTTCAAGAGTCAAACCAAAATAGGGAGAATTTAGACCAAGTCTGTGTATATGTGTGGGACCTATGCTGTATGCACATATGATAAACATATTCAAGTTAAATTCAACTGTCATATAAATGATATATAAAGTTGATACACACATATGCATATATAAATTCCATGTTGTCATATTCTAGTTTCCTTGTTACTTCTCGGATTCCCTCATACTAAGCCTTGTTTCTTTCTCTTGGCCCAGTCTTTCTGAATTCATGTCTTTTAATGTGGATTTCTCTGCAAGACAGTTTTTAATTGTCTCTCTTGCTCTATGCATGCAAGTCTATCAGCCAGTTCCAATCTGTGGACTCAGATCATCCTTGAAGGGAAGGGTGCAATTTCTACCCACTTGGGAGTGCTTTAAAGGAAGGCATCACATCCTCTCATTCTCTGAAAATGGAACTACCCTCCTGGCATCCTAACACTGCTCTTATCTTACAGTTGTTCCTTGAGACCCAGTAGAAGAAAGAATCCTAATCTGCCAAGCCACACATTTTGAGTATGAAGTGTTAGTCATGTGAAATATTAGGTTGAACCTAGATAATAAAAACTCTTATTGTACACCCCATCGCCACTACATGGGAATGTCACAGATTCAGTATCGAAATTTGCAATAATCAAACTCTTGAGAGCTTCAATATTACAGTTTTAGGCAGTTCTGTCCGCCCCTTCCCATAACACCCACTGGGGGGCGTTCTTGTTGCTCATTGATCATGCCCGCCCCCATCTATCTGACCCTCCTGCCATTCACTTTTTGGCATGAGTAGCTCGGCCTCTGTTTGTGCCTAGGTTCATTATGTGGCAGCTGTTTGCATTACCATCTCATTATGTCACTGAGGGGGAGAGGTTTCCATGGTGATGCCAAACTGCTAAATAGAGATTTTACTACACTGAGATTTTATCTCTTTGGGGTAGCGGTTCCAGGGGAGTTGGGCTAGAACCTTCCCAACATGAAAAGTGCCTGTAAATTTCCCTTCTGTTTCCTGAGTCTGTGCTTTATTCGGTGAAGGTATGCTGTCAGTATGAATTCTTCAAAGATAGAAGGTGATAAAGAAAACCAATAGTTGTTCTTTATATTTACTTGCCTTTCTGATATGTATGTGGAAGTTGCTAGAATAACATTGCATAGGAAAATGATTTGATCAATTGCTTTTTATGATTTCTCCACCAGCAAAAGAGACTTTGTATCCCAGGAAAAATTCTGTATAAGAATTAGCCAGACCACTGATATAATTATTGCTTATGCTTGGTTGCTTCCTAAGTTGTCATTGCCTGGGGAAACAAGGGTCATAACAACATTTGAATGATTAGATCATACTTTTTCCCTCTCACAAATGAGTGACACTCAATTTCCATTAATTGCTTTGTGCTTAATCCTGTGTGTGCAGGGGGATTTTGTTAATAAATTTTCCCTGGCGGTAAGCCTTCATTAATTTGATCTTCCCCAAAAGCAAATCTATCCATGACAGAGAATTTTTTCATCATTTACTTGAAGACTTTTAGTCAAGGCAAATCATATTTGTAAAATACTTTTAAGTTCCTTATGACTTGCTATTTTATTTGATATAACAACATTGTACACAGCAATACATAAATACACAGCAACTAAAAGTTTTTAAGATAAGTAGCATTGACATTATAAAATATTTAAGTGTGCCATCAAGTGAATGGACTAGTAAGGTAAGTATACTGAGCATGAGTAGATCAACTACAGCACAGAATGCAGTATGCCATGGTTTGGATGTAAAATGTCCTCCATAGACTCATGTGTTTCAACACTCAGTACCTGGGTGGCCGTGCTGTTTTGGGAGGCTTTGGACCTTTGGGAGGAGGGGCTCTAGCTGGAGGAAGTATATCTTGGGAAGGAGAATGGTACCCAAGGTTTGTATCCTGCCCTACCTCCTGTCCTACCCTGCTTCTTGACCGCTGAGATGTCATCAAGCATCTGCCCCGTAGAGGTCAGGTATTTGATTACTGTGCTGGTGAATCTTAAACGTCAACTTGTCACAACCTAGAATTACCTAAAAAGGGAGTCTCAAATGAAGAATTATCTAGATCAGGCTGGCCTGTGGGTGTGCCTGTGGGGATTGCCTTGATTGTTAATTGAGGTAGGAAGACAGATCTTGAATGAGAACAGCTCCATTTTGTGGGCTGGACCCTGAGCCACATGAATGAGGGAAGCTAGCTGAGACCAACGGCAAGCAAGCAGGCAGCATGGATGCATTTGTGTCTCTCAGCTCTTGAGTGTGGATGTGATGTGACTAGCTCCTTTTGTTCCTGCCTTGACTTCCCCCCAATAATAGTCAGCTGAAATTAAAGCCAAATAAGCCCCTTCCTCCATCACACTGCTTCCTGTCAGTGACAGAAGGAAATTAGGACAGCCCAAAGAGGACCAAACCTGTGATTTTGATCATCAATATATTGTTTTCATGTGTGCAGTGAAATTTTACTTATCAGTATAGAGAGTCTCCTATCACGGCAAATCTTCAGCAAATTTCAACCAATAGGAGGTGGATCAGAATTACATTCTCCAGGGAACACTGTGTGTTAGAGTTGTCAGTAAACTCCTGTATCTCCTCACGTTCTTCACAGCAACTCGGCACGGATACTGCTATTAAGATGTTTAAGTAACTCACCAGATGTCAAGCACCCAACTGGTATTAGTATTAGAATTAGGATGTCCTAGTGTTTTGTTTCTGACACACTACCAGGAGGAGGAATGGAATCCTTGTACTCATAGTCGATCTCTACACGAAGCAGGCAAGAGTTCTGTAGGTCATCTCTGAACAATTCTAGTGTACCATCAAGAAGGATAGAATAGCAAAATCTAGCACAAAAGCCTGTTTTAACGGAGAATTTTATATATTAATAGGCAGTACTCTGCAGTATTTGAGGCAAAGAAATTACACATTAAATGGAAAATAGACCAAGTACATAGGGTATATTTTAATGGCAAGTTCAAGTCTCTCCTCTCCAAAAGACTGCATCTCAAGGAGCCCCAGGGGTCTTCATTGCTATTTATTCTAAGCTGCTTCTATTTCTAACTAGTCCCACTTGTAGGGAAATAACATCTGTGTCTACATGAAATGTAACTTGACTAGTGTCCTTCTTCAGTATTCTGATACAAGCCATAGGATGAAAGAGCTGCCATTTATAGCATTGATTCAAGCCAGGATGGTCAGTTTTGCCTTTTATATAAGTTTGCATTTGAATTTCAATTTCAGTCAACCCCTAGCCACAATAAATAAAACTCTCTTTTTGCTTATCATAGCATTTTTATTTACATACCTTGCAATTTTTTCCCCAAATGTTAAAGGGAAGTGGTGGACCTGTGGGTAAGAGAAAGAGAAGTGCATTGACATCAGGAGCCTCTAGCCAGGATATTTCCAAACTGTGGGAGATGGACTAGAATTAGCGGACTATTAAATCAAGTGTTTGTGGAACTGAGTCCTGTGTGTGTGTGTGTGTGTGTGTGTGTGAGAGAGAGAGAGAGAGAGAGAGAGAGAGAGAGAGAGAGAGAGAGAGAGAGAGAGAGAGAGAGAGAGAGAGAGTTTCTCTGTTTATCTTTGGCTGTCCTGGAACTGACTCTGAAGACCAGGCTGGCCTCAAACTCACTGAGATTCTCCTGCCTCTGCCTCTCGAGTGCTGGGATTAAAGGTGTGTGCCACCAAGCAGGGCTCAGAATTAAGTCCTTTAAAAATTGCAATTATAGACAAAGCCAAGATCCATTTGACTGCTAGCCAAGTATCACCTGGTACTATTTTTGTGTAGAGTATTATTACCAAGAAATATCTTCACAGAGAGGGAAAGTGTAATGACTTTTCTGTCCTATAACTGCAGATAAGAGCTCAATGTCAAAATGCATCACTATGCCTCACCACATAGCTAGAAAGAAAATTAATCAACATTTTATGTGTGCAGATGGAAATGCTTAAGCCGATTTTACAAACCAATTACTGTTCGGTTCTCAAAATCTGAAACTTGTTCAAGATTTAATACACACTGGACAGCCTCAGAACTCCTTGAAGAATAATAATTCAAACTTAATGCACAATGGAAGCTGACTCCCATTTCTGTATTCTCTAGCCTCTATGTTTTTCAGTTAAGGTAAGTTATAATTCAGGGCCATGAAGGAAATGTCTGGGTAAAATATGTCTCCTGCTGATTGGCCCTTTTCAGAAAGACTTATGCAGCATATCTCTAGTGATGTAGTAGTGTTGCTATTAGGGGTCTGATTCTGCACTCCTTGTTCAGAATAAATGTCCCGAGGATTCTGGATAAAGATAGCTGAGTTTAGGATCAAGAAGCAAGACTTTATGGTAGCATTTGTCATGGCTTAACCTTCAGAATTACAACCAAAAGTAAAACTCTGCAGGATTTTCTTTGTTGCCTCTTCTAAGTTATTGACACTTAGGTAAAAATACTTTTTAGAGTGATATTTTAGTTTTATCTATACTATAAATATAAAAGTTTACAGTGTACAAATAAGAAAAAAGATAAACTAAAGTCAAAATCACTCATAATTGTACCACATATAGATAATCTTATTAATATTTCAGTCCTTGATGTTTATAATATGGCCTCATTAGTACATTTAAATAATTGATATGACAACAAATTAATGTATTAAAATTTATCATTTTCTTCTGGATTTTAAACTGTGATGTATCATGCTGTAACTTATTTAGTAAGCAGTATATCTTTCATGTTTTGTATGTCTTTAACAAGGATCAGCCATGAAAATGATAAACACCAGAGTGTAAAGTGTTTCATTATATATGGGTCTTAATTTTTTGTTTCACTACTCCCTAAAAATGTTTTGAAAAATTTATATACCCCATTACTAATTTCAGTCAATGTTTAAATTTTTTATCATGGGTTTCATAGTTACAAAGCATGCCATTTCCACAGTATTAAAATATTTAATTTAAAACTGTTAACGGTGCTTTTAAATATAGCTAGAGCAATTTAGTGATTTGATACATTTACTTAAAAAATTTAAGGCTGTTTTAGTCAAGAAGTATATATTTTTTCTTTCCCTCCTTAGTTTCATATTTCATATTTTGTTAATATTCTTTTTACTCTAATACAGTACTTTTATGTTTGGAAGTATTTATTTTTATAGTATTTATTAATTACACCTTTATTTGCAATCTCTGAAAATAAATGTGAATATAATATGGCATTGGTTAATTCATTTATTTCTGGAACTTAGGGGTTAAATATCTTATGCATTGAGTTATGATGATTAATGTGAAATAGTTGGTCATGTTATCTTAAACATCTGCTTTTCTTAAAATTCTATTAAACATCAATAGTGAAATTTTATCACCAATGAACTCTTATTCAAAAAATACTGTAAGGCTGGGCGATGGTGGCGCACGCCTTTAATCCCAGCACTCGAGATTCAGAACCAGGAGGATCTCTATGAGTTCGAGGCCAGCCTGGGCTACAGAGTGCGTTCCAGGAAAGGCCTCAAAGCTACACAGAGAGAAACCCTGTCTCAAAAAAAAAAAAAAAAAAAAAAGAAAGAAAACTGTAAACTTAAAACTATCAGTATTTTTAGCAAATGTTAGTGAATATATTTTTCTTCTTTTTTTTTTTTTTTTTTTTGGATTTGGTTTTTCAAGACAGGGTTTCTTTCTCCGCGTAGCCCAGGCTGTCCTGGAACTCACTGTGTAGACCAGGCTGGCCTCAAAGTCACAGAAATCTGTTTGCCTCTGTCTCTTGAGTGCTGAAATTAAAGGCATGCACCACCACCACCACCACCACCACCACCATCACCCAGCTAACTTATTTTTCTTATTTTTTTAAACAATATCAGCCCATTAACTTATCTCTAACATTGTCCTTTCTACTCAAACTTGAGACAAGCAAAAGAGGGAAAGACAGATTTGTCATTTTCTTTATAAAAAATAAAAAGCCAAATTGTGTCTTAACTAAAAGAGATTTCACAGATACTATAAATTTGAATTCCCATTGGCTAGCGTCTGGCCTGGGGAGTGTAGCCTTAGGAAGCGGGGCATGGTAAGAGCTGTGGCTTCCATTTGGTAAAATGGACAAAAGCCTTAGGCAAGCAGGACAGGACAGTGCACATGTTATCAGGACACAGGAAATTACATTTTTAAAAACATGAAGGAGCTGGGCAGTGGTGGCGCACACCTTTAATCCCAGCACTCAGGAGGCAGAGGCAGGCGGATCTCTGTGAGTTCGAGGCCATCCCGGTCTATAGAGCAAGTTCCAGGACAGCCAGGGTTACACAGAGAAACCTTGTCTCGAAAAACCAGGCTCAGGTGAATGTTACAGATCCAGAGAAGTGCTGGAGAGACTCTGCAGGTATCAGAACTTCACGGAGGACACATCCTAGGAGCTCATTTGGACCTTTCCTCAGTTCGAATGTCTTGTTCAATCATCTCTTCTCTCCGGCTGAATCTTCGCCCACTCTTACCTGTTGACTCCTCCACCACTTTAACTATTGGTTTGTTTTTCATTAATTCCATTTTCTCATGGCATTTTCTCTGAGTTTTCTTTGTGCATCCCTTCGGCTGCTTGACTCCTTCAATACTTGAAACTATGGTTTTTACTCAAAGAAGATTCTGACTTACTTAGCTTAATTTCTGCTTGGCCAGCTTTCTGTGGCTTCTAGCCATCTCAGAGTCTGGATCGTCATAGTTCAGAAGCCATTCTTGTCCCAAATGCTTTGGTGACCAGAGGCTTGAGGTTCTCCCTTTAGTAAGGATCTCAACCAGGGCACATCTTTTTGTAGCATGTTTCCATGTCCTCACTAACACTGTCTTCTATTTGGAGAAGATTTGTTTGTTTGTTTGTTTGTTTGTTTCTTTGTTTATAAAGCCTAACATAGTTGGCATGATGATGACTTAAGTCTGTAATCTTAACAGAAGAAGGAGTATTGTCATGATTTTGAGGCAACCCTGAACCATAGCCTGAGAACGTGTTGTATACAAAACAAAACAATCCCACTCATGAATAAATAAAGCATTATATTGTGATCATCCTTCCATGGCCATAACTATTCCTCTATATCCCTTTCATGCAATAATTACTAAAGGATTTTGTATATTGTACCTAACTAGTCTTTTAAAAATCACAGTGCCTATAGGTCATCCTACCATTGTTTAACTGGTACAGTCTTGGGTTTTGAAATTCCCCCCAAAGTATGATTTAACTGGTATGGAATGTGTCTTAGATTTGCAATTTTTTTCTTCACAAGACATATTTGGGGACCATAACTAACTGTTGCACAGTGGCAATGACTGGACCCACATTTATTTAATGCATGTTGATGTATTTTTAAGGAGTTGTTACAATTTCACTATTATAAACAACACTATCTATAATTTTCTTTTAGCAAAGCTTTTTTCTTATCATAATTTTGCCTACTTGCATAGGACAAAGTCAACTATTAAAATGATTAGATAAAAGAAATAGGAATATTTCCCAACCTACTTTAAAAAAAAATCTACCAGTTTACACTTGTGTGAACAATAGAAGAGTCTTTTCCTGGATGTGATGGTGATCTGGCTGTGACATCTGTCATCTCACTGATTGCCAGGGTTGATGTTGCTGATGTGGCTAGATAAACCAATGTCCCCTTCTGTGGTGGTTTGAATAGGAATGGTCCCCATAGACTCATGTGTTTGAATGTTTGGTCCATAACAAGAGGCACTATTAGGAGGTGTGGCCTTGTTGGGGGAAGTGTGGCTTTGTTGGGGACCGGCTTTGAGGTCTCAGAAGCTCAAGCCAGTTCTCTTCCTGCTGCCTGCCATTCTAGATGTCGGACTCTCAGCTCCTTCTCCAGCACCAGTCTGCCTGCATGCTGCCTTGCTTCCTGCTATGACAATAATGGACTGAACCTCTGAACTGTAAGCCAGTCCCAATGAAATGTTTTCCCTTATAAGTGTTGCATTGATCATGGTGTCTCTTCACAGCAATAAAACCCTAACTGAAACACCTTCCTCCCTCATTTCTCTCCATGCTACCTACTTAATGGAAGAGGACCACTTTCTCTGATGAAGAAGGATCATCATTAGGTCAAGGGTGCACAAGTACCTTCACTCCCCTGATAGAACTTCCAAACAGGCTCTTAACAATCTGTTCCCTTTCCTAACAAGCATTGTACATTAATTTCCTTTTCCTCCTTGATGAGAGAGAATAGTATGTTTTAACATACTGTTATGTGTTACTTAAGTTTGATTCTTCCCCCTCTCAGTTTATTTTATCTCATTATTTCTTCTTCTATGAGTTAACACCATTTGTTCATTCTACTCTCTCCATGGCAATCATCTGTTTGATTTCTCTTCATCCACTAAAGCTATAGTCACAGAGAATTCATCAGATGTTATACATGTAGTCAAGATCAGTGTTTGCCTTTTCTTATTTTACTTTTCATTGCAGATTTCTTATAAAGTCAAAATAGTCAATAGTTAAAATTCAATTTTTTTTGGTGAAGACCAAATTCTTTGTTCAACAACTGAACCAAGTCCCCAGACTCCTTTCTTTTCTTTTTTTTTTTTGATTCTTTTGTATGAGTGTGTGTGTGTGTGTGTCATTTTATTACAAAATAAACAAAGAAAAGCCCCCAAAACAACCAATAAACATTATTATCATTTTCCAAACCTTCAAAACTAACCTTTATTAAGAGTCAATTTATCTTTTTTTAATGTAAAAAGAAAGAAAACCAACTATTGTGATGTGCTATCATGTCACACCTAGACTGTTGTGGTGTGCCATGGTCTCACACCTAGACTGTTGTGGTGTGCCATGGTCTCACACCTAGACTGTTGTGGTGTGCCATGGTCTCACACCTAGACTGTTGTGGTGTGCCATGGTCTCACACCTAGACTGTTGTGGTGTGCCATGGTCTCACACCTAGACTGTTGTAGTGTGCCATGGTCTCACACCTAGATTGCTGATTCACTGTTTGCACCCAAGTCTTACCAGAGGTCAAGCTAAAACCAAGTGCTGCAAAAGTTTAGCCTTGCCACATGGTTTTCTTTTGGTAGTACTACTGTCACTGAAACATGGGAAGCTTGCTGCATTTACTAACACTCAGGGAAATGATGATGGCAGAAAACATCAGACGATGTCCATCTGAAGACTCTCCTGCTCGTTTCCCCCACAATCAAATTCCTAGATTAGAAAAGTTAAGAAACAAATTGTTTTCCCGTGCAGTATGTGGCTTCTGTATCTGTCTGTAATGTAAGTCATAGATACAGCTCTCAAGTTCTGTGGAAAGTTAGCATTGAATTACTGGCTAATGTTACTCGAGAAGAACTGTGTTCATTACAGCATGGATCTGAACCAGCTCACATATCCTTATAGTCGTCCTTCAGTTTATGATGCTGAACGTATGGTGCTCTGGCTTGCAAGAGAATCACAAAGATGAGATTGCCTTGTAGTCTCATTTAGACAGTTAATTTTATCTTTGTTTTCTTTCATTGTGTTTCTTGATGGTGCAAAACTAATTGGCTCTTATCACAGTTACATTACCTTCAAAGGCAGATAAAATTAATGCAAAGTAAAAGATCACTATAATCAGAGATATCTGGTTGAAATGGAGAGAGGCTCACTTAAAGTGGCTGTACAATCCCAGAGGACTCTGCAGAATACTAAATCATGACTTTCTCCAGGTTATCATCCTGGGCTCTAGTTCATTATTTTGTATCATTTGTTTTAACCTTGGATTGTCCCCACTACATCTGCTCTGCTGTGATTAATTCTGCTGATGGAAATAAACTGTCGAAGGGCGACACCGCACTGCATGACTAATTAGCAGACCGAATTATGTCCATAAATTAACATTTTGTTTTTATTCATTTAAATAAATCAAAGTTGTCCAAAATTATTTTGAGTAGATTGCTTTAATATGAATTTAGGCTTGTAACCTTTAGCTGGGTCAGTTTGTATTCTTTTTGCCTGCCCCATAGCCATCAAATTCTTACATGTTTTCTAACCTTAACTTTCCTGAAACTCTCAAAGCTGGGCTGTTCTTTCCGCTCACCCAAAGGGAAGGCAGCTTTGTCTTGTTACATGCTCCACCACCTTCTCTGTTTTGGCTCTCCCTTCCTCTCTCTCTCTCTCCTGCCCTCACCCTCGCCCAGCTCCTTTTTCTGTTTGTAATTGGTCGTGTGGAAATGGGTGTTGTTAGGAAAATCAGAATGTTTCTTGAAAAGATCTTTGAAGGCCCCCATCAGAAGAAAAGGCTAACCCCGAAGAAAAGGCTAACAGAAAAAACAGGGACGAAGGGGTCTTCTTGAATATTAGGATTATTTTTATTCTGTGTGTGTGAGTGAGTATACATGTGCTTGCTTATGAACACACCTGTGGAGACCAGAGGCTGACATTGTGCGACACTGTTTTTGGCCAGACCTGCCGGCCAGGGAGCCACCTGTCTCTGCCTCCCTAGTTCTGTTATTACAGCTGTGTGTCAACACACCTGATGTTATGTGGAAGCTGGAGATCAGAACTCAGGTTCTCATGTTACCCACTGAAACAGCTACAGCCACCGTTTTAAAAATGTCTTGAATAGTGGTAGGAGGTCTTAGTAAATGTTAAAAATCTGCATAGGAATTCAACCTTGAATGAATGTAATTTATAAAACTGGTATCATTTCATCATCAGGAAAGAAGGCCAGGAAATGTTTTGTGTATTCTGCAACACTAGTTGCTTGCTTCTACAGACTGTAGACTACCACTCAGTCTTCCTGGAATACTGTTTCATTGTCTTGTTTTGATAAATACAATTCAGCCCTTTTCAGGAAGAGACTTGCTAATTGCCCCTTCAGCAAACTGAATAACCTAAGCAGTTACAAGTCTGCAAGTTAATTGAAGGAAATTCTCTATACACTTGTCATTACCTTGTACATAGAGGCTGTGCTGGAGTAGACTTCTCCCCATCTTAGCCATGCTGTTTTCCCAATGGTTTTCCACTGGCAGCCTGTTTGACAATGAGAGCTTTCACTCCATGGAAATCTGCAATGCTAAAATCAGGACTTTTGGGTTCTTGACAGCTGGCTGTAAAACATTTACAACATTCCATGATGCTAAGCTCAACTCTGTTATAGTGCCTACCCTATCTAATTCTCAATTGGGTCGTAGCAAAGGGTATACCCTCTGCACCCCTCTCTGCCTTGCTCTCTCTCTCTCTCTCTCTCTCTCTCTCTCTCTCTCTCTCTCTCTCACTTGCTTGAAGTCTCCACTGCCTGTTTGTAACATATACCATAAAAATTGATGTTTAAAATAAATGTCTAAACTGAGCATGGGTGGTGCATGCCTTTAATCTAACCACTTGGGAGATAGAGACAGGTAGATCTATGAATTTGGGGCCAGTCTGGTCTACATAGTCAATATCAGGACAGCCAGAGCTATATAGTAAGAGACTCTCTTCAACAACAACAACAAATAAAGAAAGAAAGAAAGAAAGGAAGAAAGAAAGAAAGAAAGAAAGAAAGAAAGAAAGAAAGAAAGGAAAAAGAGAAATAAGAAAAGGAAGAGAGAGAAGTAAATGCCCAGAAAAATCTCCCTGAGTGAAAGATCATGAGGTGGTTATTGACCAGCCTCAATTCACCTGGACCAAACACTGGCTCAGTTGCAACCCCAGACAGATCACTTCATTTCTGATGCTTAGACGGTCTTACAAGACGTAGCCTGAGACGGGTTGTGTAGAAGCAACAACATGAGAAGAGGACTTGGCCTGTGAACAAAACAAGTCCAAATTGGGAATTATGGGGAAGTTTGATTGGCTGGATTATTAGAAGTTCTTAAATGCAAAGCAGACCTTATTAAATACAATAGACAATAAGAACCTATTATGGGCTGATTATCCTTAATCCAAAAATATGAACTCCAATGCTCACAAATCCAAAACTTTTAACATAATGTTAAAAGTGGAAACTCTGCATCTGACTTCCATAATGTTTATAGCAAAAATTCAAGCACATTAAAATTATTGTATAAAATTCTATATAATGGTTGCTTAACAATTTTCTATTTTTTCCTAGGCTCAGGAAGTAAATACTTCACTGGTCTCAGGAAGTTCCTGAAACAAATAAGACTCACAAGTCTCCTCCCCTAAATTGTGGAAGCACTGAAGAATTTCTGGGGGAGGAACCCCTCCCTCTATCAGCTGAGTAGCCTGAAGGAAACTTTGTCAAGCTGCCTACATGTTATTCAGAGAGCTCCAGGACCATGGCTTTTGTAAGCTGTCCCCAATGCTGGAGTGGGCTTCTCAGTGATGTACCTGCTTTTGAGTCATCCATGTTCTTGTAAGTAGCCCTTCACCCATAGTCCTGTAAGTAATCTCAGTAAGTTCATTTGTTCACTGAATTTATTTGTAGTGAAGTTGCTGTTTTGGTCTGTTACTTTTCCCTCTGTGGGTTAAGTAGACATTGACTGAATCTCCCTAGGAAAGTATATACAACAAATATACAGATGACACATACATAAATTGCATGTTAAGACTTGGGTTCCATTTTTAGCATATTTCACTCTCTCTCTCTCTCTCTCTCTCTCTCTCTTTCTCTCTCTCTCTCTCTCTCTGTGTGTGTGTGTGTGTGTGTGTATGAAACTATTGTAAAATCTGAAAAAAGAAACATTCTAAACTCCAAAATATTTCTGACATTAAACACTTTAGATAATGGATACCTAACTTGCATTGGGCCTTCTAGCATCAGAAAGATGAAATTAAAAGAGCGTCCTTGGGGTTCTGGAGAGGTGACTTAAGAGTATTTGCTGCTCTTGCAGAGGACTGAGGTTCAGTTCTCAGCTCCCTGCAGTGGCTCACACAGTCTGCAATTCCAGTTCTCAGAGGACTGATACCTCTCTATCTTCCCCAGGAACCAGGAATGCACAAAGTGCACAGACATACACTCAAACGTACAAAATAAAAGTAAAAAAAATAAATAAATAAAGGGTGCCTTTGAAGATTTATCTTGTCAGGATTATGTCATGTAGGAGGAAATGTGTAGGTGAGGATTTGTGGGGGAACAAATAAAAATAATAGGTAAGCTTTGTTAGACAACACATAGGAATTCATCAGGATAAAGCCAAGACTAGGGGAGAGCTGCTCACTGAGGTGGAGGTTGGGGTGTGGGGAGAGAAAGAATGACCCCATGAACTCTGGGGAGAGAATATGGAAAAGAATGGAATCAAAGGAAAAACCTGGTCTCAAGGTCAGTGAAGGGGCATGTCAGAGTGCTAAGAGATGCCCAGAACTAGAAACTTGATCTGTAGAGTGGACCTTGATTTAAACATTTACCATACAAGCCCATATATTCTACTACTGATATTGAGGATCCCATGTAACTTGCAACTGTGATTCCATGATTTCTGTAAAAATCTGTGACACACATCTGTATACATAAAAAATTTAGGGTTTTGCTTTTTTTTAAAACATTTACTAGCTATTTAAAAATGGATAAATAGAAATGTAGGTTATTTCTTAAAAATTTTATGCCATATTTTCCAAATTTTATTACCAAATAGAGAAACAAGAGGCAAAGATTCATTAAAGTAAATTGGTTAATTGAGGGATGTATGTTTCACAGAAAGGAAAGGAAAAATAGTGTAGAGTTTATTTCATGTGTAAATCATGTACCAAAACAGTTGGAGCTGTTCTATATAATGTTGACATTATCACTAAATAAACTCATATCATATTCTTAAGATAGAGGTGTCCTATATTTTGTCTACACTATTTCTGGGTGTTCAGAAGAATCAAGGCCAGGTACTACATGAATGCCCTGATACATTGACCACCATGGGATCCTAATAGTCAGGTCAAACAATCAATGTAGGTGTGCATCAGCACATGACTGGATAGGCAAAGTTGTGAAATATACATACAGTGGAAGTTTTACTCTGCCATAAAGAATAGAATTATGTTATCTGGAGAAAAGTAGTCAGAGTTGGATATCATTATGTTAACTGAGCTACACCAGACTCAGAAAGATAAGTATCTAGCTAGGTTTTGCTTACATGAAATTTAAGGGGAAATGACCATTACAAAGGTACTTGGGGGCTGAATATGACTGAAGTATGTTCTGTTCATGTAGGTGAATGTCTTAGTGAAATCTCATCCTTCACACAATTAATATACACCAATGAAAAAAAAGTAAAGTTTTAAACTTAAGAATGGCAAGAAAGCTTTGTTTAAATCAACAATATGGATATGGAATATTTTTGTCTTAATTGTGGACACAAAAAAATCAGAGGTTCAAAGACATATAAACTTGTAAGTAATACAGAGAGATAGCAAGATTTTTTTTTTTTTTTTTTTTTTTTTTTTTTTTTGGTTTTCCGAGACAGGGTTTCTCTGTGTAGCTTTGCCCCTTTCCTGGATCTCACTTGGTAGCCCAGGCTGGCCTCGAACTCACAGAGATCCACCTGGCTCTGCCTCCCGAGTGCTGGGATTAAAGGCGTGTGCCACCACTGCCCGGCGAGATAGCAATATTAAAATGATGCAGGAGCCAAATTTCTGTAGCTACTTGGGGAGAAGAACTGTTGTCCTCCTTTTTTAAATGGTTGCCGCCTTTTAAGTCACAGCCGTCCTAGCCAGCAACTGCAACTCCGCCACTGCCAGCAGCAGTCAGGCCACAAGAGCCACAGCCTGGGGGAATTCTGTTCCCTCAGGGTCCGACTCTTGCAAAGTTACAAAGGCAACTTAACTAAACCTCTGTCCCTCTAAAGAACTCAACATTCAAAGGTTAAGGTGGAATTCTGCTCTTCAGAGAGGCTGAAAAGCAAGAAGCTCACCTCCTCTCTTTGCTTGAGTCGTCCAAAAAGCCCTCTGCAGCTGGAATTTTCTCCAGTCCCACCCGGGCCTGCAGCCACTCAGACCCAGATGAACACACAGAGGCTTATACTAATTAAAACTGTATGGCCTAATGGCTCAGGCTTCTTGCTAGCTAGATCTTACATCTTAAATTAACCCATTTCTATAAATCTGTACCTTGCCACATGGCTTGTGGCTTACTGGTATCTCTACATCTTGCTTCTCATGGTGGCGGTGGCTGGCAGCATCTCCCGACTCAGCCTTCCTCTTCCCAGAATTCTCTTCTCTGCTTATCCCACCTATACTTCCTGCCTGGCTACTGGCCAATCAGCATTTTATTTATCAACCAAATCAGAGCAATACATTCACAGCATACAGAATGACATTCCCATCAGCCCTCCTGCTTCTCCTCACTCCTCCTTAAAATCCCTTCTCCACCTGGCTCCTCTGCTGTGGGATGTTCTGTATGTCCTGTGGGAGCCCTTCTTGGGTTCTTTGTGGCGTTACCCAGCAGGTCCGCATAGAGGATGATTAGGACCATGGGCCTGAGTGCAGGTATCTGAGATGGTCTGCACTTGGCTGTGCTGGGGGATGGTCTGTATGTCAAGTTGTTCTGATTGATCAATAAATAAAACCTGATCGGATGTGGCTAGGCAGGAAGGATAGGCGGGACTAACAGAGAGGAGAAATAAAAGGACAGGAAGGCAGAAGGACTGACTGCCAGATGCCGCCATGACCAGCAGCATGTGAAGATGCCGGTGGGCCACCAGCCACGTGGCAAGGTATAGATTTATGGAAATGGACTAATTTAAGCTATAAGCACAGTTAGCAAGAAGCCTGCCATGGCCATACAGTTTGTAAGCAATATAAGTCTCTGTGTTTACTTGGTTGGGTCTGAGCGGCTGTGGGACTGGCGGGTGACAGAGATTTGTCCTGACTGTGGGCAAGGCAGGAAAACTCTAGCAACACTCCTCCCTACCACTTCCTATCAGCTAGTTGCTGACTCAGCCTCCTGACCACAGGTGAATTTTGTTTAATTAAACACATCTTTGCATCATTAAGCAAACGTTCCAGGGCATGAACAAAAGTAACACACCTTAAAATAATATGCTACAACAAAAGAACCCTTTGTGAAAACCACAAATTGCTCACATGTTGCTGTGAGAATGGAGACTGGATTAATGTTTAAGACAGCAGAGTCTGGGCCTGGAGAGATGGCTCAGCAGTTAAGAACACTGGCTGCTCTTCCAGCTCAATTCCCAGCACCCATGAGGCAGCTCACAAGTGTCTCAACTCAAGTTCCAGGGGGTCTGACACCTTCTTACAAACATACAGGCAAAACACCAAGAATATAAATAAAAAAAATTAAAAGACAAAAAGAAGTGCTGAGGAAGATGAATAAGAAGGCTTGTAATTGGGGGTGCCACTGCAAAACTAGACAGGTAAGAAGAGGGACCGGGTTCTGGGCCGGTGCATCCCGCATGCCCCTCCCAAGCCTTGAGGAGCGTGTGCAAGCCACTGTTGTCCTTTTGTATGTTCTTGCTTCTCATGCAGCTATTTTCAATTTTTAACTTTTAATTTTTAAAGATTTATCTTTTTTTTAGTTTATGTGCATGTGTGTTTTGCCTGCAGGCATGTCTGTAGACCACATATGTGCAGTACCTACAGGGGCCAGAAAAGGGCTTTGAATCCCTTGGAGCTGCTGTGAGCCTCCCTGTGAGCGCTGGGAATCAAACTTGGGTCCTCTGGAAGAGCAGCCAGTGCTTTTAAGAGCCAGCTTTCCAGCTTTTTTTTTTTTTAAGATTCATTTGTTTAGAGCCAGGTGGTGGCGCACACCTTTAATCCCAGCACCCCCGAGGCAGAGCCAGGTGGATCTCTGTGAGTTCAAGGCCAGCCTGGTCTACAGAGCAAGTTCCAGGACAGGCACCAAAACTACACAGAGAAACCCTGTCTCCAAAAACAAAAACAAACAAAAAGATTCATTTGTTTACTTTATTTTGTATGTATGTGTGTATACCACATGCATTCGGGTGATTGTGGAGGCCAGAAGAGGCTAACAGATCCCCAGGAACTATAGTTATAGGTAGTTATAAGTAAGCCACTTGATGTAGGTTTGGGGAGCTGAACACCTAGGTCCTCTGAAAGAGCAGCAAGCACTATTAACTGTTGAACCATCTCTCTAGCTCCTAATGCAGTTAATTATAGCAGCTTTAGTAAAGATAGCATCAACAAAACCCACCTGTTTCAGGAGGGCACTCAGACCACCCCATAGACATGGAGCTGAACATGAGGTGATTAAGAAAGACTGCAGCTACATATTAATGTCTGTGATAGAGTCAACAGCAAAGCCACATGCTCTTATATAAATGTGAGAACAAAGATGTTTAGTGTAATTAACAGCACTTGAGATACCTGCAAGGTCAGAGGCTGTGATGCTAGTCAGTGACTAACAGCTAGAAGACAGCCAAGGCCAGCAGCTAACAAAGCACAAGGCAGAAATGGACAGAAGTGGACAGAAGTGGCTGTAACTATCCCTAACGGGGTGGACAGTTTATGAACTATGCATGTCCATACAAAGCTATACTGTGAAAGGGATCATCATATTCAAAAACCCTCCAACAAACTTGAGGTCTATTTGGTTTTTGTGGTGGTTTAAATAGGAATGGTCCCCCATAGACTCAGGTATTTGAATGCTAGACTTACAAGGAGTGGAGCTATTAGGAGGTGCGGCCTTGCTGGAGTAGGTGTGGCTTTAATGGAGGAAATGTGTCACTGGGGGCAGGCTTTGAGGTCTCAGAAGCTCAAGCCAGGCCTAGTGTGCCTCAGTCTCTTCCTGCTGCCTGTGATCCAGATGTAGAACTCTCAGTTCCTTCTTGAGTCTGAGGTCTGACTGCATGCCACCATTCTTCCTTTTTCCTTTTTGCTCTACTTCAGCCACAGAGGTCTTCTTGTTGCTCATGTGAGTGAGTGTGTGTGTGTGTGTGTGTGTGTGTGTGTGTGTGTGTAAAATGGATAAGAAATGGTCCCAAAGACTCATGTATTTTAGGTTTTGTCTTTAATGTGACAGTGTTCAGATGTATGTGTGGGTGGGTGGGTGGGGGGTGGCTTCCTGAGAGCTGATTGGATCATGAGGTCTAAATTCACCAGTGGATTGCTTCCCCGTGATAAATTCATAGCTCAATGGAGGTTTAGAAAATTCGGCCTGGTTGGAGGAGGTGGGTCTCTGGGCATGGCTTCAGAGGTAGATCTTGTGTCTGGACTCTCTCTCTTGCTTTCATTCTATCACTCTGCCACGCTCATGCTGTCTCTCTCTTGCTGTCTCACTCTTTCCCTTTTTTCTTTCTCCTCCTCCCCTCGTCATGGTATCTTGCTTTGCTGAGGTCCAGAAACATGGGATCTAAGCAACCACAGATGAACACATCTGAATCTTCCCTCCTTTAAGTTACCACAGGTACTTTGTCATAGCAACAAAGAGTTATGACTAGATGTATGCTTCTGCCTTAAAGTCTTGGCAGTAGCTACCCGCCATCTCCTGCTATTCCCCAAGTACTCAGAACCCATTTCCTTAGTCTTTCTTTAAGAGGTAGGGCTGTTCAATAGAAAAGCCAAGTAGGAAACAAGAAGGAGTAAATGCGTAATTTCAGTCTGTAAAACAGATACTAGTCATTGCTTATTTCCAAACCAGAGACCATTTAATGTTGCAAAAAGAGATCTCTTTCCTTTGCATGAAATGATGAGTTAAATAAATGTACAAATAAATCAGGACTAAAATTTGATGGATTTCTGTGGAAGAGAGGGAGGAAGGCTTATAGGAGCCAGAGGGTTCAAGGACACCATAAAAAACCCACAAATGAACTAACCTGGCTCATAGGGGCTCACAGAGACTGAAGCGACAATCCCAGAGCCTGCAGGGTCTGACCTAGGTCCTCTGCATATATGTTATGGTTTTATGGCTGTATAGCTTGGTCTTCTTGTGGGACTCCTAGCTGGTAGCAGGGGTGTGTCTATGACTCTTTTGCCTGCGTTTGGGACCCTTTCCTGCTATTGGGTTTTCTAGTCCAGCCTTGATATGAAGGGGGGGGGGTGCCTAGTCTTATTGCAACTTGATATTGCCATGTTTGGTTGATGTCCCTGGGAGGCCTGCCCTTTTCTAAAAGGAAACAGAGGAGGAGTTGGGAGGGGGGCTGAGAGGAGAAGAGGGAGAGGAAACTGTGGTTGGCATATAATATATGAGAGAAGAATAAATTTAAGAAAAATTAAATTAATGGATTTCCTGGAAAAGAAGGAAACAGAATAATGAGTACAATAGCTTCTGAAGAAGTCACTAGTTGCATAACTAATCTGGACAAAATGTATTATTTAAAACCATTCAATCATGCCCTTATCTTTTCTAATTCTTGCAGGATGCCTCATGGTATAATCATCTGACTGTATCTCTGAAACATCATTAGGATTTGGGAAGCATGTTAACAAACACTTGATGAAGCCACTCTGAAGAAAACACCATTAATCATGTCATCTGATAAAAGACACGTCAGGTCTGTTTCGACATTTACACTCATACTGAATTTCTGTAGATAGTCCTTGGTGCATAGAGATCAGGCATCTTTATTGTGAATGAGATTAGGAATTAGGCATCTTTTTTATTATTTAACATAATTTCTTCATTGAATCTTTGAGAATTTCACATCGTGAGCCCCAATTCTGCTCACCTCCCAGTCCCTCCATATCTTCCCCTCCAGCGGCCTCCAAATAAAAATAAAAAAAAAAAAAAAACCCAAAAAACAAACCAAACTAAAACAAGCTAGCAAACAAATAAAAACAAAAAGAAAAGCAAACAAAAGCCCCAAAGAACAAAACAAAACAACCATATAAAACCTCTGCATTCCTCCATCTTTTCCGCCTCTCCAATACCTCTTCATTCATCCTGGTGGCATTGGGAGCCATGGTGTGTCACTCGGTTGTTGTAGAATATTATTTTAAGGTGTGTTACTTTTGTTTATGATCTGGAACATTTGTTTAATGATGCAAAAGATGTGTTTGGTTAAATAAAATTCACCAGCAGTCAGGAGGCTGAGTCAGCAACTAGCTGACAGGAAGTGGTAGGGAGGAGCCAGGTGGAGAAGGGTTTATAAGGAGGGCTGAGGAGAAGCAGGAGGGCTTTTTGGAGCACTCAAGCAAGTAGAAGAGGTGAGCTACTTGCTATTCAACCTCTCTGAAGAGCAGAATTCCACCTTAACCTTTGAATGTTGAGTTCCTTTGAGGGAGAGAGGTTTAGTTAAGTTGCCTTTGTAACTTTGCAAGAGTCGGACCCTGAGGGAACAGAATTCCCCCAGGCTGTGCCTCTTGTGGCCTGACTGCTGCTGGCAGTGGCGGAGTTGCAGTTGCTGGCTAGGACAGCTGTGGCTTAAAAGGCGGCAACCATTAAATAGAAGGACAACACCCAGGAAACCCTGTGCTCCGTTAGCTTTACTCCCAAGTGTTCATTTCAATGCGTCACTGGCCTGGTCCAAGGCTTCTGGTTTCTGGTACACCATCTGCACTGGATCCTCCCCAAAACTCGGCTTGGGTGTCTGAGGTCCCCCAAGTCATGGAGATCCTGTGGTTATTGTTACTTCACTAACCAGCTCAACTGCCACCTAGACTCACAGTCCAGCCTGGGGTTGGCCCAGCCTAACATCTCCCTATCTGGGATTAGGCATCTTTATTGTGAATGAGAGATGTATATTGTTTAGATCTAATTTCTCAAAAGGCAACCTACCCAAGATGCTGTGGTTTTCAGTTGTAGATGCTTTCCAGGGCAATTCTCTTTGCTCATTGCTGCTCAGTCCCCCCAAAATGTACAATTTCCATTGCATCGGTCATCTACTGGAAATACATTACAAAACCTACAAGAGTGCCCCGGGGCTTTTTTGAGTAAATGAAAAACCTTAGGTTGGTATTTAAGACATTTCATTATTGCTAGGTTTATCCTTCATTAGGGAATTTTCTATCAACTTGAAAAAAATCAGTGGAAGCATAATAGCTGAGTATCCAACATTCTGTTGTCTTCTGAGTGTCTGCCCTTGCCTCCTCTGAGAAGGCTGATTGTGCCCATGAGTCACATACCTAATCTCTTTTGCAAAAGGTTATCCAGGCACGCCCTGGGGCCTCTGTCCAGAGCATGCTTTACCAATAAGGAATTTCTTCATTTTAGCATCTTTTGCAAGGCTAGCTAGGCTCAGAACTTACCAAGTAATTGCTCCTGGCTCCCAGCTCTGTTTTACTGGGTTGTTCCTTCCACACTTCTACTGTTTTCTATTGTTTTCTCGTAAGTAGCACAGAGGAATGACGCTATCTACAGTGTTTAGGCTGGAATCTCTGAAGCCAAAAATGTCCAAGTTCACCACTTCCAGGTTGTTTCTGTTCAGAGCAGAACTACTCTTCTGCCATTTTACAAGTGCAGACATTCCTTTAGCTTACAATAATCTGTTTGCCATTTTGTTTTGAAGCCTCACCAGAAATACATCTAATATTCATCTTTTGCTAGCAATCTGCTTATGGTGATATACACATACACACATACTCTCTATCACACACACACACACACACACACACTCAAACTCACACATATACACATATACATGTACATACTTGTACTCAAATACACACACATATACATTCACACCACATACACACACACATAAACACATGCATATACACATACCGTACATACCATATACTCATACACATACATACAACATATACACAAATTTGTATACATTCATTCACACACGTGCACATATACACATGCACATACCCACTTCAAAGCAATCTAGCCTTTCTTTTATTTTCTTTCTTTTTTTTAATGTATATGGGTGTTTTGCCTTGCCTGTGCTGGGTGCCCAAAGAGGCCAGAAGAGCACATTCAGTCTCCTGAAACTGGAGTTACAGAAGATTTTGAGCTCCTATTTGGGTGCTGGGAACTGAACTTAGGGCCTCTGCAAGAACCACAAGTGTTATTAATTTTTGAGAAATCTCTCTAGCCCGGCTAGCTTTGTCATTCATGTTCAGACCCTAAAATCCTCCCAGCCTTACACATTCCCTATTCAAAAGCCGCTTCTAAGACAGGGCATGCTCGGGGTGGAATGACCATAGATTGGGACCTGAGTCATTAGTTCTCTAGACTTGCAGCCAACAAGCTACCAACTAGATGTATTTAAATACATAATATTTACTATGCAAATTGATAGCCTTAATTTACTTTGTATTCTGTGAGAAGTTTGTCTCAAATAACTAGTTGCATGAAATTGACAAGCTTTATTTAAACAGGGGAACAGTCTTACTATCAGTCTTAATGTAGAAGTTTCACTGTAGTATATATTATATATGTTCATATGCATGATCAAGGAATTTATTTATTTTCTTCAAGGAAACAGAAGGATCATAGTATTAAGCTGTTATTGATACCACATGAAGACGCTCATCAGATGCATTGCTATGGTCTGGATAGATGAACGGCTGGATAAAGTCCATGAAAATATGTCCAGAGGCTCATTCTCCACTTCAGAGAATTTGTGTAGACAGCAGGAGTGGATGCCAAGGCAGGGGATCAGGAGAACACCTCCACAGGGACTCATGAGAATGAGTATCCCAAAGATGATACAACTAGGTGCTTCCTTCTGCTAACACAGTCAGTTGCTCCATTAAATGGAACACGTGTGCATGGAATTCCTGCAAGAATACATGGGTGTGTCCTGAGAATCTAAATTCTGCAGAATTGTGTGTACAGTCCTGTTTCCACTACTATAGCTTTATGTGTTAATATACTGTAACAAAACACACTCAAAAAATCCTTCATGAATTTTGCTCACTTTTTTTCCAGATGAACTTTAGAAAAGCTTGTCAAGTCTGGTTTATTAAAAACTCCTATAAGGATTTTCATTGGGTTTATGACAACTAGATAATCTGAAGAAGCTGTCAGTGCAGTTTCATCCTTCCCACTCAGGTTCTAGTATACTCATTTCAGACATTTCTGTATGTCTTAGCAAATGTTTTGTAGTTTGCATGGGGGTTTTATTACTACTGATAGATGGTATTGCTTTAGGCTATGGAGCTATATAACATATATGAATGTATATGAGATAGGGTCTCACTGTGTATCTCAGGCTGTCTGGCCTGACACTCACTATGTAGCATAAACAGACCTTGAACTCTCAGTCCTCCTGTCTCGGCTTCCCAAATGCTGAGAGTTCAGTAACTTCAAGCAATACTTTTTAGAAGGAACCGTAATGGTAAAGTTTCTTAATCTTTTAATACTAAAAAAGATTTGCCGTAGTACTATCTTCATATCAGAATGAACACAGGAAGTTGGGTTTAAACTACTTCTTTAGAAATAAAAAGATGTTTTGTTCTATCCTGCTTATTCTCTGGCAGTTCATACAAGAAGCCAAATAGCCATTTGAATACTGCTTTTTTAAATCTATCTTGTTTTTGTTTCAACCTTTAGAAATTCTTGAGGCTTTTCTCTATTTTCTTGGAGATGAGAAATTTCACACAATCTTTGTAGCCACCCACTTCCGTACACACCCAGATTCTGCACTGGCTTTCCTTAAAAGACACGAGAGCATCGTCTTGAAATACAGAACCAAGGTCTTTGGGCAGGCCAATCTACCACAGTGGACGAAGATGAAACTGACCCGAAGGCACTGCATGCCAACTGAGCTCTACCAAGGTGTTGGTAGGCAGCTACAGCAAAACACCGACTGCAGATACTACAGATCACCTCCCGGAGACCTTGCTTCCCACAGGCTGTGAACAGTTGAGCCCGGCTGCGTATGTGCCCAGGAAGAGGGCAGCACCTGGACAGAAAGCTCGAGTGAAAGGAGACTCCACTGTGTACACCTGAAGATCCCAATGCTGGCTTAACCTGGGAGCTGCTCTTGCCTTCCCTTGAATTTAGAATCCAGGAGAGTGGCTAGGAGTGCCCAGGGTGCTTGCTGAAGTTTCCCATAGGCCCTGGTGAACTTGCAGCATGTGATTGTGTTGGATAGATCAAGTGGATTTGTGGCTGATGTGTCCTCACATAGTTTGATGCAACATGTTGGGAGATGAGAAACCGGGCAGGAATGGGGCTTTGTGAAAGCCTCGGAGCTCACAGTTGGAGAAGTCAGAATAAACCAAGGCAGGAAACCCCGCAATCCCCTATCTCTTGAGGCTACAGTGGACACAACTGGGTCTCTTATTGAACATTCAATCAACCACAGAGACAAAATAATGAACAGGGTTTATTTTTATTTCATCTTACTGCATTTAAAATTTATGTCATTGTGTTACAAAGGAACATGACTGAACAGGTAGGAAACAGATTCTCCATTGTGAGTTCTCCGGATGGCTTCTGCAAGAATCATAGAGATGTCAATCACCTGGATTTTGGGGCAGTGCTTCATCTTGTCCTCCTGAGGTATGGTATTCGTGACCACTACTGCTTCAAAGCTTGCACCATTGATGCGAGCAATGGCTGGGCCAGAAAAGATCCCGTGAGTCAGGATGGCGTAAACCCTGGTGGCTCCTGCTGAGAGAAGTTTGTCCGCCGCGTGGCAGATTGTACCACAAGTGTCAGCCATGTCATCCACAAGGATGGCCACCCGATCCTTCACATCGCCCACCAGAACCATGTGGTCCACTTCATTGGCTTTCTTCCGTTCTTTGTGAATCAAGGCAAAATCCACATTCAAATGGTCTGCGATGGAAGTGACCCTCTTGGCGCCCCCAGCATCAGGAGAGACTATAGTGCAGTCCCTCCATTCAGAGATATTCTCCCTTATCCACTTTAGGACAGCTGGCTCTGCATACAAATTGTCTACCGGGATGTCGAAAAAGCCCTGAATCTGAGAAGCATGTAGGTCCATGGTGATGATGTGATCTGCACCTGCTATAGACAGCATATTTGCTATGAGCTTCGCAGAGATGGGAGCCCGGCTCTTATCCTTTTTATCCTGACGGGCGTAAGGGAAGCACGGGATGACGGCAGTCACCCGGCTGGCTGAAGCGATCTTGCAAGCATTGATCATGATCAATAGTTCCATTAGACTGTCATTGATTTCGCCACAACCGCTCTGAACGATGTAGACATCCTCTCCGCGCACACTCTCACCGATTTCCACGCAGGTCTCCTGGTTGCTGAATTTCTTAGTTACCACCTTGCTGAGCTCTAGGCCCAGGCGCTCAGTGATCTTCTGGGATAAGTCCTGGTGGGAGCTGCCGCTGAAGATTTTGATGTTTGGCATCTTGGCCAGAGATCCTAGATTCAGCTGCTCCAGGCTATGCCGCCTTGGAACGGAACTGGGACCACAGACCCTAATAGCCTCCGGTCATCGCAGCGCGGGGTTATGAAGCCGTTACTGACCTTTCCATAACGGCTGTGCTAACCTGACCCCAAGTCTTTCGAAAAAACAAAGGCTTGGTTGGCACCTACTGCACACTTTCAAATTAAGAAGACTTCCAACTGCATGGGAATTTTCCTAATGTTATTATTATTCTTATTAATTTTTCTTGTTTTATTTTTTCCCAGAAAGGTTTTCTCGGGATATATCCCTGGCTGTCCTGGAACTAGTCCTGTTGATCAGAACTGGCCTCAAACTCAAAGATAGATTGCCTCTGCTTTCTGAGTGCTGGAATTAAGGGCATGGGCCACTGCCTGGCCCATTGTTATTTATTATTAACTTGCAGGGAATGTTTAAATTTGAATATACTGAAACACAAAGCAAGGTTCTTAAACAAGTTTAAATAGAAAGTTTCAGGCTGGAGGAGGTATGTGCAAAGTGTGGTTTCGTCCATTTCTTCAACAGAATAAGAAGGCAAAAGGTTGGAAAATGGTGTAAATGGGAATCCATTCCAGAGTATTTGCAAGTACCTCCGGGTTATATAATGGTGGGGTTGTATTAATTAAATAAGTATTCCTGCGTGTCAGTTGTTTTGCCTTTTGCAGAGGTATCAAAATCTGAGCCCACAGGCCACATGTATCCTGGCATAGCTGTGAATGTAGCTCAGCATGTTTGTAGATGGCAGCACCATGCCACAGTGTGTAAGGCTTGGACGACTCTGTTGGGTTTACGATGATGAGTTGCAAATAGCAACTAACCTAGATCTTCAAAGAAACAGAGTCTGGGACCAGCATGTGATCGTCAATAAGTATTAAAACATTTATTTTCTACAAGGAAGTCTGAGAAACATTACTTGGTTATAAAGTTTTATTTTTATATATTTATGAGATATTATTATAGAGTCATGTAAACAACTAACAATGCCCATGTTAAAATGTTACATCAAAATAGCATGCTAATGATCTAAGAACATCCCTTGACATTAAAATACCTTCTTTTCTCTTCAGTTCATATTCTTTGTGATTGACAATGCATGCCAACTGCTTTCTGTTCACAAATCTTCATTCATGTTCTTTCCTTAAAAACAAATCCAACAGAAACACCTGTGCCATGTAATTCATCCCAAATGAGCTACATACAGTGATTTGTACAGAAAATCCTGTAGCTCAATTTAGAAGCACTAAAAAGTACTTGCAGCTTCAATTAAACTGATTTTTCTTTTAGTGTTTTCAATATGACACACATTTTCAGTTTTTAATAAAAAACAAAACAGATTTTTAAATAGATTTAATATTACCTAAATAGGACTGAGTGCTAATGTAAACATTTAAAACTCATAGATGATTGTATTTCTCTTGAGGTGTTAACTAGAAGCCATTTTTATATTGCTGTTATTTTTGATCTGGCTGTTGCTATACCTCATAATTCAAGAGATTTGTCTAGAATCATAATATATAAAGATGGAAATGGCTTCAGAGATCATTCAGTCATTTTACATCCCAGTTCACAGCCAGGGAATCCAAGACTGGAGAAACAAGCTACCCATGATTTACTACTGATTCACCACAGCTCAGTGTATTCTAGGATGTGAGCTTCCTACATTTCCAAGTATAGCTTTTAGTGGTCTGTCACACTAGGCCCTTCTCCCCACCTGTGGTGGTATTGTGTTCTCCAAAATATTGTGCACCCTAATAAACTTATCTGGGGTCAGAGACAGAACAGCAACTAGATACAAAGGCTAGAAAATGGTGGCACTCACACCTTTAATCCTAGCACTCCAGAGGATCTCTGTGAGTTCAAGGCCACACTGGAAACAGCCAGGCATAGTGATACACACATTTAATCCTAGCATTCCAGAGGCAGAAATCAATGTGTTCAAGGATACGGCCAGGCAAAGTGACTCATCATGCCTTTAATCCCAGAAAGCAAGCCTTTAGTCCCAGGGAGCTGTGGTAGAAAGCAGAAAGGTATATAAGGCGTGAGGACCAGAAACTAGAAGCATTTGGCTGGTTAAGCTTTTAACTAGTTAAGCTTCAGGCTTTCGAGCAGCAGTTCATCTGAGAGCCATGGGATGAGGACACAGAAGCTTCCAGTCTGAGGAAACAAGACCAGCTGAGAAGTTGGCCAGATGTGGTTAGCTGTGACTTGTTCTGTCTCTCTGATCATCCAGCATTTCACCCCAATACCTGGCTCAGGTTTGATTTTATTAATAAGACTCTCTAAGATTCCTGCTACACCCACCCCCTAGTTTATTAGAATGATGAGGGGGGAAGTGTGCAGAAATATTTGCATAAAATTTTCTTGCTTATCAAGTAACTACAACAAAGAACAAATATGAAACCAGCCTCTGAAATTTCCAGAAGGAAATGAGCCACTGATGTCATAGATGGTTAGTCTGACATTTTTCTAACTTGGATAGATCATACTGGAATTTCACATTCTCTTTGTTCTGTAGGTTGAGAGAGACTTATCATTGACTGCTTCTGGAAAAAAAAGTTCATGTAGCAATAATACATATTGGATCACATTCTCTCTGTGGAGGTATTGCGTCTTAGAAAATTGCTCTAGAAATGAGAATGATGAAAGGGACAAAAGGCTGTATCTTTCTCTTTCTCAAAACAAGAGCACTTAAATATCTCCACAGGTCTGTGAGCATTGTTGAATTTTGAAGGTCTTTTGAGTCAATAACCATTATATATATAAACATATATACACATATCTATTATACACACACACACACACACACACACACACACACACACACACACACACACATATATTTCCTTCATGATAGTTTCTTGCTTCACTGCTTGGTTTTTTACCCTTCACAATTCTGACATAAATAATTCAAAGACAGTTCTGATGCAGCTTGATCAGCTAAGGAGAAAAGAAATCCAAGCAGTCATTTCAGAAAGCGAGGAAAATGGTTGTATTTTAAGTTAAATAAATGCTTTCACTAAACACACTTACAGTTGACAAAATGCTAGATGTTTAGGTGGCAATTATAGTTCTTTGATAAACTGTCAAATCTTGTCACAACACATGTTACAAACAAGGACAGATTTAGATGTCCTTTATGACAGCTTTGTGTAGGTTGGGAATGTGTGACAGTTAATTTCAAGCAAGGAACATATTTTTCTTTCCAGCAGTTATCTTCTTGTTGATTAGGAAGACTTTCTTTGTGCCTTTAATCTTACTCATTGACTCACAGTTCCAGATCATTATTGTAAGACTGCCTTACCTCGTCGGTTTGATTCATAATCATCAACCACAATACTGGGAGGAAACAGTTTCGCACTGAGATTTACATTCAGTACAAATGCTTTAAAGTTTGTTTTGTGGTTGTTTACAATTGGAGTTGACAACTGTGTGTGTTTATCAAGCTTTTTGCTGGAAGTCTGTCATCTTGTACAATGGATGTGTAGGTAACAGCTAGGTAAATAAGGCAGAATGAAACAAATAGGAGAGCAGGAGGAAATTCTGTGATTCAGAAGCGTGGCTTTGATTGTGAGGGTTGTGTTAGACTCATGAAGGTGTTTCTGAAGTGTACTTTGGAGTTTCTTTTAAAAGTCTGGTGAACCAAACAATCCAAGTATGAAGTAATAATCCTGGAATAACAATGAGATTCCACGAGCTCAATGATGTACCAAGGTAATGACAGATAAAGCAATATGTAAAGAGATTCCACAACTACCACATTGCAAATAATAAAATCTCTTCCTCATGGCTATGCGAAAAAAATTGGAGTGTTTCAAAGCAGATTCTGGGCTGATATTTGCTATTTCATGTATAATCTCAGTTTCATACAAGTAACAAAAAGTTAATGAAACTTTTTTAAGGAACACACAACTTCCATTTATGTTATTGAAATCTCTTTAAAAAATGTACTTTTGTAGTACTCAGGAGACAGAGTTAGGTGGATCTCTATGGGTTCAAAGCCAGCCTGCTGAACATAGCAAGTTCCAGACCAACCAAGATCACAGAATGAGATCCCATCTCAAACAACAATAATAACAACAAAAACAAAACAAAAAATATACTTTTTTGATGCTTTGAAGGGCAAAGAAGAAATATCTCTGTGGTGGTTTAAACAGGAATGGCCCCTTAGTCTCATATATTTGAATGGTTAGTCATCAGGGAATGATTTGAGAAGGATTATGAGGTGTGGCCTTGTTGGAGAAGGGGTAGCCTCCCTAGAAGAAGTGTGTCACTGGCGGTGGGACTTGTCTGTTCTGTCTAGTACGATAACTATGATCACCTTGCCTTTAACAACTCGGTGCTGCCCTGCTACTTAGGGACCTGATTAAATCCATTGCATTCAATTCATCCAACTGAACAACTTCTGTATACCTGCAGAACCCTGATTGGTGTTTGTCATCAGAATCAGAGGTATCAACTTGGCATCATTTACATACACCTTCTGATCCATGAGATGTACATTGTTGGAAAATATATGAAGGAAGTGAATAACTTCCCGTGGCTCTTCAGATTATCTCCTCTAGGTGGAATAAACAACCTATTTTGTGAAAGGCAGAAAAACAGGGAACTGGGAAGATCAGGTCAACATGCTTACTAGAAAGATTAACTAAGGAATCTCCCACAGCATTTATGTAATATCTGGTCAGTTAATAAACAGTAAATTGAAAATGAAGCTTACCCTTTTTTCTCTTCAGTAGTGACTATCTATTAATAATAATTATTTTTTCCAAAAAAGCACTGAAATAGCTATCCATTCACATACATGAAAACTGTGGTGTGTTTGAGGGTGCTTGTGTATCCAACAATATAAGAGAAATCAGGACTACTGGGAAGACTGGGTAGGTCACAGGTTCATAGACTCCATTCCCAGAGCTGCTAATCAGCACTCTAGCTGGGATGTCAGGGCAAGTGTCTGGGGTTTGTGTTTCTAACCAAATATATTGGCTGGATGCTTCCCATAGCATTTTCTTTGGTGTTGTCTTGTTTACAGTCTTTAGTGTCATTGTTGGCACTAGGTGGGAATCCTCCTGCCTCAGCCAGCTGAATGCTGAGATTACAGGAACGAGCAGTCATGCCCAGCAAACTTGTTTCTTTTTGTACAGCTTCTATTCCTTTCCCCCAGCTCATCTTGAATTCTTCGACTTATCTATCCCATTGTGTCAGTCACTTGAGTGCCAGGGTACTGGAACTCCATGCTTTCATTACTGTTTTCAGCTAAATGTTATATATAGTATTTTTGTAGTATTTCCTTTTTGTTTAGGTAAAAATATTTTTCAATTTTAATGGCGATTGCCTGTTTAGGAGTTTAAGTGGTCTTTCCTCCTGCTCTCCTTTCTAACCCTTATCTCCCCCTTCTTTCCTTGACCAGGAGTCCATGCACCTAGGTTGTCTTCAAACTGGTGACTCTTGCTTTTCTCTCCCAAGCACTTGGATCCTAGGCTTGGGCTCATATGCTTGTTCACACTAACTTTTCTTCTCAATTCCCCTCCCTTAATTGTGAAGTTAGCTGAATATCCATGCCTTGGCAAAAACTGTCTTGGATGATGGTTGATGGTAAAGGCTGTCCTGGTGCTTAATAAAGACAGTACAGTGGATAAATCCATGGGATCTTGTTTGAAGTAATAGAAAGTAGTAGTTTCAGATCCTATAAGAAAGTGCTTACATGGGTTAGCTTTTAGGATCAGTGTCTTAGGGTTACTATTACTATGATCAAACACCATGACCAAAAGCAACTTGGGGAGGGAAGGGTTTATTTGGCATCTGCTTACAAATCATTGTTGATCATTGAAATAAGTCAGGGCAACAAACCCAAGCAGGGCAGGAGCCTGGAGACAGGAGCTGATGCAGAAGCCATGGAGGGGTGCTGCTTACTTCCTTGCCTGCCATAATTTGCTCAGCCTGCTTTATTATAGAACCCAGGACCACCAGTCCAGGGACGGCACCACCCACAATGAGCTGGATCATCCCACATAATCACTAAGAAAATGCCCTACAGGCTTGTCTACAGCCTGGTCTTATGGAGGCATTTCCTCAATTGAGGCTTCTTCCTCTCTGATGACTGTAGCTTGTGTCAAGTTGGCATAAAACTAACCAACATAATTAGGTATTGTAAGTTTGTTTGATGATAATGAAAAGGACATCAAAGTTCCATCCTAACCCTTCTGACTGACAGCACCTTAGAAATGAAGTTACATTTAGATTTATGGTATACTCCAGGCCTACATTAACATATACTGAATTTATACAATGAATGTGCACTGTACACACTACCATCTGGAAAGTCATCTTTAAAATAAATGTTACTTTGTAACTGTTGTTGACTTTAGCAGTTGTCTTTACCAACAGTCACTTTTTGTGTAAATACACTCTGCTTCATATTCTTATATGTTAATAACTTCTTATCAATTCAATTCATGAGCTCTCATTCAAAATGAACTACAATGAGAAAACAAGAAATAGCTTATTAGTGTCAATCTGCTTTATTCTTTCTGTAGACATGAGAAAAGGAACGTCTATGAGTGGTAATATTTTCTGTCTTGAAATTTATGTATTTTTTAAAGCAGCATTTTATTTTCAATAATTTAGAATGTTGTATCTGTTGGAGATGTAGAAAAATGGTGGTAAATGGCGTTTCTAAGTATGAGTAGTACAGAAATAATTGACTTCTGACCTTCAAGTTTAAGTTAGCTGCAGAGGGGTGAGGTAGGGCTGTGGATGTGCATCAGGGTCATACCAGTCCAATGGAACTTGAATCCTGGCTGGGTAGTTTGGTATCCGATAATGCTGAGCACCTTTCTTCACAAACCTTTGCCATGATTTTCTCATTTATGAGATGAATAATTGTAATAGTAATAATCTATTAGTATTGTGAGGATGAAATAAGTAAAAATAAATGTAAACCATTTCAAACTTTATATATGTGCATCACATGTCAATTATAAGCATGATTTGGACATTATTTGCATTTATTTATGTATTTATATACTCATATATTTATTTATTTATTTTATACGTGGTGTGTGTGTGTGTGTGTGTGTGTGTGTGTGTGTGTGTGTGTGTATACTCGGACATTCTGCAGCACAGTGGGGAGGTCAGAGGACAGACAGTTTGTGGGAATCATTTTTCTCTTTTTGCCATACAGGTCTTAGGGACCAACTCATGACATCAGTCTTGCAGTAAGTGCCTTGACCTACTCATCCATCTCACTAGTCCATGAGCATAATTTTTGCATACAGAATACAAATAGGTGTCAACAGTTTCCTAAAATGACATCCACGTCCTAGTCTACACCCGAACCTCTGTCGACTTTACCTTTACCCCCACAGTCTTCCTCTTGGAGGGCCAGTCATGGCGAGGTGGAACAGGCAAGTGTAGCTCAATTGCCATCTTGAGAGAGGGAAGCTTTTCCAGTGGATTTCCTAGGTCAGTCACTATTGGAAGGGCAAGGTGAGGATAGAGTGTTGAATGAATCAGTGGGGTTATGCTCTACAAAACTGAAGGCAGGACAATGTGGTCTGAGGCATAGCAACATGGTATTCATGAATAGTGTGGTGATATTTTGTTTGTGCTCTAACAAAGCTTGACTGGAGATCTGTAGAGCTAGCCACTAGAGGCCAGGTAGTGGTGGCACATACCTTTAATCCCAGCACTTGGGGGTCCCATGCCTTTGATTCCAGTACTTGGGAGGCACAGACTTTTAATCCCAGCACTTGGGAGGAGGAAACAGGAAGTGATATGGCTGGGTGGAGAGAAGAAGTGAAAAGGTCTTTGGATTCAGCACAGGCAAGAAGTCTCTCTCGTGGCTAGCTACTTTACTTCTTTGATCTTTCAGCATTTACCTCAAAATCTGACTCTGGGTTTTTATTAAGACCAATTAGAATTTGCACTATACTTTCTATGAATGAGTGTCTGTAGGTTTCCAGTGAGTGTGGAGACTATGTCCACAAGTGGACAAAGTTTTATTCCTTCCATGGCCCATGGTATGTTTATATTTATTTTGATATTTTAATGCAACCTTATAGCAACAGGCTCTCTCCATAGAATGAGCTAGGAATACATTTCTTCATGAGACCATGTGGAAAATTATTGGTTAACCAGCAGAAGATGATGTACCCCTTTTCCAGTCAAGGGTTAAGGGTAATTTAAACTACCAATCACAAAATCTTTTGAGTATTTTAGCATTTCATTCTTGGAGCTCTTTTTTGTCTTACATTTTTGTATATTTTATAGAAAAAAATGATGACTCATAAACATAATCTCCCTTTGATGTAATTTTATAATAGTAAATTATTTCTCACAGCAAAATATCACTGAAATATTTAGAACAAGAAAACATATGCCTTATTTTAATATTTCTGGGGAAGCAAATTCCATGGATCTTTTTGATGATTTTCTTTTAAATATATGAGTCATATAGGAATTTCTCTTGTGTCTTGTTTTTCTGATGAAGTTTAACACTGTCCATGTTTGTATACCCCGTGAAGATTGAGAGCAGGTGACATGACCTTCTTTGTACATTGAGTACCATTATTTTAAAGACCTCTATTTTTATCAGGACCTTCACTTTTCATCCTATTTCTAAGTCTTTTGATCAGTTTTACTGCTCTGTTATTATTTTTTTATTGAGTCTAAAGAATTCTCTTGTGTCTGATCAGGAGAGCACACCTCGCACACCTAGTGCTTAGCTGCCATTCACATATCTCACCATCATACCACCTCACTTGCCACTTTGGGAACTGTAAACATGTTTCATTTGAGTTGGTACATTATTTCCTGGCATTTATTTGAGATTCAAATAAATTAAAGCCTTTCAAAATTATATGCCCTCCTTATATAACAATGCACACACACACACACACACACACACATATACACACACATATACACATACACACATACACACACACGAGAGAGAGAGAGAGAGAGAGAGAGAGAGAGAGAGAGAGAGAGAGAGAGAGGAGAGAGAGAGCTAATGAATTGTGATAATTCGTTAGCAACTACTAAAGAACAGCACGATGTGTTCTGGAGCTACACGAGGCCGATGGCTATTTGTTACACTTTAAAAACCACACACACAGCTGCACACACACACACACACACAGTGCAGAAGAATGAAAAGAATGCATTTCAATGACTAACCGAATAGTATGTCTTTTAAGAAGTGAATTATAAGAAATAAACAGCTCTTCAATTGAGCCATCAGATTTCATCAATGAGATGCCTCTAACCTTTTCACTGTAAGGTTTGCGTGGTATCTGTTTGAAGTCTGCAATCTGTCATTAGCTAAATAAAATTGGGACAATTATGTTATGGAAATGGAACCAGAATTAGTAAGATAACTCAATGAAATTTAAGATTCCTTTGATCACTATTAGTCTACCATACTGGTTCTTGAACTTAGGATTCAATATCAAGTGTGGTCTAAAGTCTTATTTTAACTTTCTCTCTTCATTACAGCATTCTGTCAGTTGCTGAATGACAGAATTTTTATTCTTTTTTCACTTGTATCTTTGTCTTTAGAGCCTCCACCACTTTTAAAAATAATTTCTTTTTATTTCTAACTTGTGTGTGTTGTGTGCACATGTGTGCAGGTGTGCACAGAGTCCAGGAGAGGCCACTAAATCCCCTAGAGCTGGAGTTACAGCTGCTGTAGGCTGCTCAAGGTTGCTGGGAACTGAATTCAGTCCTCTGGGAGAGCAGGAACTGAGCCATCTCTCCAGCCTGTTCCTCTCATTTCTTCCTTTAATTAAAGAAAATCATGTGTACATGTGTGGCTGAGCACATGCATGTGCAGGAGCCCGCAGAGGTTGGAGGAGGCATCAGATGCCCTGGAACTGGAGCTGTGAGCCACCACGTGGGGACTGGGAATCAAACCCTGCTCCTCTGCAGCAGCAGCCTGTGCTCTTAGCACTGAGCCATCGCTCCAGCCACAATTTCTAACACTAACAAAATGTGGAGAAAAATTTCATGAAATATGTCCTTTCCACATTTACCTTCTTGATTAGTTAATTAAATCTTTCCTTCCTTTTCATTGGGAGCTTTCAGATTATCTCCAGCCATTAACAACTAATCAAAATTTATCTATGATTCAAAATAAAAATTAGTGAACAACTTAACACCCAAGTTAGTGAAATTTAACTCCTTGAAGGCTCCATGTGTTTGGATGTGCTTACATCATTATTTTCCCTATAACCTAGTTACAGATCACTGAGCTATAACTTACGTGCAAGCACTGTTGGGATTTCATGAATATTTAGTGCCTGTTTCTAAGTCTGTGAAGTCTCATTAATCAATGCTGCTTTCCTCCATGCCACATGGCTGTGACTTTGGTGCTATCTCTTTGGAATGATAAGGGTTGAGTTCCACACAGTTTTCATATAAAAACAGAAGAGGGAAATATCAATGCAAGCTCTTCTTTTACTGTAATTACTATGTCATTTACAGACCAGTGCAGAGCAAAATCAAGAAGCTATTTTTAATTTCATAAACTAGAATCCAAAATATTACCATGTGTTTAATGCCTGAAAACTCCCTTAGTGGATTTTTCTTTTTTAGATTTCAAAACTGTAAACATGGATGTCAGAGATTTTATTGGTGAGTTGCCTGCTCTAGACCAGCGAGTTTCAGCGCAGCCAGTCATTACACTTCCTTGAAATACAGATTTCCAGACTCAACCATAGGACCTCTTTTAACTCAGTAACACTCAAGCAATGCTTCTCATTCTGGGGTGTGCATTCAACTCACCTGGGGAATTTTTAAATGTTACCTCAGCATGAACCACAGAGAGTTTGATGATGTGTTGGTCTGGGCCACCTTAACAATAATCCCAACCCTAGTCTTGATGCTAGATCTAACAGCAACTTAGGCTAACATTCCTAGGCTAGAAATGTCATTCAGACTTTCTGATCATGCACATGGACTTTATGCTCAATCTTTCCTAATCATCTTCCAATATTAATATTTTTCATTTTATAAAATTTTGCTTATCTCCTAGGAGAAGCAATGGCTGACTTATCCAAACAAGCTCTGGTGTGGAGATGTGAGGAAGCCTGCCTAGCTCAGCAGGAGAGCTTCTTTGAAATTCTGGGAAATCTTCCTCTCACCACAGAAGAACCAAAGATAGAGACTGTAGGGAAACCAGAGTGAAGAAGCTGATGTTCTGTGTCTAGGACAACTGGCCAGAGGTCTGCTTTAGCTTGAGTTTGCTCCTCAACTATGCAATAATAGAACATGCTGATTGAGTATTTAAATACTGGCTGTAAGGCAGAGCACAGGAAAGGACATGTCAGGCATGGGGACATGAAGTAATTTTCCCGGAATCACATAGCCAGGATGCTGCAGACTTGACCCCAGTCTGACCCTGGTGCTCTCAGGGCCACCTGTGACATCACTCTGACTAGTGAGACCGCAATGTGAAATAACAGTCACAAATGAGCAATGTGCAGGCAGATTGACTCTCACCTCATTTATGTAATATCAACATGCATAACTTGATTTTTCCCAGTTTTAATGATCCCATATGTAAAATGGGCTAACAGTAAAATCTGTTTCTTGAGGTTATTATTATAAGGTTTTCAACAGTCACTCTGGGGTCTGCATTATACAGGCTTTTCCATCCCACAGTGCCACATGAAATTACTGACATGAGTGTGAGAATACGCAGCTCTCATTTCCATCCTTTTTTACGTGCTAGGAACTCTCGTGTGTCAGTCATTCGCTTAAGTCTTCAGTTATCTTCCATGCAAATTTAGATGCTATATTATGTGATAGCAACGGTTTCTTCTCACTCTAATATTGTGTGATTCTGGATATTACAAAATAGCAACAAGGGTATATTTATATATGTAAACTGTACATATACTGAGAACTGCAATTCTCACCCACCCGTTCATCTTTTTAGTTCCAACAATTTCTTCTTTATTCTGGGCTCATCTGTCAAAATGTAGAAGTAGAATACTGTGATTTCTAACTTTTTAGGAGTCTATTAATCTCTCTCTCTGTTAACAACCAGTTGCTTGAAGTACAATGGCTCCTGTGCCTAGTGATCTTTCACATTCATTTTTTATTACCGTAGAGAAATACTGAAGTTGAGTACTTTGCAAGATGCTGAAAATCCAAATGCTGTGATGCTAGCTCAAGCCAGCATTCCCCTGTGTTCAGTGCATCATGGCTCAATGGCACCCTCATAATGGGGATGTCTGAAAGGAGGTGATATCACATGGCAGAACAGTAAACCGTACCTGGAAGAGCCTCCCAGGCTGGGGATTGAACCCAGGGCCTCACACATGAGTACTCTATATCACTACATTATAGCCCAACTCAGCCTAGTTCTTTTTATTTGCTTACTTAACCATTCCTTTGCATGTGTTTATGTATGTGATGTTCATGCATGTTTGCACACATATGAAAGTATGTGTGTACATGGGTACACATGCACATGTGTGGATAAGTTATGAAGGCCTAAGGCTTATGTTGACAGTCTTCCTTGATTAGCTCCTCTCACTAATCAGCTAGTGTAGCTATTCAAATGGCTCTAGCATCCACTGTCATTGCATCCTAAGCACTGGAATTACAAGTGGGTGGGGGGCATTTATGTGAGCACTGGGAATGCAAACTCTGCTTCTTATACTTGAACAGCAAATATTTTATCCTCTAAGCCATTTCCTTCAGCACCCTACTCTTTCTCTTATTAAAATTACATGTATGTATGTATGTATGTATGTATGTCAGAAGACAACCTAGGTGCTGTGAAATATTAACATGTTATGTTCATTTATGCTCTGAAATATTTGTTTAATGATACAGAGATGTGTTGCATTCTTTTATGTTGAATTTGTTTAACTCTGTAAAGCTGTGTTACTTTGCCTACATAAAATGACTGATTGGCCTAATAAAGAGCTGAATGGCCAATAGCTAGGGAGAGGAGAGATAGGTGGGGCTGTAGCTAGAGTTTTCCTGCCTGGCCCACACTCAGGACCACAGCCACTCAGACCCAACCAAGTAAACACAGAGACTTATATTGCTTACAAACTGTATGGCCATGGCAGGCTTCTTGATAACTGTTCTTATAGCTTAAATTAATCCATTTCTATAAATCTATACCTTGCCATGTGGCTGGTGGCTTACCGGCATCTTCACATGCTGCTTGTCATGGTGGCAGCTGGCAGTTTCTCTCTGCCTCAGCCTTCTGCTTCCCAGAATTCTCCTCTCTCCTTGTCCCGCCTATACTTCCTCCTGCCTGGCCACTGGCCAATCAGTGTTTTATTTATTGACCAATCAGAGCAACTGATTTGACATACAGACCATCCCACTGCATGGGGCTACCCAGCAGAGTAATAAATAAGAGGATAAATCTAGGCCTGAGAGAAGATTGAAGTGTGAGAAAAGGAGGAGAGGAGGAAGCCAGGGTCCAGACACTCAGCCACACATGGAGTAAGAAATAAAGAAAGATATATAAAATAAAGGTAAAAAGCACAGATGAAAAACATAGCTAAAGTGAAATGGGATAATTTAAGTTAGAAACACTGGCTAGAAACAAGCCAATCTAAGGCTAGGCATTCATAAGTAAGAATAAGTCTTGTATTTATTTGGAAGCTGGGTAGTGGCCAGCCAAAGAATTAAAAAAACAAACAACAACAACAAAAACCCCTACATTTTAATGTATCAATGGGATATCCACCTAGGGCCTGGGAAAGCTGGGGGAAAAGTACGGCTCCTTTAAGAAACTCTGCTGCACAGTGGAGCATTTAAACAGCCTTTCTCACACTAAGTAGAAACAAAAAACTAAGTAAAATATGCCTGCAGTAGTGCAGGGCACTGACACTCCAGGTCTGGGGGATTGAATGCAGTTCTTGGTTACCTATCTCTGACCAGGCCCATAAGCTTTAGGTTTGGCTTTTAGCGACCCAAAAAGTAGACGGAGTCAGCTGCCAAAGCTTCTTCAGCAGAGGTCCTAACCATGCCACTTAGTAGTTTAAGGGCACATGTGGTCAGAAAAAAAAAATAGAGATACGCAGTAAAAGAGGTCTACATGGGAAAAAAACCTCTAAACAGGTTCCATTGTGTTTCAAAATGTGAGTAGGCTTAAGAAAAGAGAAAGAGTATAGACAGTCATAGCAAGAAAGAAATAGTTAAAAGTAATAAAGTCTTTAAAGACAGAGTAAAAGTAATATAAAAGAAAGAGGCCGCATAACAATGGAAAATACCCGGGGAGTCTGGATCGTATATAGTATTGTGTTGGTTTTGAATTTTTAGTTGCTGATAAGAGAAGACAACCACTGAGAGGCATGGGACTGAAAGAGGGACTGTTGAGGTAAACCAGCCTGGATAGTTTATGAATGCCTTCACTTTAGAATGGAACTCAAAAAATGCATGGCTTTAGGGATGAAGTTTTGCTTTTATTTTCACAATAAATGAGAGGCTATGGATTCCTTCAGTGTTGATATGGATTTGAGGAGACCTCCTGAATCTTGACAGGTGACATAGTTAAACAAAGATTATAGCTGGTCTTCCCAGGACTTGGCCATTATCTCAATTTTCTCGGGGAACCCTAAAGATGCCTTTGCCCACAGACCACAGGAAGCAGTCTAGAGAAGACAGCACCCACATTCCCAAGAAATGAGTGGGTGGTTGTTGGCTATTTGGTGGGTTATGGATGTTTGTTATCATTTAGGGGAATATAGGAATACAGGATAAAAAGACAACTATTAATTTCAGATATTTTTTGCCTTGGCATGAATTTTGGTATATTGATACAAATTTAAAGTTATTTTTTATTATAATATAATAAAGTTATATTATAAATATATATTATATAAGTTATTTTTATTATAATATAATATAGTAATATATATATATATACATATATATATACATATACATATATATATATATACACTCTTGTTTGGAGTATTGTGCTTATGCAGCTCATTTAAAAATACAATGTATAGTTTAAAAATGAGTTTAGTAGTTAACCTATAATAATCAAACTTGTCATCATATTAGGTATGTTTTCAAGGTTAAATGGATATGTGATAGATGATCTTCAAACACTTTAAAGACCTACAGAATATGGTATTTAAGATGTTTAAGAACCTGAGGTTTTTCATGACAGTGTGACATATCTGCTCCTGGCAGCACCAATCTATTTCCTAAAAGGATGATGGGCATCAAAGAAACTCCATATGGAGTTTGCCTTCAATGTGGCAAGTCAGCAGTCAAGTTTGCCTTGACTGCTGACAGTATGCTGTATAGACTGGACCAGTGCAGTGCAAAGGAAAAAGGCTGTTGAACTTTGCCAAGACATGGCAGTACATTTCTTTCAGATTCCTGCTTTGTAGAAGAGTCTGACAGACATTCTGCAGGACACAGAGGAAAGCAACTGATGAACTTTGTCAGTACAAGGTGGGATGGTTCTTCAAATTTTCTACTTCACTGAAAAGTCTACCAGATATTCTTGGCCTATAGGCTGAATATGGATGCCACAACATTGCAGAGGAACTTTGGGTGACTGTCCAGGTAGCCAGATGTCTCTGTTGTTAGGTAATAATACATCCTTCTGGGGTATTTGATGGAGTTAAAGACTAAATAGAGTTACAGTTTTCCTTAGTTATGATAGAAAGTAAATTAGGTATAGAACTTTGGAATCACTAATATAAAACAGATAATAAAGTTTTTTTTCTGAATTTGCTAAATGTGAATGGACTGAATATTGTGAATGTAATTCTTACTTGATAACTGTTTTGTGCTATATAGTTTTACTATGTTAAAGTTAAAACCCTTTCTTTTTATTTATACAAAAAGGGGGAAATGTTGTGGAATATTAGCTTAAGATGCATCACACTTGTTTATGCTTTGGAATATTTGTTTAATGATGCAAAGGTATGTTGCATTCTTTTATGTTGCATTTGTTTAACTCTGTGAAGCTGTGTTACCTTGCCTGTGTAAAACACCTGATTGGTCCAATAAAGAGCTGAATGGCCAATAGCTAGGCAGAAGAGGGCTAGGCAGGGTTGCCAGGCAGAGAGAATGAATAGGAGGATAAATCTATACTTGAGAGAAGAGTGAGGAGTGAGAAAAGGAGGAGAGGAGGACACCAGGGTCCAGCCACTCAGCCACACATGGAGTAAGAAGTAAAGAAAGATGTTTAAAATAAAGGAATGTAAAAAGCCTAGAGGCATAACATAGCTAAAGAGAAACAGGATAATTTAAGTTATAGAAAAGCTGGCTAGAAACAAACCAAGCTAAGGCAGGGCATTTATAAGTAAGACTATAAGTAAGAACAGGTCTCCTGTATTTATTTGGGAGTCTGGTGGTAGGCACCCAAAAAGTAAAAAACAAAACAAAAAATCAAAAAGAAAAGTAAACTGCACCTATGTGAACCATTTCTCTCCTTGTACAATGTGGGTCCCAGGGATGGAACACAGGTCGGAAGCACCATAGCCAAAATCTTTACCTGCTGAACCATCTCAGCAGCCCAGTGTTCTCGTTTTATCCTCTTTTTAAAAATTAAATAAATAAAGTTAAAACAGCATTAACTGAGGATCCCAGGAAACATACCATAGTCCTTTTGAGGGGCTACACCTCATCACCTATGGACAGCTCACTGTATCCTACTTCTTAAAGGTTCAGCATTGTCTTAGGACACTGCCACACAGAGACTCAAAGTACCAACCATGCGCCTCAGCTACTCACTGACAGCCCATGGAAATTTATTTCATCTTCTGTTACCTAGTCTTTTATTACCAGAGCATAGTATTTATCAAATGTTGATTTCTAGTTGTGCCTTTAAACACAAAAAGAATGCAAATACTTTTCAAATTTACTAAAAAGTTGAATTGACAGAAATTTCTCTCATAAAATACCCAGAAACCTTTGATACCCTGTTTCCAACTTAGGGGAGAATTATTTAGATTATAATTTTACACTCACTTTAGTTAACACATGTTCTCTATAAATCAGAGTCAGAGGTCAAGATTCACATGCTAATATTTTGTTGAAAACGTGCAGCCCTGCCTGAAGCTCCTTGCCTTAGCCTGGCAGAACAAACCACAGGCCTGTGGGATGGGCTGTCAGGCACCATGTGGTGAGTAAATATGTGTGGTGTGGGAGAGAGAGGCAGAATGGATCATGTCCCGTGGAAAGAGGCGGGTCTGGAGAGACAAGGGTGGTGAGGAAAGGGTTGGTGTGGGTAACCTGCTTGCCACCCAGGGTCATGGTACCATCCGGTCCTGAGCTGTGGCCAAGGGCCATCCATGTCTGAGTCTGGGGCCCTCTTGCAGCCATGGTCTGTGTAAATGTCATTGCTCCTGTTAGGACCTAAGGCTGTGAGGATAGGGCCTCACAGAGTCGGCCTGGCCCCTCGCTGGCGCTATAGCACTAGGAAGAGCAGGCCCTGAACCTCGCCTGGGCAGCACAATAGAGCACGAGAGAGGGAGAGCTGGCCTCGCCCCTCACCTGCCATGTGGTGGCATGAGCAAGGGACAGGTGCCTCCCCGCTTCACCCATCGCCGCCTGCGGCAGGTGGGAGAGCTGGCGTAGGGGCATGAGATCAGGACAGATGGCCCGGCCCATCACCTGTGGGCTCCCAGGCCGGATGAGGGATGCAGAGCACTGCCCATGCCCTGGACAGCTCTCAGAGAGCACAGCAGGAGTTGGCTCCTTGCCCACATCAGGTATTCAACTCCACAGAGACAAAGGCCATGCCATGTTAGTCGGTTAAGCCTCTGTTTCTCTGCCTGAGCTGACTCCTCAGAAGTCATGTGACCGGCAGACTGCTAACCTAACTGATAAGCTTGGAAAGTCCCCGCCTCCGCTGTAGCTCTTCCTCGCTGACTTCCACCCACCATGCTTTGGTATTTGAATTGGTGCATCAGTAATGTTTGCCTGTCTTCAATCAGGTCCACATATGCAAATTACATGCATTTCCTCCCTTGTACTCCTGTCCACCTCCCCCCGCCCTCCCGAACCGACTTGAGCTATATAAGCTAGCATCTTTACTTCAATAAACGAGCTGTCCTCTGACTCCGTCTCATGGATCATTCATAACCACCATGCTCACCTTGACCTTGCTCCCTAGCTCCCCTGCACCCTGCGACTGCTGGTGCGCAATGGCTGATGAGGTCAGGGGACCCGCACTCACCGGCTGCAGCACTTAGGAGAGGACCTGCACCCGGTCTGGGCAACGCAGTAGAGCTGGCCCTGGCGGTGTGGATGAGCCTATAGGAGGGGTGAGAACAGGAGAGCCCGCCCCACCCCTTGCTGCCTGCAGTTGGGTGATCTAGCAGAGCAATGCTGGAGAGCGCTCTCTGGTGGTGATGATGAGGGAAAGCCGTTGGGCTGACCAGCCCAGCTACCACCCAGGTCCAGAACCAGGGCTATGAGTTGGCCAACCCCAACATCCACCCCATCTGTGAACTGCTGGAGCATGTGAAGGGCCTGGTCCTACAGATCCAAAGCAACAGGATCTCCATGACACAGAGCAACAACAGGATATCCAACAGGATTCTCAGTGAGGGCCCAGCATTGATAGTGTAGTATAAGTCAGACTAGACCAACGACTCATTGCAATGAACACTTGCAAGTGAAGATGTATGGACTAACGGGTTTACTGTGTGGTTCACTGTGTCACACTACAGCTTCCACGATGAAAATTTTTTTTTCTTTAAAATTTTATTTTATTTGGTGGGGGAGGAGGGGTTTGCAAGAGTACAGGGCAGATGCAAAGGGATGATGCAGATGAATGGGATCAGGATGCAGGATGTGAAATCCATGAAGAATCAATAAAAAGTTAAAAAGGAGAAGAAAATGAAATGTGCAACCACATGGCAACTTGAGAAGGAGAAGGTGAAATGAGGCTGGGAGGCCGGGATATGTTTGGTGACACTGCCTGCCCATCCTCGCCACCAGGGGCAGCAAGCTCAGAAAAAAAACCGGTTGCTACTAGGTGACTGATTCTAATAACTGGTGAGATATTGAGATGGGCTATTTAAAGATATCGTACCTCAGAACACTCCACCCCAAGGATCTGTGGGATCCCAGATCAAAATGTCTCCCATCCCACTGATCAAAATGCTCTCATAGGCATGAAGCAAACCCATTTCAGAAATGAGACTCTGAGGATAGGGAACCAAACATGCTCTCACAGAATGGGCCTCCAGAATGTTAAGGATAAACAAGAAGAAGCTCATGATTCAGGAAGCAGGTGAAACTAGGCATGCTAGAGAAGTTGCACACTACCAATTCATGTTGTGTGTGGTGATATAGCATGTACCCTAATAAAATACACCTGAAGATCAGAGAACAGAACAAGCCACTAGATTAAACACAGAGACCAGGCTAGCATTTGGGAGGCAGAGATCCATCTGAATCTCTGTGAGTTCACGGCCACCCTGGGCTACGTGAGATTGGTTTATTCTAGGAGAGAAAACAGCCAGGCAGTGGTGGCACACACCTTTAATCCCAGGAAATGATGGCTGGGTGGAGTAAGGTATATAAGATATGAGGAGACAGGAACTAAAGGCTTTTCAGCAGAAGTGTCCCTTTCAGCTAGAGGCTTTTTCAGCTGGAGCCTTTCGGGTGAGGACTCAGAGGATTTCAGTCAGAGGATTTGTGCAATTGGTGAGGTGAGACATGGCAGTGGCTTGTTCCTTTGCCTCTGATCTTTCAGCATTTACTACAATATCTGTTTTTTTATTATTATTAATAAGACCATCAAACATTGTAGCTGATTCTGTGCCATTATCCCATGACCCAGTGTTGAGGCATCTCCAAATTCTAGGTACACTACTCTACCAAACTGCAAGCATGAGTTTATTAATTAATGCTATTCTTCCCCTACAATAACTACTAGGAGAGTGCATTTCAAACTTGAGCATGCAAGGATTCGCTTGGTGTGGGCTCCTTCAGTATTCTAGTTTGGTTCAGGAGCATACAAAATGGGTAGATGAGAAGATGCCGTGGCACTATTTGAGAGTTCGTGACAGTGTTTCGTAGAAATGCAGCAGTGTTGGCTTCTGACCTCAACTACTGAAATAGAATCTTTGCATTTACTTGTTTGTTTATTTTTATTTGTGCAGTCTTGAGAACTGAACACAGTTGAGTGTCAGGCAAGAGCTCTAAAACTGAGCTACATTCCAGCCCAGAATCTTGGTTTCCTAAAAAATCCATAGATGATTTGCACACACATAACTCTTGAATAACATCACTTTGGTTTAATAGTGTACTTCTCCATCTAACCAGAGTGAAGTCACAATTTTGTTTTGATTTGCAATCCATTGTAGACTAATACTTTTTATGAAATGAAGTGAGTAAAAATCAATAATTAAAAGAAGACACTCTTTAAAAAGACTTAAACATATAACTATATTGATATTCAGTGAGATGATAGGAAATCATTTTTGCCAAGCTACTTTAGAATCCTTCCTAGGTTTGAAATCTTCAGGTTTATAATGGCCATAAGCTGAGATTAGAGAGCCATGGAAGGTACTAGTTGGTGAGCAGACATTGAATGGTTCTTGTACTGTAAAGTAAGTTAGACTCTTTCATTTTTGTAAGTTTGAAATACTTTAGCAAAAACAAACATTTCTCAACCTCTGCAATGCAGCATTATAGTGAAAACACACACAGCATTTTGTTTAAAGACAATATTTTTCTTTATAATACATTATATTTCATATAAGATTGAGCTGTAAATTATAACTTTTCTGCTTTGTTCCCACCCTTCCCCCTCCGCTGGCCTTCCCCTTAGCTTGGATATTTCTTTAGCGTGCTGGGTCTGGCTAGCTTCAGGAAGCTCCTGCAGTTTTCAACCGAGTTGAAATGCAGGTGGGTATTAGGTCTCCCCCGCACTTAACTTCAGTGGGAGCAGGTTGTTTGGAGCCTTTCCTAATAGCAGCTATTCATGAAAAAGGAGACTTGGAAAGCCTACGGGGTGAGCGAGTGACTCAGGAGAGCTGGGGAGATGATAACATGGGGACTATGATTCTGTGCTTAGAGGCATGATGGATTTATGACTTGAGTGATAGAATCATTGTCCAAGTAGAAACAACCCAAAACACCAGTGAGTAAAGAAATGCACAAAAGATTGTCGGCTGTAAGCACACATGTGGCTGTACAATGTTTGACGTTAATTTATTTGGGTGTGGGAGTTGTGCACAGGTCTGGAACTTAGAGGATAACTTGAACATGTCGGTTCTCTCTACCTTGTGGGTTCCAGGGGTCAAACCTGGTTCATTGGGCATGACAACAAGCAACTCTACCCACTAAGCCACCTCACTGGCCCTGGCTTTAATTTTTTTTTTTCCAAATTAGAAGTTTTACTGGAAACTCCAAGTGTCAAAAGTAGGTATATATTGCATATACATGCACTGTTTTGTTTTTATGTATTATTTGTATATACGTGGGTATGCGTATATAAGCATAAGTATGTATATCTAGTGTAAATATACAGCTAGAACATATAGAAACACACAGATGCATCAATAAATTTTCCATTCCTCTTTAGAGGATTCATTTCACAGTTTAATCCTAGTTTTGAAACAGAAAACCTCACTCATCTGGCAGAGACAGAGGTTTTAAGGAAAACTACAAAGAGATCTCAGAGCCCCAGAGTTTGCTTTTAAACTTTATCCTCCATGAATTTTTCCTGTATTTAAAACATTTTTACTATACCACATGGAATTCTCTGCACACTGATATGAAATCTGTACTCATAGAATCTGATTATACAAACTTCATAGGAATCCCTGAGAAATATTTCTCTCCTGATAGTGTCTTAACAACGCCACGCTTCCTAGATGAGGCTTCATTTATTTCCTAGCTATTTGACACGGTCACTCATTATATACTCAGTTCAAACAATTTGTTCCACCTTAAAAAAACTCCACTATTTTGCGTTTGTATCTGAAGGCTGCCTCAATATATGGAACACAATGGTGTGCCAATCATCCATCATTTTTTTTAAACATTGGATGGGTCCACCCATGAGCAAGCTGTCTCAGGGACATTTGGAAATCTGTTCAGCTTAAATGGTAAGCAACCACTTATAAGGTAGATGGATTTACTTTACCTTTGATGATGAGGGTCAGTCCTCAGAATTACGTTGCTGGGATGGAGGATGAGAAGTTGACACAGTGTCAATCCTAGGAGCATCCTGAATAAGAATGTGTTTTGTTCATTCTTGTAACTGTAGTGTGTAGCATAAAACAATGCCCAGTGAAGGCTGGTGACTGAGCAAATGAACTTGATTTTTGAATCACATTCATATTTCGCCATATGACCAAGCAAAGGAAACTCAGAATAGTGAGAGATTATTCTATCTTCTCATCATGGCAAAGCTGAAGGAGGTTTTCTGTTTATTACCTACCCGATTCAGGTTGTGTTGATTTCCATGCTTACTCATGCATTACCAGTTCACTGGAAAGCCTATAAAAGCAACCTGCACACTCGCTCTTGTTTGTCTTTGGGTATGCTTACTCCTCTATCAAGTCAAGTTTTATCCTTTAAAACTAGACCTTCATCTCCGCCTCTCTGCAGGGAGATTTGTTTACTTGTGTTTGTGCACTGACTACAGGAGGCAGAACCAGGCATATCGCCATTGCTGCCTTGGTGGTCCATCCATATCCTCACTGTCATCTCCTGTGTCCAGGAAATATGCGATGGAGGACAAACACGGGTTTTGCAATTAGACAAAACCGAGTTCGGCCCTTACTGGAGCACTTTCTGAGCTATGCAGCTAGGCTATGTTATTTTACTTGCTGACAGTCAGCTTACTTGTCTGGAAATGAGGACAGTGAGGTCTTCCTTGTGGGGAGGAAGTTGTGAAGATTAAGTCAGGCAGCATATGCAAACTTTCGGCACTTAATTGGTACCCAGTAGATAAAGGGCCAAGTAAGCACTCACTACTTGAAAAATATTTAAGATTATCCAGGGCTCTTACAAAAGGGAAGGTTGTGTAGCAAACCTATGATGGCGAATTCAAAATCAACATGAGTGCTGAGGATGCTGCTGAGCAGTGTAGCATTGTCTGGCTTGGGCCAGACCCTGTTTTCCATTCTCAGTACTGAAAACACAATCAGTACAAATCTTGATTTAAGGCATCATTCTTAGAATTAAATCTAGTTTAGGGTTATAAATATGGAAGGGAAGAGGCATGCTAGCTTCTTCCTGAATCACACACATTCATTATGATGAAAGATCAACAAGCGATATACTTGTCTTTCACATTTCCTTAAGAGTCTGTGGTGGAGTCAAACTGAAGAATGATCGGCGTGACAGTGGCGCACTGGAGCACCAGAGCTCACCAGAGTACCGCCTTCCAGATGAGGCTATTCTTGAAGGACTTAATTTAAGCTTCCCACTTAGCGTTTCATGTGACTTGCTTTGTACAATGACAAAGCTGCAGGTGTTAACACAATCTCAGAGTTTAAAAATGTGCCTGTGGTATATTTAAAGTGACCAAAATAACTTTTTAAAAAAGAGTCAGAAAATAAACTGTTGACACAAGTCACCAAAATACTCCTGCCTAAGAAGTAAGATTGTAGCTTTTAGTCATTCCTGCTCGGCCAAACGCTCTCATGACCTCACCCCACTTTGCTTTGCAGTCTGCTCCTGTGCTTGACTTCTTTTCAGAGCCTGCACACTTAGTTTTGGGGTGAGTCTTTTCTTGACTTCACCTTTAACTTCTTACCCTGGCTATATTTTAGGGCAGTAATTTACCTTTCTACATCCTTTTATTTCAACTAAAATCAAAGTTCATAGCCCAGCATGTGTGGGTACATGGGGCATATCTGCTAAGATGTAGCTAACCCAGACAGGCCCAACTGGAGCAGATGTGGAGAAAACAGACCTGGTTCTTCACATAATGGACTGTGAGCTTCCCCTCAAGGGCAATGGTAGAGTTGTTGGACTCACTGGCTGGTTTCTAGAAACTGGTAGTGAAAGCATGCCCAACACTACTGTAGTCGTGGAGAAGGGGCACATATCCAGTGGCTGAGGGGCTGAACCTTCCCTGTACTGTCCTGGAGGCAGGCAGAAGGTGAAATGGAAAGGCAATTCTGGGTGAATCCAGAAGTCTAAGTTTTAACTGGTCCTCCAGCTCAGCCCCCCTTCCCTTTGTGTGACTTGAAGAAGAGTCTTGGAAGAGATTTCTTAAGGGAGAAGCTAATAAGTCATGAAACAAAGGGATGTTATGTGGGATGAACAATTAATCTCCTTTATAGTAACTATGTTGAAAAGGTGAATCTGAGTTCCTGTGACTAGGACAGTATAGTTAAAAAGCTGAATGAGAATGTTAAACTTGAACCAGAATCCTTGCATTTTCATCTTCCTGATTTTATTCTTCCAAAATACTAAGCCTAAAGAAATTTCTAGAATCTGAACTTTTTCTTGAAGGAATGACATTTAAAGTTTCTTACAATTTCTTAGAGGAAATTATTTTTCTATACAGTCTTTCAATTAGACCAAACTGAACATGACATTTGTAGTCTGGGAAGGGAGAAGTACCCCACTAACTGAGAAAAAATATTGCTCATGTATGTAGAATTAGATTCTTTCTTCCTCATTTAATACCTGTTCTTGAGGGAAAAAAACAGCTAAACTCAGTAAGTTCCCTCTTTAAGTGTGTGGCGGCACTTCCATTTTATCTGATGAATCTGTGGAAAATGAAATACAATTAGAAGACACTGCAACAAGTATTCCTTCATTTAGGAAGTCTAACTCTCTCACTTGCCTCCATAATGTCAACGAAAGGCAAGACATTAATCTTAAACATACTGAGTCATCAACAAGAGACTAAAAGCTTGAGAAACCAGCATTTGACAAGTCCACGTCCTACCAACTCCATGCAGGATGCCGGTCAAGACAAGCACTATGTCTATTACAAAATGCAAATGATGTTTCTTTATAGAGACAAGTGGTAAGGTGTTAAATTTTAATCCTGTAAATGTACATGGTGACTACATGGAATATTCCCTCCGTTTTAATGAAATATCATCCAGTTGAAGTGCTTCATACATTCATGGTCCTTAGAATCCTCAGCTCCAGTATAATACACTTTTTAAGTCATAATGCCATCATCCTTTTAATCATTGAACATGAAACATACCTATCTATCTTTTATATTTACCACTATGACGATGACACATTTTGTAACTGGTTATTCTTTCACCTAAGGCTTAGTGACTTTTGCTACTGATTTGTTCAAATATGGTTAGGTCAAACACATAACAGATTCAGAATTAAGAAATCTGGAAGCCTTAGATTATGCCAATGCTTTCAAGATCCTTTGCAAAAGGAAATAAACTAATGGTTGGCAGGAAATGCCTGTCACAAACAACATGGACCGAAAATCACATGGCTGTGTTACAAAGCACACCAAATCACATGGTTGTGTTATCGAACATATCGGATTACATGGCTGTGTTATAGAGAATACTAGATGTTCTAGCAGGAATTTCAATGATAGACATTAGTTCCTAGTACTTTATACGGTGTTTCACACTTTCTATGGAGTTTATTTCGTATTAATTTTAAATTAATAAACAACTATTGAATGTTTGAAAATATAAACAAATGTGAATGAGTAAAATTAGTCATTCAAACTCCCAGTACTCATTTTACATATTTTTGACAAATTTGATTTTATATGCAATATCACATTCTGCTCTTGCATTTAATAAGAATTTCTCTAGTCTTTAAAACACCTACAATGCATTTTAAAAACCAAAAGAGTATTTCTTTCTTTCCTATTTTCATGAAATGAATAATTCATGGTAGTTGTAGAAATTCCAAATATTCCCTAAGTGTGTATAGCAATAGTAACCCACCACAGAGAAGTAACTGCAGGAAAATTCAATGAATATCCATCCAAAATTTGGCCCATGAATCTAAACAAAGTTGTATGCATATACACAAATAAATATATATGTAAACATGCAATGTTGGTGTCACACCACATTATATACAGTTTTGGCAACCTACCTTTTTGCATAATACATTTTTAACATATCATTTTTTAACATATCCCTTACTCTTCACTCTTTTGAACAGTTACATAGGGTACCATATCAGTTGAAAAAAAATCATAGTAGCCACATTGAATTGCGCTGAATGTTCTGGCATATTTAAACTTTTCTAAGTGTCCATTCCTCCATTAATAAAGACTGGTTTTAATATTTTGGTTTTTTATGTGCATGGTTGTTTTGTTTGCATGTGTGTTTGTGTGCTATTTGTGGAAGCTAGAAGAGGTCATCTGATGTCCTGGGTCTAGACTTACAATGGCCATGAACTGTCATATAGGTGCTGGTAATCAAAGTTGGGTTCTTTGGATGAGCATCCAGTGCTCTTGATCCATGAGCCTCCTTGGCGTCTCCTAAGAGTCACACTAAGCTCAACATTGGAGGAATAGCTTAAGTCTTCTGATAAATACTATGCACTTTCTGTGGCATTTGCCCAGCCATTTTGTATTTCTTATAAAATTCTTGCATTTATTCATCTTTGTCACTTTCTTTTCATCCAAAATATCTTAAAAGTCTTGTAGAATTTAAATTTGCAATTCTGTCATTACTGGTGACATGCTTTTCTAAAATTTGGTTTACATTTAAGGAAAACAACTGGGTAGGGAGCTGGTGTCTGGGTGAAAGTTTCTCCTAGGTAAAGTTCATGGTGGCTCCCTGCTTCATCTTTAGTCCCTTGTCAGAGTCTTCAGAGAATGTGTGACATTTGACATGTGCTTTACAGGAAGTAGGAGATAGGTCTCCAAGAACAATACTGGCTACCTTCAGTGAGCAGTAACACCTAGTGTGAGAACGGATGTAACTTAGAATCATGTCCAAGTTGAAGTTGCTGGAAGTCATCTGTCAAATTTGTGCCTTCAGAGTGATCATTTTATGGAATCTTTATTCAGGGAATTACTTTTCACCTCAGTTCAATGTTAATTCGCTTGTAAGCAAGCAGAATGTGGCGGCATTATTTCTACCCTAAGAGCATATGCGTGTTGTCCCATTAGTAGTAATATTTTCACCAGAACATTGTTGAACAACAGCAAGTGATAACATTAGCAGGCAGTAATCAGAAATTTGACAGCTTTCCTCACTATTCACATTTTTTCCTTCAAGGAGGCGAGAGATGTAAATTGAACCGAACACTCCAGAAAATGATTATTAACTGATGTTAATGCAGGTGCCACGGTGATGCTGAAATATTCGTCTAAAAAGAAAAACAAATCGATTTTCTGGCATCACTATATCCTTGTCCTTTTATCTCAGAAGAGAGAGAGAGAAGGGGGTGAGTTACGCACAATTTCTTACCACCCTAGAAAAAGAAGGGAGTTCTTAAGCATGAAATTCTTCAATTTTTGCTCCGGAACCTGATGTTGCCCAGCTTCTGTTCCATATTCATCATTTTATCATCAGCTGTGAAGGAAGATATACTTCTTTTGTCTAGCTAAATGCTTCCTTTGATTCTGGGAAAAGTTTTACTTTGTCACCCAATGTGGGTGCCTTTTCCAGCAGGGGTTGCATGAGAAGACAAAGCCTTAGGTTTGAATGACTGCTTTTGTTTTCAGATCTCTCATGGATGTTACAGCAATAATATCTTTCATGATGCAAAAGAGAGATGTTAATAATAAGGTGCCAGGAATTCTTTATGGTACGAATATTATGACTTCACTCTAATCAAACCCTGGTGGAGAATGACCCTTCACTCTGTTTTTCTCTGCAAAAACGTAACTGGTTTTATGCATTTCAGATTCCGTCGGCACTCACCTCGATTTGCCATCAGACACAGCAGCTGCAGCGACTTCTTGCTTTTCCTCCTCCTCTTTCTCCTTGTCCTTCTTTTCCTTTTTCTCCTTCCTCTTCTCCATATTCATCTTCAGGTTTTTACAGATCCATTTTATTTTTATGTATATGTTTGTGTCTGTGTGTAGATATATGTGCGTGTATGTGCAGATTCCTGAAGAGGATATCGGGTCCCCTGTAACTGTCGTGACAGGCCACCTGATGTGATGTGAGTGGCAGGAACTTAACTTGTGTCCTCTGCTAGAGCAGCAAGTACTCTTAAATGTAGAGCCATATCTGCAGCCCAAACAAGTAGATTTTGCTTTTAAATTGTCCTTTTTCTTTTCTTTTCTTTTCTTTCTTTCTTTCTTTCTTTCTTTCTTTCTTTCTTTCTTTCTTTCTTTCTTTCTTTCTTTCTTTCTTTCTTTCTTTCTTTTTCTTTCTTTCTTTCTTCCTTCCTTCCTTCCTTCCTTCCTTCCTTCCTTCCTTCCTTCCTTCCTTCCTTCCTTCCTTTCTTTCTTTCTTTCTTTCTTTCTTTCTTTCTTTCTTTCTTTCTTTCTTTCTTTCTTTCTTTTCTCTTGAAACCAAAGGTCCCTTCTTCCCTCCGCCACCTCCACAGTAGTGAAGTAGACATTGGGATCCTATCTTCTCACATTTTTCTGAAGATATTGATGCTGTGGATAAAGTCTCCCCCTCGGCCCATTTTGTATTTCCTCTACCGTACTTTTTCATGTTGATTTTTTTTTTAACTCATTCATCACTGTAGTGGGTAGCTGTTCCAGCTTTGACCTGGAAGTACTACCCCTACTGAGGTTTCTGATAACTGCCATGCCTACCAATGATGTGTCCTGGGGCAGGGCTGAGATGGGAGCCCTTAAGGCCCAAGATTCTGATGTACTGGCCCTCTTGGTTCCTGGTGATCCTGGATTCTGGATGGCAGATGGAGTTCTTCATAGAACCTTGCTGGACTACACCTCACCTCTCCTGGATCTTGTAACCAACCCTTTTACTGGTTGTAAGTTACCCCAAAATAAATCTCCTTTTTAACTATGTGGAGTTGCTTTGTTAATCCCCATAATACATTACACTCAAGCTGATGCCTAAATTCCTTAGCATATAATGAATAGATATTTGTTGTCTGGCCTCCATTTTTATTTCACAGGATTACAAACTGTATTTGCAGCTATCCACACTAATCAGTAGTTACATTAAGATAGCAAATTCTTTTTAATTGATTCTGAGGTTAGTTTTCATTGAGTTCCTTCTCTCACTTGTTTTTGTGTGCTAATTAATGTCTTTAAGCAATTTCTCTCCGTTTTTCCTACCCCTTTAGCCTTCTTTTGCTCCTGAAGTCATCTCTGTGCTGTTGGCATCATTGGCGTTCTTCTGATGCACTCCACTGGCTTTGTGATTACTGGGTCCAGTTGTTTCGTCCTGAGTTCCCAGACCAGCATACTCTACTGTTTTTTCTTTGGAGGCATTGACTGTAACTGCTTAGTGTGTCTTCCCAAGTCACCTGCAAGGCTAGTGATGGCAGGACTAGCACCTCAGTGTAACTCACATCGTTGATGCCAAGCATGGTACCGTCACAGCAGCTGCTGCTTTATCTCCGGCTTCCGCAGTTCATTCAGGACGTGTGGGGAAGTGACGTTCTCGGGTCCCTCCGTTCCCTTCTCTTCTGACTTGTGACTGTGTTTGGCCAGTGAAGATGCAGCAGAAGAGAAAAGACATTTATTCACTCTGCTGCCTCCGTACTGAGGGAAACTGTCTTTACCTGGCCTTTCCAAACTCATATTCGCAATCTTCTCCATCTCCTTTAATGTCTTTCAAGAATGCCACATGGAGATTACATATCTCGGGTTTCCTTTGGATTCTGGATGTGGAAGGAGTCAAAGCAGAATTAATCTGGTATCTTTGTATTTCTCTGTCTCCCTCCCTGCTCCATCATCTGGGTTGATTATGTTCCTCAATTCAAAAAAATATAGCCCCTCTCAAGGGACCCTTTCCAGGGCTCTCCTCTGAATTCCAGTGATCTTGGTTCATTGGGCTCCAAAGTGGCATTAGTTGTGCTATTATGAGTCCTGAAGAACTGCAGTGTTCCTTTGTAAGTGGCATATAAGTTCCTTTGTTGTTGTATATAATTTTACAGTTTTGGTGTGTCCACCACCACAAACATGATACAGAACTTTTGCATCATCTTCCAAAATTCTCTAGTAGTAACTCTCCTACTCCTAGTCTATGAAAATCATTGTGTACCCCAAGCTTTCCATCTTTCAGCAAACCCCAACAATGGCAGTATATAATATGTAGCTTTTGGGTTTGGTTTCTTGCACTTAGCAAAATACACTTAAGACTCATCTGTGTATCTCTATGAATCCTAGATCTCTTCCCATTGTTCAGTAGCATTCTGTTGTAGATGTACCACAGTACGTATCAATCATTGCTCTGCAAACTTTAGGATGTTGTCCAGCTGAGGCGGCAGTAAATGAAGCGGTTATCATCATTTGCCTACATCTTTTTTGTGAAGAGATACAGTCATTCATTTTGAGTGTTAGGGGCCGAGAATCTGGGAATAATCCACCAAGAAAGACCGGGTTTGAGTAACTCAAAAATTTATTTAGAAAAGCTGATATCAGGGTCCAGGCTCCAAACCACATCCCTGAGGCAAGGGCTAAACAGGAAAACCACAAAGAGACAGCTCCTAAGTCCCATCCAATCATAATGTATATGGCGGAGAAGTGGTTGGGGACTGTCCATGAAGACACACTTTCAGCCTATCAGGGAGTTCTGTGTTCGGACCGGCTCTGGGCCAGCCAAGCAGAAGGGAGTGGGATTTTACACCTGGGTTAGGGGTTTGGGGTGCTGGAGCCTAGCCTCCTCAGGGGCTTGGGGTGCTGGAGCCTAGCCTCAGGGGCTTGGGGTGCTGGAGCCTCAGGAAATTACGGGTAGCGGCACAGGTCAGAATGACAGACTGGGACAAAATGGAGCTTCTGCTGCAAACTAGAATCTAACATGGGTGAATACCAAGAATTTCAAAACTGGTTTTTATAATGTTCTCTCATTGGTGCTGGCAATATTTTAGGTTTTATGTATGCAGGCTGGACAGGTGTGTCCCTGATGGTTGCCCCAGTTGAGGAGGAGGTTAGCATAGTTAGCAAGCTGAAGAATAAAAGATTAGTTTATGCATTCTTGATACAGTCAAGCCAGAAGTTAAGAACCAAGAATGAAACGGAAAAGCTGAAGGATGAGGCGGTATGGAGGAAGCAAAACCAGGTCTCAAACACTTCATCCAATGTCGCTTTTAAAATGAGAAGCAGACCAGGGAGCCACGCGAACTGCCACACGGCAAACACTCAGTGTCAGTGTCTTTCCTAGTATTGGCATCTTTACCCCAGATTCATCTCACCTTGACTGTTAGAGTCTCCTCTTCATTTCCTGGGTAGTGATTGGCTATTCTTTTCCTTTGTTACCATTTCTGGAGTCTCTAGACCTCTGTGGGCCCACATGCCACCATGATCCTTGGCAATATGGTTGGCTTGTTGGAAGACAGATACACACACACACACACACACACACACACACACACACACACACACACCAGTCATAAAACAATAGCAGTATCAATTAGTGCCAACATTATTGTGCATTTATTTTGTTCCAGGAACTGTAATCAGCACAGGCAATGGTCATTTAATGTTCAAACCAATTAAGTGTATTTACCTCTTATGTCTTCGCTTTATAGGTAAGGACACAAGCACAGAGGGGTTGTGATATGTTTGCTGAGCTAGTAAACTCATCTTCTTGGATAAAAATTTCTGTGTAGCATGTTCAACTGGATGTCTAAGATTGCTTTCTATTGTTATGATAAGACACCATAACCAAAGGGAAATTGGGGAGGAAATCTTGGCTAACATGTCTCAATTTAATTTGTCATTGAGGGAAGCCAAAGCAAGAACTCCAGCAAAGAAGGAATCTGGAGGCAGGAATGGAAGAATACTGCTTACTTGCTTGCTTCCTACAGCTTAATCAGTTGCATTCTTACATACCTCAATTGCCCAAGAAAGACACTGCCCACAGTAGTCTAGGCTCTATCAGGTATTAATTAAGAAAATGCCACACAGACATGTCTACCAGTCAATCTGATACAGACAATTTTTCAATTGAGATTCCTTATTCGCTCTTCGTCAGCAACTCTGTGTTATGTTGACCAAAAAACCCCAAAACAACAACCTGTAGATGAATTTCTAAAAAGTCTTATTAAATAAGAAACACAAAGCCAAATACAGAGGTAATAGCCAAAGAGATCAGAGCAATAGCCACAACCAACCCTAGCTTACCACCAGCAGTAGCTTCCACAGAGAGAGTCCTGTGTGACCTGTGTTTTTATTGCCTTCCTATTCTGCCTTCTCACTGGCTCTAAGCCCAGCCACATGACTTCCTTGTCTCTGCCTGTCTATACAGACCTTCAGGTCTCTATGGTTGGTACTGGGATTAAAGGCATCACCATGCTCGGCTGTGTCCTTGACCACACACAGACTCTGCCTGCCATGTGATCAGATTAAGGGTGTGGGCTACCACTGCCTGACTTCTGCTTATGGCTCTGATCTCCAGGCAACTTTATTTATTAACATACAAATAAAATATCACATTTCAGCACAAATAAAATATCACCACAACAATCCAAAACAACAACAATAAAAAACAACTAACCAGCACTCTGAGCATATAAAATATGGGAATTGTATAGTTTCATTTGGGAAAACTTACCAGACTAGGAATAAATTCACAAAATGTCTTTATTTGGAGGATCAATTGAAGAAGATAGGAACAGTTTGAGGAAGACTTTTATTGTCCTGGTGAATAGTCAATAGTTATAACACAGTTGGTTGAAGTTACCACCAATACAATACTAAAGCATATAGTAATTTATTATATTTAAAGAGTTTTAAAATTTATTGTTTGAGAAATATATATATATATATATATATATATATATATATATATATATATATATGAACACTAAATATATGTATATAGTGTTTCAATCAAATCCACTTCTCATTCCCTCCCCTCCAATTCCTCCACTATCTCTCCACTCCTTTTCTCTCCTAACTTCATAGGTCCCCTTCCCCTCTCTTTCTTTCTTTTGTGAATGGATATAGAACTAACTACTAGAGCATGGGTAGCCTTACAAAGCCTGCATCCCTGAAGAAGACCTACTCTCCCTCCCCCAGCAGCCACCAGTTGTCAATAGCTCCTCAGCTAGTCGTGGGACTTCATGAATCTCCCCTGTCCAGTTTAGATTTTGTTTAGCTTTATCTAGACTTATTCAGGGCTCCTGTATGCAGTCCAGCCAGTGTGAGTTCATGTATGCGATGGCCCTATTATGTCCAGCAAATACTAGTTTACTGCAGATGTCCACTACCTCTGCCTCTGACAATCTTTCTGTCCCTCTTTTGAGATGATCCTTGAGTCTTAGAGGAAGGGTATGGTATAGATGTCCCTTTTAAAGATGAGCACTCCATAGTCTTTTATTCTCTGAATGTTGGTTAGTTGTGGGTCTCTGTATCAATCACCATCAACCCAAAAAGAAGCTTCTCTGATGAGAGTTGAGAGATGCAATGTTCTATGGGTATACCTGTAAGAACTTAGAGGCCAGTTTAATACTACATCCATTTAGCAGGATAATGATATTAGGTTTGCTCCTGAGCCTATCACCTAACCAATTATAGGTTTTGGTTATTGTCTTAGTTAGGGTTAGTTTCTATTGCTGTGAAGAGATACCATAACTACAGCATTTCTTGTAAAGGAAAACATTCAGTTATGGTGGCTCGCTTACATTTCAGAGGTCCAGTCCATTATCATCATGGCAGGGAGCATAGTGGTGTGCAGGCAGACATGGAGCTGGTGAATTAGCTGAGAGTCCTATATCTTGAAGTCAACAGAAAGCAGTCTGAGACACTGGGGAGCATCCTGAGCATAGGAAACCTCAAAGCCTGCCCCCTACCCTGACACACTTCCTCTAACAAGGTCATACCCACCCTATCAAAGCCACACCTTCTCATAGTGCCACTCCCTGTGAGGTGATGGGGGCCAGGTGCATTCAAACCACCACAGTTATTCTAATTCTTAAATCAAGTTTTTGAGTTGGCATACAGTGAAAAGGTTTTATTTTAATTTTATAGTGGTGGGGGGTCAAACCCAGTGTCTTATCCATGTTAGGTACTTAGGCTCCCATTGACCCGTATTCCCATTCCCATGTTAGGTACTTAGGCTCCCATTGACCTGTATTCCCAGACCCTGGTTATGAATTATACATTTCAGACGCTCTTTCCCCCATCTTTTCATCACTTCCCTCACCCCGTATTTCCTTCCTTTACCTCATACTCTATCTTTCTTTTCTTACCATGAAAGTAGCACTTGCATTTTTATATACTTCAGTTATAAGAATGCTGTTGTAAGTACAGAAAAAGATCTCCAAGGCTGAGAGATGGCTCGGTGGTTAAAATGTTTGCCTCACAAGTACGTGAGTTCAGATCCCCAGCACCTACATTAAACAATCCAGTATGGTGTGCTTCTGTGACCCCAACACTGGGAGGTGGAGGCAGCAGCATTTCTGCACCTTGCTGGCTAGTTAGTGTAGCCAACTGATGAGCTCTAGGCTCAGTGAGAGATCCTGCCTCAAAAAAATATGGTGTAGAGTAATAGAGAAATGACACCTGACATTGACCTTTGACCTCCACAGCAGCATGTGCACATACATGACCACCCATACATACACCATGCACATACACACATGTGTGCACACACATACACAGGCATGTATGTATAGAAAAATTGCTCTGATGTAGCTTGCACATGATTTTAAAGTATCATAGTTCCTTACTCTTTTAAAGAAGGTACCACAACTAGGTCTAAAAGGAATGTTGATTTAGTTATCTTTGGCTATTCTTAGTGCACAGGTCAAAGTGACTTCTAAATAACACTGACAATACGCCTAAGTTAAGGAGTATTCTCTAATGCTTGAGGTATTTGAAAATACTGATCTAAAACAGAATATCCAGTTACCATATTTTCAGGAAGTTTTCACAAGCTTAATTTTTTTTTTTAACAAATAGTCTAAACAGTAATGTGGCCTTTTTCTAGTAATTACAAATTAAGCTTTAGTGGAAGATAAATAAAAGGAGTATGGTTACTATTCCACTGTTCCTGGTTGTAAATGGATAAATATGGAGAGCAAAAACAGTATTGCATAATTCATCTTAAATGAATTGCAGTATCTTAAATGTATTGACAGTGAACAGCCATTGAGTGTTGCTGATTGATGGGAGATGAAAGGACAGATGTGTCCCAGGAGCATATTTACCAATACAGATGGTCCCTTTCGGGTGATAAAATCAGAGGAAATGAAAGGTACTTACACAAAAGAAAAGAAAGAAAAACAAAAATTTAGTTTGTAACATCACATTTTTTGATTGTTTTAGAATTTCCATTTTTAGATGAATTTCTCACTTGTGTGAATTTATGAAAGGCAAATTATGACTTACAGTATTTTTTTTCTCAGCTACCCACTTAGTTTTCCATTCTACCTTCTTCAAACAATTCCATTCTGTTAAAAATGTTCCGTGCAGCCCCATGTTTACACAAGGAATTCACTGAAGAAGCAGGGTTGGGACTCGGGGCTTTGTATCACAAGTGTCTTTTATAATTGCCTCCTGCATGTGCTCGCAGTAAAATTATGCTCAGCAGGTAGCTTGCCTCCACAGCAACTTGATGCAAGGTGGATTAAAAGCACCAGAAGGTGTAATAGACAAATGAACTCTCCTGTTTGCAAAGGCAAATTATAAGATATGAAGACCAAGACATAATGAAATCCTGCAAATAAAGATCACCATGAAGATATCAGCATCTTCAAGCATCCACGGTGTAAGGTTAATGTACTGAACTCATTCACTCGTCCAGTTTCATTGCACACCCTTTACATGCTCAGTGTTGTTCTAGGCACCCAGGTGTGTAACACCAAAGGGGATAGAGATCATGGACGTTGTGGAGTTTGTACGTGGCGAAATGGAGGGAAGACATAATAGAGATCAGAGAATTCCAGTAAGCTAGCAGTGCTATCACCAGCTGGGTGTGAGCATTGCAAGCCAACACCCCACAATTCTTAATTAGGGACTGATGATACAGGAGGGTCCAGCCCATTATGGATGATGCCATCCCTGTATAGGTGGTTCTGGGTATATAAGAAATCAGGCTGAGAAAGCCATGGGGAACAAGGCAGTAACCAGCACTCCTCCATGGCCTCACCACCAGCTCCTGCCTCCAGGTTCTTGCTTTGCTTAAATTCCTGTCCTGGTTTCCTTCAGTAATTAACTGTTACCTGGAAGTTTAAGATGAAATAAAATTCTTTTTCCCTTTAAGTTGCTTTTGCTCATGGTGTTTTACCACAGCAATAGAAACTGAATGAAGACAGGGGAGATCTGAGCAAGGCTTTACATTTGGAAGTTGTCCACATATGGGCTGTATTTCAGGTGCCTGGGTGGGTGCCCAAGTGCTCATGACAGTCGTACAAATATTTCATTCCAGACGCTTCGATATGCTAGAAATGTGCTCAGTGATTACAGTAAGCCTGGGATTTCCTGTCCTGTCTGCCTCTGTCTTTGCTGTCACCCTCATTATAAATGCATCTGTTGCAGTTCGCTAGTGTCGAGCACAGAGGATGACACTCATACAGTGCAGACCGGAGAACTCCCAGCTCCACTAATGAATCAGTGAGATCTGAGGGTCAGACAGATAACAGTGACATCAGACACAGCTAAGCGCTCTTAGCGCTCTTCTTTGCTGCTCCTCTCTTCAAGTTCCACCAAAGGTCACATCTCTTTTCTTCACTTGCTCCATACTTCCTGGTTTTGGACTTGTTTACTCTATGATTTGAATATGGTTTGTTCCCAGGGTGGCAGAGCTGGGCAGTGTTGTATTGGGAGGTGCTTGGGTTATAGGGACAGGGGTTTCATGAATGGACTTCATTCCTGAGTAACTTCTTGCTCTTAGATGAAGTGAGTGGCTTCATTCTAAGAGTGGGTTATTGTTATTAAGAAACTCCACCCTTTGTCTTCTCTCTCTGGCAGTTGCTGGCTTGCCCTTCTGTCTTCTGTCGTGAATTGGAGGCCTTAGGATGTCACCAACAGAGGCCAAGCAGAGGGTAGGGCCTCCCCAGCCTCCAAACGGTCAGCAAAATCACTGTACTTTTCCCTCTGCAGATCACCTAGTCTCATGTATTCTGTGTTAGTCACAGAAAACATACCAAGGTACATGCTCTCTATCCTTTGGAAGACAAACCTTTCCATGTGTTTAACCAAATTCACTTTTCTCAAGAGCCAATAGTAACACCCTTTTGTAATTTATTTGCCTTTAAATGACCATCCATTCTTAGCAAATGTTTCTTCAAGTATCTACCCAACAAAGCAAATCTTGTAAAACATGTATGCACATGTGTGTGAGTGTGAGAGTTATTAACGAAAAGCTTTTCTAAATCAATACACGTTTGTTCTCATTTGGATAGGGCCTACAAAGTAGGCTCAAAATGTATTATTTTTATTTGGTCATATTTGCATAAAGAGCAATATAAAATGCCAAGAAAATTCTGATCATATCTTCACAATCTTTGTACTCATCTTTACCATCTGATTACTTATTCATGCTAATATAATTATTCTCAAGTTCTCTTTCCCTGCCATATAAATCTGCATTATTGGATAATTTGATAGTTTTTACATTTTAACATTTGTGGATAATGGTTGTGCTGCTCACACCCCTGAGCCGAGGAAAACCTTGATGAAAAGGCTTTTCCTCCTTGCCTAAATTCGTGCCCCTTTCTTGGGTAACCTGAATCCAAATGGTCAAACTGAAGTCAAAAGTGGCTCAGGCCCCTCATTCCTAACCGGGCCAACGGGGAAGGGTCACCCCAGTTTCAGAGCTCCCTGGGCTCAGGCACATCGCTACGGTTGTACTTCAGCCCCACGCCTGCCTCTGCTCAATGCTGTACGCTTCTTTTTCCTCCTGGCCTGGGCACCAGTGTTGTGCTTGGTAAGCCGCCTGTGCGTCAAGGTCCATCTGAACAACTCCGGAAAAACCACCTGCCACATACCCTCTCACCGTGTCCTAGACTAGTCTAGGAGAATACGATTTCCTCCCACATCCTCTGGAGGTGCCCAGATCTCTTGGTCCTCTGTGACTCAGTTGGCTGCTGACCATTATTTCTGGACTGTTGTGATGCCATTTTCTCCCAGCAGTAGCCTCCCTACAGCGTTCCTTCCTGTGGGTTGCCCACTCTAAGCTTCAAGGATATGGCAGGAAACTGAAGATTGTTAGGCAAGTGAAGCTATTACAACTAAACATGATTGAACTCCAAGTGCAAAAGACAGCAGCAAAGACTCATAAAGATTTAAGCAATCCCCAGAGACACCTCCCAGAACTTTTTCTTTTCTTTTCTTCTCTTTCTTTCTTTCCTTTTTTCTTTTTTAGTTTTTTTTGAGACAGGGTTTCTCTGTGTAGTCCTTGCTGTCCTGGAACTCACCCTGTAGACCAAACTGGCCTTAACTCAGAGAGTCGACTGCCTCTATCTCCCAAGTGCTGGGATTAAAGGCGTGCACCACCACTGCCCCACAAGTTTTTAGTTTCACAATATTCCCTACCCTATAAGTATCTTCATTCATAAACTTCCATAATGTACCTTTTCCTTTTCTTGTAGGAAAACTCTACTCTCAACCTAGATGATGTCTAGGATGGTATTGAGGCAGTTTCCAACATCTGAGCATCAATGGCTTGTGGACCTTGGTCCTATAAGTCGGCCTGGCATTTGCTCTGGTCATCAATGCAATTTGCAGATGTATCTTCTTAGTTTCCCTGTCATTCAGTAATTCAAGTTCAGTCATTTCCCCACCCCACCTCCCCAAAACAACAAATGAAAATTCCCAGTCAGTGATATTGATGTCTGCATAGACTGGTGCCGTCTTGATGTGGAGAATTTAAAATGTGCAGGACAGTTAAAGGTGGCCTTGAGTGATCACAGCTTTTCCCTTCCACTTTTCCCCGTATGTGTTGCTTCAGTTCTCAGATTTCATGTTGATTTAATTCTGGTTTTAGCATCAGCTTGTCTTCTAAGTCAGTTGTCATTTACCCATCTCATTTTCTGCCCCTAAACTTGTGATGCTGTCATTCTCATCCCTAGTCTTTTGCTTTGCGGTTGTATTCCCCTCCCCCTGAATCTTTTGCTTTGTGGATGTATGCTTTAAAGAAAAAGCTTCCTTGTCATTTCAGAAGCTAAGATAAATATATGTTCATTACACCATATTTAACTCCAAGTTGCCCACACAGTTAAACATTTTATAGATCCTAATTTTATCATGAAATTGTAGAAAAGTCAAAACTATGAAATATTGAAACTAATTCCCCAGAGTATTCTGGGTAGCATTAATATTTTGGCTACTTTGAATTTAAATCAGTTTGAGATAGGAGTAAAGAGGATTTCTATAATTCCATATGAAATACATTAAAATAGCATTTTCAATATGAGGATTTTAAAATATACCATGTTATCCTATACATTTTTAGCCTTTTCTGGGTAAATAGTTGCTTTTTACTTATAAAATTTCCAAGCCAGAAAAACAAGAAGAAAAGAATATTTTCCCCAGTGAGCATTTTCTTAACATTAATTTCTATCTTCTATGTCCTATTTTTTTTAACCTCAGTCTTTGTCAGGCGTTAAAGTACTTTATTTTTAAAATCATGGATACATTTCATATTTAAAGATGACAAAATGAGCCTTCCTTATGCAAGTCAAAGAGTTAGGGAAAGTAGCTCTTCATCCTTGGGTGTTGGTGGACAAGGCTGAGCAATCCGGCAGCTGAGAGGAGAGGATGCACATTTACCAGACACCTTCTAAATGCGTAGCACTTTTTTTAATTGCAAAACAATGCATACCCTTCAAATGTAGCTGTTGGAGCTATTTTTCAAGAGCTTTGATTGATCACTAAGAAATTTTTGTTCCAGAACAAGAGCTCAAAGTCTCTTTTTTAGGAATAGAGAGATGCTATCAGTGGTGTTGGGTGTTTACAATGCCTTGCATTCACTTTCTAGTCAGGCTCTTTTTCAAGGTATAAAGATAAATGCATCCTGAAGAGCTACAGGGTTGACATTATTTTTTAAATATTTCAAAATGCACACCAAGGTTGAGAGAATAATGAGGAAATATATAGACCTAAACTGATACATTAATAATTAATTCAACAATCTCCTTATTGCTTATTAGACTAACCTCCAATCATTGCATCGGCTGTATCATGTTGGTTTTGATGTTTTTATGGTCATTAATGGCCTCTTTAAAAGTTATATTATACTTTTCAACTGTTTGTTAGTTTGAATGTGAACTGCCACACTAATGAAGTAACTGAACATGAGATGAAATGTTTTTTCTTTCCTTTACACATACTGCTTAGCTGGCAACCTGAATGCTTTTGTTAGTCTCCGAAGGTGTTCCAAATTTGCATGGTTGGATGGGTTGACCACCTTCTTTAAGGCGGGCAGGAATATCACTTCTCTAATGTAGCTTCTAGGAACACATCACAATGGAAAGACTGTGTTTCTGTCACAAGTAAAAATGGCCAGTGCTCATCATGTCAATACTATTAGTATTGGATGCACCCCTTGACAACCCACGTTACATAACTGAAACACACATGGGGTGGAAGGGGGAGGGGAAGAGGGAGGAAGGGAGGGAGCGGGGAGAGAAAGAACTTTTTTCTTACTGGTGAGATTAAAGCTTGGAGGAACACAAACATGGCCTAGATACTTGAATTGAGTTGGGTGGGAACTGCAGTGTTTGTTCTTGGGAAGCCTTAGACTTCCAGGCTTTGATGAAGCTTCCTGGTGTGCCCTGGAACAACGATTCAATCAGTCGCAGGACAGCTGCATTGCACACGTTTTGCGGTTGCCTGATATAAAGATTATTATAGTAGAATCTAGCTTATACTGCAGTTTAAACAGAAAAACAGGTGGCACTTTCTTAGGACCAAAGGGGGTTTGAGTACTAACTAGTGGAGGTGCTGGCAGGATGAAAGGGGTCAACACTGAATGCCAAAGTGCCTAGGGATGGAGAACTTCTGGTATTTTTGCAGCAATAGTACCAAGTTCTTAAGACCTCCAGGCCCAAAGCTTGGAGGCCTGGCGACAAATTATCAAACTCCCATGAGCACTGGCTGTGAGACTTTGGGCTGAACGGGGGACTAGCAAGAGAGCTGAGTATTGGTTCTAAGTAGTAGGTCCTGGCCTTTCTTCCCTATTTCTCTGCTGGCCAGATGCCACCCTAATCATACAGACAAGGGACCCCTGCCCATGCACAGGGCAGACAATAGCCCTGAGCCCAGAGCTAGACTGGGAAGAGAATGGACCCGGAGAGGGTAGATAGAACTTTCTCTAAATGGAAGTTGTGACCTGATTACTATGAAACTGAAATTACATTGAAATTAAACTGAAAATGTGACCTGGTTACTAGTTACCAATAATACAAAGTCACAATAATGAAGGCTGAGCATACATGAACAGTTATGGCTACAGTCCACAAAGAAGTGACACATTTAATAATGTGCTCAGTTCTTGATCCACTCAGTCATCTATTTGTTCACTCACGGTGAGTTATTTTACCATATAACACAATTCATGCTGCTACTGTAAATGAAAGTTGTCTCTCTGTATGTGAGTGTACTAAATGTATGTGTTCCTGTCTCTGTAATTGCATGCACCCCTGCAAGTCTAGAGGCCGGAGGGTGACTTGAGTGTCTGTCTCTATCACTTTCCACTTTATTTTTTGAGGCAGGTTTTGAATGGGAATGAGGCAGGTTTTGAACTCATTGAGCTGGAAATGTGCCGTTTTGGCTACATTGACTGGGCACCAGACTCTCAGCGTCTATCTCTGTAACCCCCAGCCCTGGGGTTCCAGATGGTGCGGCCACGCCTGGAATTACCTGCCATACAGGGAAGTGCTTGTGTGCCAGGCACTTTGCCTGCTGACCATCTCCCACACCCTCAACTTAAATCTTAATTAAATACAAACTTCTCCCTTGTTCATGTATCATGAGTCCAATCCAGGGAGGAAAGGAAATAGCCAACATTTTATGTGATGAATTTAAAAGGCATATTCAGGATATCCAGGACACTTTCATGCTGAAGGGCTTGAGAAAGGAGTTTGGGAAGCTGAGCCTGGAGAGGGGAAGGGAAGACAGGCGGGAGGGAGCAGGGCCATTGATGAGTTTATAGAGAAAGGGTGAAGTCAACCAGTCAACATCTATCAAAACCCGGAACTCTGCATCACTCGCCCCTCCAAGCCTCAGTTTCCTCCTGGTTGAGAACAGTGTATTTGTCTCCAGGGTATTATACTGGGATTATGCAAGTAAAGAAAATGCTGCCCGACGTGAAGATGGTGATCATGACACCAATCACCATGGCGAAATAATTCTTCTTGGTTGTTATTGATGAGAATAATAAACACCTACTAAACTTTGAATTTAGTAAAATGGTGTCATCTGAGTGAGTCAGAAGATGGCTTACACACGGAAGTATCACTAAATTCAGATTCAAGTTTGCACTTCAGTACAGACACTTTAAAGAAAAATGTGTATAGGTGTAGTTTAGACTACAGACACCTCCCAACGAAGAAGTAGTTCATGTCCTGAAAGGCCAAAGATTCACATCCAAGTTAATTTCCTTGTTCCCCTTGGTCTTGACCTCTGCTCTCCTTCTATAAACACAATCTGTCTCAAACTATCCTCATGGGTTTCCTTGGCCTTGCTGCCCAGGAATACTGTTTTCAATGCTCTTTCTATCTCTTCTCTGCTATTGCAAAGGACGAAGAGACGGCAAGTAATCAAGATTACTGAAGATGAGTCTTCCTAGGACTTGCTGACTTTATGCTAAAGTGTTATGAGCGTCCTTGTTTCTCTCATATTTCTCCACACTAAATCTCTTGTCTTCTGCATTCAAAACTGTGCGATAGGACTCTATGTTGCAACTTCAGCACCTTGATTAGGAGCGGGCCCTGGAGTCAGGCTGCCTGTGTCGGAATTAAGCTCCATTATTCATTCATTAGCTGTGGGGCCTGGGCAGTAATTAACTTTACTCAGTGTTCTTCAGTGGTGACAATTATAAGTACCTAAAGTTGCAGGGTTGTTATAAAAATGACCTAGAATAATTTGTATACAAGCATCATCCCCAGTGTCAGTTATATGAGAAATCGTTAATTAATATAATTATAATATTGTAATGGTTAATCGTCCTCATCATCTTGAATGGATTTAGAATTGCCATGTAGGTGTATCTATGAGTGAATTTCAAGAAATCTTTAATTGAGGAAGGCAAACTCACTTAACACATGCCAATGGCATCGGTGGCTGACTCCAGAGGAGAAGCGAGCAAAGCACCTTTGCTTCCTGACCAGCCATCTCCTGTTGTCCTACCATCCTCCCACAGTGGCCGGTACCTGTGAAGTACTAAGCAGAGTAAACGTCTCTCTTCCCTCAGTCACTTCTAGTCAGGTATTTTATCACACTAATTAGTGAAGTTAACTAAGTAGCTAATATAGAAAATTGATACTAGTGAAGTTAACTAAGTAGCTAATATAGAAAACTGATACTAGTAAAGTTAACTAAGTAGCTAATATAGAAAATTGATACTAGTAAAGTTAACTAAGTTAGCTAATATAGAAAACTGATACTGAGGAGTTGTTGCTGTGATAAACCTGAAATGAGGTCCACCGGCCTTTGGAATGGGTTTTTGGTAGACAGGTAGGAGATCCAGCCCTGTAGACTAAAGGAGCTCTTGGATGATGTAAGCATAACTCAGTAGGTCAGTCTGGTACAGGTTTGGAAGACCAGAAAGTCAAGAAAAAGGTGGACAGTGGAGACCTGGCTCTTAACTCCCTTGGAAACTAAGCTAGAAGCCATTTGTGTTACATTCTGGCAGAGAATCTGGATGCATTCCACCCCTATCCTGAAAATTTAAGTGATTTCTTTGGTGGAAGAAATTTCAAAATGGCATGGCATTCTGAATCTGGTATGGACATTACTTTGCACTTGATCAAATCTCTAGTAAGAAAAAGCAGAAAGAAGTGAAACTTGACAAGGAGATGGGCGTGGGCAAGCGTGAATTCTGGAAGAGGAGAGTGCAGACATTAGTGCTGTCTGAGAACCTTGCACTGTTCCCTGGGACAATGGGAAACTTTCTCCAAGGATGAAATCTCAGCCATCGAAGCTCCATCATGGGAAAATGAAACTTCATTTGAAAGGAAAGAACTTCAGCTGGGAATGTTGTTGACCAGTTCCCTACTCAGAGACCTGCCCAGGGAAGTGTCCCCAGTGTCATGACCCATAGGCCTCTGATCTCTTGTCCAAGTTGGCCAGGCTACATCTTAAGTAGTGGTAGAACATGGTGGTGTCATCCATGTGGTATTTTTTTTTTATTTTAAAAGTTTGCATTTTATCTATTTTGCATTTTATTTTTGAGATTATAATATAATCACATCATTTCCCCCTTTCCTGCTTTCTCTCCATACTCTCACATATACCCTGCTTGCTCTATTTCAAATTCATGCCCTCTATTATCATTGGTTGTTGTTACATGCATTACATATATATTCCTAAATATAACCTACTCAGTCTGTATAATGTTTGTATGTAGTGGGTAGCTGTTCCAGCTTTGACCTACCCCCAGTGAGGCTTCCAGTAACTGTCATGCCTAGCTATGGCCTGCCCCTGAGGCGGGGTTGAAACAGGAGCCCTTAAGACTCAAGATCCAGATGTGCTGGCTCTCTTGGTTCCTGGGAATCCTGGACGTTGGATGGTAGACCGAGTAGAATTTTCCGGAGAACACTGCTGGACGGCACTTCACCTCTCCTGGATCCTGTAACCTATCCCTTTACTTGTTGTAAGTAAAACCCCCAAATAAACCTTCCTTTTAACTATGTGGAGTTGCCTTAATAAATCTCCTAATATTTGTATATATGTTTTTAGGGCTAACCATTTGGGCTATTGAATACCCAATTGCTTTGTTCTTCCTGGTGTGGTGGTTTAAAAAAAAATGGTCCCCAAAGGGAGTGGCACTATTAGGAAGTGTGGCCTTTTTGGAGCAGGTGTGGCCTTATTGGAGGAAGTGTGTCACTGTGGGGATGGGCTTTGAGTTCTCCTATGCTCAAGCTCTCCTAGCATCACAGATCATTTCCTGTTGCCTTCTGATCAAGGTGTAGCCAGCACCATATCTGCCTGCACACTGCCATGCTGCCCTCCATGATGATAATGGACTAAACCTCTGAACTGTAAGGCATCACCTCAATTAAATGTTTTCCTTTATAAGATTTGTCCTGGTCATGGTTTTTCTTTGCAGCAATAGGAACCCTAATTAAGACACTTACTTGGTGAAGACTATTTCTCTCAATCTTACCATTCCTTAGTTGTCTATAGTTCTTTGTGGCATTGGTTTTGCAGGCATAAAAGATTCAAGAGTAAGGAGTCATAGAAGCTTACCACAAGGTTCCAGAAAACAGCTGTGGTTAACCAGTGTTGTTGTGGAATATTATTTTAAGGTGTATTACATTTGTTTATGCTGTGGAACACTTATTTAATGATGCAAAGATGTGTTGCATTCTTTTATATTGCATTTGTTTAACTCTGTGATGCTGTGCTTGTCTAAAACACCTGATGGTCTAATAAACAGCTGAATGGCCAATAGCAAGGCAAGAGAATGGATAGGAGAGGCTGGCAGGCAGAGGGAATAAATAGAAGGAAAAATATGAGAGGAAAAAAAAAGAAGAAAAAGCAAGAGAACAAGGAGAGGGGAGCAAAAAAAGGGGCCAGCCATGGGGTAAGATTGATTGTGAAAGTAAGATTACAGAAGAAAAGGGGAGCCCAGAGGTAAAAAGTAGGGGGGATAATTCAAGTTAAGGAAAGCTGGCTAGAAACAAGCCAAGCTAAGACCAGGCATTTATAATTAAGAATAAGCCTCTGTGTGTGATTTATTTGGGAGCTGGGTGGCAGTCCCCCTAAAAGAGTAAAGAGAAAAACAACTGGGAAGCCACTAGGGGCCAATGCATGAGGCTGGACCAATGAAACCCAAGCTACAGTAAAGACTAAGGTTTTGGAGATGCCAGGACTGCCAGCCATCTGCCATGGGTAGTTGAAGGAATGCGTTGGAGCTAGCCTAAGAGAGAGGCTTCCTTCTTTGTAAGCAGCAGACATGGAGGATTGGGGCTGCTTAAGGTTATTAGAGTCAAGAACATTCTCTCAAGAACTCCAGATATTAGATATGGAGCCACAGGATTTAGTATTTGCCCTACTGGGTACCTGTTTTCCTCTAGTTCCAGCTTTTCTTGCTATACCCCTATTCTCTCCTGTTAGAATGAACATATCTTTTTCTGTGTCATTGTATAATAGATGTATGTAACTAGTTTTTTTTTTTTTTAATTTTTAGTCACTTACACTTAAGAGATTGTCTTGTGTCTTAGAAGAGACACTGGATTTTTCATCAATCCAATTGTGGGATTGTTAAGGACTATGGGTACTTTCAGAGACAAACTGAATTTATTTTGTATTATGAAGTCAAAGTAAAACTTTTAAGGGGTGGAATGCTTGATTTTTGTCAACTTGACTAAATTTATAACCACAATTGAAATATTCCTCTAGCTATGTCTATGAGGGCATTTCCAGTAGGTTTAACTAAAGAGAGAAGACATCCTGGATATGGGGGCAGGGGGGTGTATCATCCTATTGTCAGGGGTGCCAGAATTAATAAAAAGTAAAAAGCAAGCAAGACACAAGCATTTACAAACAAATATTGGGGAAGCACGATTAGTAAAATTTATCAGCTGACCATCTTGAGTACTGACTTCTGAGCCGTGCCATTCTTAGGAGAAATCCATGGCACCTGTACTCTGTTCTGCCCTGGTCGTCTTCACTGACTCCTCATTCTGAACAACCTGGCCATTTGTGTAAATTTAAGCAGCAGTGATTGATATTTTATTTTTTTAAAAATGTTTTGCCAATGACATAAAAAATTTTAAAGGTTTTTATTGCTATTTTTCAACTTAGATGTTTTTATATTTTAAACATAAACTAATATTATTATGACTTACCATAACAAGACAATAATATAACAGAAATTGTTTAGAATTTTGAAAATATTCTATAATTATATGCAAATAAAAAAAGAACTTAGAAATAACTATAACTCATGTTATGCAAAATACACACTAATTTTTTACAAATATTTCTTCAGAAAATTTATAGGTTTTACAAGTATATGTAGAAATATATGTCTAAAGATTTTAATGATCAAAGCTATTGCAAAACAACTTTGTATTGAATTATTCTGAGACTGAGTTTTTTCTAAATTAGACTTTTCTCAAAATTGTTTTATGAACATATCACATCTTCTCAGGCTCAGAAGAACTCTAGAGGAGAACATACTAATTTGTAGTCAGTTATGGTTTTCTTTTGGGAAGGAAAGTTATGTTCAGTGACCCTAATGTCCACAAATAAAAGTCTCAGAAGCCAATAGATCTGGGACAGCATAAAACTTACCCATGAAATGGCAAAGGTATGGGAAAATCAAGAGCTTGGAATTTGGACCAGAAGATGAAAATAAGTTGTAGGAAGGTGAGAAGCATTTTTTCTCTTTAAGAACTTGAAAGAAAACAAAAACTTAACCCAAATGGGCATAGTGGGTGTGACTAGACTGTGGGGAGGGTGGGATGTTCTGTAGAGGTGTGCATTAGAACAGAGCCATGGTCAGACTGTGAAGAAGGTGCGGTGTTCTGTAGATGTGTGCATTAGAACAGAGCCATGGTCAGACTGTGGAGAAGGTGCGGTGTTCTGTAGAGGTGTGCATTAGAGCAGAGCCACGGTCCGACTGTGCAGAGGGTGTGTAAGAAGATAAGGCCTATAAGACCAAGAGATGAGTCAACCTGGATTCTGCCTCAGGGCTTAGCAACAGGTGCTGTCAGAGGTCCTGATCATGCCTACCTAGCCAATGAAGGGCAACTACGCAATGTCATCTGATCAGGATGCAGCCTGGGTGCTGGAGGAGCAACAAGGAGGATCTCCTTATTGTTGAATAAACAAGTCTGCAGTTTGCCTTTTCCCTGGCTCCTGGTGTCTGTGTCATTGATACTGTGTTTTCTCACCCCTCCCCCAGAGGAGCTGCTAGGACCCAGCAACATCTGGTACCTGAATGTGGGACTTCTGGCATGAGTTTTGAGCTCACCTGGGTCAGGGTCCTTTTTTCTGTTGTGGCTATAATTTCTGGATTTTGATTTTTGTCTGTTTTTGCTATCACTGTTTACAGCACAAATAGTTAACTTTCACTTTCCTGGTGCTGGTTATGATCATCTCCCTCCCTTTGTTCATGGTGCTGGACAGTGCCCCCAAGAAGGCATGTTTGAGTGAGAAGGCCACTCAGTGTTTTGTGATGTCAGTCCCTTTGGCAGGTAAACATTGGGATCCCCTCCCTTTCTTTTCATCTTTTGTGTTATCTGTCATGGTTGTCTGCCTGTCTGGCTAGGAAGGCATATTTTTTTTTCTGTTTCTGTTTGCCTGATGCCTCCACGTAAGGGCTGACCCCCCAGGAGAAGGAACCAAGGCTCAGCTCCTGAATGTCATCCCTTGTCCAGAGACACCATATGGGCATACAGCCATGGCCTAAAAAACTATGGAAGTCCCCCACTAAGCACACGACATAAAGTTCTGACAAGTATCCATCCCTGTTGACTGTCATCTTTTCTCTGCCTGTTGCTTGCCTGCTCTTGCTCTACAACATGGGTAATTTCTTCATCACCTTCTCCTCTTCCATGTCTGACCTCTCTATGGCATCCGATGAGGAGGCAGACAATTCGCGCCCCACAAAATCTATCAAGGAGAACGCAGCTGCCATTGAGATACCATGCACTGCTCTCCACTGGTACCACTTCTGCTGCCGGTGTCAACTCCCCTGCTGGGGTATCCGTGGGGTGATCTGCCCCAGGACCTACCTACCTTAGAGGCTGACCACTCCTCTGCTCCACTGTATACCCTTCACTGCCCACAGCCAGCCCCATTCATAACTGGGAGGCCTGCAGAGGCTTATCTAGCTAACCTGAGTCCAACTGCTGCTATCCAGCCTTGAATTCCCACCCCCATAGTTGAACTCTCCCTTATCCAGAAAGCAGCTAGTGAGTCAGGCCCGGGTTCACCTTACTTTGAACAGGTCCTCACTCAATGGGCAATGCAACTACAGACTTACTTTGATTGGTATAGTCTGCTCAAAGCTGTGCTGGAGCCGGCCATCTTTCTTAGCTGGAAATTGGCTTATGATGATCAAGAAGTTCAAGCATGAACTAAACTCTTAAATAACATTCCAGGGACCTTTCACATGCTCACTGGATTAGGTAACGTTGTCCATCCCATTCATCAGGCAAAGATTGGCCATCAAGCCTACTACCAACAAGTTTCTGACCTGGCCTTCAAGGTTCTTAAAGCATGAACCCTGTGGGACCCTTCAGTTTACTCCCAAAATCTTATTCAACAGCCAGGGGAACATTTTACTGATTTTCTTACATGTGTCAGTGAGACAGTGGGATAGAGACTAGACCTGGGCCCCACTAGGGAAATATTAAACAATTGGTTTGGGAAGGGCTTAATGCCCCCACCCACAATGTGGTCACAGCAGTCCGAAATGAGGAGATTCACAAATGGGTACTGGCCACAAGAGATCTTGACCCCAATAACAGTCCCATCATTGTCCTTACTGCTTCCCTGGATGCCCTCCTTGTGGGCAGACAGCTTGCCAACAATACACCCAAGGGCCCCCAAGTAGACAGATCTTTCTGGGGATTCAGTAAACCAGGCCATCTGCAGTGTGACTGCCCCAGGGCACACTTCTACTCATAGTAAGATGGAAAGACCCAATCTGCCTCCAATGGCAACCACCAGCCCCCTGCTGACCCATGGTAGAGGGTATGTTTGTTGTTTCCTCATAGTGCAACTATGCCAATATGGGTCCCAACAAGAGATGAGCATCCCACCATGGACCAACCCGCCTCCACCAAAGAAGAATGGAACATGGATGGGTAATGTACATACTCACCACCATTGTCCCTTGTATTCCCTCAAAGCAAAGGCCCTATGGGCGCTCATTTCCTTGCCTCTCATTCTGTTGCTAGTGGCAATTAACTCACCTGATTTCCCCGTGATATTTACCACTAACTCTTCCCTAGGCCTGCTCTTTATGGACCTGGTGCTGACTACCAAAAAATTGGAGGGTGTCTGGTCTGTGAAGGAAGCCCTTTGCTAATACCCTTTTTTTTTCTCTTGTCCAATGCCTAAGAAATAGAATTAGTAAGGACATGTCCCTCCCTACTGGCCTGTGATCCATGCTTCCAGGCAATTTGCTTCACCTCCTTAATTACTCCACTCTGCTCCACAAACAAATATCATCTCATCTCAATATGACCAGGGTCCTGGCAATGTCACTGGAGACAGATTTTTAAACTAAGGTCTAGGACAACTTTAAAAGCTATTTGATCCCTCCTGGATGCTCACATATGCTTTGATTGGTGGAGTGATACTGTTAATCCTTATTCTCTTTATATGCCTCCTGCAGGACATCCAACAGCAGCAGGCAGCAACTAAGGAAATTCTTCAGATTTTAGTGGTTCTTAGATATTCTGCTCATAGCCCTCCACAGGAGGTTATGCATGCCTGGTTCTCTGAAATTCAAAAGGCTACTGCCTAATCCTCTCCACCCTGGCAAATCTCTAGAAATGGATGTTCTTGGAAGCTGGTTGTCAATGATGGGTAAGAGCTTATTAGGCAAGCCAACCTAAGACAGGCACAGTCCAGTTGCTGAGCCTTCCTGAGGTGGGGTCAACAAGGCCTGAGCAAAGAACTCTGACTCCCACTGAGTGCCCATATAATAAATAAAAAGGGATAGATATTTAGGAAGATAAGGCCTATGAGGCTGAGAGATGAGTCAATCTGGAGTCTGCCTGAGGGCCTAGCAACAGGTACTGTCAGAGGTCCTGATCATGCCTACTCAATGAGGGATGACCCACGTAATGTCACTGGATCAGGATGCAACCTCAGTGCTGAGAGGAGGGTATATAAGGCTTTCCCCATTGTTGAATAAATGAGTCTGCAGTTTGCCTTTCACCTGACTCTCAGTGTTTCTGTCATTGATCCTGTGCCTTCTTACCCACTACCCTGAGGGAGCCATTAGGACCCAACAATAAGGGTGGGATGTTCTGTAGAGATGTGCACTAGAATAGAACAGTGGTCAGACTGTGGAGAGGGTGGGTGCTGTGGATATCGCTCTATATAAATAAAACACTGATGGCCAGTGACCAGGCAGGAAGTATAGGTGGGACAAGGAGAGAGGAGAACTGAGGAAACAGGAAGAAGGAGGGGAGACACTGCCAGCCACCACCAGGACAAGCAGCATGTAAAGATGCCGGTAAGACACCAGGCACGTGGCAAGGTATAGATTTATAGAAATGGGTCAATTTAAGATATAAGAACAGTTAGCAAGAAGCCTGCCATGGCCATACAGTTTATAAGTAATATAAGCACCTGAGTGATTATTTTATACGTGGATTGAGGGACTGCGGGGCTTGGTGGGATCTGGAGAGAAGCTCTCCAGCAACAGGTGGGTGTTCTGTAGAGGTGTGCATTAAGACACAACAGTGGCCAGCCTGTGGAGAGGGTGGGTGTTCTGTAGAGATGTGCATTAGAACAGAGCAGTGGCCAGACTGTAGGGAGAGTGGGATGCCTGTGTAGAGGTGTACATTAAGACAGAACAGGCTCCTAGCTCTGAAGTAACTACAACATGACTGTTATTTAAACCTAGATTTAATTTCTTGTTTGTAAAACTGAGTTGAATTAGTTGCACTTGCTAAAATCTGGTAAATGAACTGCTTAAGATCTATGACATTCTGTAGCAAAATATATCTGTCCTGCACTGTCCCCGACCCTCATCTCTATACATTTGTAGGGCAGAAGTCAACCTGAAAGGTCGCTCCTCAGGTGACATCGACCTTGGTCTTTGAAGAAGTGTCAACTGGATTGGGGCTTGCTGACTTAAGTTTGAGTGACTGTCCAGTGAACCGCACAGGCCTGCTTGTCTCTGTCTCTCCATCATGGGGATTACAAGTGCGTGCCATTATGCCTGGCTTTTGTTTTTGCTTTTGTGCCTCCCTGGGTTCTGGGGGGTTAACCAGGCTGTATGCTTGCCAGGCAAGCAAACCCTTTACTAAGTGAGCTCTCTCCCCAGGCCAAAACACGCTTTTTAAAAATTAAACATCCCAACCATCCTCTCTTTCCCCTCTTCCCAGTCCCCCCTTCCCACCCCTACCTCATTCATTCCTCTACTGTTTCTCTTCAGATATAGATAGGCTGTCCATCAACTTGCAGTGAGTCTAGGCACTTATTTATTAAGGCTAGATGAGGCAACCCAGGAGGAATGGGTCCTCAAAGCAGGCAATAGTATCAGAGACTGCTCCTACTTTCACACAAAGACCAAGTTACATAACTGTAACATACATGCTGAGGGTCTAGGTCAGTCCTATGCAGGCTCCCTGGTTGTCAGTTCAGTCTCTGTGAACCCCAATGAGCCCAGGTTAGTTGGTTCCATGGACAAAACACACTCTTTAGTGTTTGGCAACAAAATCTTGCTAATAAATTCATCACTTCTGAGAAATTGATTTTTAGGAATGATAGAAGATATTGTAGGATAGCTCTCAGATCCATTATAAATCTATTTTTCTTGTCTTTCTTGAGTATAGAGGCTGGGAAAATAAATAATGAGTTGAAAATATTTACTGCACTAAGGATGTAGCTCAGAGGTAGAAAACTTACAAGGTCTCAGGTTCAATTTTTAGCACTGTAAGAAATAATAGATAAAATACAATAAATATTACTTTCAACTTTCCTAGCAAATAAGGATCATTTTTTTTCTCAGTGTTCAGTGAAACAAGGCTGATACCTGGTTAAGATTTTTGGGAAAATATTCACCTTCTGGATACATGTGCTGCCACGTTGGGCACCAAATGTAGATGTAACAGTCTTATTAAATAAGAAACACAGAGCCAAATGCAGAGTTAAAAGCCCAAGAGGTCAGAGCAGTAGCTAAGAGCTGAGACTAAAACAGCCTTCTTACCACCCACTGCTGCTGCCTTCCTTCCCCTCAGAAAGAGGCCTACATCCTGTGTGTCTGTCTTTTTATTTACTTTCTGTTTTGCCTTCTCATTGGTTGTAAACTCAACCACATGACGTCCTTGTCACTGCCTGTCTATACAGACCTCCAGGTCTCTATGGTTGGTATTGAGATTAAAGGCGTGTGTCTCCAAACTGGCTATGTCCTTGAACACACAGACTCTGCCTGCCATGTGATCGGATTAAGGGCATGTGGCATCACTGCCTGACTGTTGCTATGGCTTGCTCTTAGCTCTGACCCCCCAGGCAACTTTATTTATTAACATACAAACAAAATCACATTTCAGCACAAATAAAATATCACCATATTATGTGCCCTTAATTCTTAGGTTGTTTTTGTTTTTTGTTTTTTTGTTTTTGTTTACAGCTTAGAAGGCATTAACTCTTAGAGGTGCTGAAAATAGTTTCTTTGAAAAGGTACTTCAAATTCAGACATACTTAAATTTGTATATATTTTTCACATGTCAAACATCTCAAATTCAAAAATGAACACCGAGTTCAACTCTAGCATCACAAGGAATGCAGTATTAGAGAGACCACACTGAAGACCTACAAATGACATGCATCACTTCAATTTTCTTCCTTTGACTTAATTGTTACAAAACTTATATTGTGATAGTATCTGGCAGGAACTTTAATCTACCTATTAAGAGCATGTAAATAAATATAAACACTTTTATTTGAATATTTTCTTGCAATGTTGGCTCATTACATATAAGATATGTATATCATCTTAACATGAAATATTATTAAAATGGATATTAAACTTGTTCTGTTAAATGAAACTCACCTTGAAACATCTGTGTGTGAAGGTCTTTCTTTAGTTGTTTCATCATTCAAAAGCTTGGCTGATGGCCTACTAATATGAACATAGTTACAACACTTCATTTGTCATGTGACCTATCACAGTTTGGAGTACTTTATAAATGAGCAATGAATTGTGACTAAACATTACCATGCTCCACGTACTTTTGTGTAAGAGAGGGATTACTGGGCCAGTGAGATGGCTTGGCAGGTAGGGCTCTTGCTTCTAAGCCTGATGATGTGAGTTTAATTTTAGGCACTCACCAAGTGAAAGGGAAAAACCAGTTCCCTTTAGTTTTCTTCTGACTTCCATATATTTATCATGGTGCACGTACCCCCATTGCCCCCAAACAAATAAAGATTACTTTAAAAGAAAGAGATTGTTTAAAATAGAGGCAGTGTATCTTCCAGTTTCCATTGAACGTTCAGCAAAGGAATGAAACCCTTAATGGGTCCCATTACCACCTCTATAACTGCACAGCGCTTTCCCTGCAGCGGGGAATTCCTAAGCCCTAGGAGTCCATTGTTGCAGACCTATGAACAGATTAAATTAATTGAGGAAAATAGTGTGTTAATCTCCCAGAGGAAGTATTTGCAGCAACCCTGAGGAAAATTATTTTGAAAATGAGATGACTTCTGGAAAAAAAGTGCTTAGTGAAAACTGAAACTTTTATGAAACAAACTACAACTGTGTCTAAATGTTTTTCTGGATAACACCAGCCATGGGAAAATTTTACGGTGGTTTTGGAGACATCTATTTTGTTTGCTGGTCATCTCTTGGATCAGACGGCTCAGCTCTTTGCTCAAGGTGTTCTCCAAAGAGCTGTAGACTAGACATACAGTATGTCTCAGTTTTCCAACTGTTGAGGAAACCCAAATTTCAGGGCTTCCTTGGAAAGAACCATGGGAAGTAAGATGCTCCCTTTCTCATTCTCTGTTCTTGCTCCCTGGGAGTCCTGTCCTTTATTCCTAGAGTTTTTACAGCTCACAATTTCCACCCTTTCTTATTTGGTAATACCTAGAGAAAAAAATCAGGTTTGGAGGATCCTGATGTTATATATATTTGGGATAATTGTAAGTAAAATGATCCTAAATTATGAATCCTTAGCCTTCAACTGCTGTACAAATGAAGATCCCCAAAGTCTAAATCACATTAGGTTCACATTAAAATTCACTCCTGAGAATTCAAGATAGTGATTCCTCTTTAATATTCACATTAAAGATATGGAACTTATACCAATTAATTCAGTGGTTCTTGTAGCAGTGAGTTTTATACTTTCATATAATTTTCTGATATAAATTGGAATGTGAAGAAGTTTCTATATTTATTAGTTTTGTATACATGTGACAAATTTGATGTGTATGTGTATACATGTGTATGTTCTTCCGTGGCCATTCTTATCCACTAGTACATTCAATATGACACCCCACTTTCTATCACCTCATAATTTTGTGCTCCAAAATCCATTATTAGTCTCATGCACTTATGCATGTGATATACATCTTTTCTTTTTTGTGATTTCAGCATCTTCCTTTTGTCTTAGTTTTTTGTCCTTGAGTTTGGGTGTTGGGGACTGAACTTAGGACTTTGTATGCACTAGGCACAAGCTTTAGCACTGAGCTATACTTCATTCTTTGTGGTTACCTTTTCACAGCTAGATTACAGTCCATCACCGTATAGATTTGTTTTTGATAGACTCTGATTAGAGAACTTTGATCTTCCAGAATGTTGAAATATACACTCTCCACATATGTGAAAAGTTTTCTGTTGTTATTTCTTTAAATAATCCTTCTGGTCCATTTTCTTTCCTCTGTTCAATCCTATACATCAAGCATTTGCTCTTTTGATGCTGCTGCATAAATCACATAGATTTTTTTGTTCAGTTTCTTTCTTTTGGAGCCTTAAGCCTTGTCCAGAGATCATCCGTGAGATTCAGTCTGGGACCTGCCTAAAGCCTGGTTTTACTCAGGAGCCTGGTGTTAGTGTTTGAGACAAAGTCTAATGCTCACATCTCTCGTTACCCCTAAGCAAAGGGATTTGTTTTAACTGAGTGCTAAACAAAGTGACCCCTATTCTGCCTCCTTTCTTTTGTCTGGATCCTATTAGATTTTTTTAATAGAAAAAAAAATCTGTCAAATCCTATTCTTGTATTCTATATTACTTCCTAGTCCTAGTCCTAGTCACAGGGTTGAACACTGTGACTTCCTCTAGAGGAGCATTGAACATAAAGAGGGAGGAGAGAGTAAGTTTATGGAGGAGAAAGCAGACAAATACTATTCCAGACAGAGATTGACGTCAACACTCCAGTGATATATTACACTATTATAATATGCTCTTGACTTAATATCAAAGAATGGACCTTTAGAAGTTCCAACTCAAGTCTCATTAGAAAAACACCAGCTATTGAAGGACAACCTATAAAATATCTCCAATATTTCTCAAGTTATGGCTTTAAAAACAAAGAAAATCTGAAAAACTATAATGGCCAAGAGGAGCCTAAGGAGACATGATTAATATAACTTGGAATCCTAGCTGGGATTCTAAACTGAAAGGGAAGTTATATTAAAAAGTAACAAAATATGGCACACTATGGTCCTAAGTTCATACTGATGTCTGATTACCCATTTGCTAATTATAGGAAATGTACTATGCTAATGAAAGCAGATCATGATAGTTAATATTGTATGTGATAAGGCACATTAGAATTCTTCATGCAGGTTGAGTATACTTTATCCAAAATGGGTGGTACCAGAAGTTGTTTTTTTTTTTTTTTGAGTTTTTAAAATATTCACATAATTATATTTCTAGAGGATGAGACTCAATCTAAACACAAAACCCACTTGTTTTAATGTGCCTGAACATATAGTCTGAGTTGATTTCAATATTTTTTATGGTATCTCTGTTTTGACAACAACCAGTTATATGAGATCAGACTTTCTACTTCTCATGTTATGTTAGCTCAAAATATTAGGATATAGAAACGTTTTAGACTTCAGATTTGGGGACCAGGGATGCTCAGTACCTAAAATAGACTTGCTTTCTCTGCAAATCTAAAGCTTTTCTTTAAAAATAAAACCTAGTCAAAGGACACTGTCAAAATGGCAGCCTACAGAATGGGAAAAGACGCCACTGAACCCACATCAGACAGATTTCCAAAATATCTAAAGAACTCAAGAAACTAGACATAAAGAACAAATAGTTCACTTTATAATGGAGTACAGATATAAACAGAATTCTCAACAGAAGAATCTCAAATGGCCAAGAAACACTTAAACAAATGATCAACATCCTTAGCCATCAGGGAAATGCAAATCAAAATGACTCTGAGATTCCATCTTACACCTGTCAGAATGGCTAAGATAAAATCACAAATGACAGCTCATGCTGGAAAGGTGGGGAGCAAGGGAGACGCCATTGCTGACGGGAGTGCAAATATGTGCAGCCACTTTGGAAATCAATATGGTGGTTTCTTAGAAAATTGAGAATTGATATACCACTCCTGGGCATATATTGAGAGGAAGTTACATCCTACCACTAGGACACTTGCTCAACTATGTTCATAGCAGCTTTATTCATATCAGCCAGAACCTGGAAACAACCTAGATGTCCCTCGACTAGAGAAAGGATAAAGAAAATGTGGCACATTTACACAATGGAGTATTACTCAGCTGTTAAAAACAATGACATCATGAAATTTGCAGGCAAATGGTTGGAACTAGAAAATATCATCCTCAGTGAGGTAACCCAGACCCAGAAGGACAAACATAGTATGTACTCACTTATAAGTGGATATTAGCTGTAAAGAAAAGGATAACCATGCTACAATCCACAGACCCAGAGAGAGTAGGTAACAAGGAAGGTTCATGGTGGGATGTTCAGACCTCCCTGGGAAGGGGAAATTGAATAGATTTCATGGGTGGACAGGGAGTGAGTGGGTGGGGACTGGAACACGAGGGATAAGGTTGGGGGGTGGCAGGGGAAAGTACTGAAAGAGACAAATGAAAAGGGGGGCACTTCAGGTGAGGCGGAAATCTAGAGGGAAACTCCCAGGAATCTACAAGGATGACCACAGCTAAGTCTCCTAGCAATAGGGGATACCAAGCCTGAACTGGCCATCTCCTGAGACCAGGCAGAACTTCCAGTGAAGGGACTGGGACACCAACACAGTCACATAACCTTCGACCTACAGTCTGTCCTGCCTATGGGATGTGCTGGGATTGGTGTCTAGTCCAATTGTCATCAGAGAAGCTTAATTTAGCAACTGATGGATGGCAGAGCTCAGGAAATCCTGCAGAAGAGGGAGAGGAAGAATTGTAGGAGCCAGTGGGGTCAAGGATACAAGAAAACTCACAGAATCAGCTAACCTGGGCTCATAGGGGCTCATGGACACTGACTGAACCAACAATCAGGAAGCCTGCATGGGACTGACCTATACCCTCTGCATATATGTGACAGTTACATAGTTTGGTCCTCTTGTGGGACTCCTAACAGTGGGAGCAGGGATGTCTCTGACTCTTTTACTGGCTTTTGGGACCTTATTCCTCACACTGGATTGCCTTGCACAGCCTAATATAAGGGAGGTGCTTAGTCTTATTGCAACTTGATATGCCATGTTTTGTTGATATCCATGGGAGAACTGCCCTTTCCTGGATGGAAAGGGAGGAGGAGTGGATGGAGGGGACAAAGAGAAGGTGGGCGGAGAGGGATTGGGAGGAGAGGAGGGAGGGGAAACTATGGTTGGGATGTAAAAGAAAATAAAAATTAAAATATAAAAACAAAGAAAAAGAAAAAAGCAAGAATGCAAGAGAGGAAAAGGGATAGAATGGAACTGGGAGGGACATGGGGGATTTGGAAAGAGTTGGAGGAGAAAGGGGGTATATATGATCAAAATACATATATGCATGTATGAAATCTCAAATAATAAATGTTAAATATTGTAAAAAATATAAAGACTATTAAAAACACTGGAAATAAAAAGGAATTATCCTGCCTTTCTAGAACTCAGTTGAGGAGAAAATGAAACCAGAATAAAATAATAATATAGAATCACAAAGAGTATAATATAGGCTTGAACAGAGAGCATGAACTATTCAAAGGAATTTATAATATTTTCTGTTAAACTATAACTTAAAATGTGAATCAGCAGTAGCAGCCAGCAAGTTTTTTCTCTGAGTTGGCCCTGAAGTATCTACTAGAATGGTGAAGAAGAAATGTGCTATGTGCTATGTATTATGTGGTAGATGTAAGTAACCAAAAGTAAAAAACGATCTCCCCAAAATATAAGAGCAAATTTCATTTCAAATTCTCCTGTCCACACTATTACACAGAGGTCTATTTCATATGACCACTGAACCCCTAGAAATTTTTAGATTTATGCATTTCAATCACACTTCTCTAGAAAGTCCTTGAGAGATGATCGGATTGTTTCTTTGGAGTTGGTGGTTGGTAAGCAAATAGAAACTGAAAGACAAAGAACGCCAGGACACTTGACAATTCAGAAAAGACTCCACTTTGAAAGACAAGGTGTGAAAAGTCACTAGGTATGTGCACCTGGCTCCTAGATGGAGAAGCATCTCTGAAATGGGTCATCCAATGTGGTTTCACCCCAGTGGACCCACTGTGAAGACTCTTTAACAGGCTTTCTAGCATGGACATGAAGCCAAGCTACCTGAAGACAACATTAGGAGAGCGACTCCCCCCCACCCCCGCCCCAACTCTGCATCCTTCCCTCTCTCCTCACCCCCTTTCTTTTCTTCTTCAGATATAGAGCCAGTTGACCCCTCCCACTCCTGGAGTATGAATTTACGATTGGGGCAAAGTGAGGTGGTACATCTAGCTATCACATAGTTAAATCCACGACAAATGCTGAATCATCTTACAGCACACAGGATGTACAGCCCTCAAGTCGTCCTGGCCTTATGGAATTGGTAGTCAGTTTTAGAGAATACCGCTACTGCCAGATCTTGCACAAATCGTGTTGCTCTCGTGGTCCTGGGTCCCTGAGCTGAAAACGAGGGCACTGGGTTAGGTCTCTCTGGTTCTTTGCGTGTGTGCAATCTGTGAGCTAGTTGTGTTTTAGCCGACACAGAGGAAAATCATAAACGGACATGTATACACTTGTTTTTAATTGGTCTTCAGACCACCGTTTTATTATTATAATTATTAGCCTTTTTTGAGTGAGCAGCTGTTAGCGTTAGAAAAATATATTCAGGATTAGCCTTTTTATAAAATATTCAGTGTTGCCTACTTTATAAAGCGATTTACAGACATTAGGAATACTAGTATAGACAAGTTATAGCTGTAATTTCTTTTTCAATCCCCAAGGTAAAATACTAACCACCGAAGACGCCCTCTAGGCAATTCCCGAACCCACCAGTGTCTCCTTTCTGCCAGGGCGGGTTCCAGAGCGATGCTACTCTCTCTGTGTGCAGCCTTCAAACGCGGCAAACCTAAATCATACTTCCATCCCGTATTTCCTCACATTTCCCATTTGGCCCTTCATCCACAACAGCAACACAACACCCAAACACAGGAGCATTTTCTTTAAAATTCTCCCGCTGGTGAAGCGCCAGGCGGGTGTGGGGCCGCGGGAGCTACGGCCCCGCGACGCTCGGGTGCTCGGTTCCCTGCGGTCTGCGCGGTCGGCCCGGCTCGCACCTGAGCGGCCGCGGCTGGAGGGCGAGCAGGGCGAGGCCGGGGCCGCGCTCCTCCTCCGCACCGGCCGGGGCCGTCCGCCTGTCACCTGGCGCCTTCCGCCTCAGCCCCGCTTCCCGGTCCCGGAGCTTCATCCTGCAGCCCCCAGCTCCCCCATCTCCCCCCCAGGGCCCTCCCCTGCTGCCCGCGCGTGTCCTTCCCGCGCCCGCCGCGCCGCGCCCCCAGGTGTCCCTGCAGCCGGGCTCCGCGGCCCCGCCGCCTCCCCGGCCCGCCCCGCCCAGCCTCGCCGGGGCTCGGGCCGGGCCCCGCGGTCTCCCTCCCACCCCGGTCCCCCTCGCGCCCCTCCCCAGCACGCGCTATTTTTAGCCCGTCCTCCGCGCGCCGCCCGCTCGGCGCAGCTCGCCGCCGCCCGCCTCCCGCACGGCGCGCAGCGCCCCAGCCTCGCGCGCCCCCGCCGCCTGCGCCCCGCCGCGCCCCGCCGGCAACTTTCCCTCCCCGCTCGGCCTCCTGCCTCGCCATTCCCTCCTGCGCTGCGGAAGATGGCTGTTTGGAGAAGGGGGCGAAGTTAGGGGGTCGCCGACGCGGGGCGGAGGAGGGCGCACAGCCTCGGCGGGAGCGGGCGGAGGTGAGTGGCACCGCAGCCGGGTCTGGTGCTGCCCGGGAAAGCCCTGGGAATTGGGGGCCACGCGTGCTCCGGGTGCGCCGCGGCTTTCCCTGTCGGGCTCCCTGTGCTGGCAGCGTCTCTGCCGGGACTTCCACGCCACTTGCTTTGCATCTTGCAGCCCGGAGCTTGGTGGGTACCATTGTCAGAAGTTGGGTGCTGGGTGGTGTTTTTGGTGAAGACCCTGACATTCGGCTAGGCAAGCCGAGGTGAGGGTCGCTGCCCAGGTTTTACCTCGACCCCCTCGAAAAAACACACACCCGATTCCTGTCGGATCCAAGCCATGATGAAAAGTTTGTACTGCCAACGTGTTGCTTGAGGGGAGAAATACTTAGTGGGGTACCTTTGATGTCTGGAGGGGCACTTCAGTTCCAAGTCAGCACATCAGAATACTGGGTCTGCAGAAAAGTTCGGGCTGGAGGATGGGAGAAGAGGCAGTGCAGCGCCCAGGGGAGGGGAGTGATGGATCATAATCTTGTTAAGGTAAATTGGGGGTGTCGCATTGGGGATGGGATGCGGAGAGGACAGGGGGGCGTTCCCTGATCCCTGATTGCTTAGCTGGTAGCTGGCTCTGAGAACATCACCCACTTGTCGGCAGTGAGAGGCGCTGGTGCCAGAGGCCTGTGTTTCTGTGTGAGACAGAGTGGGACCGAGCTGCCCTGCAGATCCAAGGCACCGGAGGCTTTGCAGTTCATGGGATGTGGTCTTGAAGAAGTCTCTGTGAGTGAGTTTCCTATGCTCTCATTTCAGGAAAATCTGTCACGCTTGTTTTCCCTGTCAGGAAGGTGTGTGTGTTTCCCCTAAGAGAACTTTCAGATTAACTGTAGCATTTTGAAACCCGTGAGAAGTGCGGTATTGATACATGCACATACCTCACGACTCGGCATATTATGGAAGTGAGATACAGAGGGCTTAAAAAGTTTAGCTCATGCCAGAAAAGAAGTGAAGAGTTAAGCACCTCCCCCAATGGTATACCGCTTATGCAACTGAGTATTTTTGGTGGGCCAAGACAGCTTATAGAGTAGTGATTAGGAACTCCCAGTCCTCCGAGCATAATCCAAACCTTGTAGGAATGATTGAAGTCCAGGAAAACGGAGTAAGATCGCATGAACCCATGTTACAGAAAAAACAACCTGAGGTCTTTTGACATTTGAAAAGGTCTAGATGTTATTTTCTGATGCCCCAGAAATCTTTTTAATCCTGTAATTAGTAACAGCACAGAAGTAGTTGTAGTTAATAAATGAGGGCAATTTAAAAATCATGTTTGGAAAGGGATACCTTTGAACTGCTCTTTGGTACTTTGGATGTTTATTATATAAACTGAAAATTTGTTGTTTTATATATTTGCCTTTTACCAAGGATAAATAGTCTGTCTTATCCTTTTAAACCACTGTTCCAGTTTGAATCAATTTAATCACGCAGACATCAAGTCATTGATGTGCGTTCTGGAAACTATTCGTGTTTAAATGCTTACGAACAACATTGTATTTCAGAAAGAACAGGTAAGTTACTGGTACAGCGATCCGTTTCCCTCATCTATGTTGTCTGCATGGAGCAAACATCAGGATGAGAAGCATGTACTGTCAACATTGTCACACATGGGGCAAAGCTAAGGTCCTTAGATACGTTCCAGTTAGCAAACAGGCACATGTGCCTTGGCATCCTGAGCCCTGACCTTTGGTGGGCTACCAGCTATGGGGAGAGGGTTGTGATTCCCACTTTGCTCCCGGGTTGATGGTCTCACGATAGAGTGGACAGTTTAGGCATGCAGGAGGAAGGTAAGAGTTTGCAATGAGGTACTAGTGTATAGACAGGAAGCAGATTTCTTTTTGCTTCAATCTTCCTGTTCCTCTCCCTCTGAAATTCAGCCCATTGAGCTGCCTTTATTGGAAACTCAGACTAACATTGGCCCAAGACTGTCATATATACAGCATTGTCTGTAAAACTGATGATAATGCTTCTGAAACTTAGGTGATTTTTATGATTATTACTGTTTGTGACTAAACTATTTTATTATAGACTTTCTTCATAATTACTGCACACACACACACACACACACACACACACACACACACACACACGTACACTCATGTGAGCACTATAGATTAGCTTCTCCCTGAGGATTTAAGGAATTTTAAATCTTAAGGCTAACTACAAGATAAAAAGTGAACTCCTTTAATGATATTCATAATTCATAACCTTAATATATTCATCTAAGGTTATTAAATTTATACAGGCTTCATTTTTTATTAAGATGATTTTCTTGAATTGTTTAAACATAACAACATGTTATACTTTACACCCTCTCAGAGGGGAATGTGTATGTTATTCTTAAATAGAGATATGGAGAAGTAGCTAACAAGGAGAGTCATTTGAGAAACATATGGACATGATAAAATCCTTCTGTATGCAGCATCTGTACCTTCTCATTAGTGAATAGTGAAGCTATGGACTTTTTTTTTGTGATTACATCCAAATGTGGCTTTTTTATATTTACGCTTAAGTTGGTGGGGACTTTACTGCTTAAAGCCCTTCTTCCAGTGAGTATAGCATACTTAATTTTATTACACACACTCACAGATACATATAACTGTTTCCAGGTTGTTGTTGTAACTCTTAGATTTCTTGATATTTCCTAAAAAAAAAAATGAGAGTTAGGTTTTAGAAAGAGGATGGCAGGAAAATGGATAGACCCAAGCTAACACACTAGTGAGTTTGTGACACCAAGGACAATATGTGTTTATCATTTTGTTAATCACAAGAGCAAGCTGCTGTGACAATATCAGAGGTTTGTATGTTCCTAGACTCTCAAGCCTCAGTGCTGCATGTAGAATAGATTTTTGGGGCCCTTGGTATAGTCACTATGGATGGATTCCTGCTGTTGGAAAACTCAGAGACTACCACTGTTTGAACATAGATATGCACACATTCTCTCAGGCACTCCATAGCCCACGTCTTGCTCTGACTTCCTTTGGCCTTGCTTTATCAACCTCAGACTCTTAATTCTCTGATCAACGTTCCCTGGGGTTTATCAGCTCACTTGTCAACCTGAGAATCATCATCAAGAGACCTCTTGATGTGACTTTTGTGAAGGAAGAGTATTCTAGAAGTCAGTAATGGAACACCCACTCCAGAGCCAGATGTTGGTCAGGGATCATGTGATATGTACCAAGGGTGTGTGCTCCCCGCATAGGTCTGAAGCTTTGACAGAACTTACAGTCTGAAGATTGTGAAAAATCTCATCATTTTTATTCTGTGTTGACTTTGCATCTTAATAAATAGACGTTACTAAAAGAAAACACACAGTGACTTGGCCATCTTTTTCTTCATTCTACTGTGTTCCCTCTATCAAATCTCAACAGGATTTTCAAGATAATTGCCCACATGACTTGTAGCAGCCAGGGTGATAGATAGATGTGTGCTATTGTGCTGCTAGATTCAGAAATGAAATGTATTAGCCAGGACGCAGAGGAAAGCATTGCAGTTTCGTAGAAAATGAAGTCTTATGTAAGCTCACACATATTTGTTGAAAACAATTCTAGGTTTGTTTTTTTTTTTCAACTAAGAAGACAGTCCCAGACACTTTCTGTTAAGTTAATATATTTTTACTAGCCTTTCTTCTAATTGAGTGCTTCACAGAAGCTCACCTAAATGATTTTCAATATAAAGTACAGGGAGAAATTTGATGATTTTCTGTTGACTGTAATGAATTTGGTTTATAGCTTCAAAGAGAGGAAATTTCTTACCTGTTGTATGATGCAGTAGGCAGATGCTGATGCTGCCAGAAATGGTCCTTTCTTCTTATTTGTACAAAAGATGTTGCAGGAAGGAGGTGAGTGTGGACCAGCTCCTGAGAAGTAGTGATAAGTGGAATTTTCAAGAAAGGTAAGGTTTGGATAGATTATGTAGTACTCAAAGTATTTAGTAGCTAGTCATGAACACTAATGTCAATTAATTTAAGTACTAAATAAATTTATTAGAGAATATTGATTGTTTTCATTTGCTATTGCTGCGTAACTCATTGCAATGAATTTATCAGCTTAAAACAACCCACATTCCACACAGCTCAACGAGGCCCTCTAATTCTGTGTCAGGGCTGCATTTTCATCAGATGCTTGATGGGGGAATGATCAGCCTCCAACTTCCCTTGTACTGTTAGCATTATTGTCTTCCTGTAGCTGTAGGACTGAGGCTTCCATTTTTTTCTGGCTGTCAGCATTAGCCTCTCTCAGCTCTTGGAAGCTCCTGGTAGTGTAGTCCTTTGCTAAGGATCCCCAACATGGCAGCTTACTTCCTGAGTCTCCATTTCTCTACTTGGGTAGAACAGAGGATATGATATGGTATGGTATGCTACTTTGCCTTTTCCATGTATATATTAATCTTTACAAATAATTATTTTTACTGTGTATGCATTGATGATTTGCCTGCATGCATGTCTGTGTGAGGGTTTTGGGTCCCCTGGAACTGGAGTTACAGACAGTTGTGAGCTACCATATGGGCTCTGGGAATTGAACCTGGCTCCTCTGAAAGAACAGCCTCTGGTTTTAACCAGAGTCATCTCTCCAGCCTGTACACACACACACACACACACACACACACACACACACACACACACACACAGAGTATATATATATATATATATATATATATATATATATATATATTATATATAATTACATGTATAACCAATATATAATGCAGTCAGCAGAGTGACATCATCACCTTTGCTACATTCTGTTGGTTCTGCTTATATTTAAAGGAGACCATTGAACAAAGGCATGACTCACTGGAGGTCACCTTAGGATGTGTCTACCACATTGTCTGGCTTATAAATCTCTAGTACAGTGAGTAGACCTGGCTGAGTAGCCACTCCCTCAGGAGCAAAGCTCAAAATACCATTTCAGAACTGATCCTGTGAGATACTTGTGCTGCTGCCCAGCTTTTGTAAGGGGAGTTATGCTTTGCCACATAAGAGAGGATTCTCTGTATGTGTATATATACATATATGTATATGTATATATGTGTGTGTGTTTCAGTTATTATGGCCAAAAAGAATGTCATATTTTTACTGCTGAGGGAAAGAGAAAGAAAAAAAATTAAAGAATGAACAATTGTTTAACAGAATGTTTAAATTTTTGACCAGCTTGAGGCTATCTGACTGGAGTTGTGCAAGTCCCTTGGAGAGAGCTCTTTGGGGGTTTAGGATAGTGTTGGTTGTGAAGCTCCACAGTGGAATGATCATGGTGAGAACATAATGCACATTTTCTTACATTGCTAGCATGCATTAGCCTAAGTACTGATTTAATTCATCTTAAATGTTGTTTCAAATGCAGAAGGCTTTTAAGAGATTGGGTCCACCATTACTTTCAAGGATCCAGCACTATGATTTTGGAGCCCCACAGCATGGCCTTCCAAAGTCTGTCTGCTGAAAACAGACTCAAGGCCACTCAGAATCACAGTGCTATCTGTGGCCCTAAGATAATAGGATGCTATATAGGAGCTTTGGCCTGTAGAACACATCCTATTCTCTAAACGCTTTTCTGAGACAATTTGATCAAGTCCAGACCTCCACTCTGGCAGCCTGGTCCACATTTCCCCTCTGCCACTTCCTTCCCCATCCCCAGGGAAAGGGAGACTTTGAAAGGTTAACTACCTTGCCCAGGGTCATTCGACTATGGGAGGCATCAGAAATTGAATGCAGGTCTGATTTCAGAGCCCACAGTCTCTGCTCACATTCTGTACTCACAGCAGTCAGTGCAGTCTCCGGGGGAAGCTGTTCATGCACACATTGAAGTATCTCCACTGGAACTGCTCTTGGGGTCCGTCGTTCACCTTGAGAGAACTGCACACTGGAAGACGCTAGCTGGCCAAAGGTTCGAGTGAGAGCGGACGCTGCATCATGCTTCCTTTTATTTTCCCAGCAGGAAGCACGGATTATAGGTCTCTCTTAGATCTAAAAGTGAGCAGAGGTGGAGGCTGTTCATTTTTATTTGAACTTTCCATTTTGGTGAAAATCAAAAGCTCTGAGTCCATTTTCTCTCCATATGTAGATTTCTACTATTAAGTTAAATCAGGGGACATTATGAATTCTCACCACCTCTTTGGCCATAGGGTTCTTTCTTTAGCTTTTTCAGATGCCGCTGTTTTGATCTACTTGAAAAGTCTATTGAGGCATTCTTTCTTTGTTCTTCTATTACTAGGCCCTCCTTTCTACTCTGTGGTGCCTCCGAATTCTATTCATAGATATTCTGCCCCTTTCTTCTATTTTATGTACTTAAATCTCTCCTTTAAATGGCTCTTGTTCCATTGATCAGAATCATTGGCCCAGATCCCCTTCCTGCTTCCCTGTGAAATACAAGCTTGGTGTGGGACCCCAGAAATCTGATCTAATTTCTGTTAATTTTACAGAGTGATGCTATGTACCCCAATACACTTGAGAAGTTGTTAAGAGTTCCCTGAATATTTTAGTCAAACTACAAACATTTAAAACTGAATATTCCACGAAAATTCTCGGGTTGGACTGTGTTAGGTCAGGAGCATTCCATGGAGGACAGATAGGCGGGACACTGTGATTGCTTCCCTTGGGTCCAAGTGTCTACCCTTGCTTGTTGAACACTACAGTTTACGAAGAGGATCACTCTCAGCTAAACTGGAGAAGACAGCAATATCCTAATCCCAAGTAGGATTCAGAAACCCTTGAAACAAACTTGTTTCTCTCTGTGAGTTGTAGCTTTTTATTTAGAGATAGGACTCTAACAGCCTCCGCTCTCTGCTTGCCTCTGTTTTGTTCCCTGACTAGACCCAGCTTAGCCTGAGTACCTTTGCATGGTAAACTGTTGCTGTTAGCACGCAGCTTGAATTTTAGAAAGTTGGGAACAGCCAGGCTGAGGGAATTAATCAACATGTAAAATACCCAGCTGTTTTGTTTCTGGAGCGGGCATTTCCGAGGCCAGTCCTACCACTCACTTTCCTGGGATTATGTCATGCAAGCAGCACTCAGTCAGGAGCTGAGTTTCCCCCCTGCAATTAGAGGACTGAATGGCTTGTTCTCTGTTTCCCTTCTCAGTGCATGTTCTGAGCAGAGACGTCAAGTCCTTGTTTTGTAGCCATTCCGACCTTTGCTCCTCTGTGGCCTTGCTGGGGCACTGCACCCTGAAGGAGTGTCCCTCTTAGGAAGCTGAGCTCCCTCTGCTTTGCTTTGCTGATGGGCTCAATGTGTGACCTATCTTTATTGTGACAAATCCTCTGGTCACAGCAGGTTCTCCTCACCTCACTCTTCTCCAGATTCCTAATACGATTTTACAATGACATCTGGGGTTCTCGAAGGATTAGAAATTGAATTGTAGTATTAATTTTTAAAACCCATGGTAGAAGCTACTGCATGAAGAAATTCTTTACATTTATTTATTTATTTATTTATTTATTTAGGGTCTGGAACACAGCATTCTCATACTTTCGAAATGTAGCCATATATTTAATGTATTGGGCAATTTGCACATGTGTTTGTGGCCTCTGTACTTTCTCATGGCTCTCTCCAGAACTATGACCCCTCCCTGACCATACCTTGATGGGAAGGGCAGAGGTTATACTTGCTATTCAAACAAAATGCCACAGGAATAATGCGCTGATTTTGTCCAGCCTACTAATTATTATTTTTATTAAGCATTTCAGTTAAGTGTGTGGTGACATAAAATGTAATGCTTTTGTTTGTAGATTTTAGGAATTATTAAAACCCAAACTCAGTTTCAGTGAACAAATATTAAATGTGCACGACAGAACTGGTAACTGGTAAGATGAAAGAGAGAGAGAGAGAGAGAGAGAGAGAGAGAGAGAGAGAGAGAGAGAGAGAGAGAGAGAGCGCGAGCGCACGGAGCTGTGTGACAAGAGATGCAGACCATTGAAACCAGTTTGCCAGCGTTGGGTGTGGGGTGCAGGGGGAGCCTCAGATCCTGTTTCTGTTTAATCCGGTCTGTATTTCACGTCAGTGTAAAGTGCAGAAAGTATCCCTTCAACAGTAGTTTTTAAATAAGTACCTGATATTAACTTCCAGGCCCTGTTTGCGGGTTCAGGGTAATCAGATTCCATATGTGCCTGAGACTGAAATTCCACCAGTAAAAATGTTAGTTTTAAATGCAAAATCCACTGAAGATGCTGTAAGTTTTCCTGTTGTTCTTTTGAAAAATGTGATTAACACTGTGGAGATATTGGATTCTGTCTCAATGAGCAAAGTGCATTCAGAGATGGCCAGAATGAAGAGTAGCTGGGGTGGAGACTACGTGGAGATGTGATGGCTGAGCACAGGGTGCAGGATGCTGACCTTCAAGAGTGCTTTTCAGTGTTGAATTCACCCCGCCTTTCCTCTGATCAGGCATCTGTGGTGTGGTTTGATACAGTGCCTCACCCTGGCTGGCCTGCCACTCACCCAAGTAGTCCAAGATGGCCTTGAACTTGTAGCCATCCTCCTCTGTGCTTCGATTGCAGGTGTGAGCCACCCAGGCTGGCCAGACTTGATCTGCCTTTGTCTTGCGTGACTGCAAACACTGACAGAAACAGTGGGATGCCTGCTCTGTGGCACTGTCTTCTTTTAAGTGCTCATTCAGAAGTTAGTGAAGACAGATTTATAGTCATCTCTCTAGGTCACATCTCAATAAAAACCCAAAATGAAGAAAGAATTCCACATCTGACTCATGGATTTGTGCTTAATTTACCAAAATTAACACATTTTGCATCATGCCCTTCCTTTGGGGGCATCAACTAGACTGAAACTCTTTGAGGTCAGAGAGCGAGCCCAGTTTTTATTGCCTTTCACAGAATGGAGTATACTAGTTACAGCTGATGCCTAAAAAATGTTGTTTGACCTACCAGCTGTTCAGATGTTATTATTTCTTATTGCACTGTGAGTCCACAAGAGCAGGGCTTATTTTGTCTTAATGGTTAATACACTGACTCACACTCGAGAAGTGCTTAGTAAAGGTTCTAACTGGCTTTGTCCATGCTCTGTAGACCTCTTCCCTCCTGCACTGCTCCTGTTGCCGTTCTGGGCATCCGCTCTCTGCTGTGGGCCTTCTGCCTATGAAGGTCTATACGCGTGCTTCCCAACATTCTGCCTGTGAAGGTCTATACAAGTGTTTCCCAACATTCTGCCTGTGAAGGTCTATACACGTGTTTCCCAACATTCTGCCTGTGAAGGTCTATGCACGTGCTTCCCAACATTCTGCCTGTGAAGGTCTATATGCGTGTTTCCCAACATTCTGCCTGTGAAGGTCTATGCGCGTGCTTCCCAATACCATCGCTATGTGTGTCTGAGCAGCAGCAGTGTGCCCTCTCCAGTGGGGGGCAGAGACTTGAGTTTACTTCACTTGGTTTTAATCACTGGTCTCATTGGTTGGTGGAGAGTGCATGCCCAATGATAATGCCTTGTCTCATAATCATTTGCTCTTTTATTCGATAACTGTGACTTATTTTTGGACTGGTAGGCGGTCGTTATTTGATTTTGTTGTTAGCAGATGGAAGAAGTGAGAAGTACTATACTGTAGCACTTCAAAGACTGCAACTTGTTTCATCATGTTGCTGTCATTCTTTTCCCGAGTGGCCAGCCATGTTGCATGTCACCCCTCAATCTGTCCATCTGATTTGTTTCTTCATCATGTCCTATTTAATCTGGAGGCCTGGCCTTACTCACCACTTTACCCAAACTAGGTTTTATTGCCCCCCCCCTCTGTGTGTGTGTGTGTGTGTGTGTGTGTGTGTGTCTCCCTTCCTCACTCCCGCCCTCCCTTCTTATCTCTCTCTAGTGAGCTGGGCTTTCTTACACCTGCTAGTTTCTACATTTTCATCTTCTTCTTTCCTAGTAAGCCATTTAAACTTGGACCATCTGTGTTCCTTTCACTAACACCACCACCTCTGCCATCATCCTTACCACCATCATTGTTGTTTGCCATGCTAGCCCGTATTTGAGATTATGGACTGTGTTTGCTGGTATACTGAACATATTTAAAATTGGTTATTTTAAAAAAATGCTATCTTTAGATAGTTCTTATCTGCTATTGATTTCTTTGTCCATCTTGCCCTTTGACCTTTTTCTGTTGTGTGTGGGGGGAATGAGGAGCCTTAAAAGAATTGAAACATATCAGAATTCAGTTACTACATAAATAATACAACCATCTTGAGTTTCACAGGTGTTTCCAAAATGCATGAAATCAGTACCGTGGAATGGCTTGTTGAGGGCAGGGGTTTCCTATGTTGAATTACCAGTATCTTTCACACAGATTGCGGATCTGTGAGAACAAGACTCGATTATCACCCTTCACACACATGTTGGCCTTGGTGTTGCCTATGCAGATATATTGTCTCATTTAATTCCTACATATACTCTGAGTCTATTCTAGGGGCTAACTACGCAGATTAACTGAGACAAACCCTGCTGACACGCAGCAACCTATTAGACATTTCTACTAGTTTTGATTTCCTGTTGGCATTTTAATGCTTGTCTTAGATGGTGAAATGTGAATGTACAGATTTCTGCAGAGGCTTACCTTTCTCCAGCTCAGCTTAGTCACCCTACAGCTCTGTGGTACGTCAGCATTTCTGTTCATGATGAGACACACAAAAGGCTCTACAGTATGCTTTCTGGATGAATCACTCCCTCTCCTAAGTCAGTTTTGTGTGGACTGGTTTTTCATCTTGAAACCCACCATCACCTCGTCCCCCAAATTCCATTGCATTTTCTTTTCCATTTCAGCAGCACCACTCACTGAGAGAACTTGCAGATGTCCTTGGGAATAGAGTTCATGGAACCAGAGAAAACCTCAGCAGCGATCTATAGAATTTGGACTCACGTATCCACAGTCAGGCTTTGACACTGTTATTGCTTCCACCAGCCTCTGAAGATGGACAATCTACCCCTGCTTTGTTACCTTCTCTCCAAACCTCCCTGATAAACACTTCCCTTAGAAAGTCCTGATGCTGTGTATTTGGGCCTGTGTTCATTTGCAGTGGCTGGGAAATAAGGGGTTTGTTATAAATATATTTTAAAATCTCTTATGTACCTGTCTGACCTAATTTTTAGCATTTATCTACACGACTATAAATATTTGACTTTAGTATTACACAAAGCAGTAGTGTTGGCTGTTTACAAAGTTCAGGAAAAAAGCCACTTCCTCAGCTTCTGTACTGACTGCTGGCTAACTACAATAGTCCTTTGAAGTTACTACTTTATGTCTATGGAAACAAATGTCATAAATCCAGCTTCTATTATATTTTCAAAGTCAAATATGGTGGCATTTTGGAATAATGGCTATAGTTTTAATTTCTACAGCTTGGCAGATCTGAAATCTATGCGAATTTGTGATTTTGAAGTAGTCACTGAAAAACACAGATATTTGCTTTCTATCCCGGGGCCATGGAAATGCTCAGAGGGGAAAGCTCACTCCACAGGACAAGGAGCACAGCTCAGATGGCAAGCATCATGAAGATGCCAGGCAGGCATGGCGGCAGCTGATAACCTCAACACTGAGGAGGCAGAACCACCTGCTCAGCTGGACTGCCTGAATAGGTGAGCTCTGAGTTCACACGAGAGACCCTGCTCAATATCCAGGTGAAGAGCTATTGAGAAGGAAACCCAGTATCAACCTCTGACCTCTACAGGCATGAACACACATGTTCATGTTCACTCTAAACATATGCATCTTATCTAGACACACAAACAATAAAGGCTAAGCCAGAATTTTCCTTTCTTAGATTAGGGCCTATAAACTGGCAAAGTCAGGGGTCTCATATACTCAATTTCCCTTTTCTTAGGGTTTATCTCATTTATTTTTAATTTTAAAGGATTACTTCCTGGCATCCCATGTCTTAAAAACTATTGTTGTATATACTTTGTACACAATTTAAATTTTTCTCAAACAAGAAGGCAGATCTAGTCTCTCTTGCTATTCAGAACTATTCTTAATAACTGGATAATGTTGGTGGATGCTTGCAATCCTAACTTCTGAGGAGACTAAGGTGGGAGCCAGCCTGGTCTATTCTGAAAGGACCTTATCTCAATTCACTACATCAACCCAAAAAACATAAGCAATCTAGCAAGAAGCAAACAAAAAAACTATCTTTTTCACTGAAAAAAATTTTGTATACAATATATTCTGATCATGGTTTCCCCTCTCCCAATTCCTCCCTACTTCCCCACCTCACCCGACTCCATGCCCTTTCTTTCTCTTTCTCTTTAGAAAACAAACAGGCAAAAACCCCATTAAAAAAACCCAAACAAACCAGAATTAAAAAACCAAGAAAACCGCATATACACACCCATAAAACACAAAATAAAAAACCATAATATATGAGCAAAAAAAAATTAGTAAGACCAAAAAGCCCAAAAAAAGCAATGTGAGATAAGCAATGTCTACAAAAATCCCATTGAGTTAGTTTTGTGTTGGCCATCTCTGAGCATGGATTCAGCAAACCCTTAAGTGTGGTTACTATATCCAGTGAGACTTCATTGGAGAAGCTAATTTTTTCTTTCAACAGTTGTCAATTGGAGATGGCTTCTGGATTAAGGATAGAGGCTCGTGTCCAGTTCCCCCCTCAGTGCTGGGACACCCAGCTGGTTTGAACTAGTGCAGGCCCTGTGCATGCTGCCACAGTCTCTGTGAGTTCATGTGCGTGTCCGTCTGTTGTGTTGGAGTTTTTTGAAGCTCTGTTTTCTTGGTATCATCCATTCCCTCTGGCTCTTATAATATTTCTGTCTCTTGTTCAGTATAGTTCCCTGAGCTCTGAGGGAAGAGCTTTGATGAAGAAATCCCATGTAAGGCTAAATGTTCCCAAGTCTCCCCCTCTTTGCACATTGTCCAGTTGTGGGTCTCTGTTTTACTTTCCATCTACTGCAAGAGGAAGCTTGTCTGATGATGGCTGAGTGAGGTGTGGGTGTCATTAGAAGTCACTTTATTGCTGTGTTTATTTAGCAGAGCAGTAGTATTTGGTTTTCCCCTAAGCCCATGGCCTATCTAGTCTCAGGTACTTGGCTACCCAGGCAGGGCCAGGCCTGGGTCTCATCTTGTAGAGTGGGCTTTAAAGCCAATCAGAAAGTGATTGTTTACTCCCGTAACGTTTTGCGCCCCTATTGGACCAGCATGCCATGCAGACATGTTACTGCTGTAGAAAACAGGAGTTGTTGTTGGGTTGGTAGTTACCTTTCTCTTCTGCTGCTCTGGGAGCTGGTAAGTGTGCTCTGCAGGTAAAGGTCTTGCCTCCAATCTGATCCCCTTAGTTTGATCCCCCAGGATCTATGTAGTAAGAGGAGAGAACTGTTTCTCATACTTGGTCTTCTGACTGCCACTTGCATGCCATGACGTGACCCACAATGAATAAGAAAAAAATATAATTAAGACAAAGCATAGTACTGTAGAAAAATACCATGATTTAAAAAAACGATGGGAGCCAAGTAGCTTTGAATAATATACTTTTGAACATTGTATATGCGAATGAGTATAAAACAGCTTATGTATTACTGTATTTTAAATAGGATCATCTTTTATGGATCTTGTTTAGGGGGTTCTACAGTTCATGTAGCGGCCTCTAGAATGCTCATATGTTCAGCAACAGTGAACTTTGTGCCACTGAGTTACATTATTTTTAATCCACTCACATGTTTGAGTGATAAAATATAGCACTGTGAACTAATATGAGAATAAAGCGACAAAATTCAGGAGCATATCTTGCCATAGTGAGCACATCTTGCCACTTTGAGAGTTTTCTGGCATTAAGGGCACAATTGACTGTGAGAATGTAAGAGAATCTTTGAGGTGGTATAGTTCCATATGCTGTGGGAATATGTCAATGATTTTTAATTTTGTAATTTGAGTTTTTAATGTAGTCGTTTGAAAGCTGGTTGTTAAGCATGGCAAGAAGACCAGAGCTGCTTTAGAGTGCTTTAGGCAAATAATTTTGTGAGAAGAAATTAAATTAACTTTAACTTTCTTCAGGACTGAAATAAATATCAGCACTGTGATGCCAAAACTTGTGGTGTTGTTATGTTGCTGTTTCCAATATTTGAGCGTAAAGGTTAGGCCAGATTTATATACTCCTATAAAACTGAACCAATAATGTAAATAATTTATAGAATTTTAAGCACAGAATTTCAAATGGAAAAATACCTCACTGGTGAGAGACCACAGGTTGTCTCTTAGTATTTTTTCCTCATTGCCTTCAAATGCAGGCTGAAGAGTACCTTCTGTAGGCTAAAGATGATACCTGTTAGCCTCTCTTGCAGGTAGGAATTTCAGCCCATGGCAGAGTTCTGTGCATAAGATGTAAATGGATGCGATTTATGGGACTTCCAGGTTCTTGAAGGGCAAAGACATGCAGAGTCATCCCTTTCCCTTTCCCTGTTGCTGGAGGGTGGATATGCACTTGGGGATATGCACTTGGACCATGCTGTGGAGGCCAGCAACTGGTGGATGGTGGGGCAATAGGCTTTTTACAAAGGCATGGGCCCAGGATGATGACTTTTGCCTTCCGTGGAATTATCAAAATAGATTGGAGTCATATCTAAACTGTTACTGTGGCTGTCTGTCACTTGGAGTCAAAGCGATATGTCCTGTTACCATCATGTTTGCATTTAAAAATGTTAATAGCTGCCTTTTGTAATTAAATTAAAAACCACCAAGTGGCTATGCACCATAGAGATGTAAACTTTTAAGAGCCCCCCTCCTTTTTTAAAAAATAAATCAGTGTCTTATCAGCTAAGGCAGCTAATACAGTTAAATCCAGGGGCCTTTCTCTGTGAAATTTAGATACAAATTTAAGTCACAAAATCCTGATGCTGACTGGGGAGGAAATCAAGGTTTGGGAGGAGAGGGAGAGCTAAATTATCCCTCCATTTTATTTTCTTGCAGTCACAAAGTATTGCTCCCATTTTTCTGTGTTCTGTGTTTCTTAGCTGTTAAGTAGCAAAGTCTCCTTTTAGTCTTCTGCGTGAAATACTTCCCTGTGCTGTTTCACTCTGTCTGTGGTGTCTCCTCTGAACATGGCTGTCCTGGACACTGGCGTAGCCCAGAGACCAGTTTCTTCTACAGCCTCTCCCCTCCCCTCTTTCATGGATGCTCTTTAATCCAGCCCTGTAGAGTGGGCAGACTTTGATTCTTGGCTAATTTTCCTCTTTCCCTTGTGTAAGGGAGGTGACAAACCGACCATGTGTAGACATGTTTTGATGATTGTGCACAAATTTAAAGAAATGTTAAACCAATTGGTAATATTTATTAACAGGATATGCTAAGTACAAGTCTCATTTCTGTGATCTAGGAGAAAGTCTGACTACATGATACCTACATTTCTTTGAGCATTATGGTCAGAGTGGTTACAGCTGCAGCCTTTAGATTCTAGCTTTTTTGTTTCAATTATCTATTATACCCTGCTGCTTACATCTTGCATATTTTGTTTTCCCTAATTGTATTTTATGTAATTGAAGTCTGTCATATTTATTTTCTCCAGCAATAATTTTTAATCAATCTTTCTGAAGGGTGTTTCCTTGTCTTTTCCTCTTCCAGTTCCAATTCCACCTTCCCATTTTTGTTTCTGTCTTCAGTAACCATATTGTCTTACCTTTCTGCCTTGCCTTGTGGTAGAATTCTGACTTTAATGCCTCTTGCCTTAACTGAGTTTTTTAATCATCCTTTATACTTTATACATCCAGGGAGACTTTTCTAATATCAGAAAATAATGTTTGCCACAGTCATTTGAGAAACAGTTTTAAAACAGTTACTCAAAAAGTTAAATATAGACCTAGCTACTATATAACCTCCCAGCACTACTCCGAAGTATAGGGGACAGGGGGAGGGATCAAGGGAGGAGAAAGAAGAAGAAGGAGGAGGAGGAGGAGGGACAGAGAAGGGGTTTTTGGACAAAAATGTATGTATGAATGTTTCCAGCCATCTATAATAGCAAACAGTAGAAATAGTCCAAATATCTACTACCTTTGAACAGATTTTAAGTGTTATATCTACATATTAACATATAATTGTGCATAATAAATAGGAATGGAGTGCTGGTGGTGGATGGGAATCATGAATGTTATGCTGTGTGAAACAGGCTTTTAAGACCATGCTTTGTGTGATTCTGTGCATATGAATGGGGCATGTGGAGGGAAGCAGGCTGTGATTGCCGGCGGATTTGGGATTTCTTTGGGGGGGGGCAATGGAAAGGCTGTGAGATTAGGTAGAACTGATAGTTGCATCAACTCTGTGATTATTAATAACCACTGGATTATATTGATTAAATGGTAAACTTCTAAACATATGAATTATAACTGATAAAGTAGATAATAGAACCAAACCAAATGGGAATGACATAGAAATGAAGAGATTAGCCAAGATGTATTCACCCAAAGCTTGCCGCCAGAAAATCTAGAAAGCAAATCCTTTGATTTCAATCTATGTATGTCTCATGTCACATAGTTTTAAAGTTTTAATTAAAATATGGCTGGTTCAATGCAGACAACCAGGTGATGTTATAGGAGACTTCATATCAGTCTTTCTTCCCATCCCCATCTTGGTTAGGAGGGTGTCCTTTGACACCTGTGCTGGCTGGTTTTATGTTGACATGACAAGCTAGAGTCGTCTGAAAGGCGGGAACCTCAATTGAGAAAATGCCTCCTTATGATCCGGCTGTAAGGCATTCTCTTAATTAGTGATTGATGGGGAGGGCCCAGCCCACTATGGGTGGGGCCACTCCTTGTCTGGAGGTCGAAGGTTCTATAAGAACCTTGGCTGAGCAATCCATGAAGAGCAGGCCAGTGACCAGTACTTCTCCGTGGCTTCTGCATCAGCTCCTGCCTCCAGGTTTCTGACCTGCTTGAGTCCCTGCCCTGACTTCCTTCAGTGATGAACGGTGATATGTAAGCATAAACCAAACAAACCCCTTCCTCTTCCAGTTGCTTTGGTCATGCTGTTTCATCACAGCAATGGTAACCCTGACTGGGACATCATGATGAATAGTAACTGTCTTTTTCCTCATCTCCATCTAGTTTGAGAATTCCCCATGATAGCTTTTCCTCATCCTTCCCCTTTAATTTGTACAATTCCCCTCTCCCCTCCCAGTAATTCTCTGTGGAAAGTACTTGGCCAATTTTGAAATGAGTGGATATCCTCAGGGCTATCCAATACAGCTGTGTAGGACAGCTTTTACATTTGCAGTGTTAGGTCAGAGATCTAAGGACCCGAGAAAGGTTAAATTTAAGGCATAAAGTGGGTGTTAAAACAGCACCTTCCCCAACATCGTGTTGAATGTGCCTTGCTTTTCCAAACAATGTTTCTTTCTTATGTCAGAAAAGCGTTATGTCAAAATTCTTATCTTAACATTAATTCTACCTTTGATTTGTTTCCTGTATATTGGTAAATAATGACTGATGTTTTCTCTTGGAAAATGAAATTATACTTGCTTATAAAGCACTCCTTTTTTACCTTTGGTATTTTTATGGAGAGAAATTCATTTCTATCATATGACATTTATTTTGGGGTCCTGTTACTAGAGTTTGCGGCAAAGATTCGAGCACAGGTCATTCTCTTAGAGGCAAAAGGCAAAGTAAACATGAGGTTCAGAATAGGAGTCAGGGAGATGGTGTATGAAATCAGCTCTGGCTCTGAACAAGAGAAATGGAATTCTGGGGATGCTAGGGAAGCCACACTTGGGAGCTGTCTCCCTCAGAAACAAGTGACCTAGAGTCTTTTTTTTTTTTTCCTGTAAAACTGGTTCTGTAAAACTCTTTAGTTGAGGACTGCTTCTAGAGGATGTAAATCCCCTGAGCTTTTATTCTGCAATGCAGTCCAGAGAAAGCCTTTGGGCAAAGAAATGAATACATTGGCAGTTGGAAGCCTGTGGGCATATATTCAAGCAGTAGTGGGCGTGGGGTGTGGGTGGCGTCAACAGAATCCACTGTAAATACAGGTAGTGATCCTTGTAGGAAGAGAGCTAAAGTGTGAAAAAGACCAGAATTGAAGTTAACTTTTCTCAGGAACTCCCCCCCCCCCCCCCCCCCCCCCCCCCCCCCGCCCCAGATAAGCACCTACTGTGTGAAGTGCTGTTCCAGGCAGCAAGCAGGCTAAGGCAATCTTTTGTAGAGGGCACTTAGCTTTGTGAAGTTCAGATTCCCTTGTACATATAACGTCTTCCTTTCTTTCAAATGTGAATGTCATCTTAGATACATGCTTGAAAATACTTTGAGGACTTAAAGAATTCTTTCAAACTTATTAAGATACCTACCCAAATTTACGGTGAGAATGCTATGTAGAAATGGGACAGTCAAATTATTCTGCCCTGGATGTTGACCTGTACAAAGCCTGCTCCTGCTTTGGGTAACATGAATCTGGTCTCTGGGTAATGTGTGTAAGAGTGAATTTCTAAGTTCTGTGCAAGCAATAAAGGTACCACAGGGATGGTTATTTTTAGCCAGTCAGCAGTGAAGACAGCCCAGGGAAAGTAGATGAAATGAACCTTGAAGTAATAGGTAGAAATTAGCCGTGTAGAAATGGGAGACCTATGAAGAAACAGTGCATTCCAGGAGAGCCTGAGGAGAGCCCTGGTGAAAACACAGGTGTCAGGCCAATCTATTCAGGTGAAGTGTTTGGACTCATGGGATGACCAGGAGAGGTTGCGGACCTGTCCATTGTCAACTAGCCCTGTGGTCTGTGACTGGTCACAGAAACCTTCTTAGCCTCTTTACTGAATTTGAGGACTCTAGTTCTGTTTATAGTGTAAGTTTGTTTTAAGGACATAATATAAGAATAACTCCAGTAAATCATTGTCTCACTCCATTTGGAATGCTGTAACCAAATTCTTCAGACTGTGATTTATAGTGTATTTGGTTCACTGTTCTTGTGGTTGGAAAGTCCAAATAACATGTGTTAGATTCTGGTGTGAGCCTCCAGACTGAATCCCACCTTCTGGATGGTACGTCTAGACAGGGTCACTTGACATTCCTTATCAAACAATCACCTCTCATGTGTAAGAACAAGTGCATTCCTTCATTAATCCCTGCACAAGGACATTGCCTTTATCACTCAACTGCCTTCTGCTAGCTCCTTGTCTTAAAGACTTACCATGTCTCAATTCCATTACACTGGAGACCAAGTTCATGAGCCTCTGAGAGACAACTATGTCCAAACCATAGAGGTTAGGAAAGTAATCAGAATAGATCAAAATCTCTTCTTTGGTTTTTCTACTGGTGTAGTTTGGGATTGTAAGTCATGGTTCCTGAAGAAGCTTCCAGCCCCAAGTAAAATGAGCTTCCCCAAGACTTATGTATTAGTTCCACAACATCACAAGAGTAAAGGATTACAATGTTAAAAGAATTTGAGAAACCCTTGTACTCTAGATGGACTTTATAGAGAGTTACAATGAGATGTTGGCCACTCTGAGAAGGCTGTGAGTAAACAAACATTTACTTTGTTTAATATTGTGCAGTAGATTTATTCATTTCCTAATTTCTTTCTCCTTTAAGACAATACCTGTTCACTACTTTTCAAGAATTCTGACTTCTAGTGGACCAAGAAATTTACTAATAATTATATGTCAGCATTAAAATGGTCTACCACCGAATGAATCCCTTTGAAGTGTTGTGAATGTCTTTAAAAAGTAGTAGCATTGGGCTGAGGGTGTCGCTAGTTGACAGAACACTTGTTTAGCTGTGTGAGGCCTGGTTTCATCCATAGCATCAAAAAACAAAACATCATTGCCACTTCAATGCTGAAGGTCTGGTGCCGTGCTTCAGATCCCAGCACTTCCTTTGAGAAAATACTTTTGTAGACTTTAGAGTCTCCCTTTAGACATTCGTATGAGGTAGTTTAGAGGACATCTTCATGTCAGCCATTATGTGATCTTATACATATTTCATTTTTTACATTGCATTGCCCTTTGTATCTTTTCTGCTTAGGCCTCAGGCCTTAGACCTCGTCAGAAAGATTTTTTTTTTTATTACTTGAGATACTGTATGAAAACATTCAACTAGATAATTCAGAAAGTTTATTTCAAAAAAGTATTTGGAGTTATGTCGTCATCATTAAAGTAAGTGGCTAACTTTCAAGGTGAGTGGCATTAAAGGGAGAGCAGCCGCATAGATACTCGCTTTCTCTGCAGGACAAATGCTTTGTCATTTCCTAGCAGTGAAAGGAGCTTTAGCCTCTTCTCATGCATTGTCTCTGCTTGGCAGATGCTTATAATCCTGTGGGAAGACATGGCTTCAAAGGAGTAACCCTTGCAGGGCCTAAGAACAGTGATGGAATGAACAAAGTGTTAAGAAAGTGCAGAGGAGGACTTGCTGCAGGTTCAGAAATACCCTTGACAGCACAAGGATCTAGGATGTAATGTGACAGCCATTTCAAAAGAGGAAGATAAGCTAGTCAAGGTGGAGTGATGGTGTGAGGCCCAAAGCTCAGACAGAGGCCGGGTAACCATGGCCAGTGTGGACCTTGCATGGGAAAGTGAAGAGCATTTAAGGCTGACAAATGAGATGAGTTCTGACTGCAGAGGTTTTACAAATTCTGGAGTGAAGACCTCCGAGTTTATATAGTCAATAGAGTAGCCTTAATAGATTATTAAACAGAGGTTTCCACAGTCTTTGTTATGTTTGTTTTGGTAAGAATGTACAGTTAATTCGGAGTGGGGAGAGACAGGAACTAAGGGGCTCTGGAGGCGATTGCATGGTCTGGCCAAATGTGACCCCAAACTGAGGTGGTCGTCACAGTGACAGCAGCGACAGAATGGACGTGAAGGACACTCAGTAAGTAAGGAGGTACGTAGGTAGTAATGGGTGGCTGATTATGAGTGGTACAGGGAACGAAGCCTGAGATTCTCTCACGTGGGTAAGGTTTGGATCCTGATGTCTTTCATTATTATTAGACTTTGGGAGAAAAACACTTTTTGGTGGACATTTACTTGTGTACTTTGCTTGCTGTGTTTGAAATACTTGCTAATTATTGATTAGTGACTTCATCTATTCCCAGAACATCTACTCTGTCAGATAATATTTGGGTTCTGAGAATATGAGAAAAAGAGTCAGAATGTTCCATATGTCTGTGAAACAGCCTAGTGGGAAAGAGAGACCGAAATGATGACCCAACTAATTACTTAATTAGTAAGAAAGTAAGATGGGGAACTAACACAGAAGGCAGCTAGCATTCTGCATTGGGGCTCAGCCTGCCAGTGTGTCCCACTGAGTGAGAGAGGCTGGGGAGTTCCTGGAGAGTGGTCACTCACTGAGGCCTTGGTGGCATTGCCCCAGCTGGGTTGGCACAGTAAACAGGGCAGGGGACTAAACATAACAGATATTTAAGGAGAATAGTAGGAGAATGCGTGAAGTTAGATTATGATTAGTCAAAAAGGATTAGTAGAAAAGGAAGAGGATAGGGCTGAGAATATTTCTAAGTAGTAAAATCAAATAAATAGAAATGCTTCCCTGGTTTTAGAATTGCAGGTCCATATGGGTTCCAGCAGCAAGAGCAGGCACAGTGAAGCAGGATGGCTACATGTGATGTTTCCTTATGATTAAACCAATTAGGTCAAAATGAATATTAAAAGCTCAGCTTTCCTGGTTTGCTGTATCTTCTGTCATCGTGTCTGTTGACTGGAGGGCTGGCTGTACTTCTCTAGTCTCTGTTCACTGACTGCACCTCGGAATCTTGAAGGTAGCCACAGTAGAGACATCTACAAACACTTGACAAATACATGCTCTAAACCATAGATTCTGTTTTCTTGTTTTCTAGATGAAAAAGTAATAGAGGACATATTAAGAAGGTAGGCTACAATTAGACCATGTCAGGTAGAGAGTATCCTGTGCATAGTAAACCATGGTGGAAACATTCTTCTAGTATTTGTGAGGTGTTATTAAACTCAAGAAAGAAGTGTTCCTATTACTGATGAATGAGAGAATTTTATAATTTACAAATTGTGAGCTATATGTCTTTTATATCAGCACAATTTATATTAAAATATATACATATATATTTTTACACACACACACACACACACACACACACACACACACACACACACACACTTTTCTGTGAAAGCCAGAGCTTACCATTTATTTACTGGCACACAATGGCTGTGTGTATAGGATGAGACAAAGTAGGTTATTTCAAGAAAGCTGGTGCTCAGGGCTGGGGTGGGTGTGACCCCTAGATACTATACATGTATGTAGAGGACATAAGAACATTGTTATGTTTGTACGTGAATAGATTTATAGTCTTCCAGTGAGGAGTCCTGCTAAGTGAGAGACTATCGGAAATAATGGGAGTAACCGTTGGGAGAGGTGGCAGAAGAGATGGGAGGAGATGACGTAGAAGGTGCGTGTGGGGAAAGTGACCTCGCATATGGAAAAGACCCATTTGCTAGAGGATGAGGACCGATAAGCTTCAGCTGAGATCAGCTCCAGTCTGTGTACACTGAAGTTGCAGCAGTGAACTGTGATTTATGAAATAGGCAGATGGAGCTGAAGGAGAAGCAACTTCAGAAAGATACCCGTTCACTTATGAATAAATCATAGAGGAAAAGGTGAACACTGATTGACCAGGGCCAGCTTTCATGCTGATTGAATCTCTGAAATATTATATTTTTAGCCTGTTTCATACGCTGAAATATTTAAATAAAAATGAGAGACAATTTAAAGGTGGCTCCTGCATTTAAATGCCAAGTATTATTTCATTTACTTAGCTTTACAACATGATGCTACATTTCCATGGACACGGATTGAGTTTCCATGAGATGATCAGAAGTGGGGTATAATTTGAGGTTGACTAAGCTGCATTCATTGCATGCATGGATAGTTTGAACACAAGGTAAAATGTTATCCAGACTGCTGAAGAAAACAAGTCCTATTTTGGAACATGAATTTTTTTCAGCATTATAATTTATGACTTTTCCACTTGGGCTCTTGCTTTTAACACACACACATGCACACACACACACACACACACACACACACACTCACATACACACTTATACACACACTCATGCACGCACACACACTCACATACACACAGATACACACTCAGAGACATATGATCACACACACATGCAGAAATGCATCACACTTTACTTATGTTGTTATATTCTGTTTAATTTCCATTATTAGAATTTATAGTCTTTGTTTTTGCTTAGTTGGAAACCATAAGATACAAAACTATTTTAAATTTGCACAGTACTCTGACATTTCTCATCTTTTCAGTTCTATTTTCTTCAGTTATTTATCAAACAATTACCCTAAATATTCAGAGACATTCATATTAGGCTGAGCATTGTGGAGCATACCAGTAATCCCAGCACTTGAGATGCTGAGGCAGGAGGATCACAATTTGAGGCCAGACTGGGCTATAGAGTAATATCCTGTCTCAAACAGCCAACAAGACAAGAAGATACTTGAGGTGATGATGGCAGATATGAACGTTGATAATTCAATATGTGTGTGAAACTTCTCCTTTGTGTGTCATTGTAGCTAGTGTGTGTGTGTGTGTGTGCACGTGCGCCTGCAAGTTCTGGGTTTTGTCTTTTCTGGACTTTTCTACCTAGACTGACTGCAAAGAATGAAGTCTTTTGTACAAAAGGAATTGTTGTCAAGTCTTCCCACCCAAAACTAAAGTCTCAACAGCAGTCACCAGAGCCTCTGCCTGGCCTGCAGATGCAGACTGGGAAACGGTGCGTTCCAGGGAAGGCAACCTTAAGCTGACCACAGAAATGCAGAGGTTAGGAGTAGGCAGACTTGGGGACCATGGTCCTCGTCAGCAGATTCTTTTAGCTGGCTGGTTCTCTACTAACTTCTTTGCTGTCTCTGATGATAAAAGAGGAATGAGTAAGGATGCACTGGACACTGAGTGCCCTGTGTAATACCAAATGCAAGTTCTCTAGAGAAATTTCTTCAGCAGAGTTCTACTTAGATGTCACTGGTCACCCTAGTAACAAGAATCTTTGGGATAATTAATTGATTAATTTTTAAAAATCTGACCCTTCCCTCTTTTCCAACCTTAAACACGGCTTACACCAACAAGGGGCATCTTGCCACCAAGAGCCAAACAACAGACAAAGGGGCAGCTGTCTGAGTAGAGCACGAAATATTCTCATTGTGAAACTATGACTACAGAATGAAGGACCAGGTTTCCAAAGTCTTGAAGTCTTCAACCAAATATCTGAAACTCCATAAGGCTGCCAGGGTGAGATGAGGAGGCCAGATAACTCCAACATTATTAGGCTCGAAATGCTAGTTCAGTCAGTAAAGAACTTGACCTAGAAGCCTGAGGGCCTGAATTCACTCCATAGCACCCCTGTGAAGAAAAGGAAGAAGAAGCTATGTGTGGCACTGGAGGGGTGTGTGGGAAGAGGAACCTCAGGGGTTTTGTGGTCAGCAGTCTAGGCAAATCAGTAAACTCAAGGTTTGCTTGAAGATCCTATCTCAAAATATAAGGTGGAGAGAGTAACTGAGGAAGGCAATGTCAACTCCTGATATCCACACACGCCTGCTTGCCTTCTTTGTTGTTAAAATGTTAGGAAAGAGTGAAATTCTCCCTGTTGATGTACTGCCAGAGACTTATGGGAGGGATTTTTAAGGGACCTGAGGTAGTTTTCAGTACAATTAAAAATAATTATTAACTCATTTGAAAAGTTACATCCAGTGTGTGTGTGTGTGTGTGTGTGTGTGTGTGTGTGTGTGTGTGTGTATGTGTGTGTGATGTTAACGACGTTGATCATTGATGATTCAAATATATTATTACTTGTCTGGACAGTCTTTCATAACAGCTGTGTGTTGAGGCCAGGCACCTTGCTGACCTGCCATGTGTGAGCATTATGGTCCTTTAACCTCGTCACTAACGTCCTCAGTGTTGCTACAGCATCATCACTGCTATGCACCCGAGGGCCATTCTGGGCTGTCTCAAGTTCACGCAGTTTCCAGGGCTGATATGTGGATGCAACACAGGTAGTCTCTCATACTGCCTAAACAGAACTACTTGCAATTTTGATTTTGTTGATTGTATCAACTACAATGTTTGATACAGCTTTCTTTCTTTCTTTTTTTTTCCCCCAGACAGGGTTTCTCTGTGTACCTTTGGTGCCTGACCTGGATCTGTTCTGTAGACCGGGCTGGCCTTGAACTCACAGAAATCTGCCTAGCTCTGCCTCACAAGGGATTAAAGGTGTGTGCCACTACTGCCCAGCTGATATAGCTTTCTTATATAAAATGCCATTTATTTCAAACAAGAAAGTGTCATCCAAATTCTGAAATTTGGGAAAAACTTTGTGTGTCTGTCTCAATGGGTTCATGCTATGAAACAATTTTTCCTCCACTGGATCAAATTTGATCGTGTTTTTGGATGTATGTTAAGAAAAATTTGATATAGAGTGCTTTGTTTCCTGCACATCTTACCACAGATTAGATTAGCTCATTTTTAGGTACTTTTTCTTAATTTTATTTTATTACTATAAACTAAAATTTCACCCCATCTTTCTTTTGCAGACAGTCTTTAGGCTAGGCTGGCCTTAAACATGCTGTATAGCGGAGGGAGACTTTTAACCCTTCTGCCTCTACCTTGCCAGTACTGCGGTTCCAGGCATGCACATCATGCCTGGTGTTAGGTGGGGCTGGGGAGTGAACCCAGGCCTTCATGGATTCTAGACAAGTGTTTACAAACTGAGCTCAGCTTCCATCCCCTTAACTAAATACCTACTAGAAAAATTCCCAGATGGGAAACTCTTACACAAAATCTCAGCAGTGATGAAAGGCTGTGCTTGTCTAGACAGTCATATTTAATGCTTCTGATAAGAATAAGCTGAAAAATGTTATTTTTCAACTATCACTTGCTTAAAGGATATTAGGTGAAGCTACTGCACATCCCCTTTGTACCTTGAACTGTGATTGATTGTTGTTCAGTCTCAGAATATATACCACCTCCTTATAGAAACATTCTTTCAAAATTTCAATTCACTCTACATCAGTAGCACTTTGATTTTAGTTCAAATGTGAATTAAATAAAATAAATAATTACATAAAAAAATCAACTCTCCATAATTCTGGGCACATTTCATAGCCTGCCTCTTTTGCACAAAATTCAGCGCTATACTTCATAGTGATTGTCTCACAGGAGCAGGATCTGTGCCTTCTTTCTTGCTACATGACCTTGGGGAAAATTGGCTTAAATGTATGAAAGGATATTTCAGGCATTGACTCAGACTAAATAAATGTGCTAAATTTGATACAGTGAGTGGGAAATTTTTTCTCTCCACATGGAACCACTAATGAGCTTGGGAAGTAAACATGGTTAAGTAGGCATAGTTGCTTTTTTGTTATAATCATTCTGAATTGGCCAGTTAGCATGAATAGCATTTCAAGAACGTCACATTTGTAGCTTTAAGACTGACCAAAGAAGCCAAATGAAACCACAACAAAATAAACTGTTTTCTGGTGAGAGGGATTCTTCTCCACTCCAAAAAGATGTGCACCAGCTCTAATCTCAGGTGCTAAGACCTCATTTGAAATAAAAAAAAAAAAAGGTGTTTGTAGATATAATTAACGTAAGATGAGGTCACATGGGAATAGGACATACCGCTATGACTGTTATCCTTGAAAGACAAGAAGGGACAGAGACTGCCATGCAAGGGGAGACGGTCCTGTGCCAACAGAGGTCAGAGCAATACTGTGGCCTGGTCAGGGATGCTGACATTCACGACTACCACCAGAAGCTGGGGGGAGGAAGGGGGAATTCTACCCAGAACGTCAGAGGAAGAGTGGCCCTTTGGACACTTTCATGTCAGACTTCTAGATCCTAGAATTGTGAGAAAGTAAACAGCTGAGGATTTAAGCCACCTGATCTATGGTCCTTTGCTATGGTAGCCCCAGAAAACTAATTCAAGAGGTAAGCATGGGCAATGACTGACAGCTGCTGTCACCAATAGCTGAAGGGAATTTCCTCTGTGATTTCACATTTTTGTGCTCTCCCCATGCTAATATTTGAGACACAGGGACACTGGGTTCTGTGTCCGCCTTCATTATTTTGCATGGTAACGTTATGTAATATCTCTGGGCCATTGCAGTGAAGGGAGGCTCTGGGACTGTTTTGAGTAATAATAATATTATATCAATATAATAATAACCTTTATGAGGCCTCGCCTGACCCGGGCCCAGAGGTGCTTCACATGCATGCTTTCATTTATCACTGACAAGAAGCCTAGGGGGATGGCTTATTATCCCAGTTTCATAGATAAGAAATGCCAAATTAGGGCATTCTCTGTGAGTTTGCAGTTTTCCTTGCTTTATTGCTTCCAAAACTTTGAGCCTGAAAAATACTACTATTTCTTTATGATTAAGACAGCCCACAATTTCCTTAAGAGTTCTCTTTATGAGGCTGCAGAGACGGGTCGGCAGGTAAGAGCACTTGCTGCTCTTCCAGCACCATGTAGGTTGGTTCACAACCACTTGTAACTCTAGTGCCAGGATGCCCTCTTCTGGCCTCTAGGGGCACCCACATGCATGTGATGATGCACATAAAATCACAAGTTCATGTGCATACACACAAATTTAAAAAAAAGTATCTTCTTATTATACTCTAACTTTTTTAATTGTAAAAAATATAACTAAACTGTATTTTCTAGCTTGATTGACAAGTTTGCTTTTGGAGCTCCTTATTATGAAAGGATATAATAGAGAAAGTTGATATTTTGTCATTATTGACATTCACTATGTGATAGTCACAGCATCACTATTTAAACAGCATTATTTAAAGCAAACTGAAATGGGTAAATTTATGATTCTCCATCTTGAAGACCATGGCTTGATAAAATGAGGTCATCACTAGCCTTCAAGTTCTCCTCTTTTTTGCCTCATGAGCCAATTTTTTTATATTCCTGTACCACAGCAACATGGAGTCTTTTGTCAGGTTAAGGTAAACTTGGAGCATCTTCATTTTAAAGAGAACAGTGGCCAAGACAGGTAAGACCAGGAACCAGGAAATCGTTTGCTGAGTGGGGGTAGCCGAGGCTTGACCATGAGGTTCAGCATGAGGATCCCAGCTGTGACTATGGATATAAAGATGATCTCAGTATCCTTAATTACTACAATGGGGGCAAAGAAAAAAAAGATTTGGTTAACTTTTTGGTTGATTATTCTCTTATTCAAGAACACAGTAATACACTTTACACTGTATGTTCACCATGGGTCTTTAATAAGTCATAAGTTACAAAACTGTAGGAGGAATAATGATGCATCTTTAATCATAATGCTGATAAATCCATTCCATGCTCTTTACTTAAGATGGGTGCTTACTATGTCACATCATGTTAGCAATAAAGATTCTTAGGAAATACAAGAGGCAGTAATGTATGTGTGGGATCTAGAGACAGAATTGATCTGGCCAAGCCTTGTCTGTTGATTAAGTAAGGTATGAAAGGCTGTCTGTTTTACCTCAATGGAGGATGACTGCCATAGAAAATGTTTGTTATGGCACAGTAGACAGACAGGCTTCTTGCTTCCCAACCTTGCCTCAGTTAAATTTGTCTTCTGTCGTCTAACCAGAGAACTGTCAGTCTTCTGAAGACCTGGGCAGAAAAGTGATGGAAACAGGAAGAGAGTGTGAGAAGCTTAGCCAGCACTGGGGTTTAGTGTGAAAACACACTGGACAGTGAGTAGACGCCGCAAAGTCTGACAGTGTAGTAGGGAACTTCCCAATATACCTGTCATGGCAGAGTGAAGTATTAGGTGAACTGGGAGTAAGTGTGTCTGTATTTCTGTCACAGTCTTGCTACAAATTAACATTGAGACTCAAAAGTGGTGCTTTGTGGCCATCCTTTCTTCAACTGTCAAAGCTGTGAGTTTTTACATTTCGTTTTGTCTCTCTCAAATTCTGTTTCCACTCAAAAGGCCATAGGTATTGTATTGAGTCTCATTCAAATGTCAGAGGTCATGCCTGCCTTTGGGATGGCTAACACATCGGTAAGAGGGGACCTCAGTTGAGGGATTGTCTTTATCACATTGGCCTGTGGGTATGCCTTTGGGAGCATTCTCTTGACTTCTAGTTGATTTGGGAGGGTCCAGTCCACTGTGGGTGGTGCCATCCCTGGTCATGTGGGACTGTACTGTGTAAGAAAGGAAGTTGTATACCAGCCTGGGAATGAGCTATTAAGTAGTGTCTCTCCACGGTCTCTGCTTCAGTTCCTGCTTCCGGGTTCCTGCTTGAATTCCTATCCTGATTTCCCCTGAGGATGGACTACAGTCTAGAAGCATAAACCAAAAAGTCATTTCCTCCCCCAGGTTGGCTTTGGCTAGTGTTTTATCATAACAAACAAAAGCAAATTAGATATCATCTTTGTCGTGATGAACATTTTCAAAGGTAGTACATAGAAAGTTTGAAATGTGGGCTCTATCACAGATTTTATCTGATAACCAATGTCTAGTGTACACATGGAGTGATAATGGCAATGATAATCTCGACTACCATTTCTTACACACTTCTATTATCCCGATAATTCACCAGGTACAACATGGCAAAGTTTTGCCTTGGAACATTTGGGACAAGGACTTAGGGTTATCATAACAGGAGGTTATGATAAAAGTGCTGCTAGCATCCAGTGTGTAGCAACCATGGATGCTGTTACATGCCCTGCTATGTACAGATCACACCTTTAGAAAAGAACTATGTGGCCCAGAATGCAGCGGAGAGGCCCAGATTTATGGGATCTCTCAGTACACTTACTGGTCCTAGAGGAGGTTATGTACATGTTCTAGCCAAGCTTCAGAAATATTAAGTAAATTCTTTACTTTTAGGATTTCATTAGGGCCAGAGTCTCTATAAACACTTTCCTTTAAAACGAAGGGACAGTGCCCAAGCCCAGACCTTTTCTGTTAGGCCACATTAGTTTCTTCATTTTCAAGAGAAGATTTTCTATCCTTTACCAGAAGTTTGTAGTAGTATATTTGGGTGGGGGTAGGCAGTGGGAAGGAAATAGGGGATTTGGAGATTTTCAAAAAGTTGAGGTATTATGCTTAAATGTAATATTTTTGGCAAAACTCTGTAGTCATAAGCAGTGTGGGTGAAATACAAAGTATATATTTAGACTTCAGTGTTGCTCATACATATGCATTGTTTTTAGATTAAGAATGAGAGCTTTTAGTTTCTGCTTCTCTTTGTAGCTTCCAAGAGCAATTTGATTTGCTCTTCTCTTGGGCATGGCAGTAATTTGTAGCGCTTTCTGGTTGTTGAGAAATTGGAGGCTCCTTGTAGGCACTTATGGATGAGAGTTTGCTTTCTCCTGGCAGTAAGGTGGTCGGGGCATTTTAAACCTGAAGTATAACAGACGCTAGAGATGTTATTGAAAAAGGCCAGCTTGCTCTGTGGGGAGAAAAGTGTGGCGAGCCCCACAAAGAACCTGCTTTGTTTTCATCTTTGGCCACTGATTTATCTTGTTTGGTATAAAGCCTGAAAGATCAATGTGATTAATGGAATGTTAGTGCTGGGGAAAGTTCATTTAAATGCCTTCATTTGAAAATGTGCATTTTATGAATGAAAAGTGTAGTTTAGGGACATTGACAAGACTCTTTCTTCTATAATGTTAATTTTTTTCATTGAAGCTACCTTTTAAAGTCATGTACTTTGGAAATTGTACACTGGAAAAGTGGAGTGAGCTGCCCTGTGCAGGCTTTACTTTTTCCCAGGTCTCACCTGTGCAGACATGGGGCTTTCTGAGGATTAGTGATAGCAGCTTCAGTCAATGACGAACACCTGGAGTAACAGCTGCTGCTTCCATGATTTACCCGGTGTGCCCTCTGTCAACCCATAGACTTAACGGAGAGAGGCAAAGATGGTCATGAAGATGTGCATGTACAACATTGGTCTATGAGGAGCTGAGGACGCTTATTAACGCCGGAGAGTGAGCGTTCCCAGGGAGCAGTACACAGAGATGTGCTCAGAGTGGCAGTCAAGTTAACCAAACACACAAGCCCCAGCTTCTCGCTGCTAATTTTCAAAGCATGAGCACTGAGGTCTGGGCCTTATTGTCTTACGCTGTCACCATTGTTTTTACAAGTATTTACTGACCTTTGCAATTTATGTCACAGGGGGAAAATGTATTATTGAGAGAAATGTAGGCTACTTTAAATGCTAGGAGTTCACAAAGAAAATGTGAAAAGATCTTAATTTTTAAAAATGGAATTTTCTATAGTATTCCAACCTTTGATTTCAACTGGGATTGTTTTTGTTATTATATTTACCCTTTTATGAAGCAAAGCTATTTCTGTGTTTCTTCAACATGTCAGTTCCCCAGAAGCCAACTTCAAAACCTATGGTTTCATTAGAGTTTAAATATGTTACAGTAACTACAGTATTTAAAAGCCCCATAGCATTCTAGCATAACATTTTATTTAAGGAAGAGATAAGGTGATGCATTTTCACAAGCACTTGAAAGATTCTGCTAGAATTGACTCTTTGGAGATGGTATGCACTTTTGCCGGTAGAAAAGACTCTGGCTGTCAGTGACCAGCTTGGGGAGAATTTTGACATGTGTCTCTATGAGGGCAGTTGTCATCTTCTTTAAGATCAGAATGATACTTAATAGGGTTATGAGGATTAAATAACACATGCTTTCTGGTGCATATTGGTTACATTGCTTAAAAACACCTTTGTTCTTCCCTTCTGTTAGGAGGAGTGGGTCTGGGGGATGGAGGGTGTCTTACAGGGGGACAGTGGCATGCAAAGGAAGGACACTGGGCTCTTGTTGGGTTCCAGGTCATTTCTTGGGGAATGCTAAGATAGGTGAATGCTGCAATATAGCTGGGCCCTTCGATAATAGTATTTTCATTTTAATTTTACATCTTGGATAATAAAAGGGAAAAACACCAACCAAACAAGAACAAAAAACCTCACTAGCCTCTGCTCCCACAGTGTTTTCTTATTTATTACATTCTAATCTGTGGCTAGAATTGGTACGAGAAGCTCACTAGTTGCCTTGATTTTTGTGGGCCTGCGGTTTCAGCTGTTCTGTAGGTTGAAGATCCCTCGAACCAGTATGAGCACACGGGAAGACCCTCACTTGAAAAATAAAAACAAAAACATCAGGAGGAGAAACAGGAGGGAGAAGAAGAAATGGACCTTTGTGTTTGGAAGGAAAGACAGCAGTGGAGCTATTTTTTTTTTAATTAAAAAATTTAAGGATTTGAATTCAACCTTACATATTCACAAAGATTTTTGCTAACTAGTTGAGGCTCCTCCATACCCACCCACTAATACATTGCTTTGAACATTTTCCCACTGACCCTAAAGGTATGACAATGGAAGATTTTGATACAGCGAGTGATTATTTTCTAATATATATAGCCTAATACTAATTACTTTGTAAAGTAACTCCAACCTTCAATAGGAATTTAAAGTGGAATCTGGTAGCTGTTCAATTTTGAATTTACATCATTGCCTAGTACTGCAAGAGGATGCAACCTCTTCTATTCAGATCCATTGTATCCAAGATGGCAGGGGGACAGTTATCAATGTAAGGCTAGACTCATGACTGCAATATTTTGTACCTGATAACTTCATCTTTGAATATTTTAAGTCTAAATAAATATGCAACCCCCCAATTTAAAATAGTTGCATTCAAAGTTCACTGGAAACAGAGTTGTTTGTGGAGTTTGAGACATTTTCCATAGTAACAATGTTAGGTTTCCAGGCCAACCCACAAAAGCCTATTTAAACCATATTGTATAATTTCTGCTCTAAAATCATCATAGGGCCCACACAACATATATCATAATAATTCTATTGGGAAAATGCTTTTAGTGTTTATCGTGGAATAGACAAGAGCTTGAATGAAGGTAAACTGGATGTTTTGAGATCCTCTTCCTATTTGGAAATGAGAATGACAGTATTTTATTTCTAATTGTTCCCTGTGTCTCCCAGGACCTGGATGAAGGCTCTGACAGTGGACAGGGCTTCCTCCTCGTGTGGAAATTAGAGTTACCATGAAAGCAAGAGGCTGCATAACCTGATAAAGAGTTTATTCTCTCATCTGATATGTCTAGAAGAGATGGCTTAGCCGGATTCAATGTCCTTGGCTTTGTGTTCTGTTGGGTTCTTTGAAATAGTTATAGCATCATGGTTATAAAAGTTATAAACGGCAAAAAAAAAAATACAGCCTTATATGAGAATTTTCGAAAGATTACAGAGTGAGGGGCCTCATTAGGAACTATTTCTCCAAATGCTTATTTCCCTTTATGTATGTTAGAAGTCACTTATTCACAGCCTACCTGGAACAAATCAGCAGGTATGTAATCAGATTTTGGGGAGGGCAGATAGTCTGAGGGTAGTACTGTTTGAGTTTTACAAAGTTGTAGTTCATCTTCTGTGAGCTGATGGCCGCCTTCCTTGAGTGTGGTTAGAGGTAACTTAAAATCTATTGACTAAGCAGAAGGTAGGCTATCTGGTGAGTGTTATCTAAGTCCTCCACCTTCCTTTTGCCATAGGGTGGTGGCCTGGGGCTGAGGCATGGTCATAATATCTGTTTCATTTTAGTTTTTCTGCAGCTCTGTGGTTTTGACAATCTCATATAATTTCCAGTTTAGAAATCTAGTCTATAAAATAATGAGCGGGTTGGATTGACTTATTGCTTGGTTTATATATTCACAATGTGTCTGGAGCCCTACCTGATGACAAGCAGTGCCATATTTTAGCAAAAGAGGACACTACAGTGGCGCCTCAGCAGACACCCCAGCTATTGTTTCTCAGTAATTCCATGTGTGAATCTATGGACCTGGTGAAGGTATGAATTTTCTAGTAGGGATGGTATGCTGGCTAGATCTTCTGATAGTGTGACTCTAGGAAAATTTATGGCTCTTTTTCTTTATATCATTTCTTTTCTTTACCTTTGAGAATCAAAGAGTTTGATATGTTTGTCCTGCCCCCAACTATTATTTCTTACAAGGTTTCCATATTTCCATCGCTTATTCTAGAACAACAGACAAGGTCATGACATTTTTTCCTCCATATTTCTGTAACCCTTAAAGAGTAGAATCTGTTTTCTTAGTTTAAAAAACTATATAGAGTATTTTTTTTTTGAGACAGGTCACTATAAAGCCTTAGTTGCAATATATTACTGAAAGCAAGGGGAATTGAGGGGGGTTGGCTGGAAGGAGATTTCCACCTTCCCCACTTTTTCTTAGACTTATAGAGGAAGATATAGGTGCATAAAGGCAGTGTGTCTTGTAGAAGGAAGATCTAGGCGCAGCCAGATGAAGGAGGCAGAAGACCAGTGTCTGGGACAGCTAGGACATACTGTCAACGAGGCCACTGCCCATCCTCTATGCTCCGTCTTCACTCTTCCTATTCCTACTACAGGGATGCGTCCCTGCTCTGTCTACAGCATGGGTGCGGGTGAGCCCCAAAGCCTAGAGGAAATGGGCCTGTGAAGGCAGCAGGTCTGCAGGCTCATGAAGAAAGGATGGAATGGGAAGGCGGTGATGGCAGAGAAAGCTTATACAGGTAAAGAGAAGTGATCCAAGTTTCTGGATCCTTTCGAATCCCTGTTTTCAAGAGAAGATATATATTGAAGCCAGGTGAAGCATGGGAGCCCTTTGAGGCATGCAGACAGTGAAGGGTTGTAGTCTGGAGCATCTGTCTTCTCCATCTCAGAAGCTATCATTCTAACAGCATTTACTCTGAGCAAGAGAGGAGATATTTTAGGCTTTCTGGGACCTGAGTTCTGTGCTGTAAGTGCTTTGGTCTTGAAGGGGGAAAGCAGTCACAGATAACGGCTAAGCGGGGCCACGGCTGTGTTGTAGTAGCACTTTGGCTTCGGACAACTTCCTTATATTTTCTTTAGTGTCAGAGTTTTCATGTATCATAAAGTATTTATGTTTTGATTTTCTCCCGCTTAAGTTACGAGCACCACGAAAGCTGCTGTCAGTGTAGGCTTGTGCTGCAGTTCCAGCTGCCAGGCTGTCTTTCATCTGTTTGTCTACCTCCTCTCATCCATCTCCTTCTTCTGTTGTCTGTGAACAAGAATTTGATTCTGTTCACTCTGCACAGGAGTGCTTATTCACGTAACCAGCTGCTCCAAACACATGCAAAGGACACAGACTCTGGCACTTACTTTTTGTTTTCTGAGTTAAAGTTGAACATGATTTAAATATTTCATTATTTTTAAAATGCTATATTTTAATATAATTCCTTTATAATATAATGTAATTCCTTTACAAAAATTCCTTATGGAAGTATAATACATCCAGCAGCAAATGATCATGGATCTCGTTAAGATCCAAAACCCACACACAGGTGAGTGCCAGCTCTGGGTCAGCTCTTGCATTCTGAATAAGGCACTTGTTTCTTCCGAGTTGGACTAGTAGGGCACAGACAGCTGTATATTATTGTTTATGAGCCTTATCCTTTACTTCAAGTCAAGTGTTTACTCCACTCCTGAACTTAATTAGCAGCTAAGAGCTTTGTGCTTTGTATTTTCAGGAGGCATGTGATTTGTTCATTAGTTCAAAAGCAGATTAATTATTATTATATCTTTAGTCACCATCTGTAAACATCTATACTGGTGAGCTCTCTCCTGCTGAGTTACCTTGAAATGCCCTGTGGTGTTTTATTAGCTTTCAATTCTGTGTTTATTACAGTTGGCTGGAGATTTTTCAATTTATTTTATTGGCTACAGAAAACCCCATCTTTCTGTGGAAATTGTCGATTTCCGAGGTTAAGGAGTTTACTGGTGATGTCTATCAATTAACTGTAGACATTTTTGCAAATGAATCTGAGTTTTCTGTCTGAGTTAGAGATAATAGCAGCTCAATTATAAAGTAAGATTTTAAATACTGTTTCTATCTTCTGGGTTCAGGGAAGAGTAATTGAGATTAAAATTAATAATCCTAATATAAAAATGACTTCCCAGTTCAAGTGAGCCTTAGACAGAATTATTAAACACAAGAGGATAAATAAATAGCTATGGGTTCACACTGTCTAATTTTGGTCTTGTAATGAGTTTTCTGGGTTCCAAGTGGATCTCAGCATTTGAAGAACATGTACAGGGTCCATACTGGGTCCAGGCTATGAATCAGAGTGTGTGTGACTTGGGACTCTATGCTGCTGTCTCCCTCTGTAAGTCTTGGTTGGCAGATGAGTTTTAGGAAACTCAGTTAAATTTAAATTTCATCCCAAGAACAAGAATTTTGGAGTATAGCTATGTCCCATGCAATATTTATAACAAATTATTTCTCCTCTTTGTGAAATTAAAGTGAAGTGAGCATCCTGCGGGGTGTGGTGAGATACACCTTTACTCCTAGTGCTCTGGAGGTAAAGCAGTCAGGACAATCTGGGCCACTTAATGAGTTCTAGGACAGCCAGGACTCTACAGAGAGACCCTGTCTCAAATAACAAAACAAAACACAACAACAACAACAACAAAAACAAAAGTAAGCATCCTGTATTATTATTTTTTCCTTGTAGAATCTGGTGTCCCTGCTTCTTTACCTTCTGTCTCCTGGTTTCTCTAGGTGTTAAGGCTGCCCAGGGAACTAACTAGCTCTGGCCTAATCCTAGGTTTTGCTTCTGGGATTTTAAGTTTAGTTGCTCAGGATTGTTAACTGAGAACCTAAATCCTTCTGATGTTCAAAATATCCAGTGTTTAATTTAATAGTGAAATAACTACGATTAGCCTGTTTATTAGTGCTAACAGTTTCATGTACTAAATTTTGCAGATTATGTATTTATTTAATATGAACTGTTAATATCAATGCAAATAAGTGTCCAAACCCATAACTTAAAACCCCATGCAAAGAAAATGAAATATTTTTGAGCCATTATTTTAGTTACTATATTTTGATGCTGTGCTGGTCCTTAAAGAACCCATTTTGTGAATTAACTATTTTAAACTTCACCTAAAATTTTACTGTTAATCGTTACTGTTATTTTTGCTCTGATTCCTGTGTACATAATTTACAAGCATTTTTTTGTGCATTTTATAACACAAATTGCCAGAATACTTCATAAAAATCTAGTGTACAGTTGAGATCTAATCATTCTTGAGCTGTATTTTCAATTTTAGCCAAAGGTAAAGCTTCTACAATAGTTTTTCATATTTTGTACACTCAGAATACAGCCGCAGATGTCAGAGTTTCCTGCGTCAGAGAACCTAACCATATACCCAGCTTAGCTTCTCCATGGGTGGGTCCGGACCAGTGCTAACTCCACAGAGACAAACTGTAGGAAACTTAATTCTTTACCCCAAATGCTTGAGACTCTGGGCTGCAAAACCAGTGGAGATAATGAAAACAAACATTGACTGTATAGTTATTATAGGGAATTTAACTGGGGCCTGTGGTGGTTTGAAAGAAAATGGCCCCCAGAGGGAGTGGCACTATTAGGAGGTGTGGCCACCTTGGAGTAGGTGTGGCTTTGTTGGAGGAAATGTGTCACTGTGGAGGCGGGCTTTGAGGTTTCCTATATGCTTAAGTCATGCCCAGTCTACTTCCTGTTGCCTGGAGTCTTGGCTCCAGCACTGTACACTTGTACACTTGTCTGCCAGTACACAACCATGATGATAATGAACTAACTGCTGAAAATGTAAGCCAGCCCAAGGAATTGTTTTTCCTCTATAAGAATTGCCATGGTTATGGTGTCCCGTCACAGCAATAGAAACCCTAACTATGACAGGGTCCCAAATATTTTGGGCCAGTGAGTAGAAGCAGTGTGCTAATGATGATAATATGGATACAGTATATCTAATCTCCAGGGACCCCAGCTTTCCCGTGTGTGAAGCACAGTGGAGGCAGAGGGATGGTCTCTGATTTCAGTCACCCTGTTACTGGCTACAGCAGCATTGGGGAGACTCAACTGTAGGTTGAGAAATTCAGAATTTCTACTCTGGAACACAGTATGTGTAAGTGATGGTTAGAAGCGTGTCAATCATGGGTAGACCCTGGACAGAGAAATGGTAGCTCCAGGGTGTTCCCAAGGTCTCTGCAGTCAGTAGCACTCTGAGATTAGCTAGTAGACACAGAAGGGATAGGAGAGGATTTGACACCCCATTTTGCCTACATTACAGGGTTATGTGTGAGAGCTGCCTAACGAACCTTTGTTTGTGCCATGTTTCTTTATTCTTTATGATTGACGTATCTGAGAGTTGATCCTCTTTCCTTCCCTTCCCCTTACCTACCCTCCTCTTTATCTTAAAGCTCTGTCTCCCATTCCTTTCCTGCCTTTTCTTCTTCCCTTACCATTCCACCAGGACAGACCAAGACTCCTAGGTAATCTTCTAAAGATGATGTGTTTGTTTTCCTCTCTTTGAATTTCATTTTAACAAGAGAACAAATGAAAAGCATGTCCCCGTCTTCAGGAAATGTCGAGCAGAATGTTGCTGTGAAAGGCAGGGACTTGAGTCCCACCGTTTCTTTCCTTTGCTGTTTGTGTGGCTATTGCAGAAGACCTTGCAGCTAAAATCTGTATTGCACAAGCCTTACTGAGTGCCTAGATTTTTTTGAGTACTGAAGTTTTGATTGGAAATGCTTTAAACTCATATGTACTGCATGAAGCACTTCTTCACGTGCCCAGCTAGATTTGCTTTTGTTCTTTTTTCTTAAAAGAAAAACAGTTTTAGCATTGAAATAGCATGACTTTTCATCGCATGCTAGTGGCTAAGTTCATTGCCAAAAGAACTTGCTTTATTCATCTTTTTATCACTAATAGTCTCATTAATGAGTAGCCTTTTAGTGAATTTTTATTAAACTAATGTAACTGAAAGCATGTACACATAAATTTAACCATTTTAATTTGACTTAAGATTCTGTCTAATTTTAACAAGATGATTAAGAATAAAGAAGATGAGACATTTGACTTCGTTATATTGATTAAAATGTCTTACCTCCCATTTATCCATTTTGCATATTAAATTATCTCTAACTTTGAAGTCATGCCATGCATTCCTTGTGTTGTCTAGTTGTTAATTATTAATTTTCTTATTTACCCAGTGGATGCTTTTTCCATACATTTTCTCTGAACTTTCCGAGGTCACAAAACAGATGTAGTTCTTACTGTCATAAGGAATGCAGTCACTGGAGGAGAAAGCAATTGAAAAGCAAACACAGATGAATATATAATTGAACACTGAAGTAATTGTTAGGAAGGAGAAAATCGGAGCTCAGAGGAGGAATCTCTGTGTTGCCTTTTGTAGGCTGGATGTATTTAAATTCTTTGAGGAGGTAGAATTAAGCTGGGCAATCAATTGAGGATGGATAAGGCTTGACTGGAGAGAAAAAAACAAACTAAAACAAAACACTTGGTGTAAAGAAGACCAGGCCTCACTACATGGTGGATACCAATTCACTGAGGTGGGAAAGGCTGTGTTCTCTCAGAGGTATGAGAAGAGGTTTGAGAGGGAGCCGTTGGGGGTGGTGAGGGTGGGATTCCTCATACACTTACTAAATAACCCCTTGCATTTGCTTTTCTTGGTGCTCTATTTACCATCATGTGCTTGTCTTATCGCTTTCCTGAGCTGTAATTCTCACATCATACAATTCACTCATTTAAACTACATGATTTCGTTAGTATACTCTCGAGAGTATTATGACCATAACCATAATGGTGGTCAGCCTATGGACATTTTAATATTTGAATATTCTCCTCTCTCCACCCATTGGCAACTGCTATTCTACTTTTTTGTTTTTTAGAATGATCTGTTCTGCCATTTATGTATGTATGTATGTATGTATGTATGTATGTATGTATGTATGTATTTTGAGGTGTTAAGTAGCCCATGCTGGCCTCAAATTGCTATGTGGCTAAGGCTGGCCTTAAACTGCAAACTGCTTGCTGGTTCTCTTGCTTCCACCTCCTGACTACTAGGGTTGCAGGCTTTATCACCATACCAAGCTCTGTTCTAACCATTTTGTATACTTGGAACCATATCATATATTCACTTTCTTCTTGTTCTTTGCTCCACAGTCATTGAAATTAGGGACTTATCTCTTTCATCGACTCACTTGTCCCTGTGATGATACTTCTTTTGTTTTGTTCTGTACCATCCATAGCTTCCAAATTTAGAGCAGTTTCCAAATTGCTCAACAAAGAGGTAAAAACTCTCAGTGATAAAAAAGTTTCCTCTCTTGATATTTATGTGTTTGGAAATCTTTACTGATCATGATTTCATTTTCTCTTGCCTGGTATTGAAATCTGATTGCTTTTACCTTTATGAGGAATGGCCAGTGAGCTTTTGTAATCTAGAGTAGACATTTTCTAGGAAACTTCAATGCCCAAGTAAACAAGAGACAACCGGGAGAGTGTTTGTTGGTTGGATTTTGTGGCACTATGTGGATATAGTAGAGCCTTAAGAGGTATGCCAAGAGGAAGGAAGCTGTTACTGGTGATGTGCTCTAGAAGAGAATAATATGTTCCTACCCACTTTCCATGTCTGCATCTGCTGCTTGGCCACATACAGTGAAAAGACTGCCTTGATGATGTGTTTGCCACTGGCTCAGAGTGACTGGGCTAAGAGACCACAGGCCAAAACCTCTGAAAGTGAGCCAGTAAGCATTCTCCTCTAAGTCGATTTATCTTAGATACCTTTTGTAGTATTGAAAAACTAACTGATGCAGACAAGATGTGTTTATAAGTTTGAGATGGTAGGTATAAAAGACAAGTAACCAGTCCAAAGCTATTTTTTGAAGGTGGAACCATTTTAAAAATGAAGCAACAATAATTATATGTTCAATACCTGAACTCTGAAGTGTTGGTGGATTCATTGATAGCTGTTAGAGTTACTTGGTTGCTGGCTAGCAGCCAGAATCTGCCAAAAATTAGATTTAGGAGACCATTTGTGTAGGAATTCCACATGTGCTGTTGGGTCAAACCTGAAGTAAATTCTATGTCTGTTCTGGGTCAAAGCCTTGGCCAGCGTCACTACCTCCCTCTCCTAATCAAAGAAGGAACTAAACTGATGTAACAATCCAGGGAGGGGAATGAGAACAAGCTCTGCCTGTATGAGGCAGTGAGAAATTTCTCCTGCAAAGGACTTCTGACACTTGCCCTCTACTTAGGGGGGCTGCTTTTGATTACTCACCCTTGGTCTTTGCAATCTGACCACTGAAACATTTAGAAACTATAGCTGTAATGGTTGATGATTTGAGTCACAATTTTAAGAAACTCCTTTCTCCATTTTGTTTTGGGTAAGGAAGTGTCTGGCATCAAATGTATCCGAGCTGTTTTAACTAAAGGCAACAGATAGGTTATGGAGACTCACCACTTGTTCTTTGGGCCAGGTAGTAATTACAGACTTGGGGGACCCAGAGTTGAATGCGTTCCCTTCCTCACACCTTCACATGCCTCTTTGTAAAACTGTATTGCGTGCTCATTTGCTTCTCTTTCTTTGCTCTCAAGTCATAGCAATTAAGTGCTTTTTCTTACCTTCAGTGTGCCAACGTGTCCCATTGACATTCTTTCTTTTTTCTTTAAACAATTAGTAGCTTCCAAATCCACAATGGTCTCCAAATTGCTAAGTGTAGAAGTAAAAAGAACTACATTCAGGTGTTTAGAAATGCTCCTAAAGTTGTTTCAATATGAGGGAACAATAGGGAAAATATTTTGTCATTTCTGAATATATTCAAAAATTGTGATTGAAGTTCTTAGCCTGTTCCTTATGGTGATCAAAAAAGAATTGTTCTCTGAATTAAGTAGAAGAAATGAATCATTTTCAAAACATACAACATGTCCTTTCAAGAAACATTCAAAGACTCACTTGGAAACATAAGTGACATTGACTAAGTTCTTTGGACTTGTCTGGCCTTGGTTTTGTTATCTGTGGAATGAAATATCTGTCCTACGTTGGTCTTTTCCTGGGAGGATCACGGGAGAGTGATGGTGAGGAACATCCTTCTCAACTGGGATTGTTTCTTTATGTTAGAATCCCAGTGCACCCCGCTTTCCCTCTGAGTAAGAGACCTTGTTTTTCTCTTTGGCCTGTTTTGCATAGCATTCTAATGTTAACACTCTTTAAAGATAACTCAGAATTAAATCAACTGGATTACTTGTGGGTCCTTCTGACTCTCATATAGATGAAACTGTTCTCTGTAGAAACAGCTATGCCAGTTGTCTGTCATTGAAAACACATTTTGGGTTGTCTTTCTCATCCTTACTTCACCATCTTTAGCTTCTGACACACATTGCATTGGAAATTAACACAAAACAGAGATATGAATTGTGGTGTAAAACATAGCTTATATCTCAGGTTTGTGCCAGGCATGCCAGTAAAAACAGGATCAGTCACAGAAACTATTATAATCTTTGAAAATATCTAGACTCCATAATAAATTAGAGCAGTACATCCCTTCCATCAGCCTCATAAGAAAATAATCCCAAGCTTTTAGTTAAGCACTAGTGTTGTTCTGGATGACATCTGAGAATTGTCATACAGCTCTGAGATGAGAAACAGCATGACTTCTTGTCAATCTAGGGACACTTGGGGGCTTAGTTGGGGAGATTTGGAATCAACTTATACTTAGAAGTGTATAAGCTCTAGCTTTTTGTTATTATCCCCTGTCTTATTTTTTTCTTTTAGGATGGACACATCACTCAGTAGATATGAATATTTTATTTTAGCATTGTTCATGTGAGCACCCTTTTAAATGGCTTGAATGATACAGTTTTGTTGGTTATTTTTGGGTTTAAAATGGCACTTGAGACAGATAACCAAAAAACATAAAATGGAAAAATGATTTTTTATAGAAAAAAAAGGAAGGCAACATGTTTCTGTAAATGCTTTCATGTCACTTATGCTGGGAAGAGCCGCTTGACTGTTGGAAGTTGCCATGGGAAGCACGCTGCGTTTCCGTGGCGTTACATTTTACTCTCTTGTTTGCTTGCTTGAAGTTATTCTTTAAGAGATAGCTGTATCTACACATGTGTGCATCTGCCTGTGCACATATGCGCATCTCCATGCATCCATTCGTTCCTTTAATGCTCCAGTGCGGCTTCTCATGCAGTCCAGTAGAGGGAAACTTGGCTTTGATGTTGGGGTTCACCTCCAGCGTCATATAACGGAACTGGATCATTATAAGCATGTTGGAAGTTTCCTGGGGTGTGATGTGCTGGCTCCTGACACTACACTCTTCTTTGTGCCCATGGTGTGGGTCTGTGCCAATGTCCAGGTCTCTTTGCGAGGAACTTGACATTTCAGTCCATTCTCTGTGGCTGAGTATTGCCTACTCTCTATGTGATTCAGCTGGATAACAAATTACTTTTCATTAATGTCATGGTATATTTTAATTAAGAAGCATTATTAAATTATTTATAGGGAATAAATGAGCCATTGGGTGACCATTAAAAACCTCTCTGTAGCGCTGATCCATCAAGACCAATATAGCTAGGGCCTAACTTCCACCTTAGCTGCACTTATGCCTGTCATTACCAAAATTCGTGGGTTGAAGACAGCATCGGATTCTCATGTGCCACTCTATTTGAAGCAGTAGAAAGTGCATATGAATTTTTTTAGAGGTAAAAATTAGCTACAAGGACTTCAAGAGGCAAAAGGATCACGTGTGAGTTATCAGCATAGCAAACAGTGTCTCTTCCTTAAGCCCCTGGCGTGATTCTAAGTCATATCAGCGCTGCTCACCCTCACCCATGCCTGTTACCACCCACATCTAAGGGATTGTTGACTGAGACCAGAAATATTCTTCTAACTTTGTTTGCTACATTAGAAATTTCAGAGGGAATTCTTTTCATCCAGGGAAAGGAGAATCAGGCCAGTTTTGAGAATCTAAAAATAAAACTATGCAAAACTGTTTTCAGAGTGGAATTCATTGGCATTTGTTTCTATGCCTGACAGCCCCTTAGAATACAGTATTGAATCAAACTGTGGCTCTGACTTCAACAGTTTTCTTAGAGTAAGAATGTTGACTGGATTTTTTTATATATATTGACGGATCTAATTTCACTCCCAGAGCTTAATAGTAGTAGAAATAACATCAATGATAGAAATAATATATTGAGTTTGAAATGTGTGTCAGAATCGGTACTGTTATTTCATGTATATTTTTTCTTTAAATAATGTTACCACCAATAGAATTTAAATTATAACAAGGTAGAAGAGGTCTTAAAAAACTGACAAAAATAAAAAGTCCTGTTTTGGGAAAAAAATTTTTTCCCCTGAAAACTTTTTTGATGAGGATTCTGGGGTACTGTGAACTAGTTCTTCACTAGCCTGTCTGATTCCAGTAAAAGCTCCATTCTTATTGATGTTAAGACTTCAGGGTGAGGTAGGTGTTTAAAAGGTAGTGTAGAAAAGGATAGAGAGTCCCTTAGTTTCTCTGATAGATGGAGATGATGGGGAGAGAAAGGGAGCCACAGAATGATGATGCTGAGCTTTCAGGAGTAAGTGTGTATATGTTGTGTGTGTTTGTGTGTGAGAGCGCACATTCATGTGCATATATGCATGCACAAATTTGGGTTCTTGGCACACATAGGTACAATGTTAGAGAGAGCCAAGCAAACAGAGTGTGGCAGGCTGCAGCATCTCCAGGAACTTGTAGCAGGCAAGGGAGTATTACTGTGAACTAGCAACAGCCAATGGATTAAAGAATCAAGGGTATTTCTTTGTGAATCTTGCTAGGCAGGGAAATGCTCAGGAAAGTTTTTCATATTACACAGTAAGAGATTGAGGGGGAGAGCTGACCCAGTAGTTAAGAGTGCACACTTCCCGAATCCAGTTCCTAGCACCTACATTATTCTAGTCTGTTTTCTGTTGCTGTGATAAACACCATGATCAAAGCAACTTGGAGAGGAAAGAGTTTATTTTACAACTCCCAGGTCACACACCATCACTGAGGGAGTCGGAGCGGAGCAGGAAGTCACAGGAGGAGACTGGATCAGAGACTGTTGAGGAACGCTACTTACTGGCTTGCTTCCAGGTTCACATTCAGCTGCTTTTCTTATACGGCTCAGGCTACTTGCCTGATTCTGCCTATGTGGGTGTGATGGGCCCTCCTGTAACAATGAACAATCAGGAAAATACCCAAAAGACACGATCACAGGGTATTCTGATGGAGGCAGTTCCTCAATTGAGAATACCTTTCCCGATGTTGTTCTAGGTTTGTGTCAAGTTGACAGAAACTAACCAGTTCCCACATTAGACAGCTTACAATTGCCTGTAACTCCAGGGAAATCTGAAACCTCTGGAGTCTTGGAGCAGCTGTACCCATGTGGCTGCACCCACACAAATACACGTAATTAAAAATAAGAATAGTTTTGAAAAAGTTTGAGGAGGAAGAAAAAAGAAATACTTACATGAAGCCCTTCACCCAGGGACAGGGCAGGGATGTATATCTGGTTTTTCTTAATACATAGCCCTTGATTGTCTTTATCACCTACTGATGACTTCCTAAGATTGTGATTTCTATTATGAGAAACAGGAGATCCCAGCCAATACATGTCAGGAGAATGTCTGTTCCCTAGATGTTCTAGTAAACTTCTAGATGTGGCTACAAAGTGGGTTACATTGTTTTTAATGACATATTTTAGGGAATGAAGATTAGAAATATTAAATATTTCATTTCACCAGATATTCTTGCCACTTTCATTATAATCTTGATTTGTTATATTTGATTTTATCCCTTGCTCTTAACCTCTTAACTGTCACTGGGATGTATGCTGCTTTATTTAACACACACACACACACACACACACACACACACACACACACACACACACACATACACTGCTTCACTATGTGTGATATGGGCAGAAATAAATCGGCAGGTTTTAGTGTTTTCTTGTGTGTTAAGTTGTGTGAGACACATACAGTGGGTTCAGCAGTGGAACTCCACGTGAACCCACACACCAGTCTTTGAAAGTGTGAAGAATGCCATCTTTTAGGACCAAAAGGGATTTTGTGGATGTGATTAAGGGACTCAAACTTAGGAGACTGTTCCGTATTATGCAAATGTGCCCTGAACACAGCCATGTATATAACAAAGGAGGTGGGAAGGCATTTGACAGATACAGAAGAGGAGAGGGAAGTCTGACCATGGGATCAAAACCTGGTGTAACAGTGGAGCTCTGTCTACCAGGCACAACACGACCATTGCCATCTTGACTCAGCATAGCTGTGATGACTCTTGTAGGAGATGGTGTGGGTCACCAGACCCTCAGAGGAGATCCTAGTCACATAACTGTGCCCATTACGCATGGTCCTGGGGTAGGTACCAGAGTGTACCGGAGACAGAAGAGTGCCAAGGTGAAGCTGTCGGTGATGCAGCGCTCACGAGTCACCCGTGCCTGGTGGGGCCTGTCAGGGATGTAGCTGCCTTTGAGTCACCGGCATTCCTGTAAGGAACCCCGACAAGCTGGGGTCATCTGTGGTGAATGGACATTCCTTCAAGTCCCCAGGAAAAGTCACACAACAGAGGGCTGTTCCTGAGGCCCCAGAGGCAGTGGGGCCTTAGGGACACATGGGGAGTAGCCTGGTGTGAGCCCCCCAGGTCTGTAAAAGCATAGGCCTGGTTGTCTTAAGGAGGCACATGTATGGTAACTGACTACAGTCCCCACTGGAAAACAGCACAGCCCTGGGTGGAAACCTGAGGCCTCAGCCAGCCCAGCCTTCGGAGAAAGATAGTGGCAGAATGCAAGGTCCTTCCCCCAAAGCCAGGCTACTCACTGCCTAGATGAAAGCCAGCCTTACTGAAATGAAGTCTGTAAGCATCCAGAGCTTTTACCTGGAAGAGAGAATCTTTGATGGGAAAGCAGTCCTCTGCTCAGAGATTCTCAGTAACAGGGACATGGCCTTCATCCTTTAAGCAAAAACTAGAATTGCCTAAAGAGACCAAACATTGTGTATTTTCTTGTATTTTTAAAGAATTATACAATTAACACCATATACATTATTGTATAATATTTTCTCCCTGAGTCTAAAATTTATGAAATATATACCAGTTTCTTCCGAAGTTAAAATTTCCACTGCTCCTGGACTAAATCTGGATGTCATTCCATCTCTTATTCCATTGTTCCAACTCAAGTAATCAGAATTAGGAAATTGCAACATTTTATATTATTTAGGAGAAATTGTTAGTAATTTTGTCTAGATAATTAATGATTGAAGAGCTTTATTTAGCCATGCCAATAATCAAATCCTTTAAACAACGACAACAGTTTTGTGAGCTATTTCTTGGTATGTAATGACAAGTACAAAGTATTTTACATGCTTCTGCCACCAAAGAAGATTAGACATATACATACATCTATGTGAATGCACACATGCACACATATGTTCAAGAACACACCACACACATACACACACACACACACACACACACACACACACACACACACACACACACACGCTTGAGGACATACACACCCTGCTTATTCTGTATGATTCTTTAGTAGTAGAACACCTACCTACAAGCAATGCTGACACAACATTTGATGTAGACGTCATTCACATTTTGAATGGGAACTCAAGCTGTTATTTTTTTAATGGAGCAGCTACAATGGAGTTTGACTTCCTGTCACTTCATAAAGCTAAATTCTCAATGGACAACATTTTTGTTTGGACGAGGCCAGCCACTATGAAAACAAGCCCGTTCAGCCAGTGAGGAGTGTGTGCCCCGATTAGCTAGGAAGCCGCACCAGGCTCCGAGCATTTAAAATGGAGCTGAGGACCCTGCTGCAGTACAGCTTCTGTTGTTCAGTAATGAGTATTTGCAGAGTCCTTTCAAAAGGAAACTGTATTGTTCCCTTGCTAGTCTCAGTACATCTGAGTGAGGTGATTATGGTTTCTAAAAAAGCACCTTCAGGATGGCAAAAAAATTATCTATTTGAAAAGGTTTTCCCTCTATGTCTGGTGATAAATTTAAAAAATCTTAAACATTTTGAGAACATCTTAGAAAAGGTTTAAAATTATCTGAAAATCCTGCCTTTGATCCCAGGTGCATGGAGTTTAGAAGCCCCTCAGAGCCTGCAGGAGAGCTCTGCTTTCTAAGCTGCTGCTTGGGCAAGAAATTCTGCAAAGCAAACACTTCAAAACTTAGGTGTTCAGAAAGGAATACTCGTCCAGGGGAGACAGAGCATCTCTGAATAAATAGGGCAAATTTTCATGATGCCAGAATATTGTGTAGCTGAGGAAACAGTCTAGTTCATCATATGAGTTTGTAAACGGCTGATGCATTCAGAGCCCATTTGGGTGTTGTGATGGACTGACTACAGAGCTTTCCATGGCGACAGCATGGGGGAGGGGTGGGGCTTGTTTGCTCCTTCTTTCTGTGTCTCTACACCCTTTCTAGTGGGGCGTGTCCTCCCGTTCTTCACCTACTGGAAGGACCGCAGTCTTCTTTCTGCTCCAGGATGTTATTTACTGGCTCATCTGCTGTGCACCTCCATATCTTAGTACAAAGTGTTTCGGAACACAAGGGGCAATATTGTGAGGGAGTCTAGCACACCCATCAAACAATGCATAGAGTTGATCACACCCCAACTCACATGCAGTCTAGCATGTGCATCAAGTATTATTATGTGGAGTCTAGCACACATTTGAACTAACACATGGGGTTGTAGCATACACCTTAAGTATTTCCCAGAGTCTAGCACATGCCTTAAGTAATTGCCTGGAGTCTAGCACTCATGTCAAGTATTGAATGGAGTCGCATACACATCAAGTATTGTGTGGAGTCCAGCACATTTGTGAAGCATTGCATGACATCTAGCACACACATCAGTTCCTGGAATCATAGATCCTTTATGGAATTGATTCTCATCCCTTATAGTGTTGGGACATCTCCCTAAATCCTAATTGAGTCAACACTTCCTACTGGAACTTGGATGATTGGCCCTAAGTAACCCTGTAAAGCAAGCATGCATGCATGCATTCCTGCTGGACCCCAACCTCTCAGCCCATGCTATTCACAGGTTTCTTGGAGAAGATGGAGCTCATCTTTTAAGTATCTCCCAATTCCCATACCTCTGTAAACATAATTTAGAGATACAGATGTTAGATGTGTCTTAGTTAGGGGGCTCATTACGGTGGCTCAGCAGATAAAGACAATTGTCACCAAGCCAGATGACTTGAGTTTGATCCCAGAAACCCACATGGTGGGAGAAGAGAACTGTCTCCAGTAAGTTGTCCTGTGGCTTCTATGTGCACACCACGGCATACACACCCACACACATGCACTCATATTCACACATCGTCAAAAGCAAATATATGGAAGTGTCTTAATTTGGCCCAATTAAACTGTACCCATAAAAGATAATGTCAACTATGAGCAATTCTGAGGGGCTTCTCACCCTTTCACATCCACATCAGCAATTCATATTCCTCCCTGAGGTTCTGCTGTCTGTTAAAACGGGTGTTTGGAGATTAACTACTGGAGTCATGGAGTGCCCTTGTGTCATTATTTGGATAAGATCCACATTACTGCATGGACGCTGTTACTTCCTCAGCTGTCCCCTGCTTTGAGTGGGAAGGACCAGTATGACTTGGTCCTTTCTAGGACACTTATTGCTGTTGTTAATGAGCAAGTAGTAAATACCAGGAATCATTTTCTAATAAGGAAATGAGCTGTGCTAGCTGTGAACCCCTTCCCATGCACTTGATTGCGTTCAGACATTTTGGAGAAAATTCTATGTTGCTTGAGGTCAGTCTGCTTGTGAGGATGCAGGTTTTTTTTTTTTCTTTTTTTTTTTTTGGTTTTTCGAGACATGGTTTCTCTGTGTAGCTTTGCGCCTTTCCTGGAACTCACTTTGTAGCCCAGGCTGGCCTCGAACTCACAGAGATCCGCCTGGCTCTGCCTCCCAAGTGCTGGGATTAAAGGTGTGCGCCACCACCGCCCGGCGAGAATGCAGGGTTTATGAGAAGTTCTGTTTGTTAGAAAAATGGTGGCAGAATCTATTTAATAAATTACACTGCCAATATTGTGAATGTATAAATAAGATAATTTGTCACTGTAATCAAGTGAAGATTAGTAGGAAGTAAGTGTACCATTTACTTTGCCTATTGATATGGTATGGTATATGGTTGGATATGAGTTAACATTAGAATAAAGGCTACACAAAACATTCTGTGCCATGTGACAGATAGCTTTATTTGTAGAAAACTACCAGGATGACATGGATCACTTGGGGGTGTTACTGCCCTTTCTGCTGGCTTTGTGAGGTGCATGTGTGTGTGTAAGAGTGCTGAGGGAGCTTAGAGGATGATATTAAGTGTCATTTGTGGGGCTCCATCATTTTTTGGGGGGGGCAGCCTTTTGTTGTCCTGGAACTCACTATGTAGGCCATACTGCTGGCTTTCCTTATGTAAAAATATGAAATCTCCAATTCCCCTAAGTCCAATATTGCCACACATGGTTCTGATTTTCCCAACTCTGGGGCATTCCAGTGGCAACGGTATAGTAAAACCCATGTTTTTGAAAAGGGGGAGTAAGGAAACTTTCTGATTATTAGTAGTACATGTTTCTTTTAGGAAACTGGAAGCTAAAAGAAGATGAGATGTGGTATTAGCTCTTAGAACAGTGAACCTGGATGTTTTTCCTCCCTGAGCTCGTGGGAAGGGAAGATCTGTTCCGTTTGCTGTTCCCATTCCTCACTCTTCCTTCTGTCCTTAAAGACACTTTGTGTTCACATGTCAGAAGCCTGGGGGCCGTCCTGGGCCTCCTCCTCTGGTACGATGGATACTACCTCTTTGTACATCTGGTTCATTTCCTCTGGTCTAGCCCTAGCTCTGTTTTTGGGATCCCCCCCCCAATTCCCCTTTTATTTGGAACCATGCAGTGGTGTCCTGCTCAAGCTTCCCTACTGTAGTGGAGCCCTCTCCCATTATATGTATCACCTGAGATCAGCTTATTCTTGTTTTTCTATATGTTAACCCAATGATACCATATTGTTTCAGATCTCCAATAACCCTGGCAACTCCCCTTTTCATCTTCTCCTCAGTCATATGACAAGAATTTTTTTTTTTTAAGACAGGCTTTCTCTGTGTAGTTTTGGTGCCTGTCCTGGATTTTGCTCTGTAGACCAGGCTGGCCTCAAACTCAGAGAGATCTGTCTGCCTCTGCCTCCCGAGTGCTGGGAGTAAAGGCGTGTGCCACCAACACCCGGCCTCATCCTTTCCCCCCTTATTTCAGCAGTATTTGTGCTTTGCTGTTCTCTACTCTTCTCCTAACTTGTTTGAAGTCTCAAGTCTCCAAAGGACTAAGAAATGAAACAGAAGTTCTTTGCAGGGCTTCATGCTTATTACAAATATATTTTCCAAATAGAATCTTTGTGTGTTTCCCTCTAGAATGCATCTTATCATCAGCACCCCTGGGAATTCTCTGTGTACACTAGTTTGATCTATGTGAAGTTTCTACAGTCTGTGGTCAATATGTAGACAGTGTAGAATTTAAGTCAGTAAATAATCCTGAACAATTATGTCAGGTGGACATCAGAAGAAGCACTACTTTTGCTGGATTTCATCTAAACAGTCAGTGGTATTAAAACCAGGCTATCTATCTTTGCCATTTGTTTCTGGTTCATATGAGGTAGATAGATAGATGTCATTGCTTTCATAATATAAGTCTTGTGGTGGTAGGTACAAAGAGGCAATGACAATGAATTAGATTAGATGTGGAGATAAATAGTTTGAACTAATAAATGCAGGTGATGTGAAAAGATTGTGTGAAGTCCTATGTTTTTAACTTGACTGTATTGTTAAGGTTGTGCAATGTCAAAAATACCATTGTATTGATAAGATGCATGCCAATCATCTGTTACCATGGAGCAGTAGTGAAGGACATGCATATTATGGGATGAAAGGTCTTAGGGCTAAAGCCTTATTTTAAATAAGCAGACGATATTTAATTAAACTTGGAAAGAAATATGTTAGAATTCAAATACATTACTGTCAGACATAATGAGGAGTCTTATCATTCTCCCTAAAGACTGACTGAAGTAACTAAGTGAATAGATGTTGTAAAGAGAAGTATTTTATCAGAGAAAGTCTGGATGTGGTTTCTCTGAGAGGCAATGGGTTTAGGTAGGAGACATCGAGCTGAGGTGAGTGGAAAATTTCCTCTTCAGGAAAGAGAAGCAGTCTAGGTAATTTCAGAAGTCCATATTGTTTTAAGTTTAAGGAACTTGTCCAAGGTAGACTGGAGGTAGCCCCTGTATGGGAGAAGATCCACCCAGAGCAAGAAACGTTCTTAGCAGAGGCGGCTGGAGAGAATGGCGTTTTTCTGGAGAAGGGACATTTAACAAACAGGTAATACTGTGACCTTGCCTTGGAGTGTCTTATACCAACTGGCTGGAGAAAAAGGAGCAGAAAGAAGAGAAAAGGAGCAAAGGGTCCCTTGGAGGACACTGACTGTAGTGTTGAGTATAGTGGGGCTCTACACAAATATAAAGCATTCATTAAAATGATAACCTGTGAGTCTAAGTGTCTGGCTGGGATATTCTTAAGCACTTGGTCCATTCATACCATAGTACATAAATTAATTGAAATAGTAATTTTCTTTCGGACATAATATGATGTCTTAATATTTAATATTCATAGTCATTGACTGAGATGTTAATTTATCTGGCATATTATATTTGCTTGACTTGGTCAGAAAAACGACAAAGGAGCCTGCTTTTCTCAAGGCTGCTCTCATTCCCACCTTTTGTGTTGTGATCAGCCCTTTGGGGGCTCAGGTGTTAAGTTGTATGCCACCTGAACTAAACAATTAATTCCCTTTTGCCAGCCTAACGGAAAAGGGGCCCTTGGTTTAGGTGCAGTGATGAAGCTTCATTTGAATAAGAATAGATCATAACAAAGTGCTTGTTCAAGTTACACACTGTTCTGAGATTCCTCTTGTGCTTGGTTTTGTTTTTTCTAGTATTTTATCCTCTTAGTGGTTCTTGGAGACCGGACCGTCTTCCAGTCCAGGGGGAGAGCAGTCACCATGGAGAGAGAGCCCCTTCACTTTTATCATCTCGCCAAGAAACAAAGCAGTCACATCCTGATATTTCCAAAACTCTCTGGGGCCTTTCACAGACACCAAAAAATAGGAAATCTTAAGTTTTGATAGAGATAAGGGAAGAATACTAAACCACAAAAAGTAGATTGATATTTTTCTTCTCTGTGTCTTTTAGTTAGTAGTTTTATTATCCTTCCTAGTGGGGATTGGCAAGGCTCTGTAGACTGTTACTCTGTCTAGTTAACTTATTTAAACACTGGTATTTCTAAATAGGCTGTCTTCCTTTTTTGCTAAAAGGTGATAATATCTGTACAATGGTCAGTTCCAAGCAGAACTCTCCATGCCTGGCTGGGCTTCTTTGGAGAACGGCAGAAAAAGTCCTTCTCAGTGTATATTACTTTCTGACTCTTTAGACTTAAGATGTAATTGCTTAATATAAAAGGAAAAATAAAGATTTCTTGCTTCACTGTGATTTGGAAAGTTATAAAATTTGATATTTATGGTTTTTTTTTTTTGCTTTGGGCAGTTTTGTTTTCTAATTGGCATGTTAATGGGGACACTTTCTTGGGTGAGATCATTTTTATGAACTTGGGAGCAATCAGTTTCCCTGTTTGCCAGTGGACACGTGGAAAGTACACCCATTTAACATATGTTGTTTATTTTTTTATTATAAGAAATTTTAGTGATACAGAAATTGTGAATACTAAATTTAGTAAATACCAACCCATTCACCAACTTTTCTTATTCCATTACCTTAAAACTCTCTTTTCCCCTTAGGAAGAAACCATTTAGGGTTCTTGAGTCCAGTGAGATGGGAAGCACTGTAAAGGCAAAGGCACTGCCCACCAAGCCAGACAACCTGAGTCGGTCCCTGGAACCCATGTGATGGAAAGAGAGAACAGACTTCCAAAAGTTGTCCTCTGACTGCTACACACTGTGGCATGAGTGTTCACACACGTGTATAAACACACGCACACACATACACACACTCACAAACAAATAAATGTAATAAAATATATATTTGAAGCATTCTATACATAATCTATTCACTCTGGAGTTAGCTACTATTCTGAACTTGATGTTTATCATTCTTATTCACTAATTCTTTTTTTAAATTGAAGATTTATTGTTAATATTTTTAATTATGTATGTGTGTTTGGGGTTATGTGAGTGAAGGTACCTGTGGTGCCCAAAGGTCTTGGGTTCCTGTGGAGTTGGAGTTATAAGCCTGACATGGTCCTGAGAGTTAAACTCAGGCTTTCTGGAAGAACACTGCATAGTTAAAACCATTGATCCATCTCTCTAGACCTCACTCATTCCTTTCATCTGCAATTATAAACTATTTACAAACATGCACATCATTCTGCATTTTACAAACATGCACATCATTCTGCATGCTTTTATATGACATGTGATTCATTCTTTAATTTGTTGTCAGTACAAAAGAGTTGAAGTATATAGCTGTAGGCCTGTTCTATTGATTGTTATATATAATTCAGTTGTTCCAGTTCCTTTGTTTTTATATATTCATTCTGCTTTTCATAGGCATATAGGTTGTTTCCAAACTTGCTGATTCTAGTAGTCTTACTGTGAGTATTATGACTTCCCCAAGAGGACACACGAGAGTTTCCCTAGGAGCAGATTTGCTGCACATTTGCTAGTGTCCTGTAGCTGCTGAGAGAAGTTTATTGAGTTAAAATTAAAGTGGTGGTTCTGGCAGGCCTTCCATTTTTTTCCTGAACCACCAGGAGAGAATCCATTTCCTCGCCTTACCCAGTTGGAGTGTGTGCCCTCTTCCCTGGACTCTGGCCTCACTCCAGTATCCTGAAGCTGTTGTGATGCATGTCTGACTGCTGCACAGTTGCAGGCCTGCCTGACTCATCTCTGTGTTCCTTTTATACTCTCAAGATCCTTGGGCCGAGAAGGTGCCCGGTGGGTAGCAGTGCTTGTCCGCAGGCCTGACAACCTTGGGTCCCACAAGGTGGTGGGAGAGAACTGACTCTTGAGAATAATCCTCTGGCCTCCACATGTGCTGTGGTACACATATGCACACACAGCAAAGTAAATAATAAAAATTGACAAAAAAAAAATCATGTCATGTGTGGTGATTCATGATTATAACCCCCATACTCAGGGGGCTGAGCCAGGAGCACTACTGTGAGTTTGAAGGCAGCCTGGGCTACCATTTGGAAGCTAGGCCAGCTAGAGCTACCAGAGTAAGACCATATTTCAAAAAAGTCAACAAATAAACTCTCAACTTGAATAATTCAGAATGGCCAGCCTAATCTGGAAACCATTTTACTGGCAACTTTAGTTCCACCTGCAACCTTAACTTTTCTTTGCCATGTAGGTAACATATGCACAGACCCTAGGAATCAAGTCAGAACATCTGGACAAGGCCTTCTTCCCCGGCCTACCTTGGGATATAGGCCATCATACATCAGCTAGATGACCCTGCCTACCATAGGATGTAGACCATTATACGTCAGCTGGATTATTCACGCAGCTATTCCGAATGGTACATGAACACCCTGAAGTGCATGTGAAATTCATTGGTTCCACATCCTGCCAGCAAAGGGATTAGGAGATTTTAAAACATCACCCAATTTGACAGGAGTGACTTGGTCACTCATTGAACAGCTTTTCATATGATTACTGGGGGAGAAGTTTCCTTTTTGCTCATGATTTATTTCTTTCCTTTACTATTTGCAACTTGCTCTTGTTTTCTTCCATTTTATTATTCATTTAGAGACTTTTTTTTTTTTTTTTTTTTTCCGAGACAGGATTTCTCTGTGCCACTTTGGTGCCTTTCCTGGAACTCACTCTGTAGCCCAGACTGGCCTCGAACTCACAGAGATCCACTTGCCCCTGCCTCTTGAGTGCTGGGATTAAAGGCATGCGCCACCACCGCCCAGTGAGATATTCTTTAAGCAATTTGGTTATACATTCTTTCTGGTTTTTTTTTTTTTTTTTTGTGTGTGTGTGTGTGTGTGTGTGTGTGTGTGTGTGTGTGTGTGTGTTGTGGTGGTTTCTTCCAGCTTGATTGATTTTTTTTGTAATTTTAAAGGGTTGATATTTTGGCATACAGATTTTAATTTCAAAGTTGACAAAGTCTGCCAATTTTAATTTGAAGTCATGAAATTTTATTTTTGTTTATCAAATGTTTGTATAGCAGAGCAAATTATAGTTTTATAATTTCTATCTAAAAACTTTTTTATCTTTTGAGAGGTAATCTAAAAATGCCCGACTAATTGGGTTTCATCTTGCTTTTTTTTTATAGACTTTAGCTAAGAACTCTCTCTTTTGTAGAGATTTATGGGTTTATGGAATATTGCTCCTAGAAAGAGCTTTGAAGATGATCTAATCTGGTCTGAAACTGATGTCCAGAGAGACAGTGGCAGATCTCAAAGACAATACATCAGTATTGACAGGGAATGCTGTACATACTGGATTCTGCTGTCTCTACTGCAGAGAAGTCTGCCTTATCTTGAGCTGAAGTTGTGTGTGTGTGTGTGTGTGTGTGTGTGTGTGTGTGTGTGTGTGTGTGTGTGATGTGTGGTGTGTGTGTGTGATGTGTGGTGTGTGTGTGTGTATGTGTGTGTGATGTGTGGTGTGTGTGTGTGTATGTGTGTGTGATGTGTGGTGTGGTGTGTGTGTGTGTGTGATGTGTGGTGTGTGTGTGGTGTGTGGTGTGTGTGTGTGTGTGTGTGATGTGTGGTGTGTGTGTGTGTGTGTGTGTGTGTGATGTGTGTTTGTGATGTGTGTTGTGTGTGATGTGTGGTGTTTGTGTGTGTTGTGTGTGTGATGTGTGGTATGTGTGTGTGGTGTGTGTGTGATGTGTGGTGTGTGTGTGTGTTGTGTGTGTATGTGTGCGTGATGTGTGTGGTGTGTGTGTGTGTGTGTGTGTGTGTGTGTGTGTGATGTGTGGTGTGTGTGTGCATTTTCCTGCATACAAATACAGGTGTAAAGACAAGTAAACGACCTCAGATGTTGGCCCTGCCTTCCACCTTGATAACGCAGTGGCTCTTTGTTGTTTCTGTGGAGCATGGCAGACTAGCTGGTCCATGAGATTCCAGGGCCTTCTGTCTGCCTCCCAACTTCCTGTAGGACTACTGAGTTACAGAGTCTCATCTTACATAGTCAGTTTTCGCACAGGCTCTGGGGATTTGAACTCAAGCCTTTGTGCTTCCACGGCAACTGCTTTTATCCATGGAGCCATATCCACAGCCCCATGAGCGGAAGGGGTCTGCTACTGGGACTGGGTGAAATGATGGCTACTGGTTTATAGCCATAGACATTAAACATCATGCTAGAAATTCTCCCCGGAAGGAAATGAATTGCTTAGTCCCTCACTGTCCAGGAACAAAGGCACAGTAAGAAGTGAGGAGTCACCGACTACTGCGATTGTGACTCTTCCGATGAGAGGGAATTGTAACCAGGAATTAGACAGCAGTGTGGTTGAGAATCGGCTGGCTGCCCCAGAGTGCACATGTCCTTTCGGACAGTCAGTCCCAAATGTGTTTCTGCTGTGGACTACATTCTGGAAGGAAATTTAGTCTAGCAACATCCTTCACCTTCTCTGCATCTATACCACAACTTGAGCCACGGCATGCCCTCCACCTCCACATAGGATTTGATTCCCTGTGTCGTTATAAACTCTTTGAGCTCAGGGATAAAATTAAGTGCGTTTCTGATGCCCAAAATAAGTGTCTCAAGATTTTTTTCACTTCTTTTTCCTTAAAGGAGTGTTGTAGAAGAACTTAAAAGTGAGTGACAGTTGACAAAGATGTGGTTGCCTGGCAACTGGTAATTTAAATAACTAAGAGTTGATATGATTTACCAACCTGATAAACAGAAAGAACTTTAATATACTCCAAAGGACTGCTACAGATGTTGCATTGAGCTATTTATACGTGTTGATCTATCTCAATCTATTTTAATATATGCGTATATATATAGATATATATGCAGATCCTTTCCCTGCAGAATATGGAAGCAAAGGTTCTGTCTCTTCTCCTATTTGACATTAATAGATGTCATCTTCAATGATAATTGTTTTAGTTTCCTCAGGTCTGTACAGATTCTTAGTTTCAAAGGAGCCTTTCTCACACAGAGGGAATAAATACCTTGTGGAACTAGGGCTGATGTTTGGAGTTCTAATATGGTATTTAAGTCAGTAATTGTTGTTACCTTTCTTTCTTGGATTTTATCATTTAAATTTGTTGAGATGGGCTGTCTGTTGCTTTTGATTCTTCACAGAAATAATGATGATTAATAGGATTGACCTGAAGTGAGTCAGCCTAATTGATTAGCCTGTGTTCCTTAGGGGATCATCAGGCTATTGATGTTCTCTTGTGCCAGTTAGTTTCCTAGAGCGGGTGTGTGTTTGTGTGTGTGTGTGTGTGTGTGTGTGAATCTTCACACCACCCTGTCTCTACTGGCAATCTTTAACATGGTTCTCCCTGGAAACGGTGGAAAAGCTGCCGCCACTGTTTACCCAGACAGCACAGTGACCCGACGATCGTTCCCCCCGGGAAGGAAGTCAGACTGTTATTCTGCATATGAATTACATATAGTAAATTTAAACAGTCAGTGTAGGAGTTTGTTACTGTTTCTGCAATGACAGTACTCTTACTAGCACAGATATTAAGACAGTTTTGAGGACTAGTTTGGTCATTTCCAGAGGAGAGAGCCGTCAAGTGTAGAAGACAATGATGACCTTGAAAATACTTTATGATATAGGAATACAAAAACACAAATTTTCAACAAAATAGTTGAAGGACATATCTAGGTAATTTTAAAACTGTCATTTGAAATTATTTACAAATCATCCAGATAGATAAGGCTTGTGGGCTTTGGAGAAGGAGGTCATTTTTGCAAACCATGTATGTTTACATAAAATCAGCATTCTAAGTCTGTATGCCAGCTTTCCCATAAAGTTTCTGTTCTTACTTTTAATCACAATGAAAACTTCATTCTCCAAATTCAGATAGGCTTGTGCTGTCCTATTCCTTAGAAAATGGGTGTTGGCATTTTGTGATTGTAGGGACAGTTTGCAAAACAGAGACCCAGACTGTCATAATGATATCACATAAATATTGAAATCTGTGCTAAGTATTTTAAATATCCTGTCATTCATTCCTAATGGCCCTGCAAGTAACTATTAGGGCAAATTAGAGTGGTAGAGTCATTTGGCCGTGAGCATGCAACCGAGAAATCAGAGGTGGAATTTGCATTAAGGTCAGTCAGTCCAAAGCCAAGTGTGCTTTTCATTGGGTTTCTGTTTTGTTATTGTACTTCCTCATTTTTCAGATGTGTTTGTTGTTTCTCTAGTCATGATCATACTGGTGTTTAGTTGTAATCCCATGGAAGTTTGCTCAAAACAAAGCAAAACAAAACAAAAACTCCTTTGCTTCTGAGCACTTATCCCAAATATACTCTCATTTCAGAAGTCTTGGATAAATCCAGAATCTGCATTTTCAGGGGCCTCTGAAAACACTGCCTGGGAAATCCCTGGTGTGAAATCTGTGAGGCAAGTGCTTAGTCCTTAGCTCTGTATGGGACAATCACAGTAAACACCTTGTGAGCACAGGCTAGATCCAGCACTGCTAAACACTTGTTCCTGTGATAAATACGGTTCACTATGCTCCAAAGTCTGAACCTGAATTACTCCTAGTCAAAATGTAAATATGATGTCTTTGCAAGACAGGAATGTCTATACTACCTTTAGGGTCAAGTTCAGAGAAGATTTCTGAGATGAAGATTTATGTGTCATACATTAGTGCGCTCAGGACATTTGGGTATTTGTTGGTGCATGTTCACAGGAGGTCTCTGTAGAAAACAGAAAGTGTAGGCAAGAAAAGAGTCAGGGAGAGATAGAAATATGCTACACTGTAGGCTTCCAGTAGCCTGGACATGGACAAGAGGATGGAGATGGAACAGTGAGGTTGGTCTGGCTCATTGGTTAAGTTGGGTTCTGTGGGCAGGTGTCAAAGTAAAGGTTGTTCAATTGGAAGATGTCCTGGCAAAGCCTCCCTCCAAGGTCTCAGATGTGGGCATGAGGAGTAAAATAAAATCAGCAACAGAGTGGGCCTTACTTGAGAAAGTCTGCTTGAGGCCATCGTGGCTTCCTTCTATGATGTGTGGTTATTGCACTTCATTTCTTCATCTTAGGGGCGTAACTGTCCAGGCCTGGAGGTGTGTTGTTGCTGCCTTAAAATTGGATGGACCACTAATAGATTGAGCACTGAGTAATAGTAGATAGAGCACTCACTGGGAGCACTAGTAGATAGATCACTCACTGGGAGCATTGAGTGAAATGATCAGTGAGTCTACCCCGACATAGACCTATTTCCAGAGAATGATCTCCATAGGCTGCCATAATTAAATACTTGGTCTCCAGTTGCTGGAAGTGTTTGGGAAGGATTGGGTGTGGGCTTGCTGGATGAGGCAGGCTTTGATGCTAAAAAGATTTGTGGCACTCCTCTGCCTCACGCTCATGGCTGAGGATGTGAGCTCTCAGCTGCTGTTCTCGCACCATGACCACCTGCCAGCCTGCTGCCCGGCTCCCTGTGGTGCTCATGAACTCTCTCCCTCTGAAACTGTAAGCCCACAAATAAACTCTTCCCTCCCTAAGTGGCCTTGGTCCTGGAGTCTTATCACAACAGAGAAGTAGCTGAGATAACAAGCCTGAGGCTGTATTGAAATCCCCAGGGTAATCTGTGAAGGAGCAGGACTAGTTCTTCATGGAAGGGGAAAGCTCTCCATGTGAGAGGAATAGACTACACGTTTTTCTTTAAATTCCTACAGTGTGATAGCTGTTGCTTACTTACGTTCCCCCCACCCCCCATCCACACTCAGGTGGTTTTTTACAATGCAGGTAACATCAATGAAAGATTAAAGTGAGCGTGGTATATTCACAAGCAAAGGATAACACGGTATTTTCCTTTAGAATACACATTTGTCTTCTAGAAGAAAGACAGCAAGGAAAAAGGCTTTGGTAATTAGATCCCTTTGTCACTCTAGCAGAGGGAGATGATTAATCGCTGTGCTGCAGAACTGTGCTCCACAGCAGGAGGTGCCCCCTGCCACTCTCTGCTCTCAGAGTGGATCTGGCTTGAAGTAAAGGACAATTTGTATACTAATGCTAATAATAGCTAATCATTTGAGAACTTTCCCTTTACCTGTGACTTCATATTATTTCTGCTAATCCTCAACATGACCTGCTAAGTTAAATAATTCATGTTTAAGCAACTGGAGCTCAGAGGGGATAATTGACTTCCAGCCCACCCAGCTAGTGGGACATTTTGCCGGGTCCTTTGCTGTGTAGACTGTGTGGGTACTGTCAGAGCTTTAGGGGATAGGTCCCAGCATTAAAGAGCTCTCAGAATCACCCCACCCCATAATGTATACAGTATTGGAGCTTGAAAAAGAGATCCATGCCACTGTAAATTACAATGATGGGTAAAGGTCTTTTGTATTTGGCTTGCTGATCATAGCCTGTGCCTCTGTACAGGAAAGGCAGGGAGTAGACCTGGGGAGCCGGTTCTTTCAGGCAGGCTGGATGGGGCAGTCTTCTGCAGCAGAGGTTACAGTGGATGAGGTACAAAGCCCTCCTGCAGCAGACCTCACAGGCTGGCTGTTACCAGTTCCTTCACTTCCACTGTCTTTCCTTTTCACATTCTATTTTGGACTTCTGTCCCTTGTGCATTTACAGGTAGATCAAGTACTGTCCCCAACCCCTGTCCAGCCTCTTAGCCATGACTGAAAAGCTGAAAAGGGACCTATACATCCTACAGTTTCTGGTCATTGTGACTCAATTTGGTGCTTGTGATGGCTTAGTCTTTCTTGTCCAAGGAAGGAAGTCACAGATAGGGGCCTTTGAATATCATCCAAGAAAAATTTTGGAGTAAAAAAAAATCTTTTGATAAAATTATATTTTTTATTATAATAGAGATTGTTGAGCATATAATTTGGGTACTGGATACCACGAGGACTAAATATGGTGTTTTAAAATCTCAGGTTACTACAAAAAGATCTATTTTTATCAATGCAGGTATTGCAGTTGGCAGGATTTCTTCTTTTGAAATGAAATATCCAGCAGGCCATTTCTGATTATGTTGTGTATTTTTAGATGTTACCATTGAGTTATATTTATAGTATAGACTACTGAATCCTATCTTAAATATGCAAAATATATGCATAACTAACCTCCCAAGCTGTGTTCCTTGCTCTATATTACACCCATAATGTAGCCATGTTTAAGTTGTTCTCCCAAAGTCTTAGAAAGAGGCTTATTATTTGCTTGTAAAATGTAAGCATAGAGCGTGTATATGAGCTGCATAACACATCCCACTCATACCTGAGTTTCATGGTGAATTAGAAGTATGCAGGTGGATAGTGAAGCCAATAGTCTTGCAGAGATAAGCCTGTAGACACCGGGGATGACGATGTGCTAAAAGGAGCTGGTCTGCCAAGTTTGTCCTGGTGTGAGTTGTCCAAAGTACTGAGTGTGGGCTATGGCTTTAGGGAAGTCATAGACTGAAGCATTGCTGTGGCTCTTGTTGGTGGCAGTCCCCAAAGCTGAAAATCCCCAGACTCCTTGGTGTTCTGTTTCTCAAGACAACACAAGCAATGATAAGAACATTTGGAATGTTGGAGGACAAGTTTGGAAGGGACAAGTCTCAGTCTCCCATTCTCTAGTCTCTTGGTGATATCTGCTTTATTTGGAGACAAACTGGAGCTTGTAAAAACCTGTCTAGTAACAAAGCATTTTTTCTTGAGGAGGAAAAACATTGGAGGTTGAAAGGAAGGTAACACACTGAGCTCTTCCAGCAATAAGAGAAATCACTTCAATTGAAAAGCCCATGCAATGACTCTGTCTTGTACAACACATTTCATAGGTAATTTTCAGCCACCGTCCTTCATCTCGCCCAGCCACGGGAGAGATGCCTATCCACCCATCAGGGCTTACTGTGTACAAAGTTTCTTGGGGCACTTAACCCACTGTACCAGTGTACTAGGCATAGAGAAATAATTCAGAACTGCAGCCATCCACATGACTTCCTCATCACTGCCTATCTATACATCTCAGCCCATGGGAGAGATGCCTACCCACCCATCAGGGTTTACTGTTCTTGTATGATGGCCCAGATTCTAAGTTAATTATTTGTATCTTTGATCAAATCAAGAACTATTTTCTAGTCCTCCAGAATTTGTGTTAAAAAACTGAATAAATAATTTTGCCCTAAATCAGATAACTAATGATTCATAGGTTTAAATTTTTCCCTGTCATCATGTATTCACAGAAAATTGTGGACTTGCCCTGTACTGTGTGCTAAATACAGGTAGTGAGAGGTTCCCCTCGTACAATCTGTGAGCAGAAGAGCAGCCTCGTGGCAGATGGACCACTGCCCCTATGCAGGAGGCACTGTTACTGTCTGACAGGACTCACTGAGGCTGTAGGTGAGGAACAGTGAGGAATCGGATTCTTTACTGGGGATGGCTAAGAATTCTCATGTTCACATGACCTTAAAGAGTTCAAGGTAGGAAAGAGAGTAAAGGTAGCAGTGTCCTTTGCAGAGAGAGGTGTTGAAGCATGGGCATGTGAATGATCTCTATGGGAATAATGAGGACCAGCAGCTAATGTGCTTTAGTACACCCACATTTAGTACAACCACACTGCACGAACTGGTGTCCATTCTGGTTGACTGATGCCCTCGGTCCCCATAGTAGTTGAAAATGGTGGGCTTCTGGCAGGTGGACATCATTGCAGTGACTGCCTTCACCCTTCTAGGTCCAAGAGGTCTAGATGTTCAATTGTGCTGTGAAGTTGACATAGTTAAGTCTTTATCCCAGCTAAAATATAAAAAAAAAGTTGGGTTTCATTTTAGGAATAATGCCAGATGGCCTTGAGACAAGGGTTTTATATGTGAGGAGAAGAAAGAGACTGAGGAAAGGATTAGATTTTTGAAGGCACTTAAATGTCACTTGAGGTTTTGTGTCATCAAATTTACTCACTCATTTATTCATGTATTCATACATTTTCTGGAAGCAGGGAAACAAGATAGAAGACTAGACCAAAAATCTAAGTAAGAGCAAAGGATTGCCTGAGTGTTGCAGCATCAGTTAATATGAAAGAGAAGAGGGTGGGGATGGATATGAAAAGATTTTTTCTCTGTGTAGCTCATGTTGGCCTAAATCTAATTGCACAACTCATACAGTCTTTAAATTTGTGAGTATCTTGCCTCAAACTCTCAAGGACTGGGATTACACAATTTGACAACATGCTCTGTGATAGGAAAGGTGTGTGTGTGTGCGTGTGTGTGTGTGACTTTGTGTGTGTGCTGCTGCACATGCATGTGTGTGTACTTCCATGTAGAGTCAAGGATGTCTTCCTTGGTTGGTTTTAGGTGTCTTCCTTGGTCATTTCCCACTTTATTTACTGAGTCAGGATCTGTTGCTGAATCCAGAGCTTGCCAATTTGGCTAGTGCAGCTAGCCAGCTTCTCTCAGGGATTCCCTGTGTCCGCTAGAGATTCCAGGCAGGCTACCACATGCATCTGGCTTTTCCTGTGCATGCTGGGCTCTGGACTCTGGTCCTCTTGCATTTGCAGTAGGAGTTTAACCTACTGAGCTATTTCTCAAGCACATAAATATTTTTAAGAGTTCTACGCGTTGACTTTAATGACTATGTTTGAGAAATGCAGAAAACAGAAATGAGGTAGAATGTCAGGTTTCAACAGTGGATGACAGTGTGCTGGGGGACGGCGATGGCCTACACACCAAAAGCAATTTTCTAGAGAAATTACAGCAGTAGTAGGTTCTGTGATATGAAAGGAGGGCTGCAGTTTTGAGTTACTTCTCTATGCCTAGTGCACTGGTACAGTGGATTAAGTGCCCCAAGAAACTTTGTACATGGCACACTTGCCCATGCGAGTCAACCCATGAAGCCCACTGCGCAGGGCAAGCAGGGCTGGTGGCTCTCCCTGCAAAGGACTTGCAGCTGAGTGGACTTGATCATCACTGTTGGCTTGTCCGGCTGGGAAAGATAAACTAGAGTTACTTAGAAACAGGATTTCCATTGTCGTTGTTGTGGGTAACATAGGTTGGAAAAACATTCCGGTTTTTTAGTAGCATAGTTCCAAAATAGAACCAAATGACTAAACAAGAAAAAGAAAGAAAACTGTAATGCAATGCTTGGAAAATAGCAAACCCCCAGAGGAGTAGAAGAGTATTCAGACAGCATGAAGTCAGACTTGAGTCCTGCTGCAACATGCCAGGTTGCCATTTGTTCTAAATTTTGAGTTCATCTTAGCATCTCTTGTAATAGACAATCTTTTTAAATATTTTTTTATTAAGGAATTTTCTATTTATTTTACACACCAACCACAGATTCCCCTGTAGATATAATTCTGAATGGTCTTATTAAATAAGAAACACAGAGCCAAATACAGAGTTAAAAGCCCAAGAGGTCAGAGCACTAGCGAATAGCCTTTAGTTTACCAGCCTCTGCCGTCCTTCCCCTGAGAAAGAGACCTACTTCCTGTGTGTCTGTCTTTTTATTGACTTTCTGTTCTGCCTTATCATTGGTTGTAAACCACATTGTAGCTAGAGTTTTCCTGCTTTGCCCACAGTCAGGACAAATCTCTGTCACCCGCCAGTCCCACAGCCGCTCAGACCCAACCAAGCAAACACAGAGACTTATATTGCTTACAAACTGTATGGCCGTGGCAGGCCTCCTGTTAACTGTTCCTATATCTTAAAGTAACGCATTTCTACAAATCTATACCTTGCCACGCGGCTCGTGGCTTACCAGCATCTTCACATGCTGCTTGTCCTGGCAGTGGCTGGCAGTCTCTCCTGCCTTCCTGTTCTTTTATTTCTCCTCTCTGTTAGTCCCGCCTATACTTCCTGCCTAGCCACGACCAACCAGGTTTTATTTATTGACCAATCAGAGCAACTTGACATACAGACCATCCCCCAGTACAGCCAAGTGCAGACCATCTCAGACACCTGCACTCAGGCCCATGGTCCTAATCATCCTCTATGCAAACCTGCTGGGTAACGCCACAAGGAACCCAAGAAGGGCTCCCACAGGACATACATTAACATCCCACAGCACCACATGACCTCCTCGTCACTGCCTATCTATACAGACCTCCAGATCTCTATGGTTGGTATTGAGATTAAAGGCATATGTCTCCATGCTGACTGTGTCCTTAAACACACATTCTCTTCTCCTCCTTCTTCCTGCCCCCCGCCCAGCGTTCTCCCGCAACCCACTCCCCATTGCCACCTTCTCCAAGGCAAGGTCTCCCATGGTGAGTCAGCAGAGCCTGGTACATTCAGTTGAGGCAGGTCTAGGACCCTCCTCCCTGCACCAAGGCTGCGCAAGGTATCACACCCTAGGCACCAGGCTCCAAAAAGCCAGCTCATGTACCAGAGATCCCGATCTCACTGCCTGCGGGCCCCCTAAACAGTTTAAGCTAAACAACTGTCTCACCTATCCAGAGGGCCTAGTCCAGTACCATGAGGGCTCCATAGTTATTGATCCACACTTCATGCATTTCCACTAGTTTGGCTGGCCATCTATACATTTTCCCATCATGATCTTGATGTCCCTTGCTCATAGAATCCCTCCTCTCTCTCATCAATTGGACTCCTGGAGCTCCACCTGGCGCTTGACTATGGATCTCTGCTTCGGCTTCCATCAGTCACTGGATGAAGGCTCTGTGATGACAGTTAGGGTGTTCACCCATCTGATCACCGGAGTAGGCCAGCTCAGTCACCCTCTCGCCTATTGCCAACAGGACAGACTTAACCCTAAAGGGTTCTTTAGCATAGGAGACCATAGCAGTGGCTCACTCCTCCAACTGTGATGACTAGGTAAACCGTTCAAGGTGATGGCTGACACTTCCTTGTGAGCCACAAAGACAACACTCACAAGAGTGAGAAGGCCTGCCCCTCTATTGCCGGTATATCCTATGAGCAGATACTTGAAACTCTTTAAGCTTTGACTTTATCTTTAAAGAAGGAATATCAGGTTATTCAGTGTGTCCAAAGGGCCATGGAAAGCCAGAGTGCACACTCCAAGTGTAAGTTCTTTGTGAAGGTAAAGCTCTGCCTACTTGCATCATTGTTCCTGACCATATGAACAGATGGTTAAAAGACCAAGGGAAAGATCATAGGAGAGGACAGTGATGTGGGCCAAGGCAATAGATTGTATCAGTGTCCTGTCTTCCCAGTGGCACAAGTAAACCAGAGTGTTAAAGTGTCCTGCCCTCGGGCTCTTGTCCCCTGCTGTGTCCATTTTAAGGGATAAAGGAGTCATAGCAACTTTGGTTTTTTTACACTGTATTAATTTTCTTCAATATAAACCTATGTGTTTTTGCAGACTAATGTTCAAATTCATTAAAGCTACTAATTGAAGCCAGATGTATATTATATGTTGTGGTAATTTGCATTTATGTTCTGTTATCTTTCTCTTTTCTTGGTTATCTCCCCCTTTGGAGGCTAGTTTTTTTATTTTTTATTTATAATCCACTCTGATCAGAAGAAGGAGAAAACGGCAGGAGGAGAGCTTCCCCGCTCTAGTCTGTTGCTTTGCATTGGATTTGGATAAAGAAGTGTGGGAAGAGTTGAGAGCAAGTTTCCTGTCCTAACTGATAGATATTGACCACCGAATCCTTGTGTTACTAAGCAAATAAAAACGTTCTTAAATCATGTAAAATTCCATTTCCACTTTATCTCCAAATGGTGCAGATTGGGAGCTGGGGAGATAGCCCAGTTTGCAAAGTGTAAGCATGAGGGCTTGAATTGGGATTCCCAGCACCCATATTAAAGAAACAAACAACAACCAACCAACCATAGGCATAGTGACAGAGACAAAGAGCATCCCTCCTGGGGTTTACTGGCAAGCCAGTCTAGACAGGCACTCAGTCACAGCTGTATGCACACAAATACATACACATGCACACACTGAATACATAGATAGGTATAGATTCAGTTGTAATCTGTGGCTTCTTTGGCCACAAAGAGAAGGAGGCACAAGCAGCCTCTGAGGCAACCACATATCATGGCAGCAACCATGCATCACTGCACACACACAGACCAACATTCCCTGAAGCAGTACAGGAGACCTCTTTAAATGACTATATTCCAGTACGAGGTTCTAATTGTAGTGATAACTTCAGCTTAATGTGGCTTATTGGAAATGAAAGTGCAGTAAGTGGAAACTAATGCACAGCAACACAGAAGTGCCTTCAAGTTTTCTGGTAAAATATTCAAATAATAATGCATTTATAATGTTTTGAAAATGTGTTATGATTAGGCAGTTATTTAAAAGGTTGAATGCCAAAGAGAGTTGTTTAAATTTCAAAAACATTGATATTTCAAAGCCAGATTCTTGTTCCTATGCCAGATCCACTCTCTACTTGAGTTATAAATCACAACCCAATAGTTATATACTTGCCACAGATCAGCCCAGTGCAGACCATTGTTATGCATATTCTTTGTGGAAATAAGTGAAGGTTGTTACCAAGGTTAAGCTTTTGAAAGTTATCTGGTGAGTCGAGGAATATGTAAATAAATGAGTTATCATATGTACAAAGAAATATCATAGACTAAAAGTGTGAAGAGGGAAAAGACAGATTTCCCTAGTCTCTGAAGGCTTTCTGATGCTTGATATTTGTTAGTCATTTATTTATTTATTTACCTAGTGCTGATATTTCTTTTCAGCCAGAATCCTGCTGTAGCTCAGGTTTGTCTTCAGTTTATGGCATTCTTGATCTACCTCTCAAGTGCAGGGACTACAGGCATGTGCCACATGCTCAGCTTCTGGGTATTTTTTAAAACATGTTCAATAATTATTTGATAATTTCATACAATATATTTTGATCATGTTCACCTCACTCCCCAACTCCTCCCAGAAACACCCTCAACCTCCCTCACCATCAAACTTCATGTTCTCTCTTTCTCTCTCCCTCTCTCTTTCCTCTTTTAAATAAATAATTGAGTCCAATGTGTGCTGCCCAAATACTCACTCTTGGGTGTGAGGCCTGCCTGGAAAGTAGTTGGCGTACACGAGTCACACCCTTAAAGAAAGCGACTTTCCTTCCCCCAGCAGCCATTTGTTGTTGCCAGCAGCTCCCCACCTCTGGGAGCACGTCACACCCACCCCCCTGCCCCATGCTTGGATTCTGTCTGTCTTGAGCTCACAGAATTCTGTGTATGCTGTCACAACTGCTGTGAATTCACATTTCTCACCTCCCTGCTGTGTCCAGAAAACACTTCCACTGCAGTCACCCACCACCTCGGACTCTTAGAGCGTTTGCTCCCCCTCTTCCGTCATGGTCCTTGAGCCTCACAGGGAGGGGCGTGATACAGATGTCCCATTTAGGGATTTGTACTCCAAAGTCATTTGCTCTCTTCATGTTGACTGGTTGTGGGTCTCTGTACTGATTGCCTTCTACTGCAAACAACAACAACAACAACAAAACAAAAAACAAACAAACAACAAACAAAAAAAAAGCCCTTTTCTGACAAATGCTGAGATTTACTAATCTATGGAACTCGCAATAAGTTGTTAGGAGTTGGCTTAGTACTGTGTTCATTTAGCAGAACAATGCTAGTAGGTGTTTCTTTGGGGCCTGTGCCCTGTCTAGCAACAAGTTCTTGACCCCAGTAATGGTGCCACGTGTGGGTGCCATCTTTTGGAGTGGGCCTTCAGTGTGGAAAGTGGTTACTTCCACATTAATGCCACTGTTGTGCCAATGGACATGCCCTGCCAGGCCAGTTGTTACAGCAGCTCACAGAGTTCACAGGTGACTAAGACTGGCAACTATTTCTTCCCAGTAAGTAGCATTCATAGTACCTTCTAGACCATGAAGACTAACCAGTAGGCATGAGACTTCTAGGTCAATACCAACTTTATTTCTCTATGTTCTATAACTCAATTATATAGTGTTTTCAGCCAACAGGTTTTTACTGTCAAGTTCTGGGGCAGGGGCATGTTAAAGAAATGTTAATAGTTTCTAATGTTTGGGGGTCCATGGGACCCCACTGGCTGACAACTCCAGAAGCGGTGTCTTGTTTTTGTACAGGGCTGTTTATTTGTTAGCCTATGTTGTCTGGTGGGGGTAACGCTTCCCTCTTGCAATGTAGCTGCATTTAAACGTATGTGTGTATAAGTGTTTGTAGATATGGTATTGTTAGTTATCCCTCGCCACCCTCCCTCCTCTATTCTCCACCCCACCCCCTATTTAACCCTTCGGTTCCATTATTCCCCTTTCTATGCGTGTACGACTGCATCACATCTCTCATCCCTTGAAAGGCCTCCCCTCTATGGATCCTTGCTGGTTTCCCGACCTCTGTGGGTATTCCGGACAAAACATCCATATGTAAAGATTCAAAACTAACATCTATGTTTGAGAAGAACCATGCAACATTTGTCTTTCTGGGTCCGGGTTACTTAACTCAGGATGATTGTTTACAGCTCCAACTCAGACTTTTGCTGTGAATCAGGAATGTATTTAGATTTATGAAATGTTTCAGGCTACGTTCTAAAAAATACAAAAATGACAAAATTATGAAGCCATATTTGTTTATTTAAAATAGCTTATAATTTTAAATCCTAGTAAAACTTACTCTTTTATTTATTTTTATTGAATTATGAAGCAGAAACCATCTTGAATTTTACCTGCAAGATGCAGTGGCAGGGGTGGTGAGTAAAGGCTGAGGCCTAAGATTATTTATTCATTTAGCTCTTGTAACAGTTACTCAAACATGATGATGCACTATGTCTAAATGTAGCTTGTGACTCTGAGGAGCTATGCAGGTGACATTATACAGTAAGTATGATACTGAGATCTTTTTATTAAGGTGTCAGTGTCAGAATGACTGTTTTTCTATATAAAAACAAAGGGTTTTGCTCTGTATTTTCCACCCTTTTGTAGAGATGCTGCTTTCTTACTGATGAGAAATCACAAACCTATTGATAGTGCTGATAAAATGAACACACCAGTCTACTTTTGAAAAGGATTTACCAAAATGCCCAGTTTTCATGTTATTAAGTCTTAGTACTTATCAAACCCTGAAGAGAGTGCAAAGCTGTCTCCACAGACCTGCCACCCTGCTAGACTGCTTTAGTAGCTCAGTGCAGATTTCCATTTGGAGATCTTTACAGCATTAGCGGTGTTCTTCAAAGAAATATGTATTTATATCCAGCTTTATACTTCCTTGCAAAAATAGTAATAACACTTTCAAAATACTGATGGGGGAACTAGTCTCAATAAATATGCTGTGTTTTCTGAAGGCAGAGAGACCTGATTCTCAGAGCGCCAGGGTCTGCAGGTCAGGTCTGTTTTAGTAAGATGCGTACTAAGGATAGCTTCAAGTTTCTTGTTTTGTTTTTCAAGCTTGACTTTCCAGTAAATGGTTAGGGAAATGAATGTCCTTGGAATGAATAGCTTTTCCTCTAAGTGCCTAGATGTGGGAGTGCATCCAGACACAAAGCAGAAAGCCCCTTAAATTCCCTTCAAGGAGTGAGTCCATCCTGTTAGTGGTCCTCCTAGAAAGAGTGGCTCTTACTGCTTTTAGCAGGAACGTGATTGCAAAAGATTTCAAGAAGTGGAGACTGTAATGGGGATTTTTGTCACTCCTATGGTTTATGACCCATTTGTTGCTTTCTTAGGCCATTCATTTTCCCCTACCAACTGGTTCTATTTCTACCAGTAAATATTTGACAATAATAGCTAAAAATGCTATGTAGTGAGATATTTATATCCAGACCCCTACAAATTGATTTCCAGTTTCTATAGGAATAGAAACAGTCATGAAATGGCAAGTTGGAAGCCACATGAAGGGCTTTTTCACTCATAGGTTCCTTTTATTCCTGTTGCTTCATGTTCACAATATCCCTGTGCTGCAAGCAAGGTGGACATTGGCCTTTCCCCCCCTTTCAGTGCTGGGGATCAAACCTAGGGCCATATACATACTAGACACACACCACAGCACTCAAGTGTTAACCCCAGTTGCTAGACAGTTAGAGAAATGAGAGCTTGATGTGCCTCTCAAAGACCCGAGTAAGTTGTAGCTGAGCTGAGACCTACAGCCAGCTCCCTGGTTTTCATGGGACTTCATAGTCTGTGTATTACACAGTGTGATTTTCTTCTTACACTCTAGGCTTCTCCTCTGCCATCCCCACTTGGACAGCCACTGTCAGCTGAGAGCAGCCTGTGACTCTGCAACTTCAGCCATCAGCCCTGCTGATACCCACAATGAGCTCTCCGGTGCAGCCAGGTCAGTCCCGATGCTTTGTGAACTGAGATTGCTTTGTGTTGCTTTGAATCAGGCAGCTAGCTGAAATCATCAAGGAACATTTTTTTTCTTTATTAAGATTAAATAATAACATAATACATTTTGGGTCTTACATTCTAGAGTGAATTCTCTATTAACCCAGTCTACGTTCTGAGCAATTTCATTTGCATTGTTGTCTGAGCACTGGCCATTGATTCATCTGTTTCTAAAAGAATGTTCAGATTAAATTTTCTGTAGTTATAAATGTTAAATATGATGCAAGAATTTAATTCATACCTGCGGTTTTTCTATTTGCTTTTAAGTTATGCTGTGAGATGTGGGAGTCAGTGTATGTGTTGACTCCACCTCCATCTCTTAGACACACAGGAAGGATATTTTACTCCCCACCCTTGGTTACTCCTTGTCCTGTTTCCTATATACATATTTAATACTAATCTCACTTCCAGTGAAAAGTGATATGTGTGGCTCAAGTACTGTTATCAGGGCAGGCCACACCCATTCCACCAGGAACAGGGAGTTGCTTTTAGAGCAAATATGATCCAAGTTTTGAGAGGATGGAGTAGGGTCAACTACCAGATGTTAGTCACATAGACTGTAAAAGAATTTCTGCTTTAGAGTTACAGGAGTATTTATCTCCGTGTGTTCTGTGGCATGGCGATATATTTGACTTACTCCATTCTCTCGGTCAAAGCCAAAGTAATATTACATCCAGAGTTGATCAAGGGGAGCCTGTTGCCAATGCTTCCGGCCTCTGGGGTGCTGCACCAGGATGAACCGCTCGCTCTCAAGTCCCCATCTCATCAGCCATTCTCTACTCCCGTGGGCTCTCGACTGGGAATTATGGGGAACTCTAACTTGATTGTGAAGGGGGCAGTGAAGGCACTCCAGAGTTTTGATCACAACTGTGTTTATAATAGGGGTTGTGTCATCTAGTTTGTTTAAACAAGCCTTATACACATTTAAAAAAATTAATACATTTTGTGGGGGGGGGGGACAAGAATTGGTTTTTCCAAGTTCCCTTTGGCAAGGATGCTGCATTCAGGCCAAGCCTTGGAATTGCAGGTCTCAGTTTTTGTTCTTTCTCCTCTCTCTTCTTCATCCCCATAGAGCCTGATAAAGTGTGTTCTGTGAACTGTGTTGTTCACTACAGTTACAGGCTAGCATTATTACCATTTCTATTGAGATGAACTTAAAATAATACCTTTATTATCTATGTCACATTTGAATATATGGGTATTTATTTTAATTTAAATTTAATATTTCAAAATTACATAGTTTACAAAAGATATTTAATTTAGAGCCTCCATGGTGAAATATACCTTTTCTCATGGTAATATTTGGCAATTAGCGTAAACATACCCTGCTCCACAGAATATTGATCTTATGATATTGATATTATAGTATGAAAATATCCTTTGAGGCCGCTATTTTAATGCAAAAATTCTTGCCAGTTATGGCAATTGTTCAATTAGAGAAGTGAAAAAGAAATCGATAAACAAGAAGCCATGAAGGGAGCTCATTTGATCTTAGGTCCACTAATATTTTCTTGTATATTCTTTTTTAACATATATGTAGTTCTGCTTGACATTATACAAAGATCCTGATTAACTGTAGAACCAGTCATATATCATTGGTGAGATAAAAATGAAATCATTTCAATCAGAAAATGTTTTTCTTACATTTTTCTTTCAAACTCCAAACAGAATTGCATTGGACTTAGGCAATCATCATCCATTTATTTTGTTCTCTTCCATAAACAGCTCTCAGGGCTGTTCAAAGACAGAAAAGACACACTTACTCCAGTGCTTCCAAAAATTCTTTAATAGTCTTGAGATTATTTATGTTTGTTTTGAAAACTGGTCCTGTAGTAGCGTGAATTCTTATTTTCCCCACGCATAGACACTAGTCTCAAAACATTTTTCTATCCATACTCAAATACAGTTGATATCAAGGAAAATGATTACTGTCTTGATCATGTATTCAGTCAAACAATAAGTACTGATTTTTTGTATATAGCATTTGTTGGTTTTTATTTTAATCTTGCTACCCCAATAATGTTCAAAGTTAGAATTTTGGGGATTCTTTTGGGCGCTGGGGAGTATGGAGGGAAGTCTGTCTCTGCTGTGTTCAGCTGATGGCTGCAATTGCAATATCTGTCCATCCACTCACCACTTCCTGAGTGCCTACCTTTTGCTACATAGTATGTTACCTATCAGGGACACAGCTCACTAACACACACATTCTGTCTATGGATAAAACTCTTGGAGGGAGAGACAGGAACAGTAAAGTCTTGGCCCACTCAGTGCCATAAGTATTTTAGTGTAAGACTATAAACCTATTTCTTCTGGACAGCAGTCTAGATTTTGTGTCTTTTATAAGGATGGCCAAATTTCAAAGGGAAGAAATTAAAGGCTCAGATAACTTTGTATTCGCTAAACAACAGATAGAAGAAATCATGTAGGCCTGTGTTCAAAATGCAGATTCCTAGGCTTGTGTCCTCCAAAGAGCTTTACAGTATAACCCTAGAGGACTAAGGGTTAGATGCAGGGCATTGCCAAGTGCAAGGTTCTCACTCTTAATTTGTCTAAAAACACTAGGATTTCTCATCTGACAGCATTGCAAAGAAAGTACATCTTTAAATTGTACCTTGTGTAAGTTTCTTTTGTTACTAACGTTACAATTCAGCAGTTTCTCTCTCTGATGGTAATTGGATGAAACAGCTAGTGCGTGAAGACCTAGAGGAGGTATGTTCTGTGAGGAAACCCCAGCCCTACAGGTCTCTGCTCTCTGGGCCATCCCAGTTTTACGAGGTGAGAGATGGGTCAAAAAGACACTTACAGAATCCATTTGTTTTTTTTCTTCAAGAGCAGTTCAAACCTGTATTACCACACAACAGATTTTTAGTACATACCCAAGAATTCAGAAAATGTGTTTGAGCTAGAATTGTTTAAAGAATAAAATAATTGGGTACATCAACCCTAAAATGATCTTGGCATGATCTTTAATTTTGACAAACATAATTTTAATGTTGTAATTTTCTAGAAAATGCATCCATGCAATTTTCTAAGCACAGAGCCGATGTATAATGACATCTCTAGAACTGTGAAAAACTGTGACTTTGGGGCTTCTCAGTAGCTTTTTAAAGTACTATGGCCATAGCTCTCCTTACCAATCAGTTCATAGAGTTTGTTATATGACCATATTTCATTCTCCCTTCCTCATCATTATGGAAATACTCACAACAACTATTCTACCTGCAACAAGTGAGAGAACAAGCTTATTTATTCAAGTAAAAGCTACACAAAAGCCTGTCTTCTGTTCATCTTCTCATATTCTATTCATTTATTCATTGGCAAATCTTGGGCAAAAATTAGTTCAGGAAATTCCCTTCGTGTCTCTATTTTGCTCAACAGCTGCATTCCCTTATAGAAATGTAGAATAGATTTAACTAATGATCAAAAAGTTCTTTGAAATATAAATTGTTATGGAAATGCTAAGTAGCATAAACAATTCGAGGGCAAGCATTAATAAAAGCTTCGCTGCAAGCGTTTTTAAAAGAAACTAATAAAGGCTTCGCGGTTCAATTAATACAGCACAAGACTGAGTTTTCTAGAAGCATATGGGACCCAGAAGGCCTGCCCCTGTTTTGAAAATTTACGAACTCTTTAATGATTCACCACTTTCACTCCAGCGCATCACCCACTGTGGGGCCGTTTAGTCATTAAGTAGGAAGCTAAAACCAGGACAAAGCTGCAAACAAATATCATAATGTCCAAGTGAGTATTTTTTTCTCCAGTTTTTTCCCAATATGTTACCATAAAAATGGAAGCTAATGAAATAGAATCACAGCACAAATCAAGTAGGTTATACTTCCCTAGATGCACACAAAACCTGCTTGTAGTGAGATGCCGGTCAGATCCCATTACATGAAGCACCAAGTAACTAAAACATCTTCAGGCTCTTAGCCAAATAGTATTCAAAAATATTTCAAGACAGTAAAATAGATTAGTCTGTTGACGTGTGCTGTGACAAGATTTCATCTCAGCTTGCAGTATTCATCGGAAGAACTGCTATAAATTTATTAATTATTTTGGATTATATTTCTTCAACTTAACTGATGAGCGATTTGTTGTTTTTCTAAGTCAAAATTTCTTAAATTGAAGTTTAAGTTTGAAGCAAACATTTTGTTCATTTTCCAGTTCCCAAGAGATTGTCCTTTAGTAGAGAGACACATTTCTTCTGTAGCGTGTCCAGTGAGACACATGCCTTTCTCTAGACTGTTCAAGGAGACATGACTTTCTCTACACTATTCCATGTAAATGTATTTGAACATTTATTCTCAGTTTTACCAGTCACAGTTCACATGTGTGGGGTAGTTCACAGTTTAGACATTGCTCATTGTCTTGACTGTTATAACACTACAAACAAACCTTGCAATGTGGCTCAAAGAGAGGGCAAGGTTACTTCTTTGTCATATGAAGTCTAGAAATGCTTTATTACTGAGTGGTGGGTGTCCTTTCTAGTTGTTGTCCAAGGCCGAGTGCAGCTCTGGTTCCTTGTTCTTCTTAACAGATGGTTTCAAGATGCTGTGCACTTTACTGTGTAGATGATGTAAGGGAAATGGAAGAGGTGAATGTCTTGCCTTAACAGGCTCTGTGCTTCTGTTCACATACCATTGAGTATAATTTATTCCCCTGGCATACCTAACTACAAAAGAGTCTGAGAAATGAGTAGTATAGCTGTACCCTTATAAGAAGGGAATGGATGTGGTAAAGAGCCAGCTCATCTCTCCTCTATGTGTCTTGAAAATGTATGATGCTTATGAGTGGGAATAAGGTATCACAAATATGTACTGTGGTGTGATGATATTTTCTTAATTAAGCCAACAATTGAAGAGGTAAGTAAGGTCCTTTTAAAGGGGCACAGACATGTTAAAGTAAGGATGAATCAATTATTACACTTTTAAATCATTGTCCAAGTAAGATTTTCTTATGAATCATGTTAACTAGACAATGCCTAATGTAGCCAACAGAAAATTTAAGTTATTAGTGGGAACTCCTCAGTAAGTAGACATTGGGCCTCTGATGTACATTTCATATGGCCTTAGTTCATATATTAATATCCTAGCAGCCTATCTGAAATTGTAGTTGCATATATGTTGAGGAAGAAGAACTTTGAACTTACTATGCATGATTTTACTGTCTGTTCTTTATTTCATATTGGAGTCCTGTTTTTGTACACCTTCATAGCTTAGATTGCTAGCTTAAAAATCCAGGCCAAATATACAGTGGTCAATGTTTTACATTAATTTTTCCAAGAACACAATTATAAAGCAGTGCTTGACTAGGTATTATCTAAAGCTTCATGAGTTAAACTTTGGTACTTATGCAAAATATACATGGGCAGCCTTTTGTTAGCAGCATTATATGGACATTTATATGGTTTCCCCCCTTCTATATTGCCTAGTGCTGGCCTTTAAGGCACCCCAAACACCCCTCCTGTCTTCCTCCTTTCCACCCCCCCACTCTTAAAAAAGTGTAGTAATTTTAAGGGAATACAAAGGGGATATAAGGTAGCCCAAACTTTTACTAATAACCTCCAATGCTTTTCTTTCTACAGCTTCCTGTGTGTACTCAATTTTTATATTGTTTTTGGTTTGTGTATATGAATCAGTGAATAGAAGTCTTTTCCATTCATGATTAACTGTGTCTTCATTTATTACTAGGAAGCTAAGATCTCTAATAATAAATGGTTTGTAAGCTAGTAAACTCTGAGGAAGCCCAACGTTTTCTATTAGGAGCAAAATCCACGTGCCTGTTTAAACCTCCATTTGCTTTGCCTCATTTTCTGGGAGTTGGGGAGTAGCCCTGGCTTTTCTGGGTCTTGCTCTATAGAATAGACTGTCCTTGAATTTGCAATAGATAATTTGCCTCTGTCTCCTGAGTGCAGGGTTTCCAGGCACATACCTGGCCCCAGCCTTCATTTGCAATTACATCTTATGCCCTGTTTTTCTCATTCCCTTGGTTCTTTCTGTATTTTCTGTATATATTGACAATGTTCTGAGTTCCCACTTGGTGAGGAAATGTTATGGATTTGATTGTTGTCATGTTGTCCATGAAAATTATAATCATTAAATCTTATAATGTACACTAACACTTAAGCATTGATTCATATTACTTTGGAGTTACTTTAATATTCAGACAAGTGCCTCATGGATAAAAGCTTGGTGTATTTTCCTTTAAAGTCTTACATAAGGTTCCAGGAAATGGAGAAACTATGAAATTGTTTCAAGTTGTTTTCAGGGTCACTTTGTGGCTTTTTTCCTTTTAAGGTAGATGGCTGCTTCTCAACTTTCCTTGCATAATTAACACCTAATTAGCTTTGAAGAGCACTTCCTCTTCCTATTAGTGTTGTAATTTCATTGGAAACTGCTCTGGGTTTTTTTCTAAAATCCTTATCTGCTAAGAAGAATATTCAGAGTCATTGTAGTTACTTCTTTGGTTTGTCATTGAGATTCCAGATGTATGTCCAATATGTTCACACTGCAGCAAGAGAGCTGGCCATGGCCCTGACCCTCTTGGGAGTGCTGGCACCTGCACTTGGGAGAGATGGCCCCACTCCTCACCACAAGCCAGTGAGAACTGACTCTGATGGCACTGGTGTAGGGGAGCTGGCTCCACCCTCTCACCGGAGGCAGGTGGCCCCAGTGGCCCAGACTGATCAACTCAGCAACCACCCAGGCCTACACCCGGGACTTGGGTTGACCCACCCTAACATCTGGGACCTGCTGGAATTGCTTCTTTTTTAATTTAATTTTTTGAGAACTTCATATATGAATGCATATCTACAATGTGCAATCTAGGGGCCTTTTAATGGGGCTTTTTTTTTTTTCACTGAATAAGAAGTTAAAGGAAATTCATGATCACAGAACACAGCCAAGGCTTATTCCAAGCAAAAATAACACTCCACACACACCTCCTTTCTCCCTCTCTGATTTGGTAGGGTCTATATTGCTGATTGGGCCATCTAAGTGAAAGCAGGAATCTGATTGGATGTTGAAATGGCAGTAAGTTTAAAATTCCCACTTGGGAAAGTCCATTTATGAGACAAAAGTCCAACAAAAGGGCCAGGTTTGAACAAGAATCTGCCACTTTTTGTATGAAAGTGGAAGTAGTTAAAACTCAGCGGCCTTTGCTCCTGGGCCTCCTACCCTTGACTGTGTGCCCTGGGTTAGGACCATCTCCTGTTGTTCAACATCACTCCTGCCCCCTCCTGCTCCTCCCATGTCCCTGCCCTCCTAGATTCATAACCTTTTATTTGATTATTATTATTATTGGTGTGTGTGTGTGTTTGTAGATACATGCATATTCAACTTATGAGTTCATTTAGCTTTGTTTATGTGTACATGTGTCTAGGGTTGACCATTTGTGATTTGAAAACTTATGTGAGACCTCATCCTAGGAGGAAGCCGATTCTCTGTCTCTCTCTTAGCAACCATTGATCATCTGTAACTCTTTATTTAGAGGTAGAACCTTTGTGGAATTTCCCTTGTTCATTGGGTATTATTTTATGTTAGTTTTTAATTTGACCTAATAATTCAAACTTTAAAAATTAATACAATTTTGATTATTAGTAACTATGCTTGTAGTGTGTGTGTGTGTGTGTGTGTGTGTGTGTGTGTGTGTGTGTGTGTGAGAACACGTATGTTTATAGATGCTAGAGGACAACCTCAGGTGCCATTACTCAGGTGCTGTCCAATTTTATTTCTTTTTAAGACACTTAAGTCTCTCACTGATCAGGAATTTGACTTTGTCTAGGCTGGCTGTTAGGCCAGTGAGCACTAGGGATGGATCTCTGCTTCTGCCACTCCAACACTGAGACTGCAAGCACATGCTATCATGCCTGGTCTTGTATTTTCACCATGTGTTCTAGGGATCAAACTCATGCTTACAAGACATTTATTAACTGAGCTATCTTTTGAGGACAAGTAGTAAATAGCAAAAAGTTTAAAACTGACAAATTTTCAACTTATATGAAATTTTAGATTTTATTGTTTAAAATGATGAATTTATAAGTACACAAATAATTGCAGTCTTCACAGACACTAACAAAACCTTACACTTTCTGTGCATTTCCATTAAAAATGTGCTTTTTACTTTTTGGTAGACCATGTTGTAGTATGCCAATTGATGGAGAAAGTGACCTCTTACTATGGGATATATCTAATCAAATTTGGTTTCTTTCCTGTCTGCCCTGCAAGTCCATTTTCCTGAAGATGGTGGCAAGCATCTAAAAATGAGGATCAGCAATATAGAAATATAGGATATAGATATGCTAGGATAAAAAAGTAGATTCAATAATCTACCCTTTTATCCTATCATATGAGGTGCTGTGGGATGGTTTGTGTGCTGTGAATATGTGTTGCTCTGATTGGTTGATAAATGAAAAGCTGATTGGCCAGTAGACAATCAGGATAGGTGGGGTTAACAGACAAGGAGAATTCTGGAAACAGGAAGGCGGAGTCAGGAGCAGCATGTAATGGCACACAGGTAAAGCCACAGAACATGTGACAACATATAGATTACCAGAAATGGGCTGAATTTAAGTGTAAGAGCTAGTCAGTGGTAGGCCTGAACTAATGGCCAAACAGTTTTAATTAATATAAACTTCTGTGTGTTTACTTGGGTCTGAGTGGTTACAGGATCAGATAGGACATAGAAATTTTATAAGTGGCTGTGGGACCTTGGTGCCGGGTGAGCACAGGAAAACCTTCAGCTACAGATCAGGAACAGGAGTGTGCCTCTCAGAACTGTGGGGATCCTCTTGGGTAGGCTTTGTTTGTCACACACCAGCCCTGAATGATGCAATGGTCCAGCCCCCTGTGGAGCAATATCTGCTCCCAGTAACACCACAGCCCATTAGTTGATCACAAACTCCCTGAATCCACAGGGACTTGCCCCAGTCTAAATGAGTGACTAATTCTTCAACTACAAAGGAAAACTGACGTCTTAAGGGAGTAGTGACATGTTAAGGCTAGATTGTTTATTTTACTTGTTATAACTTCAAGATCATTAAGGAAATGCCTACATCCTGTTGTGATTGTGTGTTCTTCAGCACTAAGATTTGACATTTTCTGCTTCAGCTGCCCTTGTATTTCTTGCAGTCTTCCACTCTCTACCCCTAAGTAGAAAAGTGTTCATGTTCATTGGGCCTAAAGAAACCCCCTTTCTTTGCTTTGGGTTCATTCTTTCTCTTACCTGTTTAGCTATTAATTAAAGGCTATGCAAATGTGTATTTAAGATTATTCATATAAGTCCAAGGACTTAAGTCTGAGCTCTGGAAACACCAGTCCCCTATCTGCTACTCACTAAATCTCCCTTTGTCCAGTTTCCTCATTTGGGAAATAAGTCATGAATTTTCTCCTGTGGTACATAAAAGGTATAATTGTATGAATAGTGAAGTGTCATGTTTGCTGAGGATGGCTTCATATATAGTTGTGCTTTCTCCCTCCCGAACTTTGTTCTGGACCTCCCTTTTGTGAATGTCAGGGGAAATTCCGTGTTTATAGGTCTGTCTCTGCTGAGGAGATTAGTGCCTGGTGTCACCTTCCTGGTTCCATCACAGTATTCCACTTCGTCATTGCCTCAAGATTTCCCCACCTCTGAGCAGGCGGAAGGATTCCATCCCTCCTTTTGTTATACGCCTGCTGTCCCGTGCTCAGTCCTGAGTGGCACAGTTGCCTTGATTCACCTTTTCATCGAGCTTTTATGCTTTCTGCACTCCTGGTGAGCAGCCCGTATCCACAGCATCTACTCTTTGGACGTTTGCTGTTGTTTGTTGATCATCCAGGGATTAATGAAAATATTCATCCTTAGTATCTTTCTGGATCATTTATTAGAAACTTTGGCCATTTCTATGTGTGTGTGTTTATGTGTGATAAATCAGATATGTCACTAGCATACTTTCGATCTTGTGGTCTAGATGAGGTGGTTTTCATTTCTGTGTTTATATCTGAGAACTGCAGAGCTCTGTGGATCCTAAACGTGTTTCAGCAGCATTGCAGAGGAACAGCAACACCACAGGAGCTGGACAGCCCCTCAGAGAACCAGCTTTGTCCCAACTGACTCTAGGGTATTCTTTGAGTTATGTTAGCTCTTTGAAGACCAGTTCCAACTTTTATTCATTTCCTGGGGGCTGCTGTACCAAGTTAACACTTAATTGAGATTAAAATTAGCGAAATGTATTATTTTTCCATCAAAATGAATTTCACTGGGGTGGAATGAAGGTGTCAGCAGGACTGTGGTCCCGAGGGCCTGGGCGAGCACCCATCCCTTGCCCGTTCTGCCTTCTGCTGACTGCTGTCTTCCTCAGGTTCTGGCTGTCATACTCCAGCCTTCTCCTCTGTGTGTCAGATCTCCCGCTACCTTACAAGGATACATTTCCATTTCAAGATCTTAAATCACCTATGTGAAGTCTCTTTTTTCCTGTCTTCTTGTTCATTCGGGGCAGTACTAATAGGTTCTAGCAATAAGATGAAGATATCTCTGGGTAGGAATGAGGGTCATTATTCATCAACTCCAGACCAGAAATAATTTTCAACATTATGCTACCTTTCAGTTCTGTTTAGACATTGCTGTTCTGTAGTTTTATTTCATGCCTTTCTGGTATGTGCAGACATGGTGCCAGGCTTTAGGTGAAGTTGGCTCCCTGCACTGCCGTTAGTAAAGCCCTTATGCTCTCAGCCCAATTGTCATACAGAATAAATGCTGAGAGAAAGGTAGACCAGGGCATTCTGAGCTGAACTGTTCTTTGTATGTTTCCTCTTCTGGCGTTCCAGAGCACAAACCACTCTGGGGCTCAGGGCTTGTGCATTGCTCCAGTACTTGTGGGATGTGTTCAGCGTGTAAATTGCAAAGTATTTGTAAAGGAGTGTGGTGTAGAAACGTGTCCCAGTTCCAATTCAGTTCAGTTAAAGGCATACTTGAAGTGCAAACACAGAACATAGACCTTCCCAGGCATGTTTAGTCTTAACAGTTACTATCAACCTGTCAACGGTCAGCTTCAACATCAACATTAGCCAGTTCCCGTTCACATGTGCACAGCACGGACCTTTTGTCAAAGTCCAGTGGAAGAGTCTTTTATTGTTGTAGCATTGGATGTAGATCACTTGTACTCTAACTGATGTGGAGAGCAAGCACACAGGTCCTGATGAGTGTGCAAGACAGAATGCTGGAATTTCCATGAAGACACAGAAGTGTAGAGCACTTGTACTCTAGCTGATGTGGAGAGCAAGCACACAGGTCCTGATGAGTGTGCACGACAGAATGCTGGAATTTCCATGAACACACAGAAATGACACAGTTTGGGTCCTCATAGGATCCTCATACCTAGCTCAAAGGGAATTTGGAGAGGGAAACCTCTGAAGTGCTCTTGATGGGTAGATAAGGTTTGAATAGGTGTCCATCAGGAGAGGATAGTGGGGAGAAAATCTACAGAGGTCTGGCATTGGAGATGCTGGTGAGTTGAGGCTGCAAGTGGGAATCAAGGTCCCAAATCTGGATACCGGTTTTCTCTTGACACAGCTTGTTGGTATGGAGCCATAAGAATTTGAGAACTCTAAATTAGAATCTGGCCTGCTTTGTAATTAATGAAGGTATATTTTTTCTGATGTAGGGGGTGGAATATATTTTGTTTGACAACTGATCGTCTGATAGATTTATAAACATTGGAACTATGAATATGAATACTGCATTCATTTGTATGCTAGCTTTCCATCCTGCAAGCATTAGGAACAGGCTTCAGTAAGGGGAATGAGAAGGTTTACTTAAGATGTTGATGAGGAATAGCCAGGGAATGTGACTGGATGGAAGACAGACAACAGTGGAGTGTAAGGAAGGGAACTGACAAATTCAGGATAAAATCAGCAAGGGTGAAGGACATTGACAGAGTCTTTGTTTAAGTCTTCCCAAGCCCATGGCTGCCAGTCACAGAATGCATGACACCCTGAAAAAGATTCTCAAATATTTAAATAAGCAATGAACCAGTCTCTCAATTCTGAGTTTTCCTACCTGTGCTTAAGACTATACATATTTAGTAATTACAACAGCTTGAAAGAGACAAACCTAAACATTGTCTCAGCGTCTGTTGCTTGTTTTTCTGAGCCCAGTTCCATCTCAAATCCTTGGGTCTTTCTTGGCTTCCATTTTTTCTGGCTTGCTCCATCTTTTCCACAGCATAAGAAGGGCTGGCTGTGGAGAGGTAACGTGAGCATAGGAGGTTTGCAGAGCTCGTCACTATTTTTGTCATTTTTAAACAGTTGGTGAGCTAAGATACTAAAAGACAAATAATGTAAATTGTGAAGCATCTTGACTGTTGAGTGGAGTTTTCCCACTCCAACCTGAGCATGTCTGAAAGCTCATTTCAGCCTACCATTCTAACAATGAGTAGGCCTTAGAAGACATATTATATTAACCAGGCAGGGGTTGGGGATTTAGTTCAGTGATAGAGTGTTTGCCTAGAAAGTGCAAGATCCTGGGTTTGGTTCTCAGCTCAGGAAAAGAAAATTACTGGGCAAATTAAAATGATCACCTTGCAGATATAGAAGTTATATTCTTTGTTGTTGTGATGTCTTGTTGTAACCAGGTAGGTTTTGGGGATTTGTATTGTTCTCTTGTCCCAGATTGTTCCACAATTAGACTCTATAATCACTAAAACATTTTAGGATATTGAATAAAGAGGGCTTTATAATAGCTCCATGATATTTAAATATATTAAATCATGTAGTACTGTATTTCTTGTGGTAGTTTTTTTAGAATCACAGCTTTTCTGTTTGAATTTCATAGATTTAACTATTATGAAATTAGCACCATACCTACATTTTTAAAAGAGACCGTGGCGCTAGCTCTGCTTTGCGTCTTGTCTATGTTGTTTGTCTAGTACTGCAGTGAGTCACTATCCATGATGTGGTCTTCCTACATACTCCATCCCACCTAACTTTATTGGGAAGATCAATGAGTGGGGATCTTAGAAAAGTGTCTGATGAAAACCAAAGGAAGTCAAACTACCTAGTAATGAAAAGCTTTCAGAGTGAGTCATTTTATGGTGAAAGTATGGGCATCAATCCACCATGGGTAAAAAGCCTAACATTTATTTGAATGACATTGGAGAAGTTGGTGGTTTCTCAGCTTGAACTGTGCAGGAAGCCAGTTGGAGAAACAGGAGTGGTGGGAGGTGGGTGGTCATGGGGAGGACACAGACCCTGAAGCAGGTCTTCCATCTCTGTGTCCCTGATGCCACTTGACTGTTGTTGATGCCATGTTGATGATCATTGTCCCCAGTGCTGCAGACCACTGTTAAAGAGAGTACCAAGAAAGCACAAAAGAGCAGCTAGAGTAAAAAACAAGAACAAACAAATAAAAAACAAAGAATCCTGGTATCTGGGAAATAACACACCCCTTTCTGATGGAAATGGACTTCTCTGATGGTTTATGAAAACCACACTCTTAAGTTCTGTTTTGGAAGGGGACAAATTAACCTCAGATATTAGTTGTTACAAGTTGTTTAAAGCCTTTCTGTATCTCTGAACTCACTCATTTTCTTATGTTATTGACTTTCAACCATGGCCTAGTTTCCCTCCAGTGTTACTCTAATTTCTCAATTAGAACTGTACATTAATTTACAAATGAATAATTTAAAGTCAGTAGAACAAATGTGACACTTGTCTAAATAAAAAATTCAGTGACTCTGGGTGTGTGTTTTCTCCATAAGGAACCACATAACTGGTACAAATGAGATGCATTCCTTTTTGCAAAATGCCTTGTTCCTTCTGAACCAACTACTTCTGTAGATGCTAGCAAAGAACAGGAGGACTGGAGTGCTGGCCACTGGCACCTGCCTGGTGACAAGAGGGTCACTCTGATTATAATCAGGTTTTGAAGAAGCGGCATTATTCTTGGGATTTTCCCAAACCACAAGCCCTATTATTCACATCCACTTTTTAAAAAAATCACTTGGAGTAGAAGCAAAAGAGGGGAAAGAGATGGGTGAATTAGGCTGAGGAGTGGTGCCTCTGGACAGCTCAGCAGACTTGCTTCAAAGACCTTAAGTTCTAGGCCTTGCCATTCATGCCTAAAGCTCATTCAACTTTTCTGAATCTAGGTTTTCTTATCTTTAAATTGGAAATGATAATGTAGCAACTGATTTCCTTACCTCAAGTATCTGATTAGGAAATGAATAAAATAATACACTGTAACATATTAAGTGTAATTGTTTTTGTTTTTACAAGGTATTATTAATAATTCAGACTTCTGTTTTCCTAGAGAGTTGACTTTATCCCATTTACATTCACAGTAGAAAACTCAAGGGCCTTTTACTTTCTTCTTTCTTTGAACATCATAGATATTTTCTTAGCCACTGTGCCAAAACAATGGCACCAAATTCTACTCCTTTTCACAGTGGCTCTCAAGTAGTCTTGTCTCCTCCATTCAGTGTTATGTGTAGTGTTGTATGTTCAGTATCATTCTTCCTCCCAAATTGTTTGTAGCTTCTTAGGATCTACCGTAATTACCAGTACTGATGACATCTTACGGTGTCCAGGGCATTGGGAAAATCACATTCCCAGCTTTCTCAGCAATGTGCTGCTTCCCACATACAGTCAGTGCTTCTCAGGCTTCTCACTACCAAGTTCCTATGTCCCACCTGAAGATGCTTAGCCTGAATCACCGGTGGTTTACAGGGACTTGTGGAGCATGATGCGCCCAGTGATCCTCCAGAATGCTCTGAACACAAGTCCACCACATGTGGAAGATGCCAGAGCAACCTGACATGGTATTTAGTTGTAGTCATTTTTCTCTGGCCACCATTTCTCACGTTACTATCAAACAAGCGCCCAAACTTAATGACCCATGAAGTGAGTGCTTCAGAAAAGTGGTTGTTTCTCATTTGCCAGAGTAAGAGAGATTTTTATGTGGGTATAATATGACACATATAGTGGTATTAAGGTATGAATAAATATTTGAGCAACATGTGAATTGCCTGATTTTGAAATGATCCATGTAGATAAATAGATAAGACATGTGATTATATATAATTACGTATGCAGATATATTTAAGTGATATGTATATAAATATGTGTATACGGCTTTCCTTTGTCCTAAATTATATAAGCTGGCTTACAAAAGGCCCCCAATATTGTGAGATAAAAGGCATTAGTGACATAAAACAAGAGAAAAATTATAACTAGAAAATCAAGATGGAGTGGGAGAATTTTGTGTAATTTTTTTTACCTTTAAAAAAGCTGTGCCTAAAAATGAAGGTCATCGTTCTCCTCATTTTCTTTTATCCTTCCTAATTTTTACTATTAACAAGTAAAATTGCTGCTTTTAAATCACTGGTATAATCCTACTACATGTGTCCATGTGTTTTTCTCTGTAGGAATTTCTGTTCCCCTCAAATCCCTTTCAAAAATAGTATTTTTATGAAATGAGAGTGTTAACATTTGAAATATTCATACATAATTGTTTTGTTTTTAAAATCAGGTTATTTAATCCTTTGTCTTTTACACAAATTATGGTTGGAAGCATATATAGGTAGTTGTTCAATATGAAAGTGTGGAAGTAATTTTAAATCCCTAAAATAAATTTTTTTGAGACAAAATTTCTCTGTGTAGTCCTGGCTGTCCTGGAACTCACTCTGTAGACCATTCTGGCCTCAAACTCACAGAGATCTGCCTGCCTCCCTCCTGAGAGCTGGGATTAAAGGTGTGCGCCACCTTTTAACCATGTATTTTGAATGTGAGCAACTAATGAGAATATTAATTCCTTCCTTCATCTATCCACACATCTACCCGCCTGTCAATCAACAACATGTTGATTAAATGCTTTGCATATGTTGTACAAGAGTAGATGCCTGCTCTTAGCTTTGGCTGAAGCCTTGGCTCTCACAGACAGAACTGACCACGTCATAGCAGAAAGTTGAATGACATTGTGTTGCCATCCTAGGTTGATTTACCTTAACAGTATGAGACTTGGATATTTTCACATGAATACACCACTTTGAACACAGCATTTTAAATTCTGTACGTGTTATGAAATACTTTTAAACAATCTCAGTCCTGTTGTATTGGACTGTGAGATCAGCGGCTCCACTGCCTCTTGACTGGTTTGATGGTTTGTTTTTGTCAACTTGAATCCAGACTCATCTAGGGAGAGACTCAGCAGTGAATTTCCTGGGTTGGCCTGGTCTCTGGACACGCCTCCATTGACTGATTTCTCTCTGCTTTGGTGTGGATGTGATATGACTAGCTGTTTCCAGTTCAAGCCAGCTTGGCCTCCTCACAAAGATGTGCTGTAGCCTGGAATTAGAGCTAAAACAAGCCCTTTCTCTCCTAAGCTGTCTTCATTAAAGTATTTTGTCACAGGGACTAGAAAGGAAAGTTAGTTAGAATTTCTATTGCTGTGAAGAAACACCAAGACCATAGCAACTCTTATGAAGGAAAAACATTTAATTGGGGTAGATTACCTTTTCAGAGGTTTTGTCGATTAATAACATGGTGTGACATGGTGGCGTGCAGGCAGACATGGAGCTGGAGAAGCGGCCGAGTGTCCTACATCTTGGTTTGTAGGCAACAGACAGTGGTCTGCATGTCACACTGAGGGAAGCTTGAGCAAAAGAGACCTCAAAGCCTGCCCCACAGTGACACACTTCCTCCAACAAGGCCACACCTCCTAACAGCGCCACTTCCTTGGGGCCATTTTCTTGCAAACCACCACAGAAACCAAGACAGCTGGCTTCGTTTTCCCAGCACACAGGCGCTGGCCATCTTTCATGAAGGCAAGTTGTGTGTTGCAGCTGGTCTTGGAAAGGCTCTGTTTTGATAGTCCAAGAACAGATAGACCAAGAGAGAGGCCTTGGTCACAGATATCGTGTCCTTCAAGGCTACATAGATGTGAGTCTCCCTCAGTCCGTCTTTGTCACTGTTATCCGATCTAGGGCAGCTTGCGGTCTTTTCCCATTGTGACACATGGATATTTTATCTTTTAGATCTCAGCCATTGTTAAAAGCCTTCTTCTCTTTCACATTGGTGTGTATTTTCCAGTGAAACTGAGAGAAAATGTATTTTGAATTATACTTATAAAGCTAGCTGGCGGTTCCTTTATGTGTTAAGTTTCTTTTCTAAACTTAGTACCAGTACCTCAGGTGAAGACTGTCATTTCATCCTGGTTCCCAGTATCTAGTGTACTGTGCTGTGTAGGGCTCACTAAGTAGCCACTGACTTTAGGATGTGCTAAGACCAGTCAGTCTTCTGTTCATTTTCATCTCTAGCCTCTATTTATAGCTCTCTCGTCCCATACACAGAACTTTATCATGATTTTTACAAATAGGCAAACAGTAAACTCAGACAAAACACAAACAAAACAAAGCAAAACACCCCCCACCCCACCCCACCCACACACAGAGAAGGCTCATAGGGAAAATAGTGCAATATGGCTTTCACTATGAGTCTGATTATGAAACAGAGAAGGAACTAAATTGTAGGCCTGTCATTTCTGACCTGTGTGGGTGAAGGAAAGCTACGTGACAAGTTAAATGTACTTATCAAATCATCATTGCAGACCTGGCAAACACTGGGAGGAATTATGTAATAAAAACATGTTGATTTTTCTCACGAGTGTTATCACCCACATAGCATCATGTAGCTGTGCTTACACTGTTGTTAGATTCCTGAAAGAGTGACTTCAGACAGCTCCACAGAACTCTCTGTGAATATCGTTCTTTATCTCATGTAACCCCTCATGACAGAAAGTGAGAGAAGCCACCACAGTCAGCTGGTGATGGAAGAGAACACCATGGCGCTTGCTTCCCTCTAGAACTACGAGTTGAAAAATTAAAAACAAAAATATGTCTTGCCAAGGTTATAAATTACACAGAACGCTTTGATTATGGGATTGCAATGGCCTAAAGTTCTGACATTTGTATCTCTTAGATCTTTTGATTTGAAGTGTTTTTAGCATTTAAAACTTTGAAGGTTTACCTATCATGTTATAGAATGAGGTGATTAAAACATTTGAATAATGTAAGTACACATGGAAATTTTTTATCAAGTAAAGTTTGAAGTTTCGAGTTAGGGTTTTAGGAACTGCTGCCAGGCCTACACGATGTCATCAGCATGGTGTGGAAAGACTGTATTGCATTTATGGGGTAGTGTGGTATGTGGTTTTGGAGCTGTGATAGGAAGAAGTGAGCAAAGACCTTCACCAAAATGTGATGGATCACCAAAGAAAACAGTTGTGATCAGAAAGAACTGCTTAGCTGAAAAAACAGTGATTTTGGCCAGTACTTCTGCACAGCCTTGAAGATGAGGTGGGTGTGCCAAAGCAGAGGGTAGGAGATTAAAGAGGAGTGGTGGTGCAGGCCTTTAATCCCAGCACTCGGGAGGCAGCGGCAGGTGGATCTCTGTGAGTTCGAGGCCAGCCTGGGCTACAAAGTGAGTTATAAGACAGCCAGGGCTACACAGAGAAACCCTGTCTCAAAAAAAAAAAAAAAAACCCAACCCCCCCAAAAGACTATTAAGAGTGACAATACTGGTTTTATTTCTTCATTTCTTCATTTGTTTATATTCTGTGTATGAGTGTTTTGCTTGGGTACCGTGTGTGTGTCTTGCACCATGTGTGTGCAGTGCCTGTAGATGCCAGGAGGGTGTCTGATCTCCTGGAACTTGTTACAATTACCTGTTACAGATAGTTCTTAGCTTCTGTGTGTGTGCTGGAAATCGAACCTGGTTCCTATGGGAGAATGGTGGGTTCCCCAGAGCCATATCTCCAGCCCAGAAAATCTGTAGCTCAGATTTTCTCTTGTGACCCTCCACCTCTGCCTCTTTATCATACCCTTCCCTTCCAGTGCGCACCACAACTGGCTACTTGAAAGCCTTTTTTTTTTTTTTTTTTTTTTTTTAAACAGAGCAAGTATTTGAAAGGGAGAATTACAACTTGTTTGAAGTGTCTTTCACTTAATTAAAATCTGGACTTATGTCATATGTTGCCAATATTTAATACTCTTCTGCCTTGCTCTTAGATAACTGAGAAAGATGCAAATGCACTTTGATGTGGGTAAATAAAATTCCTTCACTAGGTACTTAATTTTCTTTTTGCAAGACACTTGAACCCACCTTTATTGTAAAATTCAGCAGTAACATGCACCCTAGGAAAGGAATTTCTATGCCCCATTGACAGACAGAGAGCTGGAGAGTCTGTGGTGTGAGGAGGAAGGGCAGGCAAATGTGAAGGAGCTGGGTCATTTCACTCAGAAGGGCTGTGAAAAGCCGTCCGGGCAGCAGTGTTTGGGAGGGTGGCAAGCTTTAGACTGCTTCTAGGTTAAATGGTTTATTTTAATGAGCGTGTCCAGTGTTTTGTAAGGTGCATGCCATAAACTATTTGTGGGACATGAAATAAATGTATTATGTTACAATTTAACAATAGAATAAACTAGACTATAATGCAGCATGCTAAAGTATATGCTTATCCTAAGATGAAGGATGGGCCTTGAGCTTCTGCTTTTCCTGCCTCATCCTCCCAAGTGCTGAAATTCCAGGTTGGTACCATCACTCTTGGCTCACATTCTTATACTTTTGTGACTAGAGACTGGATTAAGATGGTGATTCTGGTGAAATACATCTTGACCATGTCTCTGAACACCCTGTTGGTTAGGCAGTTGGTAAATTGTAACAACAAATTGAAAAGAAATGAACATTTATAGCTCCTTGTATATGCGAAGAGAGTTGTTTTTCATTTGTAACCAGGTAGAAGTTGGAACAATAACCTGGTAACTTTCATGAACAGGTGGTCTTCAGGACCATGTATGACTTGTGTCATGTGAACTCAGTTCAGAAGTGTTTCCTGAACTGTTTTCCAGCTATCTTCAGCTCTCTACTTCTTTTCTGGGGAATGGATTATTCTGCTAATTAAATTGACTTCTGTCTTCTCACTGAGGTATAAACAATAAGATTTATTGAAGTCTGAGGTGTTTTATTTCTCAAAGACAAAGAAATGTGGACCTTTGCTTTTTAGTCCTTATGCACTTTAGAGCTCAGTTGCTCTTCATCTAGACTTGTCCCCAATATTGTAAATTCAAGCTTAAACTCCTTAGGAAGCCCTGCACTGATTGCCTGCAAAGTTTACCTTCAGTACCCTTTTCCATATTTGCTTTCATAACACAGTGGTTTACATTGAACTTTGCCCCTGTGGTTGTCTATACACTGTCAGCTCCTCCAATCTGAGAATCAAGACAGCTGGACCAGCTCAAGGGAGCATGGGCTCCCCTTCCAGATGCCACCCATGGCTTTGTTATTCTCATCAAAGGCCCTACCTTTTGTGTGCTCATCATTTCGACATTTCTGAAGGCAGTGATCTGTTTCTGCCTCTTTTTTTGCTTTCTAAGGGGTTTGTGCAAATTTTATTACTGTGCTCTTAGTTTGCATATGAGTTGAGTACGGGCCATGTGACTCATTGCCTCAGGGAGTGGCAGCAGCAGAGTAAGGTTCCCAGAGGTCTCTATGAGTCTGTTTCTACATGGCTGTCCACACAGAGAGGGGTGCCGTTAGTTCAAAAGCCAAGGACTCAGATGCACAAGAGTCCAATCTGTCAGAGGAGCTGGAGATGGTACTTTAAAAATTTTAATCGCCACTTTTTTTTGGTCTTTGACACTAAGATATTTAAATGGATCATTTTGTGATCATTTTTGCTTATATTCTTTAAATTTTTTTTGTTTTGAGATTATAATATAATGATAACATCTTCTCTCCCTTATATCCCGCCAAATCCTCACATATGCTGCTTCCTGCTCTCGTTCAAGTGCATGGCTTCTTTTTTCATTAATTCTCATTATATGTATATGTATGCATAGTACATATATATTCCTGACTATAACCATTCAGTGCATATAATGTTACTTGCATATGTTTTCAAGGCTGACCATTTGGCACTGGGCAGCCAATTGGTTGTGTTCTTCCTTTGGGAAGACCCTGTCCCCAACTCTCAGATTTCTTCTGTTGCCTATAGTTCTTTGGATAGGCTAAGGTCTCATGGGCTTTCCCCTGTCCATTTTGGTGTGTCCATTGTTGCCATCCTTGTTCAGCTCACATTTGGGCAGTCATGTTGATGGGACTTTAGGAGTGTAGCCTCTGATGTGACTGGATACAGTTTTTATTCTGGTTTTGAACATTGCCCCATTTCTTTGTAGGGTTTCTTGCACCTATTTTGAATTTTTGTTTGTGATGTTTGCTCATTTTTCTTTGAGGTTTTTTGATTCTGTTATTGATTTCTAAGTTTGTTTTTATATATTATGGGAATTAATGTTTAAGCTGTCAAATTTTACCATCTTAACCCCTTTCAAGTATATAGTCTAGTGATATAGCACACATTCGTTTTGTTGTGTAACCATTATTTATCCTAGAATTGCTCCATCATTCCAAACCAAAAGCAAAGGTGACTGGATTTCATGGGATGGATGGCTAAACCCTAGCAGTGAATGCTTGTGCAGATTGGAGGCCCCTCTATCTCTGCTGGGGACCATGAGCCTCTTCCTCTCCGCAGACCTCTTTCTTTAGTTATCTAACTCTCTAGGTATTTCTCTGGCTCCAAAGATAGTGCAATTACTGCTACTTTAAAAGATGGGTGAGTAGGGGTCTGGGAAGAATTGAGGAGGAGAAAAATATGTTCAGAATATATTGTTTGAAGAAAATAAAAATTAATAAAAAAACATGCATTCATACATTAAATGAGCAGGTAAACAGCTAGTCTCAAAGACCATTGCACTAGCAAGTTCTCTTTTTTCCTTTTCTTCCTTTTTTAAAAAAATTTTTAGTTCTATTTTTTATTTAATCTATGGGTGTTTGATATTTTCACTGCTTGCCAATGTAGTATTTCCAGCTGTGCATGGAAATTAATAGTCTATTTAAACAGACAATTCCAGGAAACCATCCACTAAGGTAATAGGAGGAAAAAGAATGTTGCTTTTTAATTTATTTTGGTGGTTTCCTGGCATTAAAAGATTTGCTGGTTGGCAATTTATTTTAATTAATTAATTAACTTGAAGTTTATTTTTAAATATTTTATTTTAAGTTATATTTCTTATACAAAATAAACTGTCATAGTTCATTAAAATGGCCAATATGAAAAAGCATATGGCATTGAAAATTTATCCTCCATTTGTCAGAGAAATTCTAAATGAATGTTCCATAATCTCTGAAAAATTGTAATAGACGTTTGAGGAGCAGCTGACTGCTCTTCTGGACATTAGACATTTGAGGAGCAGCTGGTTGCTCTGTAGAAGCTCAAACTCTAAGCTATACAGTCTTCTGTAAAAGTCTATGGTTGAAATAAGTCTAAGAATTGAGAATTGCCAGATCTTCAAAAGCTGGCAAGATTTTTAAAGAGTACTTAGTTTTATAGAGGACATACATACTTTCTATTGTCTGTCATGCTTATGGCCTGGAATGGCTTCCTGTGATGAAAAATGTTAATATTTCTTGAGTAAAATGTATAGGTGTCAATGTTGAATTACAGGCCAAGGGTCCAGTGCTTTACAGGAGGAGAGAACAGGTATTCTTCTGTAAAGACGATGTATAAACTGTCAGCCATTGTAATGTAAATTCTGAATTAGGACCATGCTAGTCGGCAAAGGTCAAATAAAGATAAACAACCTCCTATCTCTTTAGATTGCCTTTTCCTGTCACCTGTGTTCAGATTTGTCAGTAAATGACTTCTGAAACGTTGGTATTTTGTTCTTTATGAGCATAAGTAAGTAGACCAAATCTTACCTGTACTTTGTGGGGTTTCAACTCTCACACTCTTGGAAGTGGCTTAGCTGCTTGTTCCAGCCATGCACGCTTCTTGGTTCCATTCCATTTGTAGAGTTAAACAGGCACAGCATAGCAAACATTTTTGTTTCTGGAGTCCTGTGTAGATAGAGTTTTCCTTTCTGCCTGCCAGTTCCCAAAAAAACAGCATGGAGACTTCATATTAATTGTAAATGCTCATTCAATAGCTTAGGCTTGTCTCCAGCCAGCTCTTGCAACCTAAACTAACCCATTTCTATTCATCTGTGTGCTGCCCTGTGGATTGTTTACCTCATCTGTGAACTTCCCATGTTGATTCTGCCCTCCTTCTTCCCAGCATTCTCTCTGCCCCCAAAATCCTGCCTAGCCATCAGCCAATTAGCTTTTTATTAACAATGAGAGCAATACATATTTACAGTGTACAAAGATTGTTACACAGCATTACTTCATGGTTCCTCTATGGAATTAACTCACCTACTTTTCAGTCATCTTATACTTGGGCTCTGGTTTTTGCTCTTGATATGTTTGCTATCCTGTGTAAATATTTTATAATACCTTAAATATGCATATAGAGTTTTTCCTTGTCTCTGTTCTTTGCCTTGGTTATTCTAAATATATCTTCTATTAAATGTATCTCTTGGCCTACTGTTTGTCTAAGTATAATTTAGTTTCTTTCCATGTTACAGTCTCTATATTCTCTTTGAGCTTTGCTTTATATTATAACATGTAATAAAATTCCCAATGATTTTTAAATATTTAGCTATCTTTTCTGTCATACTTTACATTTCTTCAGATGGCACACAATGACTTACACATCACAGATGGATTTTTCAGCTGGATAAACAGAGATGTGCATTTAGAATCTGTAGAGAAAGATAGGGCCCAAAAAAAGAATTTTCAAACAAAAGAATTATAACAAGGCAGATATGTATATGAAGAATAACAGTGTATGTGAATGTGAGGGTTAGAAAATTAAAAGTCTGAAAATGGAGTAAGGGATTTCCATAGGAAGTGATAGTTGAGATAAACCCAGGCAGGTGGTTGATCAGAGATGGGCAAAGAACGCTCTGTTTTACAGAGAGCAAATGTGGCCAAGAGGTTCATTGTAAGGAGACATATAAACCAGCAGCTGGCCATGAGGTAAATATTGCATTAGAACAACACAATAGGAAAAGATCAGTAGGATACCTAAGACTGTACTGTTCATAACAATATAAGAAAAACAAAAAAATTGGAGTCATTCAGAGTAATGTGCCATTGAGTTAGTAATCAGAATATGAGTCATATTGTTAAAACAGCATTCTTGAACATAAATATGCTATAGTTTACCAGCAATGCCTGAGCTAAACAATGAAGAAGGGGTGAGGATAATTCCTGGTTCACATCTTTATTTTCTTTTCTTTTTGAGATTATAATATAATTATAGCATGTCTCCATTTCCTTCCTCCCTCCAGACCCTCCCATGTACCCTTCCTTGCTCTGTTTCAAATTCATAGCCTCCTTTTCTCATTGACTGTTATTACATGCATATATGTCTATACATATATGTTTCTAAATATAACTGGCTCAGTCTGTATAATGTTACTTGTATGTATGTTTTCAGGGCTAAGGGTTTGGTATTGGATAACCAATTGGTGTGCTCTTCCCTGGGGAAGACTATTTCTCCCACTCTGGGCATTTCTTAGTTGTCTGTGGTTCTTAGTGTAGGCTGAGGCCTGTGGGCTTTTCCCCATCCACTTTGGCATGTCTGATGGTGTCATGTTTGCATGCCTGTTTGGCGCATACTTAGATAATACTTTATGGGGACAGCTTCTGATGTTACTAGGAGACATAGTCTAAGCAAACTCCCTGATTCTTTGGCTCTTGCGATCTTTCAGACCCCTTTTACATACTGTTCCCTTGGCCTTAGGTGTGGGAGTGTTTTGTAGATGTATCCATTGAGACTCAGCTCTATGGCTGTGCATTTAATTGTTTGTAATTTTCTGGTTTTAATCTGTTTCTTAGAACAAATTAGAGATTATAGAATCACAACAGACAAAGCAGAAATGAAAATGGAAAAAAAGATGAAAAACTTTTGAAAAGTAAAACCATGGTGTGAGGGCTAATATTTGTCTCTGCTGGCCCATGGGATTCTCAGATATCTTGTCAAATGTTTTCGGATGATATTTAAATCAATAGATTGAATAAAAGATATTGACTTCTACAACATGAGCAAGCCCCTCCTAATTAACTGACTGTCTGAATAGAAGGAAAGGCTAAAATTCACTGTATAGGAAAAGCTTCTTCTACCTGGTGACTTTTGAAATCAAAGACAGTAGTCGTATAGCAGCCCTTTGACTATTAGACTGCATCATGTATGTTAATTCCTTGTGATAAATTCTCTGTCTTTATGTCTCTAACTTATACATATTTATATTTGACTCTTTTTCTCTGGGGAATATACAGAGGACACAGGGGCTTGATTAGATATGAGAACCCAGGAGGTGAGGATACATATATGTATGTAGCAATAATTAATGAAAAAAGAGGACATGAATTAGTAAGAGAGCAAGAAAGGGTATATGGGAAGACTTTGGGGGGAACAGAAGGGAGAAATTATATAATTATATTATAATCTCAAAAAAATAAAAAGAAGAATATTTTTAAAGACTTCAGGATTTTTTAAACAAATAAGTTGCATTCTACTTTTGCCAAAAGAATAGCTTCAATTTTCAGACAGTACTTGAGAATATAGTAACTACTTTAATAGGCATGTGAAAGATTAAAGGCTCTCTGTTTTGAGGGAGATTGTGGTTGGTTTTGGTTATGTTAACTATGAGGTGATCTGACATTTCCTTAAATGGCTGTAGTGGAATGAGGTAGGTTGCTTGCGTGGACTCAGCTGGATGTGATGTCATGGACTCACCTAAAAGTGCATGAGCAGGAGTCAAAAGACAACACAAGTCTATATAGGAGAAAGGGAGACACGGAAGTCTGTGATTTGTCTGGATTTCACCATGGGGATCACGGGGCCAGAGGTCAAACGTATACCCACTGAGGTGTTTAGTGCCCATCATCTTGGACACTGGTGTGCCAACCTCCTGTAGGAGAATGGAACTTCCACAAAGCCAGAGATGATGCACATCTGCTTTCTCAGCTTTCAATACCCAGGCACTCTCCATAGTTTCCCATTTATTAACCACTTGGTAAAATCTGTTCAACGATATCTGAAGCAGGAACTAGGAGTTCCTTACTCCGACATTTACAACTAGATTGAAACTTGAAATTTTAATTCATAGGACATTTTATTTCTTTTTGCTCTCCACAGAGGCTAAGGTAATTTTCTTTTAGGAGAATATCTAAAGGTAAATTATTTTTTCAAAGCTGCAACAACGACCTTTTATTTAGTAAATTCAGAAAACACATAAACATTTATATCAAACCATTCTTTTAATCTTAAAAAGGCTTTGGTTTTTAATATTCACCAAAATATTTTGAATAAGTCAAAACTTCCCTATCATCGTGTGTAGAAGCATTTTTGGCTTGAAGTTTAAGTAAATACAAGTATGAAAACCAGAAAACTTCTCTGTAAATGTTAACACCGTCAGGGATTGTATTTTCATGAGTAGTATTATATGTCTTTCACTTCTACAGTCTTATCATGGAATCATCGTATGCTAGGAAAAAGGGAGGAGGCTTTGAGAGGTTCTACATGTTTCATCAAAATTCTACCTCATCTCTTCAGATGTTTATAGATTTAAATTGACATTATTTAGGTCCATGATACTCAGTTTTAACTGATGTAAAAGCTTTCTCCTCTGAACAACACACTTTCAGTGCAGGCCATGTTCAATATCAGTTTTGTTATTTGACCTGTAAGTGATACTTAAATTATAATCTATTCTCTTTAACATTTTTTTTCTAATCATATGATTTGAGATATGGTGGATTTCAAAATTGTTTGGGGGAGAAATGTGACTTCTGTGTTTTTCAGAGTTTTAACATGTATGTTGATAATATTTGTCTCATCACCATTCTACTGCTGTAAAGAGACACCATGGCCAAGGCAGCTCACTAGAAAAATATTTAATTGGGGGCTGGCTTGCTGTTTCAGAGGGTGAGTCCATGATGAGCATGTCCATGGAAGGCAGACAAGCGTAGTGCTGGAGCAGTAGCTGAGAGTTTATACCCTGATCTGAAAGTTCTAGGCAGAGAGGGAGACTGGACCTGCGGGAGGATTTTGAAACCATCTCCAAGGCCATGCCTTCTAATCTTTCCTCTAACAGCTCCACCAGCTGGGAACAAAACATTCAAATATATGAACCTATGGGTCCCATTGTCATTCAAACCACCATAATGTTGTTGACACATTGACCAGTTGGAGAAAAGGTGTCATGAACTTTAATTTGAATGAATTAATGATGAGTGTTAAAATCAGCATTGTCTTTATGAAGCAGACTTTTCACAACCCCAGGATAACTCTATGGGTTATATACTAGTTTTGATAACAGTGGGCTTCTTTTGAACTGTCAGGGCTGTTCTCCATAGTTGTTTTTGTTCTGTGATTATGCAGAGTGTACAGCTTCTATTTGAAATGATCTGCCTGAATATCAAGGTGCTGCTGCTGCTGTTGTGATTGGATGCATCTTTTATTTGCTTGAAGCTCTTTGTTTGAGGACAATTAATGGCCAAAAATTCTCTCAGGGTCTAGACAGGGGACAACAACAACCAATGCATGTCTTTCTGGTAAAATTCCTATATCTAGAATGTAATATCTAAAAATATTATTTCCAGGTGATGTGTTTTAAAATTATTCATTTTTAATTTTCCACATTTCCTAAACTTCTGGGTTTCTTGTGTAGTAATTTACCCTTAGATAACTTTTGCTGTGTGTATGTTTCTGTATGGGACATTTAGGTAAACATGTTGGCTAGGTGACCACTTAGGTCTGTTGTATTATGTATACATTTATATATATATACACATACATGTAAATATACTTTCTTTCAAAACCAAATAGAACATTAAAAAAGAAGGGTCTCCACACTCAGACTAATAAAAAGCATTAATAAAAATTTTCTGACAATTTTACACTATTTATAACTCACACTAATGACTGCTTCCCTTCTTAGTAATTTTCCTTTAGCGGTGTTTTATACCTGGATACACACATGTGATGCAATTGAACAAGAAAACAATTATCTGTCTGGTGGAAATAATGTACTTATCTCATTGTAGCAACTTATTTGTTTAAAAATACACCAAAGTTTTAGTTCTGTTTGGTGTGATTACCTGTAATTTGTAATGAATTTTCAGGCATAATTGAGATCCTTTTATGTAATTAGATCAGCAATTGAGCCAACAGGTTTTGAGTAGTAAGTTTCCAGCATAAAAGAGAGGCACCTCCAAGTAGAGCAATGCTGGATTTAATTTTCTCAGCACTGTGTGAGCTCTGACTGGATCACTGGCTGCTCCTAGCTTGTATCTTGCTTGGGAAGCCTCATGTTGACTCATGGGTTGTGGCTCAGTAGAACACTTTGGTACTTTTTGTATTGGATCAAATTTTTCTTGGTGTTTTCTGTGGAGTTTGGCCTAATCTATTTATAGGATCTCCTTGAGCTCCAGATAAACCCGAGAAATCACAACTGATTTGTAAGCTAAGAGGAAACTTAGCTGGATTTTTCATGTGGGCTAACAAGTTCAATATTATTAATGATTCCTCTAAGAGTTTAACTGTTTAAAAATTTACAAGCAGAAACTACTTCATTAGGCCAGAGTAGTTTGTTTCTTCCTTCTGACCTTATCACTGAGGTTAACAATGTATTTTAATTACACACATGCACATGCTAGCGCAGATAAGCAGCCTTTTTATGTTTCCAAGAGAGATAGCCCTTGGCTTTTGGTAGGTTGGCTTCAGTCTTGCAGCTACACTGATAAAGGTTTTGCTTTTCACTTTAAAGAGCCACCTGACTCAGTTAATTTCCCAGAAGTGCACCTAGAGTACTGATGGCACCCAAGGCATGGTTTAGTATGTGTTGCTGGGTCCTAATGGCTGCCTCGGGGGAGGGGTGAGAAGGCACAGCATCAATGACACAGACACTGGGAGTCAGGTGGAAGGCAAACAGCAGACTCAATCAGTAACAGGGAAGGCCTTACACACCCTCCTCCTAGCACCTGGCTGGGTCCTGATCTGGTGACATTGTGTGGTCACCCCTCATTGGCTGGCACAATCAGGAACTCTGACAGCACCTGTTGCTGGGTCCTCATGCAGACTCCATATTGGCTCATGAGGAAGTACATTATGTCCATGCCTTGGCAACTGGTTTGAGCCAATTTCCTCGACCCCATGGGCCTGTCCTACTACAGGTATGGTCCTCTGTTTTATACATAAGGAGAACCAGGCAACTTCCTTGGGTTTCCCTGCAACTGGAATTCATACACACCTTGCAACATTGTGTGTATGGTGACCATTTTGATTGCTAAAGATCTGTCCTCTGAGACTGCCTAAAGTCTCAGACTTTGTGTCTAGGTAGTTTGACTTGCTGCTTTTAAATGCAAAGATGTCAAGATCATTATGGGGAAATCTAGAGACAACTGAACCAAGCTTGTAGGAACTCATGAACTTTAGACAGACAGCTGTGGAACCTGCATGGGACCAGAGCAGACTCTCTGCATACAGGAGATGGTTGTGTAGCTTGGTCTGTTTGGGGGGCTCCTGGCAGTATGATTAGGATCTACCCCTGGTACATGAGCTGACTTTCTGGATCCCATTACCTATGAGCAGACACTTTGCTCACCCTTGAGGCATGGGAGAGGGGTTGGGTCCTGCCTCAACTGAATGTACCAGATTTCACTGTTCCCCCATGGGAGAACTTACCTTTTGGAGGAGGGGGTGAGGGATGTGTCAGGGGAGGGGGTTAGACAGGGGCTGCGGGAGTGGGAGGAGAGATGAGAGGGGGTCTCTGCTTGGTATGTAAAATGAATTAAAAATTTTTTTAAACAAAAAAGGTAGTTCCCTATATTTTACATTAATTTGAGAAACCAGTTGTACATTTGGTTAGGACTTCAAAATGTTGTATACTAATCCATCTGTTTATAATCCTTGATGCTAAGAAATGAGTTAGAATGAGGAAGGAATCAGCCAAACAGCTTTACGACAGTAATTCTGTATTGTAGATCACTTAGTGGATTCAAGGGTGAGCGAGGCTTCCTGTCACCTTCCGACTTGGGGTTGGTCATAGGGGACTGTAGGTTTCTGGCCCCAGACCACCTTCAGTCTGTCCCAAGGAGAAACTGTTCCAGTAGCTTTGCTGAGAAACCCAGGAGCCATAGCCTTGTCCCGGTCTCTTGCTGACAGTGTCAAATGAAGCAGCCCTGGTCCACTCTGAGGACACCAGGCTGCTTGCTTTGTGGAGATTGTCTTCGGTTTTCTCTTTTCTCATCTTTTCATTTCTGTTTCCACTAGCTTTCCTAAGCCAGTGTCATTTATAATCCTTCTTCCCTAGTTAATGAGTTATTTCTCATTATCCTCCTGAGCGGAGTTGAAAAAACAAACAAACAAACAAACAACAACAAAAATAAAGGTTCCAATAACAGCCCTGGCAGTTCATTATTTACAGTTGAGTAAAATTGAGAATTAGGGAGTTAGTAATGAGAGAAGACATATTAGAAATTCACTCCAAATACTTTCTTCATAGCAATGGAAAATGGAGGAAGTTCTGTCTCCTCCCAACCAGGCTCTGCTGCTGACATTTTGAGGAATAGGGTGGACAAGTCCTTGTGTGTTGTGTCCCCGCCCCTCGTTTACAGTCTTTAAGTGTTAGGCCCTGCCAGTGTGCTCACGTTATATTTTAACAGGACAGTCACAGCTTTCCACACACAGATTTGAATGAGCTTATTTTCAGCACCCCCCACCATGGCTTTGAATTTCATAAAATGCCACATTACAAGATTCTTGAGATTTTTGTTGACCTTTGTAAGTAGTTTCTATTGAGTCTCACTATTTCACATTTCCTGAATTCCTTAAAATGATTATCTTGTTTCTTTACTTTCTTCATTAAACTTCTTCAAAATATTTACTTATGTCAGCCATGAGATTATTTAAACTTCTTTCCTGTTAAGGGAATTTTCCCCTCTTAGAATTTCCTGCCTTGTAGATCATGGTGCACCTGTGTGCAGACACTTGGACTTAATTCGGAGGTAAATTACTAGTGATTTAAATTCCAATGTTCTACAGATGCCTAATGTTTCCCTGACGTTCTGAGTCTTGCAAGCTTATCGCCTCTTCTTGAGTGGAAGGCCATTCAGACAAACTGACAATGAATTTCACACTGGCAGATTGTGGAAGAGAAATCATTGTCTTTCAGATGGGTAGTTCTGAGAAGGCTGCTTGATTGGTCTTTCTGGAAATACCATAATGTTTTGTATAGTGGGCATGTCACATATCTTATAGTGTACACTGAGAGTTGCTATGCTACCAGAAAATACTATGGAAGTAGTCACAGCTCAACTGGGGTGATATCCATGAGGTTAGAAAGGACTAGTGACATGCTGGTGTGTATACCTGGGTCAAAACTCAGTTCTCCGTTCTAACACTGACTCAGATGTCTGTGTTTTTTGTATATTAAACCCATGTTAGGAAAGCCTTCTACCATTCAGCTAAATCTCAAGCTCTCTTTTTATTTTGAGCCAACATCTCACTAAGTTGCTCAGAGTGGCCTTGAACTCACTCTAGTCTAGCCAGGAGGCTTTGAATTCATGGTCTCCCTGCCTTAGTCTCACTAGTAGTTGAGATTGCAACCCTATGTCACCAGGCTACACGCTACCAACTTTCTTCCAGCTGTTTCTTTTGGCTCATTTGTGCAGTGTGTATACTAATTACTATATTTACCTCGAACGCCCTTGTGAGGGTTAAACGAATGAATTCATGTGCATCACTTTAGAAGCCATGTCTGGAACATTTTCCTGTGTTTGTGAAGGGAAGCTAATAATCACTCATCAAATTTCTAATTGGCTAAATGGCTTCAGGTCCCTCTGTGATTTCAAGTGTTTTGTTCAGAATGCTATGATTTAGGGAAAGTAGACTGAAATGAAACACTAGACTAAAATTGCCCGACTTTTGCTTTTATTTAGCTCTTCTCCTGGTACTGAGGTGAAGTCCTGGGCCTCCTGCACACCCTGAAAACACTCCCGACCTACTGCCCAGCCCCACCCCACCCCTGCTTATATGTTCAAGGTGGACTGAGCATCACGGGGTATTGGGCTCAGCACTGTATGTTTTCGTTTTAAGAAGTAATCTGAGCTCTTTGGTAGCTTGTAAGAAATACTTTGAGGAATTAGAAAATTTTTTTTCTGCTGTATGTATTGTTTTCAATATTGTTGATTTGGCCACTAAACTTACTTTGTCACAGTTTCTCGGAACGAAAGGGCGGTTATTGACAGATCTCAACAAGCACAAAATGGGTACTGTCAGAAATGAAAGAAAACTGAATAACCAGGGCATAATATCCACAAATTCCCTAATACAGAATGTACCCATTTGTATGTATGTGGTGTATGTGGGAGGCTCATTTTTCATGAAAGGATTACTGGAGGAAAAGTTATAGAGAACATAAAAGTTTTATTGAAGTTTGTTTTTCAGTTTACTTGGTGATACAAATACCATGAAAATAATTAGAATAATGGATTATGTTGTCTGCCTAAAGAAATATGTTTGACAATTTAAATTTTCTTGGCATCCACACTCTGCCAGGGGTGGGGTAGGTACCCCAGGGCTAGTGAAGGGTGGCACTGGCCCCCCACAGCATGATTCCAGTGAGCCCTTGTGTCACACGGAGGCCACGCACACCGTCGCAGACATGGCCCTTGGCAGCTGTGGGGCCCCTTTACCCTCTCAGCCTGTCAGTCATCAGTCTGTGAGGGGGAAGAGGAGAAGGGGCAACAGAAAGCTTTGTACACAGCCCGCGAGCACTAAGGGAGGGAGCCCTCCGGGAGACAGACGTCGGTGAATCAGCTCAGCTTGATTGCAGAGCGTAAGGAATAGATAGGATTGGGGAGCCTGGGGACAAACCCTAATTTTCACTAAGTGGCACACTCCTGTCACAAGGTTTAGTAGTGGCAGTAGGGTCCTATAGCAGAGCTCCTAGCACAAGTAAGGGCCCGTGCCAGGGGTCAAGCTAAAGATGAATCAGGCATCTGGTTAGAGAAAGCTTTCCGAAAAAGTCAGTCTAGGGACATTCTCCAGATAAGGGCAAGTACAGAGTAGGGATCCTTGCTGGAGAGGGAGGAGCTTCTGTATTACAGAGCTTAGAGAAAGCTGCCAGGCTGAGGTAGACTTCAACCTCTACCAGCTAGCAAACATCCTCCAGCAGGCAGCAGCTGGGCCCGGACGTCACCATGGCCCCAGTGGCAGCACAGGTTACCCTGATCAGTATGGTCCTGGTGGCAGCATGGCCCTCGGGCACCAACATGGTCTCTGGTGGCTGGCCAGACCCTGAGCATCTGAGGAGCCTTTGGTGGTAACAGGAGCCATGGACACTACCCCAGATTCCCACACCAACAGGGCCATGGACCCAGATATGGCCCTAGGCATCAGCCTGGTCTCCGATCTCTCCATGGCCCGATGTGGCAGTTACTAGTCCCCCAGACCAGCATGGCCCCCGCAGCAGCATGGTCCTCGGACATCAACATGATCTCAGGTGGCTGACCAGACTCCAGGCTTGGCCCTTGTGAAATAGATTTTTTTTTATTTTATTTTAATTTTTGAGACAGGTTTCTCTGTGTAGCCTTGGCTGTCCTGGAACTCACTCTGTAGACCAGACTGGCCTCAAACTCACAGAGATCCGCCTGCCTTTGCCTCCCGAGTGCTGGGATTAAAGGTGTGCACCACTGCCTGGCTGTGAGATAGATTCTTCTTCTTCTTTTTTTTTTTTGTTTGTTTGTTTTTTGGAGACAGTGAAATAGATTCGTAATGAAACGCTACTGTTAAGTTACATAACCATGAACTTCCGTTTGGGCGCTTTCTCTTGGCTACAGTATCCACTCTGTTTCAGTTTATTGCTGGAGGCAGCAGCATGCCTTTTCAAGAACTTGCAGTGTCATATATTGTTTCTTAGATTGTTTCCAACTTGTTTCATAAATATAAAGTAGTTCTCCACTTCTGTTTTAATTTGCATTGCTTCAATAAATACAATGCTTTAATGTTCATTTTTTTTCTTCTATGTTCCTTTAATTTTCTAGCTCTTGTGCATATCTGTGCTCTTTTGTGATTTTTCTTCTCTATTTTCTGTTTCTTCATCAGCATTTTTATACCCTCTGTGAAACACAGAAAAGGCACCATCATCCTATTTATTTAGTAGACATATTCTTATAATATGCCTTAAATTCTTTCCCCATGAATATTGTTTTTCTTAATGTGGAAGATTAAACTGTTAAAAATGTACATCTTTTGAGGGCTAGAGAGATGGTTCATGGTTAAATCAAACCCAGGTTCAATTCTAAGCACCCACATGACAGCTCACAATCACCTATAACCCCCAGTTCCAGGTGATCAGATCTCCAGGGTTACTGCATGCATATGGTGCACATACATGCAGGCAAAGCACAATCAATATAAAATAAAATATATAAAATCTTAAAGCCCCAATGGTTTAAAAATACACAGCTTGTTTCTCAATTGACTTGATGATCAGAAAGTTGTCATTGTGTCAGAATATATTCGTTTCTATTTTATGTTGTGAGGTATTTAAAAATTATATTTATTTATGTATGTATATATGTGGGGAGCACATATGTGCCCCATACAGCAAACTTATGAAATCAGAGGAAGTCAGCTTTCTCCTTTCAGGTTCTCAGACTTGGTGGTCAGCCATTATTCACTAAGCCTGCACTCAGGTCCTTAGAGCCAAATTATATATATATAGCTAAATTTTATATATATACACATTCATACACATACAATGTCTGTATGTGCGTGTATGCATACATGTGTAAATATACAGGGATAGATTGATGATGATAATTTGAGACAGGGTTTCACATAGCTCAGGCTAGCCTCAAACTCACTGTGTAGCCAAGGCTGGCCTTGAACTTGTGCACCTCCCGCCTCCACCTACCAAGTGCTGGAATTAGAAGTGTAAATCATCATGACTGGCCTAATATATAGTAATAATTAATAGTAATAAAATGATATAAATTTTGATCAATTTTCCTTTAATTTATAACATTTATTAAATATTATTCTTTCTGCCTCTCCAAGTTTGTCTTGAATTTTGTTTTTATCTGTTGAATTTTTTATATAAATAGTTATTTTAGTGCATTATATTCATATTCACTCATATATTTCACATTACATATCTACTAATTTAATTATTGATAATTATTAATGCCATTAATGTTTGTATATATACATTAATAATTAAAATAATATTACAATCATTTAATTATTAATGATATGTGTATGTGTGGACACACACACACAATTTGGTAGATTTAGCTGTCCTTCCACCACAGATCATTAAGCTTCTATTTTTTGGCTCAGAAAATATTTGGATATAGAAATTAAAATGGCTTCATTTTCCCATTTCTGGCCGTCAGAGTCTTGCTGAAAAGACAGAGGTGTAAAATTGTGATTGTAGTGCAACACAAACCCATGAAGGGCAGGGAGACGAAGAGCTGTGGCAGCCCAGAGAGAGCAGAGTTCTCATTATGTATTTTATAGTGCTAATAAAAGCTCAATTGTCACTTTAGCTGGTATTTTATTCTGTCCACAAAATAATGTGAGGACATTTGTTTTTTGCATATAATCTTCTCACTCAGAATTATTGCCAGGGCCATGTTTTTATTTTCCAGTCAAGTTCTTTAGTATTCGGCAATGTGAAAAACTACTTGAAACTATGACCATATGCGGGTTGTCAATATTTTCTGTGAGTCTAAAAGTAACTGTGTATTTAATTTGAGTTTTTCTTTCTTCTTTCTTTTTTTTTTTTAAAAAAGATTTATTTATTTATTATGTATACAGTGTTCTGCCTGCATGCATCCCTGCAGGCCCAAAGAGGGAACTAGATTTCATTACAGATGGTTTTCAGCCACCATGTGGTTGCTGGGAATTGAACTCAGCACCTTTGGAAGAACAGCCAGTGCTCTTAACCTCTGAGCTATCTCTGAAGCCCTGAGGTTTTTTGTTTGTTTGTTTGTTTGTTTGTTTTTTTCAAAGCCCTTTGTTGAGGGTTTGATCCATTCAGGGAAGACTGGTGCATGCATTTGTTTTTATTGAGTTAGGAATTCAGGTGTTCACTGACAACACTTTTTGGACTTAGTGCACATGTAGTGCACAGAGACACAAACACTGAGGTGTCTAAGTTTTGAACAGTGATGTTCAGTCATTATACTTTGGGGATTTGATTATTGAAACCAGTGATTGGCAAATGAGAAGTTTTTGTGCCAACAAAGTCATGTTCTCATGAAGACTTGACTGAAATTATAGAAAACAATCTATTTTATTGCTATTAGAACCTGTGGCTGATTGGTTTTGTTATGTAGATTGGAGTGTCTGTCACTGCAGCTCTTAATTGGCATTAAGAGGGGACAAAAGGTGTTAAGGAGTTTTGTGAAACACGGTGACATAGAATAAAGTAGTCATTGTTTGTGAATTCTCCTGATAGAGGGAGTGTAAGTCTTGCTCCTCCTCCTCCTCCTCCTCCTCCTCCTCCTCCTCCTCCTCCTCCTCTTTTTTGAGACAGGGTTTCTCTGTGTAACAGTCCTGGCTGTCCTGGAACTCGCTTTGTAGACCAGGATGGCCTCGAATTCACTGAGATTAAATCTTGCTTCATAGATGTGCAAAAGAGCTTATTATTTCAGTTTAGTTTATTTAAAATTTTCTTTAGTTGTAAATTAGATCAGAAGCAAGCAGGACCTCAATGACGTAAATCACCAATTCCCAGGGGAAGGTTGTGTTTGGAATTTCTCTTGTGTAATTCTTTTTATATACAAGAACATGTCTTTTGGCTAGGATCCTGTCAGAAGAAAGAAAGAATAGGATTCTCTCTGTCTCTCTCTCTCTGTGTCTCTCTGTGTCTCTGTCTCTGTCTCTGTGTGTGTGTGTGTGTGTGTGTGTGTGTGTGTGTCTAGGATCCTGTTAGAAGAAAGGAAGGATAGGCATGTGTGGGGTGGGGTGCGGGGTATTCTTAAAGATTCCTTGAATTTCAGTCTTTCAGTTACTTGATTATTCTTGTGGTTACAGAGATTAAAGAATAATGAGGAGTTTGTCTCCTGTGTGAACCATGAAAAGTAATAGGGCGCACACAGGACAGCCCTTTGGAGTTTCCTTCTTTCTGTCCTTCCTTCATCACTCCCTCCCTTCTTTCTTTATGCTTGTTCTTTTTCTTTTTTCTTTTTTTTTTTTTTGGAAGGATGCATTTTGTCTTCTAGAGACACGTGGAAATTATTTTAGGGATGTAAGTTCTAGTCTTCCAAGTACAGGTCAAGTTGAGGGGTAGAAGAAGCATTGACTTGGCAATAAATTGAGTTCAAGTGCTTCTCATGTATTTCATGCACTACTTCATTCAGAAATGCTCTAAGGTAACCCATAAAAACACATTGACTTAATAATGGGAAAATCCATACAGAAGAAAAGGTATGCTGTCAAGGAAAGAGATAATTAAATAGAAAACTATAACTGGAAGACAGAAAATACTGTAAGGAATATATGGTTGTTTTATCTAGATTCATATGTCCTTTGACCTTAAATTTTCTAGCATTTATGGCATAGGTATATATAGGTGCTTACGTACACTTGTACCTATGATTATTTGTTTGTTATTAGATTTTCATATGTGCATTATTTTTAAAATTCAGGTTGCATCCTTGTTCACTGCATATACCATGGCTATGTGAATCTAATTTGTTGCATGCAGACTTTTTATAGAGCATACATCATTAGATGTACTTATAATACAGTGGATGGGCGCCTTTAAAAACTAGTTTGCTTGTAGATTATTTTGATACAGCCTTTTAAATACCTGTAAAGATTATTTGAAAGTGGAGGGAAAGACAGCATACATCTTGCAGGCAAGGTATAGAAAAATTGCTGAAACCACTGAGAGGCAGCATCAGTCTATTGCCATGCTACCCTGAACACACGCGATCATGTACGGTAGGAGCATGCCTGTTATTGACCCACTGCTCACTTTAATATCAGGATAAACAAACCTTTATTGGTCACCTTTTTACTTAACAGACTTTTTCATATCTTTTGTTGATGTGGTGTGGTGGCTCTGTGGCCAACCCAGGGCCGTGCGCATGCCAGGCACACGTCCCCTCAGTGAGCTGTGCCCCCAGCTGTTCTCATGTCTTGTCACAGATTGTTCTCCAATACCAAATCCATGGCTGGCCGAGGTCCTTCATGGCTCCCAGTTACTACAAGGGAATGCTAAGCTTCAGGACAAACCAGTCTGGGTCATATTCCTGTCAGGGCTGGATTTGGGCCCAAGTCCAGCTCTTGTCCTCCAAGTCAGTTCTGTTACATCCATGCCTCTTGAAAAACACTTCTGACTTACCACACACTTTTCTCTTGGTTATTGATTAATCTTGTGTGAGATGTAATTTTCTATTACTTCTAAGACTGCCAATGTTACCTGAACCAGATCTTAGAACTGAAGAACTGACACCAGATCTAGTTCCCGTTGACCGTGCACCATTTTGAGATGAACCAGATCAAATTTCTTTAGGTTGAAATCAGAATAATTGAAGCCCAATGAAACCAGAGGACTATGTCTTTATAGGAAGAACAACATGAACTGTAGTTGAATTTCTAAACAGTCTTATTAAATAAGAAATGCAGAGCCAAATACAAAGGTAATAGTCAAAGAGATCAGAGAACTAGCGAAGAACCATGACTACCTTATCTTACGACCTCACCACAGTCGCTTCCCCAGAGAGAGCTTCCTGTCTAACCTGTGTTTTTATTGACATCCTTTTCTGCCTTCTCATTGGCTCTAAGCCCAGCTACATGACTTCCTTGTCACTGCCTGTCTGTACAGATCTCCAGGTCTCTATGGTTGGTACTGGGATTAAAGGCTCAAGTCACCATGCTTGGCGATATCCTTGACCACACAGAAACTCTGCCTGCCATGTGATTGGATTAACGGCGTGTGCTGCCACTGCCTGACTCTGCTTATGGCTCGCTATGTGACCTGGCTATGTCACCTCTGATCTCCAGGCAAACCTTATTTATTAACATATAAATAAAATCACATTTCAGCATAATTAAAATATCACCACAAGGAATTCTTTCTCACGCTGGCATTACTGCTCCTTTGACTATTATGGATGGTTGTGAACAGTATATACTAGTGTAGTGTAGAAAGTGAAGTACTTTAAGATCAAGTTATGTTCATCAGATGTCTGTTGAGTACCTAATGCAGTTGAGCTATTTGGATGCATTTCCTGTTGTGACTGTAAATACCATGATGTAATGATGGAGTTGATAATATTTATTGTACAATGGAGAAGGCTTTCATTCATAAAGAGATTGCTATTTTTTCACAAACTCAAATTCATTGAATTGTTTACAATTAATGTAATCACAAATTTTGGATATGTTAATTTTTGCATTGAATTTCAGCTAAGAAGGTTTTGTTTAAGACAAATTGGGTATATTGGCTTGCACCTTAATTTTAAATCTATTTTAAATCTAAGCCACTGTAGGTAGAGTTTTCCTGTCTCATCAGCCATTTCCAAATTGCCACTCAGAGGCTTATATTAATTTGAAAAGATCGGTCAATATCTCAGACTTGTTACTTGCTAACTAACTTAAATTAACCCATATTTTTTATTTACACTCTGCCACGTGACTCATGGCTTGTTACCTCATTTTCTACGTATCCTGCTTCCTCAGAGGCTAGCTCATATCTCTCCCCTGACTCTGGCTTCCTCTTCCCAGAGTCCTCTGTATCTGGCTGTCCCACCTGTACTTCCTGCCTGGCTACCAGCCTACCAATGAGAGTAATACATATTCACAGTGTACAAAAGGATTATTTCACAGTATTTCCCCCTTTTTGTCTAATTAAAAATGAAGGTTTTTTTTAACATAGTAAAACTATATGTATATATATATATATATAAAACAAAACAGCTATTAAGTAAGAATTACAGTTACAATAGCCACTCCATTTGTATTTGACAAATTGGAGAAAATACTCTATTATCTATCTTATCTTTGTGAGTTCATAATTTTGTACTTATTGATGCTCTGCCACGTGGCTCATGGCTTGTTACCTCATTTTCTACATGTTCTGCTTGCTCAGCAGCTGGCTGGTGTCTCCCTGACTCTGCCTTTCCTCCTTCCAGAGTCCTCTGTGTCTGGCTCTTCCACCTATACTTCCTGCCTGGCTACCGGCCTGCCAGCTTTTTATTAACCAATGAGAGTAATACACATTCACAGTGTACGGAAGGATTATTCCACAGCAAGCCACATTTTATCTTTAGAACTGAAGGTTGTTGGGTAGAGCTCAGCTAACAAATATGTTTTTCCTGGTGGCAAATGTAACCCAGTTGAGTCACTGCCAGAGAGCTGGTCAAGTGGATAAAGGCACCTACTACCAAGGTTGAAAATTCTGAAAATCAATCCCCTGACCTCCGCAAGCATGCGGTGTGTTATATGTGTATACAAATTTACATGAAATCAATGTAAATACATAATAAAAAGTCTTTTCCCTTTTCTTTTCTTTTTTCTTTTTTTGGTTTTTCGAGACAGGGTTTCTCTGTGTAGCTTTGCACCTTTCCTGGAACTCACTCTGTAGACCAGGCTGGCCTCAAACTCACAGAGATCTGCCTGGCTCTGCCTCCTGAGTGCTGGGATTAAAGGCATGCACCACCACCGCCCGGCTCCCTTTTCTTCTTTGTATTCTACGATATATAAATTTTCAATATCAGGGAACTCAAAGTTAATATGGCATGTTCTTTATACTTAAGGTAGGGCATTTATTTATAGTTCTTTTCCCCCCTTATAATGTGAACATAGAGAAGACTTTTATGGAAGGGAATGATACTTTTTATATATTTATAATGAAATAATACCTTTTATTTATAACCAAGATCATCATTTTAACACTTAATCCTCCATAACAGTCTTGGGGAGAGAACACTTGACAGCCATTCATTATTAGCTGTTTTACCATCAGAAGGTCTTTTTTTTTGTAAAGAGTATGTGGCAATGACGTCAAGGACAGGAAAGAGATACTCCCTGACATCTTTAAACAGGATGGCATTCCCCTTGGAGTCCTGATAGCAAATACGACCATAATTACTTAAAATACATTCAAGTAGTTACCAGCCACAACGTGCAAAGTTCTCTGGAAATTTGAAAGCATGTTATTAAAACTGAGGAAGGAAGATGCCTAATAATAAAAAGGAAAAATGTCAGTCTGTTATTAGTATCTGGAAGTCCCACCATCAGCAACCATGTGTTCAACAGCATCTTATCTGTTTCAAAGCATCTCCCTAGAGCTCCTGTTGGGCTGGGCTTCCTGCTCTTTCTATTTGTGGGAAGAAGCCTGATAAACCATCTTATGTGACTATGAGAGCTTAAAAAATAGTTTTTAAGCCTTGATTCTAAATCAGAATGCTACTTAAAAGTTATTGTATGCTAGTGATTAATTTCTAGGATGAGCATTAAATAATGATCTATACTTCATTTTTCTCCTTAAAATCTAGAGTATATATGATGGGCCAGTTTACGCTAGTTAAATTCTTCTACAATTTCCATTGTTTATTCATAGTTAGTAGATTAGCTCTGGTGCTGGTTGGAAGCATTGCAATGCTGTGCATTGAGGAAGGTCCAACTTCAAGCATATCTGCAACCATTTGAACTTTTGTGCTTACATATAAAAATGATTAACTTTGATGGAAACATCAATAGCCTCATGTTCTCCTTTTTAAAGTGCTCATAGTATTCTATGGTTACTATTTGATGTGGTCCCCTTTCCAAAATTACGTAGGCATTCCCTGGTGTCTTAGTCCATGCTGCGACAAATGGAGGCTTTAACCTGAAAAGGAATGGAGATTTCGAGTACTCTAGGTCTGCTTCCTCACAGAATGACTGTCATGCTCACGTGCTCAGCAACCCCTCGTGAACGCTGGGCTAGTGCTGAGATCTGACCGTATGAAAATACGCAAGTGAGAGCTGACTTCCATGATGACTGCGCTTGTAGCAGAGCTGGAGAGATGCAGATAATGTTTAAAGCAGGGATCACCAGGAGCTAAAGGGACGGCTTAGTGGGTAAGAGCATGTACTCCTATTACAGGGGACTCTGGTTCCCAGCACCTTTGTATTGGCTTATAACCGCCTGAGAGTCCAGTTACAGAAAATCCAGTGCCCTCTTCTGGCTCCATAGGTACCTGGTATGCACATGGAACACATACATGCATGCAGACAAAACACTCATACACATAACATAAATACATCCTTACAAAAGAGTACTTGCACTTTCAATTCTGAAAAGCCACAACCTTGAGTTGTGGACATGAAGCACAGCCCTGGTGAGTACTTCTCTTATGGTGAATATGCAATGTGAAGAGAGTGAACAGTGGGGTAAGTGTGGGAAGCACTCACAAGGGGGTGAGCGTGTAGTTCATGAAGAAGTCAGGAGCAAACTGGGGAAGAAGAGGGAGAGAGAGCCTGGGGACAGAAGACTGTGGTTAGTGGGCAAGGAGCAGTGGTGTGAGGATCTCTCGGGCAGAGCGATGAAGGCTGTGCATTGAGCACAGCAGGTCATTGCTGTATTTCCTTGAACAGAAGCCCTATAGGAGCTAGAATGGATGTGCCTTTGTAGTATTTTCAGTTTTCAGCATCCTTTCATGTGGCCACCCAAGTGTTATGTTGCATCCCAACCAGAGGGTCAGGATTTTATCAAGTGGTGATAAAAAACCATGTTAGGAACTTAAATTAGAAGAAAAAAGTTTGTGATCCATCATCTTTATGATTATGACTCAGCTCTAGAGTGTTCTAATACACTTTCTCAATCAAAACTCATGATACCTCCTCATATATTATTAAAATTTTTGATAAAATACATTTTAGAATATAATTTTAACCTTGTTTGTGGTGAAAAAGCACAACCTTGTTAGACCTTAGGCTCTGCAGACAGACAGGGTCTTGGGTCCTAGTAACACTGTTCACTGTTTTACCAACAGCAGCTGTAAAATGGGCAAGTAACTCTGCTGGCCTCCTAGCACAGGGGAGTAAGTTCTTGTTGTATCTTTTCTTGATTATGTCGTGATGCAGAGAGGATACATCTTTTCTGTGTCTTCCCCGACTGTTCTGAAGTTGGCAGGGGAGACACATGGTCTGAAAACTGGGTGTTCAGGTGGTTGTGTTCAATGGCAGCCCCTCGGGTGCTGCTGTAGACCAGAGCAAAGTGTCACATAAACCTCTGCTTAAGTGAAGGTGGTTTTCATTTATTAATGTAAATGCCCTGTGCCTTGCATGTGTGAGTCCTAAAAATATGCTTCCATGGCTAAAAATAGATCCCTGGAGTTCTGCGATGTGGCTTAATCAGAAGCAGCTGCAGGCTGTCTAGAAAATGCAAGTTATATGAGCCAGATGGCTTTTGCCCTTTTTGCTTTAGACAGCATGTAATTTGGATAACTACAGCTACAGTAATACATTTTGCCAGTCACACTGTTTGATAAACATATTGTTGAGAACAGCCACTTCCAATTAAAACCCCAGTAAAATGTTAATTTATTTTGCTATTAGTTTCCTGCAGAGTAAAACAAAAAATACTTTTCCAGGTTCAGAGGCATCTGTGTACAGGTCAGAGTACCGTTCAAAAGTCATTGTGTACTGACGGCCATGGTTTAAGATGGACACTTACGTAAGGAGGTGGCATGTTTCTGAATAGTACCTCCCATGTTCTCCCTAAAACCTAGTCATACTATGATGGGCTGGCATTTTCCATATTTATCATTGTTTGCTTAACCTTTTTTTTTTTTTGGTTAATTACAGCCTTTTATACAGATGTAATTGCTGTAAATAATGAGAGCACCGTGGGATCACTGATTGTTCATAGTCCAGCATTGATATGGTACTCTTGGGGTCTTACATATATGACTATGCTCCTTGAGAATGGATAATCACGAGTAGCCTGATGCAGCTAGGGCTGATTTCCAACAACCGAGGGTTGAAACAGGCACTGATTGGCTGAATTTTAACTCTGCAGCTCTCACTCTGTTTAGATAAAACAGTATAGCTAAACCTTGCTGCTCTTCACACTCTAAGAGCTCAACTTAAACACAGCCTCATTTTAAGAGCTGTGAAAGCAGCAGGTCTTTCACCGGGAAAGCCACTTCTTAGGCAAGCATTGTAAGTTCCATCCTCTCAATGCCAGCACGGAAGCACTGTGTACTTTTTTCCCTGAGATGTCGGCCTGGCCGTGGGTAACAGATTGCTGAGTACCTCTGAAGGACCTCTTGTGTCATAATTTCTATGGGGTCCCAAGGCTTCCAGCATTGTAAATTTAGCAAGCACCCAGCAGTTGTTTTTCTTGCCAATTTTAAAGAAGAAAGGGCATTCATTTGTAGAGTCAGTGATGTTAGAATCTGAACACCACTGTAATAATAGCTACGGGTTTATTTACTATCACCATAGGGCCTGGAACTGTGACAGTCACTTTATTCAGTAGTCCAACGGACCCACAACAGAATAACAGCAGTATAAAGTAGGTATTTTATCTTGTTTTACAGATGAGGACTTGTGGTCTTAGATTATAATTATCCAACATCATACAGAAAGTGTCAGCCAGAGGTTGAAGCCACTGCTTTATTAACTCTCTGACTCATGATTCTTAATTCCATCCTGGATGCCATGACACTTGACATCTGCCTTAAGCAGAACTGAGTTCCCAGAGGGAAATATGTGTCTCTGTCTAGCCTCATGGGCTTCTAGGAACTTATGGTGTGGCTTCTTTGAATTTATTTTCAGCTGAGGTTGATAAGTGAAAGGGTGTGGATGCCTCTCACTCAAATTCCTTAATGTTGGAACTGATGTGCTTTGAAAGTAATTCACATTAGAGGATAAATGTCATTTTTTGTGCTTTCCCAATATGAAGTCAGTTATCACAGAGATGGGCAGTAGTTGGAGAGACTGGTGTGCACTATGTGATAACCATAGTTTAAGTCTTTATTCACAACACTGATACGGAGATTCGTTGATCACGGTGACAACTCATGCCTGCTCATTGTGTCACAGGCAGAAGGAAGTAAAGCAGATTCTCCAAGTACAGTGTGTTTTATGATTCTGTCTACCCAGAGCAAACTGATCAGAAAAGATTTTATTTGTCACTGTTTTGGAAGAGTATAGTGCTAATACTATTTTCATGTAAAACTATAAAGTGCTATTTCTGAAAGATAACTGATAAGTTTAGATTCATAGATTACAGTTTACTAGTGGGTTTATTTATCGACAAAGAGTTGATATTATTGGTCACTTTTTATAATTAAAGGACTGGAAAGACAACATATTTTCTAATGTATGGGTTATATTATTCAGCCCCATTCTATTGTACACTATTGAAATAATAACTTAGCCCTATTTTTAATAATTTAAAACTGCCCCTTTAAATCTACATTTGAGTATGAAATCTAATACCTGTTTTGGTCAATTTTAAAATAAAACTTAATATGAGATGAGCTAAATTATAGATGCCTTAGAGAGAAGCTTAGTCTTTTTTTATGTGGAGAGATTTATGTGAGAGTGAACCAAAAAGGCTTATCTTCTCTCTCTCTCTCTCTCTCTCTCTCTCTCTCTCTCTCTCTCTCTCTCTCTCTCTCTCTCTCTCTCTCCACATGTACACACACACATACACACACACACACAAAATTTGGTACTAATGGCTGAAGTTCTGCATTGAGAGAGAAAATGATGTGTGAAGAATGATCTGTGGTGCCTTTGTCTGTTCTTGCTAACGAGAGAAACATTGTTCCTTCCCACATCATGAAGGTTTAGTGGCTTTATCGTTAGTTTCCTTTGACCAGATGGTATGTAAGTGAGTGTTGAGCATCTCAAAGGTGACAGTGTCTTTATCCTCAAAGAACTCTAGGCATGTAGCAACAAAATAGGCGAGGTTCCTATGAGGCTTAAGGTGCGGTCTCAGAACCACATGGCTTTTGGAAGTTAGTGATTGCATGGAAAATACAGTAGATTAAGGAGAAGCTTTTTATTCCTTTGATCCCTTGGGAAGCTCTCTGGCTTTGGCCTTTTGAAGAGGAGATGGGTATTTTGCTGAAAATGTCTCAAATGCCTTTGGGCTCCACTGGCATATTACAAGCTGTTTTTGCCAGTCATACAAATATCCATTTAGACAATTTCAAAAACATTTCCTATTTCTTAAAAAGAGAGGAGTAGTTAGAAGTCTGGGTGTTAATTGCTTTGCAGATCCCTAGTGCTTTCCAGCGGCATCCCTTACCTGGACACTCTTCCTTCCCCTCTGTTTTCTATCAGTACCATAATGTTACAGCATCTGTGTACACAGCAAGATGTAGGCTGGTGCTCCTCCTGGAGGTTGAGTAGCGTTAGGGAACCATGTGCATCCTTGGCTTGCTGGCTTGGTTGTTGATTGGAGGCCCCAGTTCCTCACTGGCCATAGTTGGAAGCCTCAGTTCTTTGTCCTGCGGGGCCTGCACTGCTTCCTCCTTTCAGAGTGGGTCATCCAGGAGAGGGAGGCAGAAGCTGCATTGGCCTTTAAGAACAGCCCTCAGGAGTGGTGGCTTGTCCCTGGCTACATCCCAGTGGAGATGGTGGCACAGAGGCATGAGTGAAAGATGCTGATGATTGTTGGCTATTCTGAAAACCAGCCAGTGCACGTACAAAAGAATGTGAAAGGTCCACGTGCAGGGGCTCCGCCTGCTCTTCCCCCACCTTCATAACAGCAGATCACAAATACTTTCCATGCTATAAAACTGTTCTAAAACACAATGCTTTTATATGTTTTCTTGGTATGCAGTTTGTGGGCATGGCAATTTATTATGCCAATCTATTAATGTTGTTTTATAATTAGATTCTTTCAAGTACTTGACTACTATAAATTGTGTCCTTTGCCCATAATTTCTTTTAGTACTTGTACTGTTTCCCTAAAATAAATTCCTAGAATTGCTATTGGGGTCAAGATATAAAAACATTTTAAGACTTTATATACACTGCCAAAATATTAACCACAAACTGTACCAAATTTATGCATGTCAGTGACCTGACAGGACAGTGCTGTACTTCATATACACTGACCCAGTCTAGCAATACTAAGTGCCATATAGTTTTTTAAAGAAGATCATGTCAGAGAATATAGCATCTGATTGTAGTTTAATAAGATGAACTGTTTTAGTGGTGTCGGCCCTAACTCTTCATAGTGTTTATCTTGATTTTAGAGGTATGTCTTTGTCCTACTTAATGTTACAGGTAGATTTCATTCTCCTTAAAGAAGAGTTATATTGCTGTCATTGAAAACATCTTCCACTGGAATCTACTACACAATAGAAGTGCTTTGTAATAAAAAAAATTCATAAACCTAAATACTTTCAAAATATCAGACAAATTTCTGAGATGATTACTAAATTTCCATTACTTATATTTTACTGGATGGACATTTGCAAGAACAGTAAGTCAAAAGGGAGAAGATTCTTTTCAAAAACTCCTGTTGTCAGCCATCTGCCAGTATTTGGTGAGTGCTGAAGAATATTTGCCAAGGCCCAAAGCATTTTTCAGAGTTGTTTGTACAAAGAAAATAATAGACGCTTCCTCAGTATCCCTGGTGATGGGGTGGCCTCTGCTTGGGAGCGGGTTCCAGAGGCTTCCTCAGTGTCCCTGGTGATGGGGTGGCCTCTGCTTGGGAGCAGGTTCCAGAGGCTTCCTCCGTGTCCCTGGTGATGGAGTGGCCCCTGCTTGGGAGTGGGTTCCAGAGGCTTCCTCAGTGTCCCTGGTGATGGGGTGGCCCCTGCTTGGAGCGGGTTCGCTTTGTACTTTGGCAGCACGTGCCTCAGTGCACCGTTTCTGTCATTGCTAACACTCTTTCTAAGACAGCTTGGCCCTGAATTTAGATGGGATCTTAGAGCTGCCCACCCTGTCTGATGATCTAGGAATTTGAAGGCCCTTGTTTGACAGTCAGTCCTAGCTTTTTTGTTTGTTTGTTTGTTTTTAAACCTTGGCTCTTTTAATCTATTTTCTTACCTGTAAAATTGAATTTGTTCATTTACTCAGATGCTTCTGAAGCACAGCTAAAGGACATGCGTATTTGGCAGGAAAACAGGGGCGGTAGTGAAGGACAGCAATGCCTGCCCTCTCTTTCTAGCAATGGAAGAGAGCCTCCCTTGGAGGAGCAACAAGATCCTGTGTGAGAGACATGAAATCTTGTCAGGGAGCTGTTCCTCCTCTCAGAGGAAGTGAGATTCCTTGCTAAGGCTGGTGGTGACCTTTCATGTTTAAATATAATTAGAGCTTGCTTTAGTAAAACTGTTAAAATCACCCAAAATGCAAAACCCCCAATTTCAGGAGCATTGTAATACTCTTCATTGATGAGCGTGTCTTGTTTTGTTTCCATTACAATGGTCATGAATATTTCATATAATTATAATTTCTGATAGAAACAGGTTAGTATGCCATTAAAGGTAAGAGATAACGTTTCTTCTTTTAAAAAGGGTTACATGGTATGGGCGCTTCTTAGTTTCCAAAGTTAAAGAAATGCTCAAAAGTTGAATTAAAATGGTCCCATTCCCATTATTAAGATTTCAATTAGTGTTCTTCCTGATACGGTTTATAATTCTTGGTTTCCAGTACTAATGGAGATGTTACTTACAAGTTAAACTCTGAATTGGGAAACATGCTTGTGAATTCTTTTGTAAGTGGCTCTTAATTGTAGTTCTTTGAAAAGGGAAGTTAACTCTTAAGCACCTATTAATCCTTGACAAGGACTTTATTTAAAACTAAGCAAAGTGTTGTTGAGAAGGCAGGTAGCTGTTAGCATTATGTTAGCATCTGAAACTAGAAGTCATTATTACAAGTTTCTTAATCTTCATTTTTTTAAATGAAAATCTTTATTTTTTTATTTAAATGTGCTCTGATAATGCTAAAAAGTATGTATGGAAAAGTGTAAGTGTCTTGTAATCTCCCTCAACCAGATGACCAGGTAGTGCAGATATATACTAATGTGTCATGTACACACACACACACACACACACACACACACACACACACACACACACACATATATTCTCCTAGAATATTTCCTTTGCATATAGCCTTTATTCCATTATTTTAGATTTAATCTTGTAAATGTGGTTCATTTCTTATGTGGACTATTACTTAACATACTTTTTAAAATGTTTTTTTGTTTATTTTTTCTTTTCACATTCCAACTGCATTTTCCCCTCCCTCCTCTTTATTAAGGCTGGACAAGGCAGCCAATGGGAGGAAAGAGTCCCCAAAGCAGGCAATGGAGTCAGAGACAGGCCCTGCTCCCACTGGAGGAGTCCTACAAGAAGACCAAGTTACATTACTGTCACATATATGCAGAGGGCCTAGGTCAGTCCCATGCAGGCTCCTTGGTTGTTGTTTAAGTCTCTGTGTGATCGTATGAGCCCAAGTTAGTACATTTGTGGGGTTTCTTGTGGTATCCTTGACCCCACTGACTCCTATAATCCTCTCCCCTCCTCTTGCACAGGATTCACTGAGCTCTGCCTAACTTAGCATGCTTTTTATTAGGGGTATTTTACTGGGTAACTGCTGACCAGTTCCTGAGGGATCACAGATTTACCTCTTAGGCTGTTGACTTGTTTTGCCAGTTCAATAACATTCCTCTTGTATGTGTGCTGCATGTTTCTCTCCTTCTTTATGCTGGATTTATACAAATAGAGTTGTTTAGGGAATAGCAATGCATATTTTAAATTTCCACATACCATCATAAATATGAACTGTTCTCTAGAAGATCTTACAATTTTAAATTTTATTTCCTTATCAGTATTGCATGAGAAAGTTTTTTCATAGTCAGATAAGAAAAAAAGAGATGGTGTATTTGCATGCATACACCCTCCAAACACCCTCCTACCCTCCACAAAACATACTCACAGCCCCCTACCCAAGCAACTAATGTGTACCCACTCTCTACACAAACATCACACATACAACCCCTGTTCACCAAACAAACATGCTCCCACCCTCCACATAGAAACCACAATATAACCCTTGTTCTCACAAACTAACATATACCCACCCTCCACACAAACATGTTCCCAACACATCTGAAAACAAAAATAGAAATGCACTTCTTTAATTATTACTGTTGAAAATATCCCATGTTTGTTATTTGTTGATGACAGTTTCTTATTGCTTGTTTGTCCATTAATTTCAACATCATTAAGTATATAATTTAAAATATCTGTTATAAATATTTATGTACTTTGTACCTTACCTACATTGTGATGCTAACTGTTTGCATTAACCCAAAGCTTCATGTTCACATACTGGTCTTTTGGTTTATGGCTTCCATATTTACTTGCAGAATCAAGAGTTGGATATCACCACAACTCTAAGATTATGAAAACAAGCAACAAAATCTGTAGCATTTCCACATTTTTGTTTAAAAAAAATCTTAGTCATTAGTTGACAGGAAGTTTACTTGCCTCATTATAATCTTACAATACATTAATTTACAATACATGGGTTTCTAAAATTCTTTAAAGATCTCTCTCCTTTACCACAGTGCTTGTGTTATACTTGTCTGGTATCACATTGCCTAAGTTACACTGATCTAGTGTCACATTATTTAAATTGCACTGGTTTTAGAGTACTTTTTATGCTTTTGAAGGGAAGACTTCCTCATTATTTTTTTCTTAAAATTTCCTAATGACTATTCTAAGAAATGTTTTCTTCTATAATCAATATATTAACTCCAGTTGAAAAAAATTTCCCTTTAAATTTTTTAAAGTTTATAATTTCACTTATTAATAGTATAGTTATTACCCCTATAATATTGATCTTTCGCTGCATATAATGGTATGTCTCTTTGTTCACATTTTAAATATATTGTAGCGTTGACTTCTTTTAGAGTTTTAGCATTTTATTGTTTATTCTTATATTACTTATGAATTGTTCCAATTATTATTTTATTTAAATTTATGTTATCTTTATAGTGGGTATTTATTAATTGCCATCAATATTTAAGAAGCAAACTTTCCATATGGATATTTTTGTCATTCATGACCTCTTGTTTATGCTCTCAGAAAATGAGGAATGTTTTATGTGCCTTGATGGTCAAAGACAATAATAAACCAGTTGTTAATATCTAAAGTCCATTTTCCTTTACATTAAGGGATTCATAGCTATTGGCTGGCTTGTTTTGTTTTCTCTTTGTTATCTCAAATTACATCTAGAGCCATAATCATTGTTAAGGGACCACAGTTCTCTGAAAGCATGCTGGCAGTCATGTAGCACCATGGAAATAGACAGAAGGCCACTTTTAAATTGTTAGTGTAGATTGACTTCTATCCATGGGCTTGACTTCGCCTGAGCTGTAGCCTTGTGTAGGTTGTGGGAGGGGCTTGGTGTTGTCTTGGGTTGGAGGACCACAGGGGCACATCCTGTGTGGAGGCTCCCTGCCAGTGTTCCTCTCATTACTGCTCTGTCTCAGACCATCAAGAGAAGAGGGACCTTTCCGTGCAAAGTATGATCAAAGTCTGTAGAATTAGAAGTGAGTAGAGAGTTTACCAGAAATTGAATTTCTAAAGAATTGGGAGACTGGAGAATAATTACAGTAATGGAAGCTGGCCAGAGGAAGCCTGCAGGGACCGAAAGAGTGATGATGAGTAGATAATAGGTCAGCCCGAAGGACACTGAATTAGAAACACAAAACAAAACCCCAGTAAACTGCATAGGAAGTTGAAAGGTGCTAAATTTCACTAATACAAATATCCTTGGCAAAATAAAAGCAGAACAAAACAGAAAACAAAATCCTCCTTTTCCTTTAAACCACTCAGTAGATAAAGAAGTTGTTGACTTGCCTTCAGCAGGCCATTTCAGTCATCCATTTTGAAGATTTCTTTACAGAACAGTAGGATACTTTACTACCTGACTGAAAATGAATAAACAGAACTGGAGGGGTTCTGCTCTGTGCGTTTCTGAGCTTTATTATATCCTTATATAGGTGAAGGGAGAAGTTGCACTCTGACTGCCAGAGCGACCACATGCTACTTACTTGCAGTACCCCTTTTTATGAAGCTAAATTTGGAGCTTGCAAAACCTCCTGTTTAAAAATACCTCCCCTAAGACTTCTGCTTCTTGTTCATTTTGTTTCTGTCTTGTGCAATTCAGGTCCTCATTTATAATTATTTTTGCAATATTTTTCTTTATGTCAAAAATATAGAAGGACATGCTTGATATATAGTCCTTCAACATGCTTTACACAGTAGAATTATTGTCAAAGACTGATTGTTATTCCTTTAAGTCCAGAGAGAAATCCTCTGAGTTTGTTGTGTTTCATGCATATACACGCATTATTAAATACAATTGAGTCAACAAAAATTAAGTTGTGGATAGACCTCACTTAGCTACAAGGGACAAGGAACATCTCTGGCTGTTTTTTTTTTTTTTAAACATAGGATTTATATTTTTCTCTTAGAATTTCAATTTTATTCATCTCATGAAAGAGTAAATACATTGCTTGATATAAAACATAAAGTCATTTTTAAAGACTGCATTAATACTTTAAAAAGTATGTTTAAACAGAAAATAATTAAAAAATAAAATTTGCTAACAACCATGTAGAATATTGAATATTGACATGTGTTCTTTATGCTCATTAAGAATTGTAAGTTGAAGATGAGAATAATGGATACTCCTGAAGTATAGTTGTCTTTCCTTTCCAACTCATCAAGTGATTCATTAAGCATATATTCTATTTTCTAAGATGCTAACTTACCTCCTTCCAGGTATGTTGATGTATTCTGTATAGCATCACTGTAGTTTATTATATGCACTAGGCAGGATACATTTAAAATATTTTTTCTTTGAACTACTTTTTAAATGTATAATATTTTTGCAGTGAAGTAATTGATGAAGGAGATCTGCAAATTTGAGAACTCTTAATGTGCTAGATAATTTGTTTCCAATTCTAAATGTATTTAAATAAATTACAGTGCCATCAACAGACAAGTCCATGGAATATCTTAATGATATCAAGACTAAATATATTTAAAAAACTGACAGTGCTATTAACAGACAAGTCCAAGGTAGATCTTAATAGTATCAAGACTTTAAAACTTATGAAGATAATGATAGATGGGTTATTTCAAGTAGCTACAACTTAACTAGTGGTATTAATGAAAAAATACTGGGTATGATGAAAGCATGGTATCTATTTATGTATTACTCAATACATATCATTTATAAAGAACTGACTGTTGGCAAGACATTTGGAGGGCTCTATTAGACAACCAAACTAATATCTGCTCTTCTGACCTCCAGAGACTAACATTGTCACCAGACAGTGTGTAACTGTACTGTGGGAGTCTTGAGAGTTCCTAGTAAAATTACTTTGTGTTCTTGAGACTGATATCTGAATAAATTGAGAAATTAGTTTAAAAAGTATGGAGGATGAGGTAACTATAACAAAGTAGGACCTGTAATCTGATATTGTTGCATCAAATAACACGTGGGCCTTTTAACACAATAGGCCTTTCGTTTCTGTGGGTCCCATATTAGCATACTCAACCAACAGGATCAAAAGTAGGCCTGTGATGATTACATCTGTACATATGTCTATAGATTCTGACTCATAGTTGTTCCCAAACAGTACAGTGGTGCAGTACAGCACGGTATTAGCATGATGCCTGATGATTTGAAGTATATGGAAGGATATAGCTACAGATTTTGGTATTTGGTTGTGGAGGGATTCTGAGAATAATTCATAGTATCTCCATAGATCCAAGGATGACTGCACTGAATCCCAGAACTGGGAGAACTATTTCCCAGCTTCTAACATCTGACAACACTGGTGTGTCAAAGGTGGAGAAAGGAAGTATGAAGTACTGTGGTACTTAACCTGGCCTCAGGACTTAGTGGAAGTGTTCCTAAAGCTAAAGTACTAGGGATAGGTTGGGGAAGGGAGTTGTGGCAAGCAGAGAGATCTCCTCACACATCTTCCATGTGTGGAACACTTAGAAATTCTGTATATCTGGTAAGCTGTTAAGTCATGCTTAATGAATCACATGATGAATTGGGAAGGAAAGACAACTATACTTCAGGAGTATCTGTTAGTCTCATCTTTAACTCATTTGTGAGGTAGTGACCAAGCAATGTGAACAGTGAGGTTGTGAGTCGTATTCAAGTGAATGGTGATTAGAAAGATTAAGGGTTTTACAGATCATTCCTTCTACAGCATGAGAGGAAGCTAAACTCCAGAGACAAAGAACAGTCAGTATCATGCGAGGGAGCCTGTTGATGGGAAGGGCAGTTTAGGATACCTGGGTAGTTCTGCAAAATTTGCCTTGAAGGGAAAATAAGTACAGATGTAAAGGACGTGTGTTTACCTCGGAGGGAATTTGTATTAAGCCCGGATGCCTATAAATTTAACTGGATTTTTCATCTTCTGATAGAAGCTGTACATAATCTTGAGTGTGTGTGTGTGTGTGTGTGTGTGTGTGTGTGTGTGTTCTGATGAATGCAGTTATTTAATAAATTTACCTACAGGGTTGTCAAAGAAGGTAAAAGGTTACTGCCTCTGTTTACTGAGACTGTTTGTGTTGCACATGTATTCTGGTTTATGGGAAAAAATGTTAGACTTTCTATTGGCCATGACAAACAGAGGAACAATTCAAAGGAGGGAAAAATACTCTCTTGGTCCATGGTTTTACAGGTTTCACCCCATATTTGGTCAGCCCTATTGTTTCTTGGCCATAATGAGGCTAATACTACCATGAGAGGAAGGAGGGAGCAGAGGTTCACACATAATAGTGGTCAAGGGAGAGGGCTGGGTAGAACAAGGCCATGTCAGGCATAGCCCAGTAATCTACTTCCTCCAACCAACCCCACCTCCTAATGAAGCCATTGTAGAAATCCTGAGATCAGACAGAGCCCTCAGGATCCAGTCAGTTGTTATCACAAATCTGTCAGCTGTGTACTGAGCCTTCAGTGCAGGAACCTTCAGGGACTATTTCAGACTCAAACAATGACAAGAACAATGGGAAGTTCAGGTTCATTTTTAGGATGACGTCTTCCCATTAAAAATAAACTGGTTACAGCTGTGTAATCACATCTAAGTACACACCCAGCCAACCCTCCTCAGCTGCTGCTACTGCATAGCCATCTGAAGGCTGCAGATTTAGAAAGATAATTTGTTATCAAGAACCTTCCAAGGTATAAGTAAAGAGCTTGGGACCAGACCTCACGGAACTCTTCCAAATGGAGATGAGAAATTTTTCTGCAAAAATAATCTCTTGCTGTTAAGTTGAAGGTCCCAAAATATCGGCTAACAATGCAGCTTGCTGCCTGCTCACATTTTTCATTTATTAGAAATATTGTCACACTATTTTATGCCCTTTGTGTAGTATTATAACTTTTAGAAAATTTCTCCCAATATTTTGAGAACTTTTGCTTGTATTCTTGGTTAGAAACTGTAGCCTGTGAATGCTTACCAGATGATTATATGCTTTGAGCATCAGCACCTCTTTTTCTAAGCCACTGTGCTAATACATTTTTATTCATTTCCCCTTGTGCTAAAATAATTATGTTTAAGCTTAGTGACAATTTTCTAGAGTATATATGTGTTCAATAGATTTATTTGCATTTCTATTCAGAAGAAATCAAAGTACATGTTCCTGGAAATGGCATCAGAAGGATTTGATTTCTTTAGTTTGAAATTCCTAATCATTGTGGAAATGTTTTCTGGTGGAAATGTTAATATTTAGTGGCAAAAGTATTACAAACATTGACTAGCACACTTGCAGTCACAGATACTTTCACAGAGTGAAGCAATTTCCTACAAGCTCCAAAAAGCTATTAGCTCTCTTTTGGTTTTGTTATTTTTATTGTTGCCATGGGATATTCTGAAAATTAAAATTACCTCAGAGGTATATAACTTCATTGTCATGCAAAGCAAATAAACTTATAAAGATGAAACTAAAGCTTTGTTTTGTGGTAAGATTTCATTTGACTGGAATTGTCTTTGACACCATACTCCTGAACAATTTTACCTATAAAGCAATTCTCAGTTTACTGCCATGGTTATAAAGGAAATTTGTAATATTATAGGGTAGTGTTCTAGAGGAAAATAGACGAATTACATTTCCTTCCTCCAAGGCAGATTGTCTAGAATGTTCGCGTAGGGTGAGCTATGCTGCCAAGCTTCTACTTCTAGAATGTGGCACTTCAGTGACTGCCTTCTTAGCATGCTTCCTTCTGTAGTGGTTTGAAAGAAAATGGCCCCCAGAGGGAGTGGCACTGTTAAGAGGTGTGGCCTGTTGAAGTAAGTGTGGCCATGTTGGAGAAAATGTGTCACTGTAGTAGCAGGCTTTGAGGTCTCCTGTGCTCAAGTTACACCCAGTGTGGTATACAGACTCCTTCTATGGCCTGCAGATCAAGATGTAGGTCTCTCAGCTCCTTCTCCAGCACCATGTCTGCCTGTGCATTCACAGACTTTCCATCATGATGATAGGAAAGTCCTGAAACTGTAAGTCAGCCTTCATTAAATATTTTCCTTTATAAAAGTTATTGTGTTCATGGTGTCTCTTCAGAGCAATAGCAACCCTAACTAAGACAGAAGTTGGTACCAGGGACTAGGAGATTGCTTTGATAGGCCTGACCCTTTTTTTTTTTTTTTTTTTTTTTGTGTGTGTGTGTGTGTGTGTGTGTGTGTGTGTGTGTGTGTGTGTAGTAGAATTTGAACTTTGGGAGTTTAGATTGGAAAAGTAGTGGAATGCTTTAAGAGCTGCTTAATGGGCCAGAGTAGTAGGATCATGGAAGACAGTAGTGCTGAGGGTGATTTGAACTTTGGGGGTCTGACTCAAAGAGGTTTTGGAGAAGAATTTTAGTATGTTACCTAGAGATTGTTTTTGTGGTATTTTAATGAAGAATGTGACTGCTTTTTGCCCTTGTCTAAAGAATCTGTCTAAGGCTAACTTGAAGAGATTTGCATTAATTCCTTTGGCAAAGAAAATCTCAAAACAGTCTAGTATACACTCTGTTGTGTGGTTTTTAGTGTTAACTCTAATGAAGATCTATAATGAAAAGGAACAAGCTGAGCAAGGAAAAATACAAAATATACAATTTGAAGAGAAAAGAAGCACCAGGAAATGGGATAGAGCTAAATTCTGTGTTCAAGGAGATAAACAGACTAAGAAATGGAATAAAGGGAGTGGTGACTTCAGGGCAAGATCCCACCCAGCTAAGTTTCCAACTTGTGAAATGGAATTAAAGAAAAACGTAGAGTTAGGTGTGGGGTAGCCCTGCTGTTGTGGAAATTGCTTTGTAGACTATGCTGGCCTCAAACTCAGAGGTCTGCCTGTCTCTGCCTACCGAGTGCTGGGATTAAAGGTCACTGCCTGGCTGTGCTACATGCCTTTTATCTCAGCACTCCAAGTCAGCTTGGTCTACAGATCCAGCTTTAGGATAGCCAAGGTTAGGCATTGAAGGAAAACAATGAAAATAGAAAATTGGTGAAAATGTAATTGAATGAGGGGACCATGTTCCAGCTCCAGCAAACAGCAGAACTTGGCAGCTTTGGCCACATGGTTCTTGCTTTAGAGTCAAGGATAGAAAAAAGGGATTATGGAATCTTCCTCTGTGACTAGGAAAAGCCTCTGAGGCCAGGTATGTGTCAGAGGCATCCCTGAATGGAGGCATAGAAAAGTCATTACATGAAGCTATGAAGGTAAAGCCTGGATTGCCTTGGAGACCCCAAGATGTTAGAGATACCAGAGCTGTGGGAGAGCTACTAAGAGGGAGTGGAACAAGCCCAAGAGAAGGAAGTATGTTGCAAGCCACAAAGCTGAAAGGATTTGGAGATCTGAATAGTGTTTTGACATCAGACATGAAGATGCAGAGTTTGGAGTTTCCCAGTTGGTTTTTGGTCTTGCTTTGGTCCAGTATTTCCTCACTATTCTCCATTCCTCATGTTTTGGTATGATAATTTATATATATATATATATATATATATATATATATATATATTGCCATTATATGTTGGAAGTATGTGATCTGTGTTTTGATTTTGCTTTACAAGGCATTACAGTTAAGAGATGGCATCAATCTCAGGAGGACTTTGAACTTTAGACTTTTAAATAAATTTGAGACTGTTATAGACCATGGGGACTTTTGAAGTTGGAGTGAATGATATGGCTACAAGCCTATTGGAACCAAGGAACAGATGTCTTGGTTTGAAAGACAATGGCCCCTATAGGGAGTGCACTATTATGAAGTGTGGCCTTGTTGGAGTAGGTGTGGCCTTGTTGGAGGAAGTGTGTCACTGTGGGGGTGGACTGTGAGGTCTCCTATGCTTACGCTATGCTCAGTGTGGTCCAGACTCCTGCTGCCTGCAGAACTCCCAGTTCCTTCTCCATCACCATGTTTGCCTATGCACCGCCATGCTTCTCATTGTGATGATAATGGACTGGACCTCTGAACTATAAGCCAGCCACAATTAAATGCTTTCTTTATAAGAGTTGCTGTGGTCTTAGTGTCTCTTCATAGCAATAGAAACCCTGACTAAGACACTTTCTTATGAACATTTTTTTCTAAGGTGACACTGACTTGTGTGTACTCATCTGTTCCTGCCTTTAAACTGTAAAATGAGGAAGTAATATGCCTCCAAGCCCATGGTGAGTTCAGCTTGAGAAAATCTGACCGACTAGGGTGATACTTCAGCCTTCCAAACAAGTCCAGCAGCTTTTATAAATCTGCTAGGTAGAACGTGGGACTGACATTTCTAACAGCACATGGCTGTGCTAGCCTGTCATTCTTAATGGGAGTCTGAGTGTGAAGTCAAAAGTGCATATGTTGGCCTGTGTAGGTGAGGCTCCAGGTTTTCTGAACTATCAGTTTATCATAATATTAAGGAGCCTAGTTTAGAAAAAGGAACACAAAATTAGTGAAAAGTTTTGGAAGGTGCTAGGGCAGGTGCAGGACCCTGTACTTAAGCTTCACGGACTTTCAGGTAAACTATCTCTAGCCTCACATGTAAACTTGCATCACTAAAGTCTGAATTGGTGGTGTATGTTGTTATATTTTATGTTTGTGTGTAGTCACACAGTGTGTGTGTGTGTGTGTGTGTGTGTGCATAGATAACACTGATATATATCAATATATATCAATGTGTGTGTGCATAGATAACACTGATACATATCAATATATATCAGTGCGCACGTGTGTGTGCATAGATAATGCTGATATATATTAATATATATCAGTGAGTGTGTGTGTGTGTGTGTGATGTGGGATGGTCTGTATGTCAAATTACTCTGATTGGTCAATAAATAAAACACTGATTGGCCAGTGGCTAGGCAGGAAGTATAGGCGGGACTAACAGAGAGGAGAAAAGAAAGAACAGGAAGCGGAAGGAGTCATTGTCAGCTGCCGCCATGACAAACAGCATGTGAAGATGCCAGTAAGCCACGAGCCACATGACAAGGTATAGATTTATAGAAATGGATTAATATAAGATATAAGAACAGTTAGCAAGAAGCCTGTCATAGTCATACAGTTTGTAAGCAATATAAGTCACTGTGTTTACTTGGTTGGGTCTGAGCGGCTGTGGGACTGGCGGGTGACAAAGATTTGTTCTGAATGTGGGCAAGGCAGGAAAACTCTAGCTACAAATGGCACCCAACATGTTGGCAAGAATTTCCACCTAAAACTTGAGAAAAAGATTCTAAAATGGAGCTAAAAACAGTTCCTAGTTGTTTCTCTCAAGTTAGTGGCAGTCTGCATGTTTGAGCTACTATGGCAGGTTCCTGGCCTGTGCATTTGCCCTGCAGTATGGTGGGAATGAGGCCTCTGCAAGTGGCATATTAAGCTGTGTGGTGGATTTAGCCTTTGCTAATACAAAACAAAAGAAAGAGGTTTCTGGGCCATACACTGCTTTGATAGAAGCATAGACCCACTATTTCTGAGAGTTGATGGCTTCCAGAGCTGGCAGAAAACGTACCACTGCCATGTTGCGAAGCTGAAGAAGGCGGAGCCAGCAGCCACAGCTCCATTTCAGGCTTAGAAGGCTGCAGTTTAAAGCAATAGGCTCAAGGTAATATAAAATATAAGCCACGTAAAGATGGCTACCACACAGAGAATTTGGATTATGTTCTCTTTGATATTCGTAACTGAAAAAAACATTTGATTGCAAAAGCTGTTGAGTTATGCCAAAATGTATATTTTAAAGGTACCTTGACTTCAAAATTTGGATGTAAGGATATGTTGCTTTGGAAAGGAGGCTCTGCTTTTGTTTCCACAGAAAGCCAGAGGCTATGGATTTGTTCCAGATTAAGATACATCAGGTTTGACCAGCCAAGACTCCCTGAAAGGTCTCCAATGACACCATGGCCCAGATGATTCAACATCCAGAATGGTTTGAAGGCAACTGGCTCAGACAATACAGCCTCATGGACTACTCCATAATTCTAAAATTTTCTTTGTGTCCTCATAAGATACAGTGCCCCCCTCCAGCAGGAAATAATAAGAGAAGCTACGCCCAAATTCCCAAATTATATGTAATTTTACTATGTTAAGGTTAAAACCTTCCTTTTTTTAAAAAAAAAAAAGAAAAGGGGAAGTGCTGTGGGATGGTCTGTATGTCAAATTACTCTGATTGGTCAATAAATAAAACACTGATTGGCCAGTGGCTAGGCAGGAAGTATAGGCGGGACTAACAGAGAGGAGAAAAGAAAGAACAGGAAGGCGGAAGGAGTCACTGCCAGCCACCGCCATGATAAGCATCATGTGAAGATGCCGGTAAGCCACGAGCCACGTGGCAAGGTATAGATTTATAGAATGGATTAATATAAGATATAAGAATAGTTAGCAAGAAGCCTGTCATGGCCATACAGTTTGTAAGCAATATAAGTTTCTGTGTTTACTTGGTTGGGTCTGAGCGGCTGTGGGACTGGTGGGTGACAAAGATTTGTTCTGAATGTGGGCACGGCAGGAAAACTCTAGCTACGTGTGTGTGTGTGTGTGTGTGTGTGTGTGTGTGTGTGTGTGTGCATTGACTCTCACTTTCTACCTTCTTTGTCTCTTCCTTGTTGTTCTTCTGTTGCACATGCAAACCTCGCTGGCCCACCCACTTCTAGTGTCCTGTCTCTTATGCCCATCTCCTCAGTGGAGGTACTGGGATTACACACAGATGTTACCACACTCAGCTCTTACATATTTTCTGGGGATTTAAACTCAGGTTCTCACTGTGCATGGCACATGTTTACCCACTGAGCTATAACTACCACCCATGAACCTACTTATATTAAAATGACTTCAAATGTAGCACTCTTAGGGAAAACTTTGCTTTCTTTGAAATTCCCATGTTTGTTACAGGTGGTGTAGTAACAACCCATCAACTCATCCAGCTTCCTACTTCATTCCATGCTGAAGAGAAGTTGAGACATCCATCCCAGTGCTCTTTTCCTTGTGCCTTTATGCCATGATTGGAAAACTGTAGTGGCTAAGATAGAACAGAGGGATTCTGGGTCTAATTGCCTTCCAGCAAGTCCCATCTGCAGCTTCAATGCTGTTCCTGATATTGCTGATAGCAGCTCCTTGTGTTTTTATGTGCAGAGATGTTTCAGCACTCATGCGAATAACACCTGTCAGGTCTGTTTTATTTTTTGAGTGAGTACAGGGAAAATGTTTCCCAACTATGTCCGAAACTTGAAAAGAAAATAAAACAAATTGGCTAGATGTCCATCTTGGTAGGGAATTAGGAAGAAGTAATTCTAATAGTTCTAAGTAAAATTTACTTAAAATACCATCTGAGACTATTTTACTTGTTTGTGAATACCTTGGAAGATTTGTTTCTTAAGATAATACAATTCACGTGAAAAATGACAAAAAAAAAAAGCATTCAGAGAGGCTGTTCAGTGTGAGCAAGTCAGACTTTATCTGACCAAGTAACTGGTTTGAAACCAGAAGCACGTTTAAAGATTTCACAGCTAAGAAATCTGACTATCTAAAAGCCATCAAAATAAATATGTTGTTTCTGAGCAGGGTGCCATAATAAACAGAGTGAAATAATGATGTTTTCTCTTCTCTCAAAATAATCTGTTTTTACTAAAGTTTAGTGTTCAAAATATTTAGGGCTGATATGAGTGGAGATGAGTACCTGCACAATATGCATAATGGTGGTGGATTATCTGCTCAGAAAAACATAGGTAAATGGTCTGAAAATATTACACTGCCAAAGGAGAAATACCCTAAACAAGGAATTAGGGGCTGATCAAAGAACTAGCTGTGTAGACAATGTCAGGCAGTGCCAGAATTAAATGAAACTTGGGACCTGTTTAAAAAGAATCAGATAGTACTCACTACTAGTGTTTAAATCACCTTTGATTAGGAAGGATCCCTCCTACCAGGGCTATCATTGAGGTGATTAGATAGCTAGCAGACACAAGCAGAAGAATATTCATCCCTAAGAACAGTTTTATATGATGACAATGATGAATGATGGCAGCAACAGCTAATGTTTGCAAGGTGTCTAGATGTAGCCTGAGCATTTTTCATGTTATTATTTACTTAATTTTTGTTACAACTTTCTAGTGAAAACAAACAAACAAACTACAATCAAAACTTTACAAAGAATCCGAGACACAGATAGTGAAGGCAAAATAACTTCCTCAATGCCTTATACCTACCAAATAGTAAAGTTAAGTTAAACCCTACCAATCCCAGAATGTGAACAGTGTTAAGATCATTAAAGTAGTTTAAAAACATGTTTAGACATGTTCTTGACAACATAAAATGGAAGGGAGTCTTTTTTCCCATGTGACTATCAGTATAATTCTGTATGCCTACTGAATTTGTAAAGTTTGAAAACAAATATACCTTAGATACTCTATGTAATAGCCTTGTTGATGATGAAAATAAGAATTATTAGGAATTAAGAACTATTAGTAGTTTCAAAAGAGCTGCTGCAACATTTAAACAAGTATGGGGTCATCTAGAACTTGGGGTGTACTGTCCTGCCAGGACTTGCACACAGCCACCTGCCCTCAAAGATACCTTTGAAAGGTTTAAGAAACCTGCCATTAAAGAACTTTGACTTTGTTACTTCTGGAATGGTAAATCCTTTGATGTCAGCTCCATAATAAAGATGATTATCTTAAATGGTCCATTGCATTTCTTTGATTAAGAAACAGAAGCTATCAGAGTTAAGCTTTGTCCTCAAATGAGGTAATTTCCCTCAGTTTGTGTTTTTTGATAGTTTCTTCTTCATTCCTATTTGGCTTGGATTTTCTCTGCTGTGTTAATGGACTTTAATGTTTTTAATTTTAAACCATCTTAAATCTCTTATGTCAGACATAAAATGCGTAGATACCTAAAGCTCTAAAACACTGATTTTAAAAGTCTGTTCTCACCAGATTTATTTACTGCCTGTAGTAATGGAGCTGCTAATGAAGTTGAAACATTCTAACAATGTAATCATTTGCTGGAGACTTTAGAACATCAGAAAAAAAATCATCTAGGAAGCAAAAGAAAAGATCCCAGATAAATGACAGTGTATTACAGACATTTCAAATTGTAAAAAAAAAAAAAACTAGCTCAGTCTTAAGCAAAATATTATGCAGTTAAGGTTAAAGTGGAGGAGGGTTGGACTTTGGCTGAAACGTGGGAAAGAAGACTCCATTGGGAGCAAGTACCGAGGGAAGGGACCTGCTGGCAGGCAGCCCTCTTCTGGGTGATGTAGTTCTTCCCAGAAGATACAACATCTGCTCCTGTATTCCCTGAAGTTTCCAGCATCCCAGAAGAATTAGGAAGCAGTCTGGTTTATGCAGACTATGCTTTGTGATTCTCTTCCCAAGACACAAATTGGATTTTTTTCTTCAAGCAGGGCAGACATGGCCATTGTGCAGGGTTTTCCACGGCATGTTCGTTGGGAGACAGGCTAGGTAGGCAAAGGGCAGCTGAGCTGTCCCCTCGACCCACATGGGGTTCTGTCTCAAGGAAGGGTGACATTTAAGCTAGTGTTTACACCACCTAAAAGCCAGAGAGATACATAGGCTTGGTAGACAGCACAGGCATTTGGAGGTCCTTTAACATGAAAAAACCCCTTTCGTTATTAGGAATAAAGACATTTTCATTTGTAGAGCTCACAAATACTTGTAAGTATTAATAAATACTGCCTAAAGTGGGATAAGAAGAACAGCCATTCTTCCAGGGTGGATAAATAGTCAGAGCCTGTTGTATGAGAGTTAAGGGAAAGGGATCAAGAGATGTGGATACAGAAGGAAACACATACGTAGATTTTTTAACTACCTTAGCTTTGGTGATATTTTGACTACTTTAGCTCTGGTGATGTACCTCCTTCAGGGGGTTTGCCAATTCAACTATCATTTTATATAACCATTGAAGTACTATTTCATCTTAGCATAAGAACATATTATTTTTAATATAAAATGTGATGTTGAATTATTAAAATTGATAGAAACACATGAAATCCTACCTGAACACATGAACAGACACATTCTGAAAAACTAGATAAGATTTCTGTAGAAGCAAAACAAAAGTAAGTGAGTTTTCACTGAGATGAAGTTATAGGTACTGAAGGTGACGTGATTGGCATTGAAGGTGACGTGATCAGTATTGAAGATGAAATGATTGGTGCTGTGAGATGATCAGCACTAAGGGTGAAGTAATTTGTACTGTTTGCTGATCTTAATTATTACATGTGACATCCAAGCAAATATGAAATGAGGCTTAGTGTACATTTCCATATTTAAAGTGCTAGTAATTTTCCAGGTAGAATCTTGCACTTAAGTATCTGTTGCAGTTGGGGTAGTTTTCTTTTACCCAGTTTATGTTGAGTGCTTATGGTGCATCAGTTGTAGAGCTGGAGAATCCAAACCCCAAAACTCCTAGTGCTCCGGTGGAGTTGGAGCCTGGGATTGCTAGGGCTCTCTTCATTGTTTTTTCTCCTCTTGTTATTCTCATCCCTAACTCTTCCTAAGAAAGACATTTAGCCGCTACCCCAAACTTCCATGTCTTACAAAACCACAGACTTCTTATTGCCACCTTGCTAGTAGAACTGTATGTTACCCTGGTTGGATCTAATGACTTCCTCCCTTGGCTCACTTGAGCACGTTAAATTTCTCCCTTATCTCAGTTATTTCTATCCATGTCTGTATTTTCCACTAGACTCTGAGGTCCCTGGAGTCATGGATTCTAATTAACCCTTGAATCTCTCTGTTCCTTATGTTATTAGCAAAATACTTTCTTGTGGTTTCTTGTGTTACTCAAAAGCAGATTATATCAAAGCACACTGGATTGAAATAATATATATATATTTTTGCTCAGAGATGTATGTCATTGACTCAGTTGGTCACAAAGCCATTTAATTCATATTTTGTACATAGTGAGAAATCTAATGCCTGCTGCCAGATCACTTTTCCAGTCCTTTGTACTTGGAAACATGATTTCTAGAAGTGTATTCTCACAATAGTTATATATTCTGAGCTCTTCTTTTAGATACATATGAAGTAAAATAGAGAAATAAGCCATCTTAGAAGTATAAATTTTGTAGTCTTGATACTCTAAAGCCTCTTATTCTGTCTCTCAGTGTGCCAAGAGGCTTCTTAAAAATGTTCAGAGAGTATGTGCTTTCCAACATGTCTATGATTATATCATAAGTGGGGCCCACAGACACCAAGAGGTCACCTAGAGTAAGCTTTCCCTCCAATAAGACAGCAGTAGTTCATAATTTGAAATGAACTTCTAATTACTTTAATGGGATTATTCTGCTCCTTGGCATATCAAGCAATTTGTTTTACACCTTTTCTCATTATTTTTCATTTTTGAAGACTTAAATAGAAGAGACATGACAGAATAGAAGTCCTGTTTCATCTTTTGGACCATTAATTATGCCACGGCAATCGCTGTACTGATGAGAACCCAAGAGAAATGAATCTTGTCAGGTCGAACTTCATTTAACGGATTTCATTCTTTATCCTTCAAACAAATTTTCTTAGAAAACCATTAATCATGAAACTATGGATTAAAATAGTGACAATAATGGAAATATAACCAACAACAAATTGTTCATGGTTGGCTTCTCCAAGGACCTGACAGCTAATTTATAAAACAAGTTATTTTTGTGCAGAAGGACTTTTCTGACTACAATAAAATTGCTTTAACCAAAATGCTTAGCATCAGCCCATAGCCTGTGGGAGAATGTGACACAGACCTTCATCTTTCTCTCTAGAGCCCCCTTCCTTGCCACTTTTTGCAAGATTTCACTGAATACTTGTCCTGAGTTACTGTAAGAATGTTCCCTTCAAATAATTTCTAAGACTGCTCATGTGAAAGGCTATGGAATCTATTGTATATCCTCCTCTCAGTAATCATATTAGAAAGCTCTCAGGTTGTATGGCCAAAAATAAAAGACCAAAAAACCTTAAAAGTAGGCAAAAGTTTTCATCTGATTCATTTCATAATGATTGGCATCAATTTCATTCACAGATCTATATCGCAATCATTGACATTAATACAGATTTCTTTTATAATTTATAACCTTTTATCTTTGTTGACTCTCTATTCTTTCTAGCTGGGTGGTCTGTGTCAGAATTTTACTGTTGTAAGAAAATAAAAAGCAAGAGCTTTGTCCCGTTCAGACAGTTCTTTTATCAATGAGGCAATGTCCAGGCATTGTAGCATACCACTCTTTAAGCCTGTGCTGGGGACAGCGGGTCCAAACTAAGAATACAGCTTGAGTGCTGCGTTATTGGTTATTTTTCTGTTGCTGTGAAGAAAACAACATAGCCAAGGTGTACTGGGTGGTTTTGTGTGTCACCTTGGCACAAGCTAGAGTCATCAGAGAGGAAGAAAACTCAGCAGAGGAAAATGCCTCCGTGAGAGCCAGCTGTAGTGATCAATGGGTCAGGCCCCACTCCATGGTGGGTGGGGCCATACCTGAGATGCTGGTCCTGGGTTATAGAAGAAGGTGAGTTGAAGGCCATGGGAAGCAAGTCAGTAAGCAGCACCCCTCCATGGTCTCTGCATCAGTTCCAGCCTCTGGGATCCTGCCCTGTTTGAGTTCCTGTCCTGACTTCCTTCAGTGATGAACAGCAATGCTGAAGTGTAAGACAGACCCCCTTCTTTTCCGACTTGCCTTTTGGTCATGGTGTTTGATTGCAGCAATGGAAACTCTCACTAAGACACAAGGCAACTTACAGTTCCAGAGGTATGAGTTCATCACGGAGAACAATCATGGCTACACACTTGCGTCTTCAAACTCAAATATGAGCAGAGAGAGCAAAAAGTAGCGGGAGGGTTTAATCTCTCCTCGTCTGCCACAATGACGCACTTCCTTCAGCAAGGCCAAATCCCCACGTCTCCTCAAACAGCAGTGCCAACTGGGATCACATATTTAAATACTGGGGCTCACGGGAGACATTTTTCATTTAAACCACCACAGATTCCTGAAAGTTTTCTTCATTCAATACTTTATCTACTCACGACTTAAGTAATATCATTAATAAAAATCAGTCAACATGTGACTGCTTGTGCACTTAGCATTATATCCACTGCTTCTTATTTTAACTTTAATTATGTGTTCATATGTGTGTGGGTATGTGCATATGAGCACGAGTATCCATGGAGGCCAGGAAGGGAATCAGATGCTGTGGAGCTGAAACGGTAGGCATTTGTGAGCCACTGACATGGGTGTTAGAAATCAACCCTGGCCCTCTGTAGGAGCAGCGTGTGCCCTAACCACCAGGCCATCTCTCCAGCTCCTCATACCTAGTATTTTTATAAAAAAATGTTGTTATTTTGCATATTAGAAAACTGAGTCATAGAATTTGACTAATTTTTCTAAGACCAACATAGAAAACTGTGAGAAAACTCCAAAGTGCTGTTCTAAATCAGCCGGTTCTACTTTTTGTGGATTAATAGTCGAATGCTTATCAGATGATAGGTTCTGATAGAGGGTCAGGGCTTAGGGGGGGGTGGCACCAAGACTCTGCCTTGTGAAATGTATGACATGGGGTTTATAGTTATAATCTTTAGGTACATGTGTGAGCTTGGTATTACCTGTTTGAGTTCTCTTTAGGGATTGGAAGAAAAATTGTCCCTCTTCATATTTTACCGAGAACATTTGTTCAGCATCTTAGGAGCAGAGTCCTGAAATTTACATTGTCAACATATAACTTGATTCTTTTTTGTTTTGAGGGGATGGGAGGTAGAGCATCTGATACTTTATTAAGATTGAGAGTGAGAGAGTGCACTGAGGAAAAAGAATGCACTCAAAAACCCCAGCCCCAATTTTAGATGGAAAAGCACTCCCACAGGGAAAGGAGTGCCCTTGGTAAAGCAGCATTAAGATGTAGTTTGGTGTATTTTGTTTAAGTAGTAAGGTATTTGTGAAGCGTAAATGGGAGAAAAGAGCTGTGTTTTCTCTTGCTATCAGATGCTGACATTAGACTGAGTTTGTGCTGTCAGCAGTGGTCTGATGGTTCCTGTTTGAACAACCAGGTCTCTGAAAACAAAGCGCACACAAGCTTGGATATCCTTCCCTTGTTCACTTCAAACCAACCTACGGTCCCTGGACATGAGGTTTGGAAGGGATGGACTCAGTTGTTCCGGTTAGCCTTTGTGACCTATGAGTCTGTGCAGCCAGTGACTGCAAGAATCGACCCTGTCAGTGTTCATCCCAGAAAAACCTCACAGATCCAGAACCTGTGAATGCCTCGCTTCTTAGGCAGATGGGAAATGTGCATGTCATATCAGGTCTTTTGCTCAAAGCAAAATATATTACATTATATTTGAGTCCTTTGGCTAGTCTGTGCGATCCCAGGCCAGGAAAGATAATATCAGTCTCATACTGTAGGTGAGAAAGTCTAGATCTGGTACATTCAAAGGCATTCTCTAAGGTCATATGGTTTTTAAGAGACCAAACAAACAAAAACCAAACAATAACAACAACAACAAAACAAAAACCAAAAAACCATTCCTGACTTTTCAATGCTTGTTCAAGTCTTATCTTTTTTAATGTCTACAGTGGTCATTGCTATTTAACCAGCTACAACTTGCAGCCAGCAAGAGTTCTGTGTGTAGTGCTAAGGTAACATGGTGTGGGAGATGATGCTGATACACTCGTTGAGACACTTTGATAGCCTCACATATACTTGTGCTATGTACTGTGAGACACTGAGTTGAAACAGGTTAGGTCTTCATTACACTTTCATTAGGAGCCATTTTATTGTCAGACAGAGAAATTTCAGCTGAAGGGAGATAATTCAGAGACAAGAAGAAAACTAACGAAGATGTGAAATCACCTACATAAGTTCTGAATTCGGACCAGTGCATCGCATAGCCTTCAAATGGCTGTCATATCCTGAGAAAATGTTAGACATGCAAATTTGTAGGCTCTCACACACTTGACACAGCAGAACATGTGGGATGTGCTGAGTGATCTTTAACCAACAAACACTCCCTGTCAATCTGAATCCCTAAATGTTTCCCTCACCTCCAGATCTTAAGAAGACTGTGAGATCTGAGGAAGACTTGCTTGTCTCATTCCAAGTTGATAGATTCCAAATCAGAAATAACTGAGTAATCACTAATTTGATTGCACTTATTTGAAGAGACTCAATTAAGTTGTCTGCTATTAATTGGGGGTTTATGGTAGAAATTAAGCTCAGTTAAAGGAAATTAAGGCAGTTACACTACATACACACCTGGCTTTGTGGCTTCTAAAACAGAATTTATGAAGAATTTTCTCCTTCCCTCCCACCCTCCCTTCCTCCTTGTATTCCCTCCCTTCTCTTCTCCCTTTTTCCTCTTTTCATTCTTTGACAGAGTCTCATAAAACCCAGTCTATCCCCAACCTCATTACATAGCTGAAGCTGACTTTGAACTCCTGATTTTCTTGTGTTGTCTCCCAAGTGTGTGTTGGGATTATACGTGTGTATCACATTGCAATGCCCAGTTTGTGAGGGACTGAGGATACATCCCAGGGCTCTGGGCCTGCCAGGATAACACTTTACCAACTGAGTGACATCTCTGTCTCTAAAATAGAATGTTCTGTGTACACATTGAATGCTCTTGGAATTTTGTTCTGGGATGTACCAAATAGATTAATAAAAAGACCTTAGCATCTCGTGTACCATGGTGACAGTTGGAAACCCTGACTGATTTAAGACTTTCTATGTGCGGCTTTCAAGGTGGGAAAGCAAAGCCATTGGAATGGCAGGCTGGGACATGACAGCCCATGCAGATTCCCCTTGGTTTTGGAACAGTGATTCCCAACCCCATGGTTGTTACTTCCTTGCCTTGATTGTACTTACTCAACTTGCTGTAGCATATCATGGTATTTAGCTAGGATGATCAGTTCATTCTAGGTGGCATATGACTTTTCCATCCTTTAGATTGAAAGTTCATGTCCCACAAACTTAGCCACTCTACTGATTCACTTAACCAATGACACCCATTGGCGTCATCTATGCTTTTGGGGCCAGTGCAGTTGGTCCCAGATCCCCTGTGCTGGGACGTCTAGGGAAGGTGCAGAGTTGATGGGAATTATTTTCTTTTACCCCATGTACATGACATTTGTAGAGAGCATGATTAAAAACTATTTTAAGGGTGTTTTAAGGATCTCTTGCTAATTTAAAAATATCAGTTACATATTACTGACACTGCCAGATTACCAGCTGCAGTTTATTAGTGCTTGGAAACATCTTCCTATGGACTGACTTAAATTAAAAAAAAAAAAAAAGACATTTAGTGTATAATTTAAAACTTGGCCTGGCCCTAGGTATTGATTATTTGGAGTAATCGAGTGATACCATAGGAAAATTAATGTTGCCACATGTGGAATGGAATAGAGAATTTGTGAGGTGAGGTGATTCCTGCATAAACACTGGTTAAGCTCATGCTGAGATGATAAAGGGACACAAAGACATATGATTGATTAGATTAGTAAGAAAGAAAATAATTATTTTAAGATACCTCGAAAGAGGAGAAAACAAAGCACCAAAGGGGGCGATTAAGACTCTGCTGACATCACTGATGAGGACTAGACAAGTGTCAGTTTCATCAGTTGGAATGAGCGTAGCGTTAGAGCTGGTCAGAGGAATGCAGGTACGTCAAGCAGTTGATAACAGGGCAAACGTCCAAGAGTAACTTGTGGGCTGCGTAAAAATGCCCATTCATGTTCTTTCCCCAAAGGCAGCAGTTGAAACCTTGGGGTGGCAGACTGTCCTCTGTCAATATGGCAAGTCATTGTTAATAGCAGATGGCTAAGTTGAGTGACGTCATTAGACGGACAGCCTTTGATTCTTTCTCAAAACCTTATAGGCTATTCAGTTGACATTTATTTTTATTTTTTAAATATTGAGATTTATTTGTGTGGGTGTTTTACTTGCCTATGTGTCTGTACCCCATGCATTCTTAGTACTTTTAGAAGCCAGAAGAGGGCATTGGATCCATTGGAACTGGAGTTAAAGCTGTTGAGGTAAATGTGAGCTAACATGGGAGTGCTGGGAATTGAAACCAGGTTGTCTGGAAGAGAGATCAGTGCTTTTAACTTCTGAGCCAACTCTCTAGCCCTTGAATCAGCATGTCTTCTGGACTTCCAGTGATTCCTTTGTACTGTTTTCACAGAGACATTTCAGAAAACTAAGAACAATGAACTTGGTCATATAAGCTCATGTTTTAATCAGTTTTTTAATACTAAAACACCAAGTCCGAGGGGTGTTTTACATCTACAATTGTATTATTCCATTTTAAGTTTATGTAACAAGACATCTAAGGTTGGATTCCTTCTAAAAACAGTGGTTTAATTCACTTTTTGAGGATGAAATTAGGTTTGGGGGGGCTCCATAATCCATCTCTGGTGAAGGGTCCTGCATATTAACAAAATCTAGAATCGTCTAAAAGCTTATCCTGTGGGCATGACTATGTATATATGGAGGACTTGATTATATTAATTGAGGTCTGAAGACCCTAAATCATTTCCTGACTGGGATCCTAGGCTGCATAAACAGAGGTGGAGACTCAACAGGTATACACATATGTTCACCGATGTCTGCTCTTGAATGTGGACTTGCTGTGGCCATCTGCTTCAAGTCCCAGCTGCCTTAACTTCTCTGCCATTAGGGACTGTATCTTGAGCTTTGAACTAAAATAAACCCTTTCTCCCTTAAGTTACTTTTTTTAGAGTATTTTATCAGAGCCACAGAAAGAAAATTAAGATGGGTCCCTAGGCTGGTCACAGCAAGATGGAGAAGCAGAACATGATTGGCCACATGCAGAAGGGGCTAATTATATGGCTTGTCTGCTTTTCCTAGTGACTGCCCTGACAAGACCTAACTCACCCTAAGAAACTAGTGTTTACATCTTCTAAGGCAATACCTCAATGAACTATTTACCTTGCTGTAGGCCCGAACACTTCAGGTTTGTGCCACCGGCACACCAGCATTCTAGGGACCACACACGAAGCGGTGATGACAAACCCTATGGAAACCATAGATCAGGACTAGGCCTTGAAGCTACCAATAATAGTTTCGAGTTCCTATAAAATTTGTTTCCAGAGCACCATATCACCTACTATTTCATTTATTTCTTATCAAAATCCTTTGGGGGTAGATGGCTTAGTTGCTGTTATCAATAAGTAAATGGAGTGGCTACATGTTTGCAATGATTCTGGTCAGTTGGTTCCCTTCCATGATATCTTAAAATGACTATAGGGTGTGGTGCTTTGGTAGTCTAGTAGTGATGACTCCAGAAGCGTATGACCTGTCTTCACTAGTCAGAACAGACCTTTCTGTATGGAGAGTTTGGATGGGTGAAGATCCCTCGCACTCCTGTGAAAGTTTGATACCACAGTTTTCAGAGTCATCTTAACTGAGAACCAGGAATAAAGCCAGGCTGATTGAGGGCAGAAGAAGGCTGAGCCAATTAAAGAGAAACCCTGGGAAGCCAGGCTTAAGTAGCACAAAGATGCAGATGAGAGAGCTGATGAAATTGCACCCCAAGCTGCAAAGCATCACACTTGAAGTAAAACTGTAGAATGCTCTGCTAACTTTTAACAGTGGGAGTTACATAATCTAATAATTAATTGTCTGTAGCTCCCAGGCCTATTAGGGAGGTGGGGAACAGACTCTGGAGGCAAGTCACTGGCTTCTGTGGAACATTGCCTTAGGTACTCAGCCCAAATTGATAATACTTAGAAGTTGTTTTTCCTGTCGATTTGGAACCCCACGTGCAATCTTTCTTCCGCTAATGGGCATTTTAAGTGTATTTTAAAGATTTTTTACTGGCTTTCCACTTAGAGTTGGAAATCGTCTAGAAGATCTCAAAATGTCCAAGTGTCAAATGTGACAATTTGGTTTTCTCTGAAAGATACTGCTGAAAATACAAAGGCAGCAGGGCATCTGTGATATGCTAGGGAAGAACAGAGGGAGTGTGCAAACAGAAGGGTACATCTTTCTGATATTGGATTGAGTAAGCTGCCGTTACAAATAAGAGGACACCCGTTTGATCTGGTTCTTGTTGAACATCCCTGACTCACAAAGGGAGAAGGGGGACACTCGGCCCCTTCTTGTCTGATGTCCCCACTTGAAAGGGAAGCGCCAAGTAATGATGCAGCTCCCGGGAGAGCTAACAGAGGCTAGAGCCGGGGAGGCCTAGTCTGCAGGGGCCGTGGGTTTCCTTGTGGTGTACCTAAAAGCTGGCCAAGGATTTGGTGAAAACACTGGGCTGCCTTCCTGACCACCTTAGTTTCTTCCCTTCACCCATAGATCATCGACAAGCCTGTTCTTTTCAAGTGGTAAAAAAGAAGTTAAAAATAGACTTCTATTTTAGATGTACCTTTGATTTTCTTCAAAAACATTTCAGATGATAGGGAAGAAATATAGGAATACATTTTAGCAAAGACCTGGAAGACTCTTTCTATAGCTGAACAAAAATGGGCTTAGCTTCAAATGTATTCAGCTGCCAGTGGAGAGTGGGAATGCCTTTGGAGAACTGTGACTCCCTCCTGGACTGTCAGCATCCTGTTGTCCTAACACCGGGTACGAGTTCCAAGGTAAATAAAGACAAATCACATTGAAAGGAGCATTGTACAGAGTGACATGCTTGGGGAAGCAATCTTTGTACAACCTGCCTTTCCTATGTGGTATGGTGCATGGTTTTCTGGATTATTTGGACCTTATCCAAGCTAGCAGATCCCAGCATTTCTAAAAATCTGTGTATGTAGTTAGCCTGATCTCCTTGAATGTCAGAGGAGACCTTTAAGGTTGACACTTGATGAAGGTAATAAAACCTGTGAAGTATCTAAAGCAAATGTTTTAGGAATAGTTATTTTAAAAATGCTTGGCTATTTCCTGCATTTGTAACTGCAAATAATGTTCAATTAAAAATACTGTGTGTCCCATGGTGATTTGGGTTTAGAGGGTATAAGACCATATCTAGAACATGGCAACTTCAAAGAATGGATACTTGGCCTCAAACCATTTTGTTTTTCATGTGTGTTCCTTTAGTTCTAGCTCATTAATTACAACTGCACATATTTATACTGAAAATTCAGAGCACATTTCTCTTCTCAGATGAGAAAATGTGACCTGCTAAGGTCATATACTCCTTCTGGGAAATGCCCCAGTATGGCCATGGCTTGGTTTTCTAGCCTTCCCATGGTTAAACACACAGACGGCGTCTCTCCTTCGTGTTAAGTCCCCTTCCCGTGTTGTTCCTGATCTTCCTGATCTTCTGTTGTTCTGGTATGTTTCCAGCTGGGTCTGCAAGGTGAACTAGAACCTCCCTTCTGCTTTTTTGCACTCTGCTCTCGTTTTTGTCTGCTTATTTTCACTGGATGCAGAAGAGCACGGTGGTGTCACAGTTAGACCAGAAATTAGAGAAACAGTGGTTTTCTATTTTATCAATGACTTAAGACACTAATGTCAGCATCCCTTCAAAGCTTGTGTTAGTAATAATGGAGTATACTTTATCTACAAGCTTTCTGGATCTCTGTCTAAACCATCACTGCATGCCAAACTTTGGCATTTTTTATACTGAATCACCTGCTGCATCCCTGTCATGGCTGACAGTGCCAGCAACATTGAACATGTCAATGCACAGCTGTTATAGGCTGTACAATCATGGGAAGGGCTCAAGGAAGAGCACAGGCTTAACTGGAATTTGACTACTTCCGTTGTTGAATTACTGTAACCTCCTGGGATCTTGAGGAATGGCAGGAAATTGATTATGGCATTTGAACATCTTGCTGCCAATGTCTAGGATGAGCCATGGGCATCAAGTCCTTAGGGACCTTATTTTATTTCTATAGTTAATAGTGAGTCAGGGGTAACCACTGGCTGTTCCTCAAAACAAGGGACTCTGACTTGGAATTTTCTTATCACTGTTTCTCTCCATTAGCTGTAGTTATCTGAAGAGGTGCTGAGCGCACAGTGCTGCTTCTGATAGAGCCACTAGATGAGGAGTTGAAGTTGTGTGACTTAAAGGCAACATATTTCTATCACTAACCCTTATTCTATTTTGTAGAACTTGATGGGATACTCCAAGCCCAAAGTTACTGGATGAAGCAAGAGGTCAATTGTTTTGTTCTAAACAAAGTTTAGATTTAAAAAGTTTAGGATTTAAAAGCTAAAGATAGACAATTGAATCCCATCCCTTGTGATGAATTAATCTAATAATGTATATTTGTACATCTGTAATATTTACCTCAGTACATTTTTCATTTCCTTTGGAGTCAGTTTTAACATATATTTACCTTATTCTTTTATTCTTGGATATTAGAGCAGTACTAATTATACTGATACCAGAATAAAGGTATACTTGACTTGTGTGCTAATCACTACACACTCCTCTCTATCCTTGTGTGTCTTCTCATTATTCTCACTTTCTGACTTTACCTTAATTTTTTCTGTTGTTTCCTCAGTCACTATCATTCTATTTTTGTGAGCCTTTTGGTTTGTTATATTCTCTTAGAATGGTAGAAGCTCATTTGAAAAATACTTTGATTTGAATTATGTTTATTGGCAGACTTTCTTGCTGTATTGTTTAATGTGTGAAGTAGCACAAGACAATATATGCTAAATGACTAAATTTCCTGAGAAACAAATATTTTGTTTTAGCCATTTGCACATGAAAAGATATAGCGGCCTCGTCACCAAAAGACGAGCTGACTATGAGAGTGTGTAAGATGTTGGTGATTATAATTTTCCTTCTTTTTTAGTACTCCCACTTTTATTTGCTAATTGACCCTTTTATGTGTATTTTGTAATCTTCTGTATTATTAGTGTTGAAAGGAAACACTAAGTGGGAAAGTATTCAAGGAAAAGTTTGAACCTAGGCTGGATAGAACTCGGTCATTGTGAAGCGCTTGCCTAGCATAGAGGAAGACCTGGGTTTCATCCCATCACCACATAAAGCTGGGCACAGTGATGCAGGACTACCTGGCTACATAGTCACAGACATTCTCAGGCTATAAAGAAAAAGTGGTGAGCTATTGTGTGGTTCGAGTTCACTGGTGATGCTGTGATGCTTTCTGTAATTCCCCTCTGGTTGTGAGGACACAGTCTAATGCCTTCCTTTTTCAGCTTTGGAAAAATGGGTTGTATATTCGCAGTAGTGGTGGATTCTTTCCAAAGTGGTCAAAAAAGTCCTTTCCTTGCTTATCACCCCATCTGCTACTGTTGTGGCTGTGGAGGAGGTCTAATAACACAACAATGATACTGATATCGTGGAAGGTCTTAGTAATGTGGCTATGCTGTTCCTAAAACCCACTGAGGCTGGGAGACTTCTGTGCCTAACTGAGCCATCCCAGCTCAAGACTGTAAAACTGAATCTCACTTAGGTGATATGGGAAATAGCAGAAAGGTAAGGCTGAAGAAAGAAAGTGGATCTAGGCTGAGATCTCTCTGTCCCATTGTCACCTGTATGTGTGTTTGGGTTTTGGAATGGGATATGGAACTATTTAAAGTCCCCATGTAATACAATGGTATCAATAAGATACAACTTAGTTAAAACATATTTTTTATGTTTTCTATTTGTGATTACTTTAAGCTTCTGTGAAAATGGTAGATACCAGCTTCACAGCAGGAGAGGATAGATGCAGCAAGATTAGGGAGGCGAGATGTTCAGGATTCGAAGGCTCTGTGGCGGAGGGTGAGGTAATGATAATGATTATGTGGTAATAGTACTGTTGTACTATTTTATGAGGCAGGAATCCAGCTTCCAGAGCAGATAAACTATGGGGGAAGGCTGAGTTTATCCAGTGGAGGGAAATAGATTGTTGCTGAATAGCCCAGCATGACAGGAAGACATTTCCCTTTTTGAGGCAAGGGATTAAAAGTAAATTTTTAAAATAAATGAGTAACTTCCTGAATATGGACTAGCAAATAGCTGAGCAAGGGTAAGAGAAAATCAAACTGTGCAGGAGGATGAGGGGCTGGTGCCGGGGGTGGGGGGTGGGGATGGGGGTGGGGGTGGGGGAGTGGCTGGTGCTGGGGGCTGGTGCTGGGGCTGGTACCCAGGGGCTGGTGCCAGAGTCTGGTACTGGGGGCTGGTACCTGGGGCTGCTGGTGTTCTTTGTATGCTGCAGAAATTGGAATTCTTGTAGTAGGGGCAAAAATTTTGAAGACCCAAAACACAAACAAACATTCCATTCCTAGGAAAGTTGGCAGCTGAAATGATGTATGGTATTTTTCTAGAAAACTATTAAACTACTGCAAAATGCAAACAGATTTCCATTCATCTCCTTTTAAATCACTCCACTTCTTACTAGGTGGAAAAGACGACATCAGTTATAACAGCAGTTACAGACAGCTGACATACTGTTTCCTATTTCTCTGAGCTGACAGATCAGAATTGCTTAATAAGGTGTTGAAAGGGCTAAAATATCTTCTGTGTGCTGGATTGACTTGAAAGTAACTTAGTCTTGAGGGAATCCCTCCTTTTTACACACACACACACACACACACACACACACACACACACACACACACACTGAATCAGTGAATATATGCATATATATGAAGACATATATGCAACATGTGTGTATTGAATGTATATGTGTGCATACACAGCACACTCACCACCACACACTGATTATATACATATAAATGAACACATATGCACACCATACATGAATATTGGATATATATATATATATATATATGTACATACACAGCACACACACACACACACACACACACACACACACACACACACACACAGGCATACTCAGCTCTAGATAATGGAGGGTGTTTCCAGCTCATACTGGATCTTTCAGGCATGTGGGGCCGATTTGATGGGGATAGCTGTGCTTGCTGGCAGCGGGTCCTTCCCTGGGACAGCTGGAAACAGTTTGCTTCATCCTTCAAAGCTTTAATGCTTAGCACTAACTCTTCCTTCCTCCCAGGCTGCCAACAGGCATCCCCTTGTGGTATTGTCACTTACAAGTGTGCACTAGCCATTGGCTTCTTGCTTCTGACACACTCTAGTTGCAAACTCTGTCTTTTCTATATCCGGAAACCACTAGAATACCCTCGGTCCCAAGAGATGGGGCTATTTCCAGTAGAAACCTTTGCTCCTCCACTCTCAAGCCCAGGCCCAAGCCCAGCACGTTATAGGTATTGACTTTCCAAAGCAAAGTTTTGTTTATGGTCTGTCTGGGAGGGAACCCACATGGCAAGGGCTTTCTTTCTCTCAAAAGCACATGTAAGTACACTGAGGTTACCCTCAGTATTAGCTTTTGGGAACTGTGAGAATGAAAAATGTAAGTTTTTTTCCCCATATATCTATAGGCTAGCCTATAGTACTGTTTCTGCAAAAGCTAAGAAAATTTGGACTACTTGAATTTTGGAAAGTTTTGAAATCACAAGGAGAATATTTGAATAGCATTTACTTGCAGTTTCTTGGAAAAACAGAAAATTATATGCAATGCTTATTTTAAGGCCTTTACAATGTTTAATTTATTAGGAACATAAAAATGTATTATGTATAGCTTAGCTAATAAAGTTGTGTCTGGAATAATTAAAATTTAAAAATATCATAGATTAAGAAAATCATTGCAGATTTACTAATTGAATGTACTAATTGATGACTTTAATTTTTTAATCACAAATGGGATTCAAAAGTTGCTGAGGTGAAGTACATTTAACATTTTCCTGTGTGCAAGTACTTATGAAGTAGCAAATGGTTTGTAATCATTGATAGGAGTTTTACAGATAGATTTGGTTTTAACAGTTTTTTACTCTCACAGTGTTGGAATGTGAGAGGCAGGTATCTGAAAAACAAACAAATAAACAAACAAACAAACAAAACACATGTATAATGAAGTGTCCTTGTGTTTAGTCAGTACAGCATTTTCTTTTTTTTAATGTGTAATTTTATTTTATTTTTCTCCCTTTTATTAAAATAGATCCTTTCCTCATACAGTACATCCTGACTACAGTTTCCCTTCCCTCTATTCCTCCAAGTTCCTCCCTACCTCCCCTCCCATTGAATCAACTCCCTTTTTTCCTCTCATTACAAAAGAACAGGCTTCTGAGAAATAAGAGCAAAACATAACAAAATAAGATATAATAAGACAAATCAAAATCCATTACCTAGAAGTTGGACAAGGTAAACAAACAAAAGGAAAAGAAGCCAAGGAGCAGTCACAGGAATCAGAGACCCACTCATTCACACACCCAGGAGTCCCATAAAAACACTGAGCTTAAAGTTACAATATCCGTGCAGTGGACCTGGTGCAGACCCACGGCGGCCCTGTGCTTGCTGTTGAAATCTTTGTGAGTTCCTATGAGCTTTGCTCAGTTGATTTAGATGACCTGTTCTCTTGGTATCCTTCATCCTGTCTGACTCTCATATACTTTCTGCCTCTTCTTTCAGTAGGTAAAGGATTTGGTAGTGACATCCCACCTAGAGCTGTGTGGTCCAAGGTCTATTTCTCCATGTAGTGTCTGGGGTGGGTCTCTGTTTCCAACTGCTGCAGGAGGAAGCTTTTCTGATAATGACTGAATAAGGACTGATCTATGAGTATTATTATATGATCTATGAGATCAGAATATCATTAAGACTAATTTTGTTGTTACTTTTTTTTAACCAGTAGTACTTGGTTTTGCCCTAGGTCCTTGGGCTATGGTCTGTGGTTCTTGGTCACCAGGCAGTGCCATGTATGGGTTCCATCTGGTGGAGTGGGCCTTACATCCAATGGGACATTGGTTAGTGACTCCCACAAGGTTTGTGCCACCATTGGTCTAGCATGTTTTGCAGGCAGGACAGATTGTAGATCAAAGGTTTGTGGCCATGTTGGTGTTTATGTTTCTCTTTTGGTAGCCTTCAGAGTAACTTCTGAACTACAGCATTTTCATAGGAAGCTTAGTCCACTAAGCTTTCAGTTATTGGCATTTTTTTTTGCTTCATTATCATCTACAATATGTTCTGGCCATTTGACTCATGTCCACTTCCTCCGAACGAGAGCTAGTGTGTAATCCTATGCTTTTGTTGATAACTGCTACACAGCCTCAACCAGAAAGTAAAGCAAGGCCAGTTGCCCCCAAGTCCTGATGAGTAAGATCAGAGAGGCAGAAATAGAGAGAAGCAGGCCGCTGACAGAAGTGCTCTGGAAAAGCCTTTTCACCAGTCTATGGGATAGGAACAGTATTTCACCTGACATGGCCCAGCATTCTAGTAGATTCTGTGAGTCACAGATGAGAGCTAGGTTCACTCATTCAATTCATTTATTCAGTCACTCAATCAACATTTACTCAAAGTTGTTTGGATTACTCAAGCAAATATATGAAGGTCCTCATTGTTTTGTGGTGATTGAGACTGGAAATGGAAGCTGCTTTGTACTTGAATCAAACAGGCCTTTATTTTTCTGGTGGTAACATGCCCATTTGGTTAGGTTCAGGCTCCCTGTTCCTAGCACCACAAGGCAACTTCTGAAGCAATTGCTTTTATATTTGCTACTCTAAATTCCATTGGAAAACTCTCAACATGTTTTTAGCATTTAGTTTTTTTCTATTTAAAAATGCTTTCTAAACAAGAAAAATGATTTAAAAAATAGAATATGCCTTATTGTCATAACAATTCTCCTAAGTGTTTGTTTTTAAGTGTGTAGTTTTACAAGAAGAAAGTGATTTAATTAAAGTCCCGTCAAATGAGCAGATCAGTGTTTGTTGTCATCTGCTGCTACCTAATTCATTAAATTAATACTTCCTTGTTAATATATATTTTTTTTACTTTTCTGAGAAAGAGAACCCACAAATTAATGTGGTAGTTATGTACCTGAGGTTTTTAACATAGACTGAAAATACTCGTTGACCTTTGCTGTGCACAGGGGTTTCATTCTGCCATTTTCATACCTACACATTTTTTGACCATAATTACGTCCTCTGTTACCTCCTCACCCTCCTTCCTTCCCCTGTCCGCATTTCTTATAGTCTCCAGCTTGGTTTTATTGTCCTTCTGTTTTCCCATAGCTGCCTTACATACTAATCATTAAAAACAAATGTCATGTTTCCTCCACAGGGAGGAAATTAAGATGAGATGTTATAAATATTTTTAAATACGCACTCAACCCATTATGAATCTGTCTGCTAATTTTAAGATTTTTATCTGAGGATCCAGAGGAATCCAATAAATAAATAAATAAATATATATATTTTCACTTCTCAAGTAAATAATGATCTAATGGGAGTCATAGGGAGCTCCACATTCTTCCTATTGAAATGAATTGAAAAGTTTATCTTGTGAGATAGATAGAGTGGAATCAGAAGTGGGAAGGAATCAAACAATATTAAGACATGCTATTTTAAAACTATGTACTATTTATTTATTCTTTCAGAATGTCATAGAGGTATACAATTTATTTTAATCATTTGTCCCCAATTGCCCCCTTCCAGCTGCTCTCAGACCCTGTCAACATGTTCCTCTTACAAATTCATGTCCTTTAAAAATATTTATGTCAGCTCTGCTGTGGGATGTTCTGTATGCTGTGAATGTGTTGCTCTGATTGGTTGATAAACAAAAAGCTGATTGGCCAGTAGCCAGGCAGGAAGTATAGGCAGGATAAACAGACAAAGAGAATTCTGGAAAGAGAAAGGCTGAGTCAGGAGATACCAGCCCGCCATCCAGGCAGCAGCATGTAATGGCACATGGGTAAAGCCACAGAACATGTGGCAAGATACAGAATAACAGAAATGGGCTGAGTTTAAATGTAAGAGCTAGTCAGTAGTAGGCCTGAGCTAATGGCTGAGCAGTTTTAATTAATATAAGCCTCTGTGTGTTTACTTGGGTCCAAGTGGCTGCAGGACTGGCGGGTGAGAGAGATTTGTCATGATCACAGGCCAGGTGGGACACAGGAAATCTTCAGCTCCACAACCCACTGAGTCCAATTAGTGTTGCCCTTAAATACATGGGTGTGGAATACCTTCTGGAACATGGGAAACTTACATGAGGCTGTACCCCTAAGGAAAAATGTTTCATCTTTCCCTAGAACCAATCACCTGCCAGTAGTCTTGGCTAGGGTGGGGCCTCCTGAGCCCCTCCTTCATCCATGTTGGAAAAGTGACTGGTTTGGTCTTGTGTGGGAGGTCACAGATGCTGTGCGTTCGTGAGTGTGGTAACCATGTGATGTCCAGAAGACAGCTTCTTACAGCACCCGTCCTCTGGCTCTTACATTCTGGCAACACTTTCTGTGGTGTCCCCTGAGCTTTAAGCCCAAATCTTGATTGGCTGTTGCCATTTTGCTTCTGCTAATGGGGCAGGTGTGGGAGCTTTTGTTCAGCACAGCCATTTAGAATCCTAACTTCTTTCATTTCACTAACAAGGATGTCACCAGCAGATCCTTTACATCCAGTCTGCCAACGATGGAGAAACTATGGAGACCACACAATGATATATTTGTAGTGAATATTTGTGGTACTAGCTTCCACTTTTTACCAACTTTTTTTTTTTTGACATAAATGAACAATGTTAAGGGAGCCAAGAAAATGTAATTTAGGCCTTTGCTCTGGGGAGGTAAAACAAATAGGCTTTGGAAACACCCATCACTGCCTTTACCACAGTGTTCAGACATGGCGAACTGACTTGGGAACACTGATCATTGTCTTTACCACAGTGTTCAGACATGGCGAATTGACTTAACACTTTCTACTTACATTTGCTCCAGAAGTTTCCAAGCCAGAATAATGTTCATGGATGAAATAAATAGGGATAAACACATGAAAAGAAGGAGGACATATCACATTAGGTGGCAGGTTTGGAAGAACCTGTTTTTAAAGATACTCCTGACCAAGGACAGTTCAAATGGAAAGACAGAGATCATGTGTGTTTAACTATCTGAATGTGACTATTAACTAGCTGTGTTTCCGTGAGCCTTTCATTTATCTTCCCCAAGATTTGAATGTGCCTGTGAAAAATGGAAATAAAACTGGTATTGGCATTCATCTTTGCTGTGATGCTAACAAAATCATAAATGTGGGATGGTGATAAATTATTAATTACTAAAGTAATTTTATTTCAGGCTGGCTGCATTAAGGAAAATCTAGCTCTGAGGCTACTTCTGTCATTCACCTATGACTCATGAGTTTTCACTTGGCACCGAGTAGCATAGAAAAATTTTCAAATATTGTAAAATCAAGGTTTATCTGAGGTAACCTTTGCTGCTTGTTGGAAGTGTGTGGCTGAGTAATAGCTCAAAAATAGCAAGTTATTTTGAGGAAGAACATATGTTCTTTAACAAATAAAATAAGTGTTCTAAGGAGAAATTTTATAGCATATTTAATTACACATTCAACCTAATTTGAATTCTGCAGTTTGGAGCGCCCCTCACTTCTCTATAAATTTAAGTACTTTATTAATTGCAGCATTGCTAGTCGAGTACTATTGTGTGGAGTCACACACTACGAGAGCTCTTACATGTCTGTGTAGGAAAGCCGTGCTGTGAGTCATAGAGAGTGAAGCATTGACTAAACATCTTATATATGCAATCTATTTTTGAACAGTTATGAATTTTATGTGCTTTATGTGTATGTGCACACACACATAGATAGTGAGTGTGATTAAAAGCATCTTGCTTATTAGGACAAACAAATGCTCTTCTGTCTTTTCATAAATTGGTGATGATTAATACATTTATTAAATACACAGTTTAAGGCAAAGTCATTTTAGGAAGTAAAAAAATAGATGTTTTCAAAATATTGGCAAAAAAGCAACTCCAACTTCTGTTATGGACAGTTTACTAGTTTTCAGATATCTAATACAAAAGAAAATGTAGTCAAAGCAGTATTTTATAAGGGGCAGGAAACTGTTAACACAGTATGAATGTGAATGAGATTCCTTTTAGGCCAAGTAGCAGAATAATGACAAAGTAACATCTCTATTGATTGCTGGAGGACGAGAAGATTTTATCAGTGTGTTGTCCGTGAGTAGTACTGGAAGCAGGGAGCAGGGTATGAAGCAAGATAAAGTATGATGAAGAAGCCCTTAGCTTTGCGTAAAGAATTAGATGAATAAAAATAGTGAGAAAGTATTCAGTGTAGAACACCAGTTGTTGACAGACCATAGATAAGTTTAAAAACCCAGCTTTCTGGACACTCTTAATGGGAGGATGATGAGTTTTCAGAATGCAGTGCAATTCCCAGAAAACATTAAAAGCACATTTAAAAAAAAAATCTGAGCGACAGCATGACTGTGGTCAATGCCCCAGAAATGTTACTACCCAGTATATGTAGAGCTTACCTTTTCTAGTAGCACAGTGGCTAATTTTACTTGCTCTAGACATTTAGGTTATTTCTTGGAGCTCTGTTTGGTGTCTGGAATTATTATACAGTGCCACTTATTGTAGACTCTTGCACAAAGGTGATAGTGCTTACATAACGACGAAGAGGTAATATTGATGCTGCCTGTGTGGAAAGTGTGGTGTTAGATGGGGTGAAGGACACAGAAAATATGATAGCACTGCATAGCATTTGGGAAGTATCAGATAAATAGCATGGGAAATAAACCTTGTAGTTTGGAGTTGTGACTGGATTTCAGAGGAGCTGATGGAAAAAATGGGAATGGCTAATCTTGGGTGTCAGCTTGATATACCTAGTTGGCCAGAGCTGAAGAGCTGTCTCCATCAGATGGGCCCGTGGGCATGTCTGTGGAGCATTTTCTTGATTGTTAGTCGACATGGGAGGGTCCGGTCCACTGTGAGTTGTACCATCCCTAGGCAACTTGGCCTGGGCTGGAATACAAGTCTAGGGCGAGGCAAAGTAGCATTTCCTGTTGGTTTCTTCTTCAAGCCCCTGCTTGAAGCCACTGCTTTGGTTTTACTCAATGGGCTGTGACCTGTAGGGTGAAATAAGCCCTTCCCTCTCCAGGTTGATTTTGGTCAGAGTGTTTTAGCACAGCAATGGAAACCAAAGCAACATAGCCCCACCCACAATAAATGAGATGATGGAACCGGATGTCCTGTCAGGGAGTTAAGGAAGGGCCTTTCCGACCTTTCCAGAGAGTGTTTCCAGGCATTGTTGTAAAACAATTAGTTGCCATCCATAAGGAATGACAGCTGTGATTTTTGGAACCTAAATTTTTACAAAATAATTATTAGTCAGTAAATTAAAAGTGTGCTGGGCTTCTGGTGCTTACAGTCTTTCTGTAATATATGAACTTTAGGCAGGATTTCTTTATACATGTTTAAGTTGGAGTCAGTTACCTCACAGTCTTTTATCCTCTTCATTTGACCAGTTGTGAATCTCTGTAATATCCCCGTCTGATGCCAAACGAGCTTTTTGATGTTGGGAATAGCTACCCTGACTTGTGGCTATAAAATAAGTGTTCATAATACTGTTAGAAATTATGCCGATGAGGGAGATGGCAGTAGTAGAGTCTCCTCTCAAGTCCATGACCTCTTCAGCCATGGGCAATTGGCTGTTTACAGTTTCAGGCATGGATTCTCCCCTATTAAGTGTGCCTTAAATTCCAATTAGTCAGCTGTTAACTGTAAGATAAAAGTGACGCTTAAGCACCTTTGAGTATTAAGAGAGCCAGTCCTCAGGGAGTAGGATTCAGGCCAATTCCAGCTCAGTTTCTCCAAGTCTTGTCCTTAAAATCTGTGGTATCTTTAGCAATAGGGGCTTACCTTCAAGTTCTGGAAGGTAAACCAAGGCAATGGCAATAGCCCTGAGGTGGAGATTTTCCATTCTTGGCACTAGAATTTTTGTTAAATAGTATTATAGCTTTTAGGAGAGGCTTCATCACCTCAGATGGTATAAGTCCATTTAAAAAGAATACCGATATGTATTTAACAATGCTGCTGAGCATTTATAACACTGATACTGAGAAGGCTAGTGTTTGGAATGAATTCTGTGATGTGCAATGGTTTTAGAGTTTCAAAAAGCACCATTGTTACGTTTAGCCAGCGCAACAATCTTGGGAGCTTTTATTTATTTATACTTGGGAGATAAATTCACAAAGAATTAATTTATGTGAAGTTGTGGAGCTGACAAGGGTAGGTCTAGGATTTATACTTTTTTTTAAATGGTGCTTACTTCTCAAGAATAAGAGTAAAGGGATAACCAGGAGGAAATGGTGAGCAGATCATTTATTTTCAAAGAGCATGAATATGCAAAATGAGCAGAGTTGGACTATTATGGTGCTCTTATCCTGCAGACTGTGGTGGAATAGTCTGGCTTACACTGGGGAAGCCATAGGGGCCTGATCATCCCTGTACAGAGAAGACAAGGAGCTGATGATGTTACATCACCTGAACCAGCCTTAGATGATGTAGCTCTACAACATGATAGACATGTCAGCAGCTTTACAATTGCTTTTGACTTAACAAATTTGTCCTAATTGGATCCCTTAATCTTCTGAAGACAGATCTACAGGAACCTTTCCCCACATATTTAGGAATAGGTGCTAAAGGACCTCAAGGCTTGTATCCTAGCTCACCCCACTGGTTCAGTGTCCTCTAGGAAAGAATGTGGGTCCACCAACAGTTTTGTACCAATAAGAAGGGGACCTTTCTTCTCACTACAAAATGGGCTTTGTTTTCTGCATTTGAGATTCAATACAGAGCAGCAAAGCAAGTGGTTTATGAGGAAATCAAGCCCAGATTTGGATAGCCAGCATTTCTCACCACTTCTACCAAAAAGATACTTCCTTTTATTTCTCTGTTAATACTGCTAAGAGCAAATGAAACCAAAGGTGCATTCCCTTAGGGTTCTATGTTTTTATTTTTCAAGCAAATGAGGACACTCATTTTATGTGTGCATTGTAGATGTTTATCTTCTGAAATTAAACTAATATGACTAAATGCATATTTTCTTTTAATTTATTTTAACATATTAATTTAATGGTTAATGGTTATTCTAAAAAATCTAAAGAAGAACATATTGTATTACCAAATGTACCACATGGATTAAAATATGCAATTATAAAAACTATGAATTATACAATTTAAAAGTCTAATAATTAGAATGAAAAGTGTGCTATGTGGGATTCAACAGAAGACTTGAGGTCACAGTAGAAAAAACGCAGTAGGCTTTTGGTCAGATGGAAATTGTTCAGTCTAAACAGTAGAGAGGTAAAATAGTGAAAATCGGAATAGAGCCGCAAAGACCCATGTGCATCTTCAGTGCAGCAGCATGGGAATAAGAGAGGAGGGGGAAAAGCATCAGGAGAAATCGCTCAAGAAAACCCTTAACTTTTTTGTTTAGTTTTTAGAGACAGATTTTCAGAAAAGCAAGATTGGCCTTCAATTCCTGACCTTTCCACCTCCCCTCTCCCTCAACTCCTAACCCTTCCACTTCCCCTCCCCTTAAACTCCTGACCTTCCCACCCCACCTTTAACTCATGACCCTCCCACCCCCACTAATTCGTGACCCTCCAAACTCCCCTTTAACTTCTGACCCTGGCAACCCCCTTTAACTCCTGACCTTCCCACTTCCCTTTAACTCCTGACCCTCCTGCTACGCCCCCCCCTCATGTACTGGCATGTACTTGTGACTGGCAAAACTTACCCCATTTATGATTAAAAGCATTATTCTACATATCCACAAAGTTTCATAATCTTCAATTCAGACAAATTGAAAGAAAACCTAGTTATAAATATCTTATTCAAGTTGATGAAGCATAAAAACAAAACAAAACAAAAAAACTCCAAACAACAATGAAGCATGAATCTGTTAGTTTTACCAATTAAAACCAGGAGTCAGATATCAAGGAAATAACCTGAAAGATCAGGGAAGCAGAGCAGCAGTCACTAGAGACTTCTTACCTCTACAAATCTTCAGACCAAAGGGGCCCATGATCCTGTCTCCATCCACCTTATATTCCTGTCTCCACCTTCTGATTTTGCTGGGATTAAATACATGAAACTCCCAAATCCTGGGATTAAAGGTGTGTGCCACCACTGCCTGGCCTCTATGGTTAACTAGTGGCTAGTTCTGGTCTCTGATCTACAGGAAAGCTTTATTTGTCAGAACACACACACACAAATATCACACAACACAACACAGCACAGCAACAAAACTAAGGACTTAGTCTTGAAGGCATCCAGAGATGTGACTCCTCTCATGCTAGGTTTCCCAGTCAGAATGACAGCTGACCTCCCTCTAGCCCAGAAGGTAGTGGGCTGACACATTCACAGTGCTGAAAGACGGTCAACCAAAAGTTCCTTTTAACAAAATACTTCAGAATCAAAGGGAAACCAAGACATTATAAGTAGACAAAATTGGGGAGAATTTTAACTAGCTGATCATTCTATAAGATGTCCTAAAGAAAGTCCATCAGGATTAAATACATTTGAAAAAATAAAGAACACTGATGAATGTAACTTGTGAGTAAATATGGAAGATGATATTTTTGTTTGCTTCTAGTGCTTTTTTTCCTCTAGCCTCATTTAAAATATAAATGCAGGCTGGGAAGGTGGCTCAGTGGGAAAAGAACTGGCTGAGCAATCATGGGACCTGAGTTCAAATCTCCAGAACTTGTGTGAAACTTGGCTTAGTAACTGTGAACTGTAATCAGTGCTCCTGTGGGGAGAGATGGGTGGCAGACATGGGAATCCATGAAGCTCACAGGCTAGCTCCCTTTGAACATAACAGAAGAATAGCAAGGGGACCCTACTTTCAACAAGGGGGCAAGTTACCCTCTGACCTAAACATGTGTGCTGTGGCATGTATACCCTCTCATGAAGAATATGCACAGACACATACATATATACATACCATAAATACACACATCCACACACACACCCCACACATATATCATTTTCCTGTAAAAGATAAGAAAATGAAAAAAATGTTTCAAGTAATAACTATGAAACCATGTGTACTGGCTAATGAATAAGTATAAAAAGAATATGATATAGTAGATAAAGAGGCAAATTGTATAAAAATATGAACAGAGAGGATGGGTAAGGGATGGAGCTATGTAAAGGCAAAGGTTTTATGCTATTAAAATAGTTGGTGTTAATCTAATATATATTGTTATTAAAGTGAGATGGTAATTTTAATCACAAGAAATTGAAATTCTTCCTTAAATAACAAAAACACACATTAACAGAAGTGACCAAAGAATTAAAATGATTCACTGCAAAATATCTCACACAAAATCAGATGGTAATTGCACAATACTAAAGTAACAGCTATAAAACACAAACAAAATGGCAGATAGAAGTTTTAACTTACCTGTAATTTATTCATTATAAATCTACTAGATATTCTAATTAAAAACAGATATTGGGGACAAATAAAATGGCTCAGTGGGTAAAGGTGCTTGTTGCCTAAACCTGGCCACATGAGTTCAACCCCCTGGAACCCTGTAAAGATATGAAGTGCTGTGGGATAATGCCTTTGTACACTGGTTTAATAAAACACTGATTGGCCAGTAGCCAGGCAGGAAGTATAGGCAGGATAAGCAGACAAGGAGAATTCTGGGAAGAGGAAGACTGAGTCAGAAGATGCCAGCCTGCAACAGCATGTAATGGCACATAGTTAAAGCCACAGAACACATGCAACATATAGATTAACAGAAATGGGTCGAGTTTAAGTGTAAGAGCTAGTCTGTAGTAGGCCTGAGCTAATGGCTGAGCAGTTTTAATTAATATAAGCCTCTGTGTGTTTACTGGGGTCTGAGTGGCTACAGATTGGGAGGAACACAGGAAAACTTCAGCTACAAATGGCACCCAACATGGGGCTTGAACCTACACCCCTGGTATTAAGAGTCCCATGCTTTACCAACTGAGCTAGCCTGCATCTGAAAATAGTAACTTCAGCTACCATGAAGACAAAGGGACAACCAACTTCATAAAGTTGTCCTTTGATCTCCACATATGGACACACACACACACACACACACACACACACACACACATCATGTGAGCACACACACAATGATAATAAATAAATAATTCTTTTAAAAGGAAGATATTGGAACAATAGATTAGAATGTATCAGATTTCTGTGTTCTGTGCATTAGAGATACATGCTAGATTCAGAAGCACAAATTGGTGAAAAGTGGAATGTAAAATGATATATCAGTAACCTGTGAAGACTGGGATGACTGCACTTACATAGCACATTGTGTAGTAGGCACATACTCTTCAGTACATAAGGACTATATATATTCTATATCATAAAATAAGTTTCAATATATTGAAAAGGACCAAGGTTATACACAGAATATTATCAAACCACAAAATAATGAAATTAAAAATCTGAAACTGAAGGAAATAAAAAATAATGGAAATGAAGGGCTTATCCCTAAAAAAATCAGTGTGTTAAAGGAAAATAAAGCTTGATAAACATACATATACAAATTGATAAGTTAATTTAGATATTATAGACAAATAATGGTCTATAAATTATTATATGATTGATTGCTTAATGGCAGTACTTTGTTACTATTTCATTAGATATGGGAGATTTTAGCTTGTTAAAATTAATCTATGTATATTCATTATGAAAGGTCAGAGATCCATAGGCTATTGATTCACTTACTGATTAATTTGTAGATATTTGTATTAGAATGGGTTGTTGCTGTTAAGACAGTCTTGCCTGTGAATCTGCTATATGAGCTGTAGTTCTTATGGGGATTAATTAACTTTACTATCCACTGACATCTCAAAACTCCTATTTCAAATTTAAGTGTTAGACAAAATTTTAAGTTGTAGAAATAAGTTATTTGTGTAACTGAATTTAGGAATTTAGCTATTTTTGGAAAAATTAAGTCTTCATCTCGGTGCTATTATTACACAGTCCATTTTTATTTTGTTTTATGTTTTAATGCTGTCAAGACAGTTGCTAAGTTTCTCTAAGGATAATGAATAGAGAACTGGAGAACAGTAGGGCTTTTTTTTATTACAAGTTGTGGATTTGATTTAGTGTTGTCCATGTATGTTCATGAACATTTAGATCCTTTTTCTACACAGGTAGAAAAAGCTTACCTGTGTCTTCAGAGTGAGGATAATATTGGGTGGTTGAGCTGATTCCTTAGCAGTTACTTTAATATCCATGATTATTGATAGGGAGACAAAGAATGTATCTTGATATACACAGAAATTTTGCTAAAAGCAATATTCATGCCATCTGATTGTGCATCTTTCATTTCCGAATGTCAAGCTTGGAGATTAGACATTTGCTTAAAAATTTCAAAATAACCACCAAGGAACAATGTTGTCTGAGCTTTTAAGTAGTTTTTTTTTTCCTGACAAAACACATGGTTAGTAAAAATCAGCAATTAGACTTGGGTTCAGAAGAGTCTATGAAGGCTCCTTTATCTTGACAGTTTTTTTTTTCCCCATGCTTTTCAATACATTCCAATATATGCCATGTTTGTTATATGTTTTTCCAACTAGACTTCTGTAATGGAATTTCATGTGTCTTGGGCTACTGAGGCTCATCTTGAGTTTCTGATTTTTCTGCCTCTATCTACCCAGGGTTGGAATAGCATGCATGTACCACTATGCCCAGTGTGTATGGGGCTGAACACCAAGTGTCAGACCAAACATGCTATCTACTGAATGACAGCCATGGTAGTCAAGTGGAAACAACACATGTATATTAATGTAAATGTCACTTTTGCATAATGTAGCTTTTTAAAATGTGAATGAGAATAGCATTGCTTACATTATGAAAATTACAGTAATGTTTAAGTTAATAAAAGGCAGTTTGATTTTCACATTGGCTTCTGCTGGGAAATGTCTTTCTGTATGCTGTGAATATATGTTGTTCCTATTGGTTATAAATAAGCTGCTTTGGCCTATGGCAAGACAGCTTAGAGGCAGGCTAGAAATCCAAGGAGAGAGACAGGAAAGAAGAAAGGCAGAGTCAGGGAGATGCCAGCCACTGCCAAAGGAGAAGCAACATGCCAGCAGACTGGTAAAGCCCTGGAACATGTGGCAAAACAGAGTAATAGAAATGGGTTAATTTAAGATATAAGAGTGAGCTAGCAAGAAGCTTGCCATAGCCATACAGTTTGTAAGTAATGTAAGCCTCTGTGTGTTTACTTGGGTTTGAGTGGCTGCAGGATTATGGGTGAGAGAGATTTGTCTGGACCACGGGACTTATGACTATAGGCTTCTTCATTCTGTCTGAAACAGTAAATGGATTAGTGTATTTTAAGGCCTATCAGAGACACTTAAATATACTCTTTAATATTAAACCCAAATTAAGTGGTAATTTCCTAAAGTATGGCTGTAGTGTGAAATTTGACTGAAAGGGAATGATAATTTTCAATTTTTTTGTAGTCTTTTACATTTAAATCTACCTGTCTCTTCCACCCTTTGGACACCATGCCTGACTATTTGAGAATACATAGCTGCACCAGAATTACAGGGATTTTCCAAATGCCCATGCACCTCATTATGTTCCATTTCACAAATCTACAGCAATTGTAACATTCGTCTCATTAAAAGATTGTGAGTGTTGTGAAAATAACATGGTGGCCAATGTAATTCTCAAAATTTAATTTTTCACTTCAAATTTCTAATTTTATCACTAAAAATAAATACTCTGTTTTTTTTCTTGCTGTGACAGGCACATTTGGTACATTTTTCATAAAGTCTGCCAAATATTTGTGTTTGATTAATCAATATTTCAAATAAAAAAAGGTTTTTTGTTTTTCTGTTGGGAGCTAGTTTGGCTTAAAAGCTGCAGATGTCCTTTTCCTTAAGACAGACACTGGCCACACATGTGGTGGACTCGGTAGATTTTATGTGTAGGGCCCATTTCATTACATAAAACATCACATAATTGTTTTACTACAATTAATTCATACTGCCTTATCATGGGCATTAGTAAGTAAAGTTTGCTATAGCTTTCTCTCTAATGTGAGATATGGCTTGGAGGAATGCAAGGATTGTTAATACAGTGTGGCACCACTGCCTAGACTCTTGTAAGGCTCCAGCAGATTTATAGACCACTGCGTGCTCACCTGCACAGACATTGCTGCCACATGAAAAGCATGGTGAAAATAACACCTCAATGTCATGAAAATAACAGAGACCAAGGGCCCATGTGCCAGGCTGTCTGACAACTAGAGCTTTATTTCATGATATTCATAAGGGAGCTACCCAGTTCTAACCAGACGAAAGAGTAGAGTACATGGGCATTTATGAGATCTTTGACTATTTTGGGGCCATTGATTTTTTTGTTAAAAGGACAGGTGTTTGTTATATAGAGAAAAGGCTTTGTTCTTGAGAAACCATGGAAAGCAGTGCAGAGAAAGTCATGCTCAGAATATTGTTCACCATTCTCAGTGATAGAAAAATGGAACCAAATAGTAAAACGGTCAGAATTATGCATCTAAGTTTTAACCTGAGTTGTGTGTTATTGATCCATGCAAAGAAAAATAAACCAAAAATTATCATAGTGTCAAGTCCAAAGAGACTGGTCTATAGCTTGTGTGTTCTAAATCCTGTTTTTAATAACCAGGTTCATGTCCAAATGATGGTTATGATAGAGCAGTTAAGAAGTATTAGTTCATATTTATCTTTATTGACAAATAAAAGTTATATTTATTATTTATAACATGCAGAATATGATGAACTGAGATAATATATACATAACTTCATTAACTATTTTGTGATGTAAACACTGAAATTGACTCTTAGTTTTCAAGAGCTTAATTTGGTTATTACTTAAAGCTAAGGATCTATTAAATGTATTTCTCGATAACATGATATTATGTATACTTTGATTATATCTTTCCACTCCCCCTCTAACCCCTGCCCATGGTGGCCAACATTCTACTGTTAATTCTTAAGAATTAATCTGCTTTAGAGTCCACATGTGAACGAGATCAGGCAGTGCTGTGTCTGACTGACTTCCTGTAACTAAGATTCCCCAGCTGGATCTGCGCTGTGACAAATGGCAGCACTTCCTTTGGAAGGCTGGGGAGTTTTGCTCTGTGTGTCTACACTGTGCTTTCTCCACCATTTAACCAGTGGAAGGGCACTCAGCTGACTCTGTGTTCTAGCTGTTGTGAACAGTGTTGCAGTGGACACAAGGGAGAAGTCCCTCTGTGTATTATCTACTTCCGTTGGGTATGTTGTTAGTGGTGGGGCTGGTGCAATTCAACTAGAAATATTTTATGGTCATGACTCCATCTTTTACATAACTATGTACATAGCAATGAAGCAGTAAATGGATATATATGTATATCACATAAATACTATTACTTTCTCTTTGTTTAGACTTGCTGGAATGCTGAGCATCTTGTTTGATGTAATTAATTTGAAATGATGTCACACTGCACAATCACTGGGATATTTTAGGATGTGTACTTCCAGATCCATTCCTATTTTCTTGATAATTCACTTATTTAGTAGAGGTAATAAAAACACTAGACCTATAATGATATTCACAATTCTCAGACACAAGGTAAAAATATTTTACAAAATTCTTCCAAAATATAAATTATTTTGGGTTTGGTTCAGTTATTTTCTAAGAAGCCTTGTTACTGGAACCCATGTCTTATTGATATATGTATAAATTTCTTCAGTTGGTTTTATTTATATATATATATATATATATATAACTTATCTATCATATACTTATAACATTTGGCATATGAGATTTGCTTAATAAAACTGTTAATTAACTAAAATTTGCCTCTAATTTTCTAGATATTTGAGTTCATGAATTGTATTTCCAGCTTGGTAGAAGAATTTTCAAAAAGAGAGTCCACCAGAATTAAAGTTTTAAAAACTTTGTTGCTAAAAGTCCATTCTTAAGCTTAAGCACCTCAATTTTTAAATTTAGTGAATTTTAATTAAAACTTAAAGAGAAAAACAAACCACTGGAAAGATATTGGCCCTAAATGATTTGCTTTCGTGGGTAGGGTGGTTGTGGTTTTCTTAATGGTATTCATTATCCTGATTAAAAGCAGTGATGCATTTTGAAATGTTTATTTTTTCAGACAAGTGCTTTGTCAGTAATGGGGGGGCAGTTGGTGTTTGATGTTTTATGTCATGAGGTACATATTGATGGGATACTCTGATTCTTCTGAGTAAACTGATAAGGACTTGAAAAGAAGTGATCAAACAAAAGAACAAATTATTATCTAGAACTGGACCATTTATTCCAGATCCACACAGTAAGAAAACAATTGGATAGCTTTTATTGCCTTCAGCTGTGCTATGGGTCTTTGAATAAAAAGAAGACTAAAGTAATTGTGCAACCTCATTTTGTACAGCATCACACAAACAGGATGCTTCTGCTGAGAAATATGCATTTATAACTGAAAAAGTCATTGCATATGTTTCTGGTACTATGTTGTGACTCCTGCCCTTTGAGGGCTTGTGGAGTCTGTGAAAATAAAATCTTGGAGAATTTCAGAGAAGTTGCCGCTGTAGGGCTTGTAGCAAGTATATGATTACATGTCTTGAATTCATATATACATATATAATGCACATTGAATATATATGAATGCATGTGTGCATATAAAAAACTATCCAAACTTCAAATTTTTATGTTTTCTTATCAAGGAACTCCAAAGATTTATATCATTTTCTACTCTAGGTCTTTGAAAAAAATGAGAAGTGGGTGTTTACATGTTTTAAGAGGCAATTTTCTAGGCAATTGAGCAAGTAGTTAAAAATACCTTGTTTTCATTTCCTTCCTGAGAAAGTCCTAACAAATGAGGCTTTAAAAGAGCATACAAGAAACTACACTCGAGTCTGAATTGCATGCTCCAGTTTAAAGCTCATTTGATGGTATGTGACATCACTGTGTTTGAAATGTGATGAACAAAATTGGAATTGTCTCCTTTGCTGGCCTTTTGGTTGCCTGGAGTCTATGTTAGCTGCTCTGTATTTGTTGGTGTTCTTGTAACTTACTAGATATTATGAAAAGACTTTGATTTTGTAGAAATGTGGAAAGCCCACAAAAGAACTAGACCAAAGTTCCTTAGCCTTGCTATTAATGATGCTTGTGCTAGAAAACTCCTTGTTGTGAGGAACTTTCACATGCATTGTGGATGTCCAGTCATATTCCTCATCTCTACCTTCCAGATGCAGCAGCTTACTCACCTACATTGCTATGGCAACTAAATATGTCTTTGGTTGTTACCTGTCCCCTGGAAGGGAAGGGAAACATCAGTCTTCCTGAGGACCACTGTGAACCCCCAGCAAGTGATAAGGGTTATCATTAATCTCTTCATCCTCATTGGTTATCAGAGAATCCACCTCTGATTGCATGTCAGTAAATGCTTCAGAAATAAAAAGAATGAGACTTCAGAGAAACAGACACTCTCTTAGATCTCAAGAAATGTTTGAAGAAGTAAAAGAAGGATGAAACACAAACAATTTGTTATTTATCTATTACCTTTTGCCTGCCATTGATTTTCCATGGATTGGGAGCACAGGAAGAGAATCTTAAGGTTCTATATTGTTTTACTAAAAGGAGCAAAGTCCAGAAAAATATCTGAATGCTCCATGACATATAAATGGCCAAGTTCATGTAGTGCAGTTTTTCTAGGAAAAATGAAGCTTGTTCTATGTTTGACACTTTAAATCATATTTTTAAAAATAAAAAATGGGCTATGAACTTGTATAATGATCTGCTTTTAGTAAAAATATATACATATACATATATATATATTCATGTATACATACATTACTTTAGTTAAATAAGGTGGAAATGCTGAATTGTTGATTTTAGTGCTTTTTTTAGCAAAATAATTATGTTCACCTTTTAAGAAATTATTAAGAAGATTCTTTTGTTTCCTTTGGTCTTTTTGAGAAATTAAATAAAAATAATAGGAAACCATTTAAATCATTTTATATTCTTATTTGAAATTTAATTTTGCACATTTTAAACTACAAAGGCCAAAAATAATTTATAAATTAACCATTTTGGGTAATTATTTTAAATCTTTTGTAACATTTTTAAACATAATTTCTTTATTGATTTTTTTGAGAATTTCACATCATGCACCCTAATTCCATGCTGCAGTGGGTGGTCCTACACTCCTGCACACAGTGGCAGCACCATTGGACTTAGTGCATTAAAAAATAGTACATTAAGGTGGGGAGACACTATGGGGGTGTAATGGGGAGGATTAGAGTGGAAGGAATAGGATGAGTTTGACCAAAGAATATTATATACATGTATGAAACACTCAAAACAGTAAATTTTAAAAGAGAAAAAATAATACATTCTAACAAAACTCTTTCAAGAAAGAGTCAGTGGGACTAGGGTTGTTTCTACAATACATTTAGATAATGTATCTTTAATTATAAGTCTGACTTTGAAAAACATGTTTATAAAATATTCTTCCACCGAAGTGTTTTATTCTTACCATTGCCCCAAATACTGACTTCAGCCAATTTTTCTTCCTCTTCTTTAGATAGTTCCTCTTTAAATGAGTCTTCAAAATTGTGGGTAATTCTTGAATTCATTTTTTCACATACTAATTTTAGCACATTGAAAGTAAAATGAAATAATCGCCAGTAGTATGTTTATACTTAACCATCATTATGAAATTTTATTTCTCATTTAAATGTCACAATATTTCACGAACAAGATTAGGCAATATGTCATTCATTTATTCATAATCAATATTCATATAGGGAATGCTAAATGTAAAATGTATGATGAGGTATGTATGCAAAGATAAAGAAGATGCATCTGCAGACTTAAAAGTCATTACTGAAGAGATCACTAACAATAGACACAAAAAAATGAAAAAAAAACTAAGAATAAATGTAATTATAAGAAATTATCCAAGGATAAAAATGACCCTTAATCAAAGCCATTGAAGAAGATTTAAATAAATGAACTCAGGTATCAACTTTGCGGGGTGAAGTAGCCAAGGTAAGAAATCGTTAATTTTCATGAAATTGGACAGTGGATTCATCAAGACCGTGACAAAAGTTTTATGTAATTCACCAAGCAACTTCTCAATTTTATGTAGGATTGTAAAAGGCTTGGAGAAAGAAATAATTATGAGGGGAACGAGTAAAACAGAAGAGTGGTTTTTTCAGGTTGCCAGGCTTCTTGAAATGCTGTGATAGAGTTGGGGTCGTTGGTCTCTAGTGTCAACATGATTGGCCATTGTGTGCAACAGACCTCTGATGTGCTTCCCAAAAGGGGTAACTGGTAAGGGAGGCCCACTGTGGTCATGAGGTCGTGAGCCTTCCTATGCGCTAGGTCCCACACTGAATAAAAAGAAGAGACCAAATAGAGCATCAACATCCAGCTGTCTCACCAGCTACTTCAGGTACCAGGTGCCATGGTTGCCTCATCATGATGGGAAGGACTCTGAAATGATGAGTTGGAACAACCCTTCCTTTCTTACCTTCCATTTTTAGGTATTTTGTTACCGTCATGAGGAAAGTAACACAATAGTATATTGTGTATAGCAAGATAGACCATGGATGGGCCCAGAAGGAATGAAGCCACAGATAGGAATATATATTAGAGTATATAATGGAGGTTGCATCTTGATCACCAAGAAAAGCATAAGTTATTTGATAAAGTGATGACAGGAAAACATTGAAATTGTATCCTTTATAAAAATACAAAAATAGTTCTAGGTAGATTAAGGGCTTAAGATAAAAATACAAAAGAGAGTATATCATTAATACAACAGAGACAATTTTAAAAAGGGATTTAGTTTTATGTGTATGGATATTTTGCCTGCATGCATGTATGTAGACTGTGTGCATGCCTAGTGTCCATGGAGGCCAGAAGGTCACCAGATCCCTTAGAACTGAAGTTAGGGACTATTGTAGACTGCTGTGTAGATGCTGGGGTCTAAAGCTGAGTCTTCTACAAGAGCAGCACGTACTCTTAACTGCTGAGCTGTCTCTCTGTTCCTGAGACAATTTTCTAAACAAAAAGTTTTAAAGTACTAGTGTCAAATAAAGTAATGAATAACTGTAAGTAAATATTATAAACTGACAAAAGCATTTAAATATCAAATATAGTTACATATAAACATATGCATGTATTTGTGTATGAGATTCATTAGAAAACAGAATAGGAATAGTCAGTGTGTTGAAATGAGTTACAAAAATAATAACTAGGAATTACACACTAAATCTGCAGTGATACATGGTTTCATGCCCCCATCATACGGACAGGTGCATAATGTTCAGCTCCGAGGTCTGGTGCAGTTGTGGAGCATCAGGGCATTTGATGATACTGAGGGGGTGCAAACCCATGGCCTTGGGAGAGCTGATTTATACATGTTCACAGACAAGTCCTCATTTGATGACCAGCAACTCCATTGGAAGGTGTATTCTCTAGAGATAGATGTTATATCTTTTTGTTATGGAGATAAGAAAGAAGTATGTAGAAAATATTTGTTCAGTATGAAATATAGATAAATGATTTATGGTACTTTTGTTTCATGGAAAATTATGTCTTTGATACTGAATTAGGGCTACATATAGTATCATAGATAAGTCTATCTCAAAAATATTTTTTAAAAATTTACACAAAAGTTCCAGGTGTTGGTGGCACACACCTCTAATCCCAGCACTCGGAAGACAGAGCCAGGTGGATCTCTGTGAATTTGAGGCCAGCCTGGTCTACAGAGTGAGTTCCAGGATAGGCTCTAAAGCTACACAGAGAATCCTTGTCTTGAAAACAAAACAAAACACCCCCCCAAATTTGCAGAAAAGTATACATTTTTGTTCCTATAAAGTTGAAAATGTACAACACTGCTATGCATTCTTGAAAATTATAAGCATGTGAAATGTAGACGGACATGCTTCAGAATGACAGACTAGTTTATGGACTAGATGGGAGTGGGGCCGAAATCTTGCTTTTATTTCTTGTTTTGCTGGTGGTCCACCTCGTTATTTGCTCAGGTTGGAAGTGTAAAGGTCATGAGTATTATCTTTCCTTCATATTCAAATTTCACCAGTCAGAAAGTCTTCTCATTTCTTCCCTTAAAACACAGCCTGTGTGAGTGGAGGGATGGCTCAGTGGTTAGGGGTGCTTTCTTCACAAGCATGAGAACCAAAGCCCAGCACCCAGTGTCCACTTCACACCTGTAACGCCAGCCACAGTGGGGGTGGAGCGTGAAGCTGAAGGTTCAGGAACTTCGGGGTTAGGAACAGGCTCTGCTTCAAAGGATATGGGATGAGAGTGAAACACAGGGCGCCTGATACTTTTCTGTAGCTTCTATATGTGAGCGCACACACACACACACACACACACACACACACACACACACACACACACTCACCGACAAAAACAACAACCTTTAAAATGTACATTGCCAGTTTCTAAATGTTCCTGTCACTTTACAGACTAATGACACAAAAAAATTTTTGCCTGAATTTGAAATAGTCTTTTTGCTGGGTTTTAAGTTTCTACCCAGCAACACACTTCACACTACCTGTTCTCAAGCAGAGTCCATATGTACCTGTTAAAAAATCAGTCAGAATGTTACTGTGCTCAAAGCCCACAGTTGTTCTCTATTTTCAGCAGGAAAATCCAGAGCCCTATAATGACCCCCATGACACTGTGCTGTGGTACCTATGCTGGACCCACCTTATCCCAGAAACTGTCCCTATATTTGAATGGCTTCTGTCCCACTAGGCTCTAAAATATTTTGTGGCCTTACTCAAGTGTAGCAAAAATCTGAAAAGGTTTTATTAATAAAATCAAACCTGAAGCCAGGTATTGGGGTGAATGCTAGAAGATCAAAGAAGCAGAACAAGCCATAGCTTCCTCACCTCACCAGTTCCTCAGCTGATCCTGTTTCCTCAAACTGTATGCCTCTGAGTCCTCTTCTGGAATGAATCTCAGCTGAACTGCCACTCAAAAGCCTTAACAGACTCTAGTTCCTGGTATTCACATCTTATATACCTTTCTGCTTTCTGCCATCACTTTCTGGGATTAAAGGAGTGTGTCACTATGCCTGGCTGTTTCCAGTGTGGCTTTGAACTCACACAGATCCGGACAGATATCTGCCTTCAGAATGCTAGGATTAAAGGTGTGTGTGCCACCATTTTCTGGCCTCTGTATCTAGTGGCTGTTCTCTTCTCTGACCCCAGATAAATTTATTAGGATGCACAATATTTTGGGGAACACAATATCACCACACTCAGGAGCTCCCAGGAAACACTTTGCCTTTTCCATCAGCCTGTGGGTTGCTTTTATTCTGTTTATAAGAGATTAAATTTCTTCAATTTTTTTTTTCTCGGAAGTCAGCTTCTTCCTGAACCCAGCCATTGCCACATTATTTAAAAGTACAGGATTCCATTCCATGTTTCCTTTGTATGTGGTGCTCTCTGTTTTCTACATTCCTGTCATTCTGCCCTGGGTGTGCTCTCTATTGTCTGTCTTGAATCATTCTAGAAATGCCCTAGGATGTTTGTTAGCTTTATTCACAAGCATGTGTCTTGTACTGTGAAGAGTATAGGCATATTCTCACATAAATATATGTTGAATAAGTAAGTGAATAGCTGTATAGTTCAATATGCTGTTCCATCTGTTTTAATGCAACAACTTAAGACAAGACATAGGCTTGGAAAAGAAGTCACAGTCCATTGGTAGACGCTAAAGGTCACCGCAAACCTGCTTTTTCAGGATTTCACATGAATGTCTATACTTGACTCCATTTTTAAGCTTTATGAAACTAGAGATGGAATTACTGATAGGCCAGTTATGCACGTGTAGTGGGCATCCCATAGCAAAAGATGATTGGGTAGTTGGACCCTATGATCTATAAACTGGGTATTCAGTATAACATAAAATTATTTTAAGAAGTTAGCTTTGTGTCCAGAATCTTTGACTGAAAAATTCAAAGATGAGTTTCTTTTTTTCGTAATGAGCTGACATTTTGAAAAAGTTATTGAGTGGATCACTTTGTTAAATTCACAAAGAATTTAGTAGAGGAAGTAGTCCCTAAGAAGAAGTTAAATAATATAAATAGCTTACAGTGCAGCAGATTTCTTTATTGTGCTGTTTCCACAGTAGCACCAATAATTCACAACAAGGAAATAGCATCTTGTGTGTAATATAATACAGGCTTTCCCCTAGAATGTCTGTGGTCTAGGGTCTTCAGGGACCACATATTTATCTACATATATCTATCTCAGTTTAGACATGTTCTTTGTGAAACATGGTAAAGTGTTTAAAACTCTATAAGATGTAGTTATTTCTTCAGCTTCCACCCACCTACAAATTGACTTTAAAATATCAAAAAATTTCCATGCTGAAATAAATGTCCAGGGATACTGTGAATATGTGCACATGAAAAGATATATAATCTTTTATGCATTTCCTATCAATTTAATAAAGTCATTTTGAAAGATACAGAGAGGTGTTTAGTAATTAAAGAAAGAAAAGCCCTGGGGTTTTGTTTGTTTGTTTGTTTGTTTTGTTTTCCTGTTGAGCCTCTGCTGTGGATGTGGGGACTCTGCAGACCAGAGTCTAGGTACTCAGACACAGGAGTGTGGGAGTTCTGGGTCCTTTAAAACCCCTCTTGTCATTATAAAAATAAACTTGAAATGTGTTGAACTTGGGTGTTGGCATGTACAGGAATTTAATCCACCCTTCTGTGAAACACAACTAAATCTCCATGCGAGGCACTCTACTTCCTATCCACAAATGAGTGTTCAAATTACCCAAACCCTTTTTATTCAATGCACTTGATACAGCACTGTCAACAGAATCTTCTTCAGGCGTACAAATTTCCCTCCTAGTTACTTCAACTCACTGCCTAGATTTCAGGTCAGCAGTTTTACTCTTGTTCTTACTAAAGAGCAAATGTCTTGATAGTTCTGATTATTATAGAATAACAGTGAATGAAATAATTAGGAAAGATTTTAGTTTTGATTTTGTCACAGTGACATTATGATGAGGGTGATATAAAAAGTTGGTCAAAATTTACATATCCAACACACACATACACACACAGATTCACATTTGCTCCTTTAACAAAAAGTATTTCCTAGAAACATGTTTCACAAGTGTTAACTCATGTGCTTTGTATAAATTGGTCGAATATTGTTTCATGAGATTATTTTAGAGCCTTGTGGTTCTGTATCTCACTTACATCCTACACAGCCTAATAAAAGGGGAAATTCTGAGTGCTGAAAGGGGAATTCTAAGAGCCTGAAGGAAATAATGTGGATAACCCTTAAAAATCATTGCAAAGTTAAAGATCGAATGAAAGCAGAAGTGAGAGTGTAGCTCTTCATTCAGCACATATTGCGAAGGAAGTACCCTGTCAGTTACACTTCCTGGCACTTAAATAAAGCATTCAAGAGGACAGGGCAGCAGTAGGGGACATGTGCAGTGTGCATTTAGAGGAAGACTGGGAAAATAAACAGTTGTTATGACTTCTCTGTACAGCTGTTTTCTTTGTCAGGCACAATTCACTAGAGCACAGCCCCAGGGAAAGTCAGGGTTATCCATTGCAGGATGCTTTCTACCTTCTTGGTTCTGTGCTTTGGAGGTGGGCATACCCAAGGAACAAAGTGACAAGGCAATTATTCTGACACAGTCAGGCGATGACATGTTTCTCCGCACAAGGTGGGGTTTCTATGTGACAGCTTGGCTTTATTTGGCAATACTGGTCATCAAAACTTCTTTGACTTCTGTTCATAGATTTTTCTCAAGGAGAGACAATTATCGCATGGCTTTGCAGCCAGCCTGCCTGTGCAGACCACAGACTGAGTATGCTTTTGAGCCTGCTTTTGTAGTTACTCTCCTTAAGAGAGAGTGATCAACAATGAATTCCATGACTTCCAGGCTCCAAGTGATCAAACCGAGGACCTGGTGGCGAGTTCCAGAAAACCACTTCTTTAATTGATTCTCCTTTGAAGTAAAATGTATTTCAGAGAATAATAGTTAAGATTTGACTCCAAAGCTTTGGTGTAGATGAGGAATTCTTCCAGCTGAACTGTACAGGTGAGGTTCAATTACCTTAACTCCTATTGAACCATATTCTAAACACCTTCTTTTGTAACCATCACCTTGTGCAGAAGTCTGTATTTTTAGCCTTTAGGCAGAGCTTAAGCACTGTATTTAGACATCTGACTTGAAGACTAAAATTTGCTCAGTGAGCAGAACAAATGTTCGGAAAATAACATTTCAAGGTTAGTGTTAGTGTCCTGAATAAGATGCCTTTCTTCTCTTTCTCCCTATTGAATGTAACATAAATAATGTGCCCTGACTGGCTTTCAAGATTCAAAATCAGAGAATAGCAGTGAACTTGGAGAGGAAAGAGGGAGTAATTAAAAACTGAAGGGGCTTCTGTTGAACAATTGTTTGCCTGAAACTAAGCACACGTTTTTATTCCTGATTCAATAGGATTATGGATCTTAGAAGGATTTTAAAAACCATATAGTAATGCTCTTTAGAAAGGGGTCCAGAATGAGCTCACAGATACCATGAGAAAATATTTAAAGAAACACACATACATTATCACAGAAGATCACACATTCTTGTGCAATGTACACACCTGAACACACATGCACACATGCACATGCACACGCACATGCATGCATATGTGCACACACACACACACACACATGCATGCACACATGAGAAAACACAGTAACTGGGTATATTTAATATAAAGAGAACACTTTAAATACTGTTTGTTACTAATGATTATAATTGATTTTTATCACTGTTTGACCATTTACAATATACTAGTAATAGTATAAAGGCCATTATATAACTACTCTTATTTAGTGCATTTCTCTATAGTAAAGCCCCATTTTGTAAATGGAAAAAAAAATAAGAAATTTTATTAACATTCCTGACTCTATTGTTTGTGGGTAGTAGTGTATTGTAGATCATTTTAGGCAGATCCCTGTGGTACCCAGGACAGTGTAGTGTTAAGAAATTAAAACCATCATTGGGCAGTGGTAGCACATGCCTTCAGTCCCAGCACTCAGAGGCAGAGGCAGGCAGATCTCGGTGAGTTCGAGGCCAGCCTAGTCTACAGAGCGAGTTCCCAGAAAGATGAGAAAGAACATCACTGTGCGAGTTATACTGTCTGGGCCAGTTAGTCTTCTTGTCACTAGTTAAATAATTCAGCTGATTGGCATGACCTTCATTTTCATAAGTACTGCATGTGTGTTTGTAACTGAATAGAGACATTGGAGGAGACATGGTGGCTTGTGTATAAAGCCAACACTTAGAGGCAGAGGCATGAGAATTGCTGTCTGAGGTCATATTGAGTTTCAGAGCAAGACCCTGTCTTTAAATAAAACAAAACCTCATCATTGACAACAAGAAAAGGTAAAGAGAAAGAAATCAACCAGGGAGGTGTGAAAGCTGTTACTCGTGACTTTTGAGGTAGGTAGTCACCAATGGGGCAAGTTTCACTGTTGTTCTTGTATGAGGTGTTTTTATTATTGGATATTATTGCTGCATATCATTTGTATAATTAAAACTTCCCCTTTAGAAGTGAATAACTATGAAGTATGCTGTATAAAAATAGAATAAATATGCTATCTAAAAATAAACACGGGTCTATGCATTCACAAAGGATTTGGCTTTCATTCCACACTGACACAGAGGACAAACTCAGACTTACTTGGTTTCTTAGCTTTGGACCTTGTGTCTTGACTTTTAGTTCACAGAACACAGGCTCAGTTGGACATTTGTTTTGTGCTATCCCTGGTTCTCCCCAGCTCCTGTGCGACCTCCCAGACTCACACCAGGGCTACAGAATCTGCTTTGCTCCCACCCTTGCTACGTAAGTTGTACTTCTAAGACCATCATGGATGAACTATCTGGATTCCAAAAGCAATAGCTTTGTGTAGTGTTAGACACTGACAGTGTGATAAGCATAAATGGTAATCAACTCTGGTGCTCCATTTGCCACTAGTGAAATCTATCTTTCAACCCCCTGTAAGAAAACTTAATCCCTCCCACCCCCCGTGGTTGTGATAGTTAAATAACTGAAAATTCTCAAGTTTCTCATATTATAAGATCTGTTGGTAAAATTTTCCCCTTCTTTTAATTTAAACACAATACTTGTGTTTACTATTGTTCCATGAGAATTTTTATTACTAACTTATGGTAAATTAGATGTGATCTTTAACATCCCATGGTTACAGGTAATAAGATACATTAGTAACAAGAAGAGTAGAAGACAGTGATTTCTATATGAACATGAGATTATTTTACTCAAATCTTCTGACTCATCAGAGAGGCTTTGTTTTTTATTAAGGAGAAAATTAGAAACCCACAAAGTCAAAGTAAAAATGACTAAAATACATGAGTCCAAAGGACACAGCCTTCATATTTCAAGCTGTCTTTTTGTTTGTGTCCTATTAAATGTGGGGGTTTGGAGGGTGTGCACAGCACATGCATATTTGTACTCTGAGGTGCTACACATGTGCTTTTGTATCCTTTCCCATTCTTAACATTGCACTACAAACAAATTCTATGTTCTTAGAATCTTGCAGTGTTACAATGGATAGAAGCCAGTGTTCATCATGTAACAACAACATTATGTCTTTTGTTACCAGGTCTATGGGCAACATAGTGACTACTTGCCGCTGTCCGGTGGCACTCTGAACTAACAGTGTGATGGCAAACTAACAGTGTGATGGTGTTCAGCTGCTTCAGTCACTTGTTATGTCTTTTATTTCTGTTTTCTCTTGATTTTTTCCCTAGAAATAGAGTCACTTCAAAGAGTAAGAACTCTTTCACAGATTTCATATAGTTCTACAATTTTACTTCTAGGAAAGCTGAGCCATCAAGTCTCCCACTGGCTGTGTATTTCACATCATGTTTGCTATCAGCATCTTAGCATCAGTTGATAAACAAAAGTGAACATCTTTCAGAATTTTCATGTGTAGATTACCTTTGGAGTTGAATATTATGTGTTATGCTTACTGGGGAGTGTACACACACTCAGTGTACACTCACATACACACATGTACACATGAAGTAACTGGAGATATTTTATTTCAATGACCATTTTTTAACTTGAACACATGTCAGTGTTCAAATTAAAATTTTTCCAGTTTTTTAATGCTTTTGTTTTAAAAACGCATGTCAGTAAGCAAGCTCTTGGCTCGGTATAATCACCTCAATATATGTTTTCACTCAAATGTCTAAGCATTTCTAGGAGACTAAATCCATGTTGTCTTCCTAAGGAGGATATGCAGTAGGATGCTTGAGTTGTCTTCCTAAGGAGGACATACAATATAGGATGCTTGCACTTTTGAGACTTTCGGGTCTATTCTTGTGCGGGGCAACTTGTGTTTTTGTTGTTTACTCTGGGTTCCCCAACAGTATTGAATTCCCAACCAGCAGATATCTGAAAGTCAAAATTGAAAGATATAACTGAAAGATTTAGTTCATTAACTGTATAATCTTTTGGTCCTGCAGAATTGAAGTGAATAAACTTGAGAACATTTTTAAAAATCTAAGCAACAGTCACCATATAACTTAAGACAAGAATGGGGCAATTTCCTTTCAAAATCAGTACCCTGTACATTTCTACTCCTTGAGGAAAAGCACAAAGCACTCTTCCAAGTTACACCATCATTCCATACAGTTATCTTAGTGTTCCATTTTTCTAAGTGTACACATTTCCAAATTGAAAAAAAATCAATAGTCATTATAGAATTTGAAGTATCTATTGATTATGCATTTTAAATGTCTTTGTTACATGTGAATTTTAAAGGTGTAGGCTTTTCTTATGATGTCATGTTTGGTACCTGTGATGATCAGTTTTGTCACATTTCTAATTAAAATTTCAGTTTTGGGGAAAGGTTTTTAACAGAAATAAAGTATGGTTCAAGATTTTTGTAGAGAAAAGGATAAGACTGTTTTATAAGAGATGTTTTCTGCAGCATTCTTTTAGCTTTAGAGGAAGTTAATAAACCAACTTAATTGAACTCAAACATGACTCAGCTTCTACTATTAAATTAGTAAATAGGAAAAAAGTAATTAAATTTCCAAAACATCTTCATTGTAAAGGCTAACTTCATTGTCATAATGTTAATACTTATTATTGCTACCATCATTATTAGCTCATAGGGAATTTTATTTTTTCAGTTTTTTAATGGTTTTGTTTTAAAAACACAATTATTTTAGTGTTGTCTGTGGAATTTTTACACTTGTATAGGCTTTGGTTACCTGATAATGTACATGAAGTAGTAAGTTAGGAAACATAGGCAATGGATGTTTCTCCTTGGACGTGAACCTCTTCTTATTGGCTGGGAGCTTCACTGGTCTTTCGTCTGTATTTGAAACACAGCATAGATGAATATTTGAGAAGAATATTGTTTGTTCATTTTAACTGTGGTCGCTTATAAATGTATTCAAAGAAATTTTATACCTCCCTTCTCTTTAGTTCTTAACTCAAAATGTACTTTGTTGCTTAATTCTTAATTAAAACCTTAAGAATTAAGTTTGAAAAGTTAGAGTATACTGAAAGGTGAAAAGAAGATGGGAAACAATATATTAATAGAGATTTCCTGTAAACATGATGGTTGGGACTTTAGAATCCTTTTAAAAATATAATTTTTATATAGTTTTTACACAATAAGATCACAGTGTGTGGTCATCTGCTTGTTATAGTGAGTAATAGGCAGATATCTTTTATAGTGTGTGTGTGTGTGTGTGTGTGTGTGTGTGTGTGTGTGTGTGTGTGCAGGGACACATATTGCATGCACATGGATGGCAGAGCTCAGTGTTAAGTATTGTCCTTCAGATGCTAGCCACATTGTTTTTGAGACAGTCTCTTGCTAGCTTGGAACTTGCCAGATACTTTAGGCTAGTTGGCTCCACGGATCTGCCTGTCACAGTATCCTCAGTGCTGTTTATAAACCTGTACCATTGTCCCAACCTTCCTTTTTTATTTTACTTTTCAAATGTGACTCCTGTGGATCAAAATCAGGTCCCCGGGCTCCGAAATAGCTCTCTCCACAGCCTTGATATTACTCATTTTATTGTTGAACATATTTTTCAATTGAAGAGTCAGTACATAGGTTAAAGATCCTGTCAGGCCAGATGGAGGCAGATACAAAGATCCACTGCCAGGCACCAGGCTGAGTTCCGGGAATCCAACTGATGAGAAAGAGGAGAGATACTGCAGGCAAGGGATGTCGAGATGATGATGGGAGGATGTGCAGAGATGACCGGCCACACTAGTGGAAACCCATGAACTGTGGACTGGTGGCTGTGGAGCCCCCATGGAACTGGACTAGGCCCTCTGGACATGGAAGACGGTTGTTTGGCTCAAACTGTTTGGGGGGCACCCAGGCAGGGGGATCGGGATCTGTCCCTGGTGCATGGGCAGGCTTCTGGAAATCCGGTGCCTGTGGTGTGACACCTTGCACAGCCTTGGTGCAGTGGGAAGGGACTTGGACCTGCCTAGGCTCAGTGAGCTGGGCTCTGCTGACTCCCCATGGGAGACCTCGATTTGGGGGATGTAGGGATGCGGGGTGGCTTGGGAAAGAGGGCTGGGAGGTGGGAGGAGGGAGGAGGGGGTTCTGTGGATAGCATGAGGAGTGAGTAGAAAATTTCTTAATAAGGAAAAATAAATAAATAAATAAATAAATAAATAAATAAATAAATAAATAAATAAATAAATAAATAAATACATAAAAAGATCCTGCCAGGCTGAAGACAAACTTTTTATAGCATGAAGAAGCCTCAATCTGCTGAGAAAAAAAAATTAATCTACCATAGAATACAGGGGTTTACAAGACAAGAAAGTCTTTGCTGCTGGGATCCACTACTGGAGAAATTATTTTGGCCACTCCACATAGTTAAAAGGATATTTATTTAATGGCGTAACTCACAAATTAAGTGAAAGGTAGGTCGCAGGGTCTGGGGAAGGTGTATCGCCGTCCAGCGGTGTTCTCCGGAGCTCTGCACAGTCCACCTTCACTGTTCAGCGTCCTGGCACAGAGAGAGTGCACAGAGAGAGAGCTGGCCCATCCAGCTCTCCGGTCTCCAGGTGCCTCCCCTGGCCCCGCCTCGTAGGCGTGACAGTTGCCAGAGTATCAATGGGGGTTGGAACTTCCAGATCCAAGCTGGAATGGCTACCCACTACAATCCACCTTTCCCTGTATCCTCACAATCCTCACAGGGGAGCTTGATAGCTGGCACACATGCCCTTCATCATCCTCTAACTTTCCTGGTCTCCTTCACTATTTTTTGGTGGTTTTTTTTTTTTTTTTTTTTTGAGACAGTGTTTCTCTGTGTAGCTTTGGTGCCTGTCCTGAATCTCGCTCTGTAGACCAGGCTGGCCTCAAACTCACAGAGATCTACCTGCCTCTGCCTCCAGAGTGGGATTAAAGGCATGCACCACCACCGGGCCTCCTTCACTCTTGATGATTTTGCAGGATCTCAGGTTTAAAGGGTTTGAAAAGAGAATGAATTTCTTAGGGCAACCTAAGGACAATGGCAACCATATAATTCCAGGTAATGGTCCTATTTTCTTGTTTGAAGGTTTGCTATGGATTCTCCACTGATTTGACAACCATATCACTGACCCCAGTTTTGCTGATGGTGCTTGAGTAATCAGCATATCACAGCTTTATCTGTGTGCTTGTAGTGCCCTAGTTCAATATATAAAGAAAGAAAGCCAAGACTTCTTTACAGTCTTTACGAATGAGCAACAGTTCTCAGAACCTGTTATGAAAAAAATTCTCCATGCTTACTTTTATAGTCCATATTTATTTGTTTATATGTTTATGGGTGTTTTGTCTGCATGTATATCTGTGTAACATGCTTATGTCTGGTGCCTACTGAGGCCAGAAGAGGGCAACAGGTCTCCCTGGACTGGAGTTAGAGACAGTTGTGAGCTGCCCTGTGAGTGCTGGCATTGAACAGGTCCTCTGGGAAAGCAGGCAGAGCTCTTAACAGCTGAGCCATCATCCCAGTCCCCCTATAGTCCGTGGTTTATCTTGACTGCTCTGTGGACTTCCGTTGACCGTATTTTCCATGTATTTTATCATGTACCTATAGCTCTGTTTTATTGCTCATTATTTGAGTCCTGCTGCTTTTTGTTCTAATATCTAAGCAATGTCAAAACCTTCCAGCTTTTTAGTTTCTCACCTTTTTGCAAGAACTGGCTTCTTTTTACTTCAATACAGCTTACTCTTTGGTGATAGGTCAAGCACCTGAAGAATTCTTCAGTGTTTACTTATTCCTGAAAGCGTTCTAATATATATATATATATATTTAAATTACACTATGTAGTTCGTGATTGTATAATCTATGGGTTTCATTTTAGGAGCATGAAGAGGTTTCTCAAAACACTTATTTGTAAGTAGAGCTTTGATTTCTTTTAAAGTTTAAAGCTGGCTCTCGGTGGGCATCAAGGGCAGTCCTCTACCCTGAAGAGGCCTCAGTCTTCTAGGAAGATGTCACATGGAAATAATTTATGCCTGGACAGAGAGGATTGTATAAGGTCTCGGACAGGGATGAGCAGGCATTTTGGAAGGAAGCTTCTAGAAGGGGCTCTGTTCCTGCAGACCCTGGTAGTCTGAGGAGGTTGGGAAGGATTAGAAAGAGGAAGAGATAAGGGAGCATGCATATGGTGAGAGGAACAGACGCCACATGGTCGTGCTGGGCACGTGTGGAGGTCTTAGGAATTTCTTTCCACCTTAAACCCTGACAAGTATAGATGGGGAGTTGGGATGGGGTCCTCAGAATTTTACTGTTGTTCCTTCTCAGAAGACAAGGTATGTGGGATCCCAGACTAGGGCGCTGCTGACATTTCACTTACGTGATCTAAGTAGAAAACGGGCTTATGTAGTGGGAAATGAATGGATGCAGTAGTCTCCATGCTGTTTACTTCTTTTCCTTGTTTATTTGGTTAGAAATACTGAGTTGAGGAAGAGTAGGAAGGGTGGGGGTAAGAACTCCTTTCCTCGGCTGCCTCAGCGCGGGATTTTTGACATTGTCATTTCATGTGATTATAATCTGTCAAAACTTCTCTGAGGAAATGCATTCTCAGTCAAACTATGGCAAGGGGTTAATGAGCCTTCCGGATGATTTGGTTTTTCAGACCTTCTCTTCTTCTAATTCCATAATCCTTAGCTATGGTGGGAAATAGACTTCAAAGTGAACACTTCAGGTTTAGTTCAAATACCAGCCATTTAAGTAGCTCAGGAAATTGCCTGATGTAGGGCTCTGGGGTGACAGTGTTTTATACTTCTTGTAGTCTTTCAGAGTTGGGTAGAAACATCAAAAGCATTTTATTTCATTAAAATCCATCTCTGGCTATGTATTTTCTGCTCATTTCTTACAGAATTTTCCTTCTAGGACACAGTTCCTAGCTGCCCCTCCAGAGTGTTTAATTTTCCCTTATCCAGAGGCACACATTTTCTACTTTGTCCTGTCTGTTAATTACTAAGCTCCAGAGGAAGAGTGGTTTGAGCCAGGGCCCCAAGTTGTGGAAGTTTCTATATCCGGTAAACTGGCTCCATTCCAGGGCAGAATAATTTATCAACAAATGAAACACCAGCCACTTCCCACACGTCCTCTGATTGCAGTAAAATCACCTCCTTCCCACCCATGCCGCGTTTGCTGGAGTACGAGCTGACAGCCATTCTCTTTCCTCCTCTTCATTTTGTTGAATCACTGCTTTCTGGCATCTATGGGGCTTCTTATTAATAGTAATAAGATGTTCATTCATTGAGTGTCTTGTGCTACAAACCAGATAGCGTCCCTCCCTCTGCTCCTGGCCGTGCTGTGGCAGGGAAAGAGACTGAAACACTGATTTCTGTAGCGTCAGGCACTGTTTAAGGGGTGTGTGTGTCGGGGGTGGGGGGATGATGACAAAATTAGCAAGTTGCCTAACCACTTCCCTTCCTTGTGGCTCTTTAATATCATAACGGACACAGAAAAACTCAGAAGGACTGGGCTCGTTTTCGAAACCACAGCACACTTTGGCAGAGAGGGCATGCACAACACAACGGGTGAGTTTCTTTAAGTTTTTCAGCGAACCGTCAAAAGGGTATCCTGCTGGGTGTCTCTAAGCTTCCCTTTGCAAATAGTCTTTAATAATCTGTAGGCTGTGGGAAGATAAATCTGTAATGAGGGAAACTAAAGGGATTCTGATCAACAGCAGTGACAGAAGTGAGTGAGAATTCAGCTCTGGGGAAGTCTCTACTGCTCCAGATTGGGAGACAGTTCTAGAGTGAAAGCTTCCATTAGGAAGCTTATGTGTTATCATATCTGGATCCCACTCTGGCCATCAGAGGCATCACCTACAGAGCCTGATGTGCCTCGGACCTGAAGCAGCCGAAGGTCTTCAGTTACCTCCTTTTTGGGTTGAAATGTTCCATTGCTTTCATCTCTTTGATAGTGTCAAATGAACGTGCAGTGCATAGCACGTGGTTCCTCATGCCCACTGTCCAACTCCTGTGTTGTTTCCTGTGTCCACTGTAGTGTGCCCCCACTTTGGTGTTGTGGGGTTGTGGTATTTTGAAATTTGTTCCTTGTAAGCATTAAATGAGAGAGGCCTAAAATTCCCTAAATGGTCAGGCCAAATCATTATTTTCAATTTTGGAGACCGTTAGGGTAGAGGATTGAACGATGACTGATGAGAATGTAGACTTCTGAGGTCTAGTGAATGAGTGAGTGGGGATGGGACATAAGATGATATTTTCTGGGACTTGACCTATTTCAGCAAAGTTTTGGTTTCATTATGGATGGTGTGCCTGAGAAGTTTTTAAGTTTTCATGCCTGAGTTTCCTCACCTCAAATGAAGACAATAATACCCGTCTCCCAAGGGAGAGGGCAAACAGCCAGGGAAAGCTGCTGAAACAAGGTGGTGGTCCCACACGCTGTTACCCGAAATTATTACAGTGAGGTGAGGTTGGGTCTGTGTCTGCATGCTTCGCTGTTTTGAAGGTTATTCACCTTCTAATTATTTGATAGAGGCACACGAACAACATTTCCACGAGAAGTCTTGGTCTGGGCCCTAAGAATACTTCCTCTTGCCATAGCCCTCTCCCTCCAGCTGTCTGAAGATGAGCACTCAGAGCTTGCCTTGCTCATCTCCTACAGGAGGAGAGGCAGCAGAGATCTGTGCAAACTCCCAGAGCCAGGGATGGCAGACTGGAGTGCAGGCACACCTTCCTGGGCCTTCTGACCCCTGTCGGGAGGGATGTACTAGGAATGAAGGGCGCTGCTTTCCCCGGGACTCTGCCTCTAGCTTAGCTTTTTTTCTCTTTTCTTTGCCTTGAGGAAGTGTCTCCAGGCTGCCCAGGTTTTCTTCTGGTACTGCAGACTGACAAAATAACTCTTTTCAGTTGGAATGACAGAGATGGAATGCTGGGGCTGGTAATAAACTGGGAGGTGTGGGTGTTCTATGTACCTTTCACTCTTTATCAGGCATGTATTGTGCGGATAGGATAGGCTGACACTGCACTGTGGGATTGTTCTGGTTTGATACCTCTAATATCTCTCTCTGATACTCATTGTAAATGTCTTTATATACACCGGGAGATGAAGTAACTTGTTTATGATTAGTTAGACACAGCAGATTTTTTTCCATGTCTGTCTGATTTCACAACTTAGAGCATTTGCCTATAAAAAAAATACGTTGTTTCAAATATGTACGGTCAGATCGCATGCAAGGTTCTGCTCTTAGTGTTCCTGAATGAGAGAATTATCAGTAATCTTTTAGCATGAAGTGCATGGAAAAGACTTTCTTCTGACAATAATTTTTTCCCAGAGTGAATTTTTATACTGCCTAATTACAGTCTGGAAATGTGTCACAGACCCTGACAAATAACGAAGACTGGTGTGGCAGAGGCGCCACTGTAGCGAAATAAGTTTTGAGCCAAGAGGGGAAACCAGAAGTGTTCTTGCAGTAGATTAGCCATGCCTCAGTGGTAGGTGCTGTTTCGTGGCCATTTGTCTCACTTGAGTTTGTGCAGAGGGAGGGTGACATTCATCTAAGTTAGTCTGTAGAACATGCAGCGAGCGCCGCTGTAAAACAAATGGTAAGCACTGATGATGACCAGAGGAATAGCAACCAGCTGGGTCTTGGGGAAGGCACTGGAGAGAACTGGGCCGAGCACAGTCGGACAGTTTGGGAACCTGGCGTTGGTTTTCACTGCTTTTCTTCTAGATTACTGCTGCAACTGCAAAATGAGGACTGAACGTGCAAATGAAGGGAGAGGTGAATTTCATAACTTCGGAGAAAATTTTCCCTCCAACAAAGCAACATTGCTTTCATTTCCCCCTCCCCTTTACTGAAAGGGAGTACCTTGGGATGGGAGCTGAAAATGCAAATGTATAAAATGATGACTTGTCTTTTATCAGACTACCCGGTATAACATACACTCTTCCATTTTTCCTTATTTTTTCTATCATTGTCCAAAGAACTTTTGTCAACTTGATAAACTCAGGCGTGCTTTGTCTTTGTGACTGCTAGAAGGATTTTGAAATCTTTTTTTCACAGAGAAAGCCCCTTTTGGGGGGACAAGGGAAGCAAGTAGGGAGATGGAGGGGAGGGGAGGGAGATGGAGGGGGAGGGGAAAAGGAGAGGGAGGGAGATAGACTGGAGGGGAGGGAGGGAGGGGAGAGACTGAAGAATAAGTGGGGTGGAATAGGGGACTTTGAGCATCCCTCAGAACCTGGAGCAAGCACAGGCTCCCTCGTTCTGCCAACTGTGAACCATCTTCTGCAATTGCTCTTTCGTCTGCTTTCTCTCCTTTTATTTTTTTATCTACAGTGTCTTTATCTCAGAAGAATGCATAATTCACAGTGTGTAAACTAGCTCCAGGCTTGGAAGCTGCTCAGCCTTCTGCGTTTAGAGACAGAAGTGCCATTCTGCTTATCAGTGCCTATTTTGTTGTGTGTTCACGTAATTTTTGAAGGGCTTGGTCACCCACTGGATTATCGAGCACTGGGGCACTCGTGTTCCCAATCTTGATTTTACATCACAATTTAAAATATTTCTCCATGTTTTTGTGTCACTGTCGTTTAGAAATAAAATGTTTTGTTAAAGTATGACGAGAAACAGAAGAAGAGGTCAGCGCAGTTGAGAGTGTAAAAGGGGGAGTTACTTACAGGTATTGGCAGAGTCTGGATTGTGCAAAGGCTCGTGGGTTATGTTAGGAGCTGCAAATTGCCCAAGTGCAGCTAGAAGGAATTGAAAAGTTTACACACTCAGAATGAGTTAGAGGAAAGAATAGATTCATGAGGCGTAAGAGTTGCTGTGCAGAAACGCATTAGGAATCTGTAGCCTAGTTCAGAAATGACAGTGGTCTGGACTGAGTGGAACATCAAGGACAGTGGCAGTGAAAACCCTCCCATTACAAGTATGATATGATAAAGAACTGCCAGGGGAAATGAGCAAGGGAGTGTCAGTTAGGACTTCATGTGAAACACACATCAGAGATGGTGTAAATCAGAGCAGACTGAGGCAGTCACATGAAATGCTTTTGAAACTTTCAAGGAGATATGGCAGCTGACATGGTCCGTGAAGTCAGAGAGATGATCACCCAGGGAAATGGTACATTACAAGAAATGCCAAGAGCCCCAAGCTCAACTCTGGAAACTCCCAAAACTTATCAGATAAGTAGTGAAGAAGCAGCCAATCAGGATAAATAATGGCCAGATAAAAGTGAAATCCGAAAGCTGTGACTGCAGAGGAAACTGAGAGAAAGCACAGTCAGGACAAGGAATAGCTACCTACTTTGCATAAAGAACTAATATGCTTTCAAGAGCCATAAAGGGATTGTTCACAAGAATCTCGTTGCCATGAAGTAAATAGGCAGAACATGCAGGTCCTTTACAATTGTATTGTTTGGATAAACTAAGAATTTTATGACTGACTAACTGCATGAAGATGTGAGTACAAGAAAGAGCCATAATGATTCCTTAAGTGGCATATTTATACTTTTATTTCTATTTTCATAAAGTGCATGATATTCAAGGAAACAAAAGTAAACTGTTTATGTTGTCCTAGATTTACTTCCCCAAAGTAGAAAACCCTTGTAGCCAGCACGTTCTTCATAACTGCATTTCCACATGTCAAGGCTGCCAGATACAGACTGTTCAGTTATGTCCCCTGGGACACATTTGACAGTGGCCGAGGCTATTTTGATTGTCACAAAACAGGGAAGAGGTATGTTATTGGCATTTGCTAGCTAAGGCCAGAGATGTCGAGGAGCATCCTACAATGTGTATGGCAGCTTTCTGCTCCCTCAGAATATTTGGCCGCCAATGCCTGCAGTGCCAGGGCTGAGTAGTCCAGACACAGAATATGGCACATATCTACTCGGTGCCAGTGTAAGGCATTGGGGTGGTAGATCATCCTCAGAAGCTGTGTATACAGGAGTGGGAGATCTTAATGACCTTTCCATGGTCTATCTACAGGTTTTCATAGTGTAAAGTGATGTCTGTCTGTCTGTCTCTTACCTCTCTTTCTCTGTGTGTATGCACATGCTCATGCATGTGTGCACACATATGCAGAGTTGTGGGAACCGAAGCATGTTAGTGCTTGGGGCAGTCCACTTTAATTTGAGAAGAGGTTCTAACTGACTTTGAGTTCACCAAGTAAGTTAGGCTGGCATGCCAGTGGACACTAGTGATCTACCTGTCTTGCCTCCCTGAACAGAAGCCAACATGCCAAGCATTTTTAAAACATGGTCTGGTGATTGAACTCAGGTCCTTTGTGTTTGCAAGGCAGATACTTCGACAACAATCTCTTGGTCCCACAAAGTGTTCTTTCAATTTGGTTTTCTTTTTGATCCTTCTTTGAGAAATCAGTAAGTGAAAGTCATCAATAAACACATGAGCTAATTCCCTAGGATTAATTTTCAACAGGATTCACCTAACTGGTTATAAATAGAGGGCGGTGCTTCACCTGACAGCTGTGAGACATCTTACATGGGAACTGCACATTTTATGGATAGTTAGTTCCTGTTTTGTAGTGAATATTAGGGAAGTTTCTGTAGTAAAAATAATTTTAAAACTTATTAGATTCATTTTCTTAAAATGTAGAAAGATCTTCCATTCCCTATTTTTTCATTTTATTATAAAATTCTTGATGTAGCTAGTGTGTTTGATTGAATAATTATAAAAAATGTCCCTTGAAACTCATCCCCAAGGTAGGAATTGTCATTACAATACACACCCCCATAGTAGTAGCCTAGCGTTCACATTAGGCTGGGGGTTCTGTCATGATAAATATGCATGTATATATATAATGATGGACTGGAATCATGGTAGGACTTCATGCAAGGTATTGTCCTGATGTCAAAGTCACACCAGTGCTTGGTATAACTGTGATGTGAGAGAAGTCTGTTTCCTGATCTTGTCATTTTTGTTCTTGGTTCTAAATCTTCCCATTCATGAAAGGAAGAGTTAATGGAGCTCAATATATAAACTTACTTAAATAACTTTCCCCTCTTGAGCACCTCCATTTGATATCCTGAGCCTGCTTCCCACCTGATGACGTCTTTCTGATGAGGGCTACACTCTGCTCCTCTCTTGGACCCCATTTAGAGCTCTGTTCCAATGTTTCCTTTTCTAGAGTCCCACTAGTTACTAATGCAAATGTGTCATCTGTATTATTAGCAGTAATTCACAATGTGCTATTATTGGTCTAATGTATTCACTCCCAGATGGCAGCTTCAGTGGGCACCTCATTGCCTGAACCTAGTGTGGGGCCTTCTGGTGGACTCCTCAGGTAACATGGCAGATGAAGTGGAACGGGTGGTATCATTTCCACAAATACTTCCGTGATCCACACTCAAATTCATAAATGGTTTTAGATATATTAGGCCCATATTTCTGTATTCTTATTTTATGTTTTTCTCAAAAATGAGTGTTTAGTTTTAATGTAGCTGATATTTAAAAATTAAGCTGTGCTCAATTTTATCCTCAAGATAGTGCTTATTGTGACCACATTGGTACATAGGCCACTGTCACACACATCCTACCATTGGTTGTTGTCTTAATTATCCCATATGAAATCATGAAAACAAATGGTATATCTGTAATAACAGACTTATCTATGAGAAAATCAAGACATTTTGCTTAAAGTATGATATTAGGATTTTGTAATTGTCACAAAATGAAGATTTCAACAATTAGACAAGAATATTTTATATTTCGAATTAGGATTAGGATAGACTCTCTCAGCTGAAAATATTAAGTTAGATTAAAGCATTTTTGGAACCAACTTTTCTAGTTTCCAAATGAATAATGATATTTGTGTGATTAATATCCAGCCTGTTATTGAAGTTGAGACACAGTGAAAGGGCAGAAACCCTCAGGTGTATGACTGCATCTTAAAGTGCTGCATTGATGTTTATGCAAAAGAAGAGTTAAAAAATTATTTTAAAAAGTAACTAGCACCTTGGCAATATAGCTCCCTAAGAGTATTTTCCCCCTTTGTTCTGTGTGTGTGTGTGTGTGTGTGTGTGTGTGTGTGTGTGTGTGAATTGCTGTATAACATTTGAAGTCATTTTTGCTTCAAAATTTGACCTACTTAAGACATGTTCTGATAATCCCCAATTTAACATGTTTCCTCAGTTTTGTAAGTGCCTTTGGGTAATATATGTCATCAAGAAGCATAATGGACCCATCACATCCCAAGAGCTAACATGTCTTTTCCTATTGACTTTGCTTCAGTTTTAATTCTGTGTAATGAACCACACTCCGCTGGTGAGGCCACTTCCAGTGCATCTGCTCCCATTGCACCACATGGTGTTTTGCCAGAAAGGTCCAAGCTGCACAAAGGTCAGGCTCTTCCACTCAGCAGTATTTTGTCCTGGGGAAGGCTGAGCTTCATGGCCTAGGCTTGGTGTTAATCTCTCTGTGACTCCCTTCATTTTCTCTTGTTTAATCAACTCAAAGCCTCTAGACAGTAACAAGTTCCTGGCAACTCAGACATCTCCCTCAGAATTCACATCTTTCACCACCTACAGCTGTCTCTCTCTGCACACACGGGCTTTTCCAAAGAGTGTGAAGGCTGAGATATGTCTTTAATCAGTTCCACTCTTGCTGAAGCTGTAAATATGGGGTTGTCTTTGATTTACCACCTTAAAGAAGTGACAGTGAATAGAAGGATATTTTAAAAGTGAAGTGTATGCCACTTGATATGTTTAAGAATGTATGAAATGTTCTCTGAAAACATAAAAAGTATATGGACATACGAAATTTATCTATCTATCTATCTATCTATCTATCTATCTATCTATCTATCTATCTATCTATCTATCTATCCATCTATCTATCCATCTATCTATTATCTATCATCTATCAATCTATTATTGGTGAAATTATTAAGGCCACTCCACGTAGTTAAAAGGGAGGTTTATTTAGTGGCGTAACTTACAAATGAAGGGATAGGTAGGTCACAGGGTCTGGGAAAGACATAGCGCAGTCCCGTGGTGTTCTCTGGAGAACTTTGCTCAGTCTACCTCCAGTGTCCAGGTCAGGGAACCAAGAGAAGGTGGCACATCCGGATCTTGGGTTTTCAGGGCCCTCTCCTGGCCCCACTTTATAGGCGTTATAATTATTGAAGCCTCAATGGGGGTTGGAACTTCCAGACCAAAGCTGGAATCACTACCCACTACATCTCTCCCTTTTTGTCTAAATAAGAAGGTTCTAAACTAATACAAGACTATATACAAAGGAATGGTTATCAAATATTGTCCAGGAGTAATGAGGGATAATGACCTACATAAGATGGAACTACAATCAATGTGAACAATATCAAGCAAGAAACACATACTAAAATCCAGAGAAGTCTAGAGCGTAGGTAAATGGTATGTTACAAAGATCATTCCAAAAGTTGTCCTATCCTAAAGAAATGTTCTATCTAAGATACTTTGTACACACACACACACACACACACACACACACACACACACACACACAAAGTTGTGACTATAACTGCTAGTCTTTAGTCCCATCAAAGACCTGAGAAGGAATATAATGGTACCTGAGAAATGGTAGATGGATGTAAGCAACTTTTGGGAATCTTGTAAGAGAAGACCGAGACAGCTGGCAGCCTGGACAGTCACCTAATGTTTCTTAGCATTGTTGGTGCATTCAAATTGGCTATAGGCCCAGAGTATCTGACAGACCATTTTCAGAAGTAGGAATTCTGAAAGACCATCTTACCCTGTCTTGGCAGAGTACAGTGGTCGCTTTCCTTGTGTCCCGCTTGTTCAGAAAGAACAGCATTCATACTGTCAGCAGTCGAGGCAAGGGCAGATCTTTGCCCAGTAGGCCATTTTGTGCCAAGAAGACAAACTTCCAAATGGAAATGTCTTAGAAGCCCAACATTCTGTCAGGATCAAATTGGTGCTGCCAGGAGCAATTGTGTCTCATGTCAACAGAATTTTAAGTTATTTCAATGCCATATTCTCTAGGTCTATGAAGTGTTTGAAGATTACCTGTCCATCTGACCTATGTATCTGTAAATCTGGATAACTTAACTAATGTAACTATAAGATGAAAAGCATAGGTGACTATAAATCTATAAGTCTTATCTACCGAAATAACCTAAGGACTAAGGCTTCATGTAAACAAGGTAAACAGTCTATAAGCAAATGTATGGTAAAGATCGATGACTTCAAAATTGTGACAATACACAAGATATTTATAACAGAGGTAGGAATATATAATGCAATATGCAATATGACAATAATCTTAAATATATATCAATATACAGAATATCCTAAACAGAAGTAGAACATACATAAAGTATGACAGATATAAATTTACATTTGTATCAATATACAAATATTTCAAATAAGAGTAGAAATATATGTACATTATAACAAATATAGTTTTATATTTGTATCAATATAAAAGGGGGAGATGTAGTAGCACTTTTCAGCCATTGGGAGGTGTTGGTACAGCTCCAAAACAGGGTCTGCTGGCAACCTTGGCTGGTGGCAGCTGAAGGTAGGAGCCAAGACAGCGGGGAGCCAGTACTCAGGGAGGAGGGGAATGCCTCAGTCACCAGGTTTTTTGCTGGTCTGGGGGCTAAGCTAGGGAACTGAGACTGGACTAGCTGCTCCCTTTTTCAGGAATGGAACCATGTAGGCGTTCCATGGTTATATGGAACTTTGTAGGCAGGTTTAGGTACCCGCCAGCCGGGGAGGAAGCTGAGGGCAGGAGCCACCCAGGCCTTTGGAATTTGCCCCACATTGGGCACCAGATATTGGTGAAATTATTAAGGCCACTTCATGTAGTTAAAGGGGAGGTTTATTTAGTGGTGTAACTTACAAATGAAGGGATAGGTAGGTCACAGGGTCTGGGAAAGATGCAGTGCAGTCCTGTGGTGTTCTCTGGAGAACTCTGCTTAGTCTACCTCCAGCGTCCAGGGTCTGGGAACCAAGAGAAGGTGGTGCATCCAGATCTTGGGCTTTCAGGGCCCTCTCTTGGTCCTGTCTTGTAGGTGTGATAGTTACTGAAGCCTCAATGGGGGTTGGAACTTCCAGACCAAAGCTGGAATGGCTACCCACTATAATCTATCTGTCTGTCTATCTATCTATCTATCTATCTATCTATCTATCTATCTATCTATCTATCATCTATCTATCTATCTATCTACTTACTTCTCTTTAGTCATGTAGATTGAACCCAAGGCCACATGCATACTGAGTAAGCACCATGCCAATGATCTATATTCCTAGCTCCTAATAAGCCAATTCAGTTTTCAGTCTGGAAATGTCTCCATATGTAAATAAAAGTAATTATATTAACAAATATGAAGTTAAAGTTCTTGAACTCTACACAACTTCAATTATTTCTTATATTCCTTATACTAAAAGTAGAGAAAGCTTTTGTGCTTGCTAGAAAAGAACTGCTCCACATAACTTGGAAGATTATGGTGATTTCACATATGCAGTTGTTACAAAGTTTTTCCCAGAACGATTATTTTATGGTTTATAAAATGTCTCTTGCAAAGCCTGACAGCATGGATCCTGGTTTTTTAGAGGAGAGCTTTCACCATTCATCCTAAACCATTTTAAGAAAACTACTATCAAATAAAGAAACAAGTACAATTACAGTAAGATCCCCCTTTGTAAACAGACATGCTGGTTAGTCTTCATTAACTAACTTCATCAACATTAACTTCACTGATACAAACTAGAGTCACCTGAGAAGAGGAAACTTCACTGAGGAACTGCCTCCATCAGACTGGCCTGTGGACATGCTCCTAGGCATTTTTTTTTTTTTTTGACTAGTGATTGACGTGGGAGGGCCTACCTACAGGTGGTGCCATCCTGGGCAGGTTGTGTAAGAAGCAAGTCGAGCAAGTTAAGGAGCAAGCCAGCAAGCAGTATTCCTCAGTGGCTTCTGCATAAATAGAACATATTAATTTAAACATGGTACTTGGGCTTTTCTTTTATTATAAAACAGTTGTTTTATAACTCTCTCTCTCTCTCTCTCTCTCTCTCTCTCTCTCTCTCTCTCTCTCTCTCTCTCTCTGTGTGTGTGAGGTGTACACACTGGGGTCACAGGCCTGTGTAGGAGGATGCCCAGCTTATTAGTGGGTGTGGGGATTCAAGCGCCCACCCTCAGGCTTGCACAACACATACTCTTCACTTCTGAGCTATCTCTGCAGGTCTGACAGTTACCTGGTTTTTGTTGCTATGAGTTTATATTTTCTAGAAATTTTGATAAGTAGAAATAGCATATGTGTGGAGGGCCTGACTTCTCTTTAGTATAGTTATTTTAGTACCTTCCATGCAATTTCTACCCCTTGCTTATCAATGAATCTATTGACAGGTTTGGGTTATCTCCAGTCTGGAGTTATTATGGAGAAAGCTTATGTGAACATTCATATAAAAAGTGATCACTTCTCCAAATTATATTGGCAATTTTGTTGAAGATTAATTGTTCTGGGATGTGGGTCTCTGAACTTATCTTTTTAAACCTAGTTTTAAAATAATTATAGCAAAAGAGAAATCTCTACATACACCCCATATGTGTGCATACACACACATACATATATACACACATGTGTATGCACATAGATAGACCCATGTACCAAATTTTCCTTGCATAAAGTGGTTATAATCCCCTATTTTATTTCAGAGACTAATTTAAGTATTATTTAGTAACCCACTGGGAAAGTGAATAGCTTAATACTTATTTCATATTGTGATATGGGTTTTTAAATGCAGAAATGGAGACTAAAACATTGACTCCCATTTATACGATTGTATGAATTGACATAAATGTACAATATATACATATATATATATATATACATATGTATATATATGTACACACACACACACACACATTACCGGAGGAATGCACCACCGTCTTTTGTGCCCTTACTGAGAAACACCAGTCCCCACTCCTTTCCCAGCAGACACTCATGTTTAATAAGGAGGTGAGTAAATGGTGCAGTGGGAAACGTTGTGTTATTTCCATGCTCTCAGATGACCAGGTGCCCCCATGTGTGTTTTCATCGTCCCCTTCTACCACCATCAGCGTATATCGATGTATGAAAAACGAATTTTGAATATATGATTGAGTTTGGTCATTTCTGCACTTGTGCATCTGAAAAAGCCCATGGCTCACCTAAATAACACTGTGTTAAAGACTTTGCTGCATTTTTCCTTTTAGTTTATATTAAATTTTATTCAAACAATATATTCTGATCATAGTTTCCCCTCGCCCATCTCCTCCCAGATCCTCCCCATTTTCCTACCCACCCATATCCTCACCCCCCATTAGCAAACAAATCAACTGCTAAAAATGATAAAAATAAAGACAAACAAACTAGAACAGGGTGAAAGAAACAAACAATGGAAAAAAGCCGAAGAGGAAGCACAAGAAACCGACACATTTGCACACACAGAAATCCTGCAAAACACAAAATCAGAATCTGTAATGTCAAAGCAAGAGACCTGTAAGGAGAAAACAAAAACAAAACTAACCAAACAAACCCAGCCCAGACGAAACATCCTGAGACGGAAGTCTTCCAAAGTACCACTGAATTTGTTTTATGTTGGCATCCACTGCTGGGCATGGGGCCTGCCCTTAAGAGTGCTTTCCCTTTGCCAGTGGTTATCAATTGAGATAGCGTCTGGGTTAGGGACGGCAGCTTGTGCCCACCTCCCCTCACAGTGCTGGGACTGTCACTTTTGAAGTGGCAGTAACAGTTCTCCAGTGTGAGCAGAGTCCCCGGGATCAGTTCCTGCTCTCCTTTGGTGGATGTTCACATTCAGAGCCCAAGTTTGTACAGCCAGTGGGTGGAACATATTTGCATAATTATGATACTCCTGGATCACTGTCTGTCTGCACTCTTGGGTCAGGCTGTGACTTTATGCACCTCATTGCCACTTGTGATGTTTGAGCATCTGTGTTGTTCCTAATCATTGCTTCATGGGAGTCTCTTGGCATATGTAGTTTTTTTGTGTCATTTTATTGAGAAAATTGAAGGGACTTTAGATCATGATACTGTGCTCTGTATTATTTGTTGGTTAGGAATTGTTAATACTTAGATAAATAATATTATATAATACTGTCTATGTTGTTATTAATTGGTCAGTCCATGATTTTTCTTTAAAGCATAGGATTTTTATGGATATAGAATATCATTCTGAAGCTATTAAAAAACTGGTTTATCATAGATGGGCTAAGAACATGAGCTGATGTAATGATTTAGTGGGGTGACCAGGTAGCGTAGCAGGAGCTATCATTATGAGAGGACAAAAGGGTGGTCATAGAATGAAACCTTATATTTTTATGTTGTAAAGCAAAGATTGAAGTGTACAGAAGAGTTGTTATGTACCTGCCAAATCTGCTTCTCATTGCCCCATGGAAATGGAGTTGTAGATTAGCATATGGCTAGGCAAGTAGGAACGTCTATGTTAGGACTCTATCTCATGTATGTGTGGCCCTGAAGCTGTCCTTAGGCGTGACGGTCACCTCTGCATCTGTGCGCTAAGACTCTGTTGACTGCTGACTTCCTGGAACCCCAGACAGTTTTGATGTTGCCTTAACCAATGCTGGTTAGGGATGTGGACAGTCACACTCCAGCTCAGGGATTGTAGAGAAGCTTGGCTGGTGAAGCCACTGCCAACCTGCGATGCTGTGTTGTCTGCTTCGATGTTAGTGGCCATTTAAGTTAAATCCCAACTGATACACAGAATTTTGTTGACTTCAGCTCTGCCCATCTTTAGCAATTAGGGAATTATATTTGACTCTGCATGCCTCTGTGCCCTTGTTTATTACGTCTTCTTTTATTTTTTGAGATTGTGAAAGAGCTTAATAGTTCTGAATTTACAATACAGCAGGTACTTGGTTGAGGTCTTTTTACATTCTGTCATTTATTGCTCACAACCAAGTAGTAAGTTGAGAATTATTATCAGGACTTTATTGATGTGCACGCTCAGGAATAATTGCTTTAAATGACTTCTCCAAAGTCTGGAGCTAGTCCTGGAAGGTTTTCATCTCTGATCAGTAACCCTAGCGCTGTCAGTCTTGAGATAGCTAGCTTTAGAACAGTGCCCGTGAAACTTGGGACATGGGAGAGTGGTAAATGTTTTCTGTTCTGAATTCTGTATAACAGACATCCTAACTGCGTGTCTGGTATTGCAAACGTATGATGGCTGTACTCAGGGGAGCCAGGGTTGCTCTAGCAGGGGCCATGGAAACCTGAGCACCTCAGAGCAACATCTCTATGTGAAATGAGATGACTGTGTCTGCCTTTGGTGTGGGTGTTGAGGGTCTGAACTCAGGTCCTCATACCTGCACAGCAAGGCTTTTACACACTGAGTCTGCTCTCCAGTCCTAAGTTTAACTTTTTTTTTTCCTGACACAAACAGTTTTTCACTTGGTTAAACAAACCCATAAAACTATGAAAGAAACAAGGTTAAAACAATAACATTTTGCCTCTGGTGTTTGGAAATAATCTGTGTATACTTGGTTTGGCAAACTTTGCATTCTAATTAAAGTGTATCAATGAGATAGAGTAGATTCTTTTTGTTTCTTTGAATAAACAAGTATATTTGTAAATTTAGTCAAGATACATAATCAACTGAAACATTTCAATAGGATAATTTTGAAAACCAGTTGAAGGCTACCCAATTACACTCACCTCCTTGTCCTCCATGTCCACCCTCCTCCCCCTGACCCCTCCAAAAAAGCAGTCCTTTTTGCATGGTCCATATATTCACTGGGGTTTGGTCAAATTCCTAGTGGTCAGCCCCCTAAGGGAAGACGAGTCATTCTCTTTCATCATCCATGCCAGAAACCATCAACTGAGGAGAGCCCTGTGGTGGTCAGAGCCAGCTCTCTTGTCCCAGCCGCCACCTGCACCACTGTGCTGTGGCCCAGGGAGGGGTGGGGCCAGCTCTCCAGCATCTGTGATGTCGTCTCTGTCACCCTGACTGTGCTGTGGGCCTGTGGGATGTGAGACCAGCTCTCCTTCAGTGTGCCCGCTCTTCCACACCCAAGGTATCGTTGGCGCTGCCATGAAACACCCACCGAGGGGTGGGGCCAGCTCTTCAGCTCCCATAGCATTATAGGGCTGCTGTGTGGCTGCCACCTGTGGGGTGGGCTGGCTCTCCCTCCCACACCAATATTAACATGACTTCAGGCAGCAGCCTGGACCACAGGCGTCTGCTTGGGCATTGGTGGTGACACAGGTCATAGATATCAATACGGCCCTAGACTATATCAAGACCACTGGCCCATTCATGGCCCTCAATGGCTGCATGGGCCACAAACTCATCATGGCCTTAGGTGATTGCACATGTCACTCACTTCAGCTCAGTGCCTCAAAGCTGCTAAACCTAAAGACATCACCAAGGAAGCAGTGACATGGACTGCATGTGTCTCCATGAATCTCAGGCTTCTTTACAGCCTGGGGCAGCAGCATGGACCAGCAGCACTAACATGGCCTCAGGTGGCATCTCAAGTCACAGTATGCTGTGGGATGTTCTGTATGCTGTGAATATGTGTTGCTCTGATTGGCCAGTAGCCAGGCTGGAAGTATAGGTGAGATAAGCAGACAAGAAGAATTCTGGGAAGAGGAAGGCTGAGTCAGGGGATGCCAGTCCGCCATCCAGGGAGCAGCATGTAATGGCACACAGGTAAGGCCACAGACAACGTGGCGACATATAGATTAACAGAAATGGGCTGAGTTTACGTGTAAGAGCTAGTCAGTAGGAAGTCTGAGCTAATGGCCAAGCAGTAATTAATATCAGCCTCTGTGTGTTTATTTGAGCGGCTGCCAACTCAGCGAGATGCAGGAAAACTTTCAGCTACAAATGGCGCCCAATATGGGGCAAGAGTTTCCACCAAAAACCTGAGAATGCTTTAAAAAAAGATTCTAAAACGGAGCTATAACAGCTTCCTAGTTGTGTCTCTCAGAGGAGCCATATCTTAAAGAGAACTAATTCTCCCATCCTGGGAAGCCATTACCTGTCCATAGCACCTTAGTTAAGGGATGGGGGCTTATGAACTCATTCCTACTCCATGTGGGAAGGCTGACTGGCCTGATGTTATACAGGAAAGCACAGCTGCTTTGAGTTCATGAAGGTGGCATTCCAGTTGTGTTCAGAGGCATTTTCTCTTTTTGGTCTTCCCTGACTTCCATCTCACATCATCTTACTACCTCCTTCTTATGAGATGATCCCTGGGCCTTGAGGAGGGAGTGTGATATACATGTTCCATTTGTGTCTGAGCCCTCGGAAGTAACTCACTCTCTGCACTTTGAGCACTTGAAAGTTTTTATATTAACCACTGTCCTTTGAGGTCTGAGAGCTGCACTATTCTAGGTTCAGGACTGGGCCAAACCCTGTGTTTCTCTGGAGATGATGGGAGATGTCACTGTATTAGGTTTTAATGGTCTCTAAAAGCTGAAGAAAGCTTTGACATCTTCAGAAGATTGGTAATACAGTTCTTTATGGAAGCATGTCAGATATGTCTGTCCTACCCAGAGAAGATGCCCTGCTAATCCTTGTGACAGATTCATAGCAAAACAAGTAGAGAATATTTAAAATCTGAAAGTGTATGGATTGTCATACATTCATTATATATATTATATGTATAATATGCACATGTATCAAAAATGGAGAGTCATTACCTTCCCTCATTATGCTGTCTCTTAACATAAACTGAAACTCTGGGAATTAATGAGAGTGTTCTTGGATGAACACAAAGGCAGAAACAGAACCCTCCCAGTGTCCTCTGATGTCATCCTCAGGGCCACTATATAAGGCAGATCTCAGCTATGTGAACCCATGTAGGAGTAAACCCAGAGGGTTCAGGAACACACGCAGGGTGCCATGGCTGGTGAGGAATTACCATGAACTCAGCTCCTGCAGGTGTTGTTATGATCTCTGGACCTGTCTATAAATCACCCCTCCCCCTTCCTTTATACTTGAAAGTTTACGAAAATGGTTCAGAAACTTCGTAAAGCTTCAGTGGTTTATAGCATTTGGGAAGAATTGAAGTGCATCAGTTCAAGCACAATGCAGTGTTTAGCCTGTTCTGCAAGATTTATTTTTCTTTGCCCAGAATATATGTACTCTTGGCTTAACACCCATTTCCTCCAAGGTCTCTTTAATGAGACCTTGTAGGTTATCCCAGAGCTGCATGGCCTCGACCACAGTTCGTTCACCTTACTTACACAGTTCGAGGAACTGCCTATTTAAATTTAGATTCCGTCTCTGATGAAGTGTTTTGACTAAGTAATACCAGCTTGATGCTATTTAAAATATTTTGACAGATGGGAAAATTGTTTCAGTCTGACTTGAGCAGTACTTTATTGCAGTATTTTGCAACTTAGAAAAAAATTGGTAAAGGTACTCTCGCTGTTCCCCGAAATAACATCCTTCCATTCTCCCTGAGAGGAGCAAGGCCTCCATTCAGTCAGAGATTACAATATGTGTGTTGTGTATGCTAAGAATTCATGCGATTTAAGCAAGAGGGAACATTTGGGGACTATTTCCAAACAGGGAACACTTATTGTTCTGTAAGCAAACAGAACCTAAAGAAGTTCTAGAAGGATCTGCTGCACTAAAACTTCACAAGCCTCTGAGGGCCCTGCTGTATGGTTCACTCTGTGGCAAAGTGCAATGGGCAGCTGTTCCAGCTTTGACCTGGAAGTACTACCCCCACTGGGGCTTCAGTAACTGCCCCACCTACAAGGTGTGGCCGAGACAGGACCCCTGAAGACCCGAGATCCGATGTGCCAGCTCTCTTGGTTCCTGGATCCTGGACGCTGGAGGTAGACCAAGCAGAGTTCTCCAGAGAACACCGCCAGACTGTGCCATACCACTCCCAGACCCTGTTACCTATCCCTTCACTTGTGAGTTACCCCACAAAATAAACCTCCCTTTGAACTATGTGGAGTGGCCTTAATACAACAACCAATAGCAAAGTAACCAGAACTTGGTACCTCTGTGAGGCCAAGGCTTGGATCTACCTGCCCCAATGTCTAGGGTCTTTTAGAATGCATTTTCATAGATTTAGGCAAACTTCAAGTTCATTATGAAGGATCAGCAACAAAACAACAACAACAAAAACCCAGGCATTTTTTGCCTTTTCGTTACACAGATGTGCTGCGGGGGCCTGACCGGAAGAGCCATTCAGTGTCATCCTCAGACCAGCACTGCCCAGCATGAGTGCTCCCGGGAACTTGCTAGATGTATGTCTTCTAGGCCTTGTGAATCAGACATAGGTGAACCCACATCACATGGGTTTTAGCAAGGCCCCTTTAGCTCTCTTGGCCATAGGGAGACTTTGTAAACACCACACCCGCCTTCTTCAGAGAAGAGGGACTTGAAGGAATTGCTGCACGTGGTTTCTAGGCTGTTTTAACTACAGAAGCCTTGATAGTGCTTTACCCTGGCACCGATTTGCATCAGGCTGTGAGTAAACGACCTGCGTGGGTCTTTCTTTGGAGGAGGACCCAAGATGGCCCGAGTCTTTTGTCAGAGTGTTTTCATTATTCTAGTCATGTAGTGGCCTGACATTGTGTAGAGTCACCAAAATAATAGCTGGTCTGTGTGTCCGCAGCAGTCTCATGCTGATTAAACTACCAATGCCAGCGTTGCTTTCCAAATTACAGCGAAATGCCAGCAATACAAGTGATAAACGTGTACTCAGCTTTAGGATTTTATCTTCTCACAGAGCACAGCCAACCCTTAGAGTGACCCCTTGTCCAGTGATAACATTTCCTGAAGGCCCGACAGAGAACTCAGAACTCAAACAGGGCTCTGTGCAAATGTAGAATCAGAGGAAAGGGAAGTTGATATTTTCTCAAGGTTCTTTATTAACATGTCAGGGAGGGAGGGAGGGAGGGAGGGAGGGAGGGAGGGAGGGAGGGAGGGAGGGAGGGAGGGAGGGAGGGAGAGAGAGAGAGAGAGAGAGAGAGAGAGAGAGAGAGAGAGAGAGAGCAAGCCAAGCCTTGGTGTCTTCTAGCTAACCATGTTATGTAATTCTACTGTGTTTATCTCTTTCTGGTGTTTTGAAGAAACTTCTTCAATAAAATGCTGACAATTATACCTGTGGATATTTTTTATATAATTAAGTAAACTTTAATAAGATCTGCATTTTAGTATCATATTTTTACACTAATTACATATTGATTTTGTTCATTTACTTCTGGAGAGGCATGATGGAGACAAAGATATCAATTGATTAATGTTATTATAACCAGAATTATGCACTTAATGTTTTGAGGAGATGCTTAGTGCCAGGCAGTGTATTAAGGGCAGTTAATTTTACATTGAATTAATACATTTTGTTCTCACAGTCAACTTATAACTACAACTTTTAATGTGATCTCTAGTGAAAATGATATATTCTTCCCTTGCATTTGTACTATATATATAAGTGGGGAGAAAATCACAGATCTGCTTTTATGTTGTCTTATAATTTATATATTTTTTCTATTTCTCTTCAGTTTTTTAACGTTTCCTTTCAATAAAAAGAACATGTGGGATTTAGCTAATGGACTTCATTCCACACCTGCTTTCTGAACGGAAAGTGCAGGATGAGCCTGCCACAGACAGGGGGCGTCATTGTCCATATTTACAGAAATGAAAGTCTGCTCAGAAAGGGTATGCACATTCATAAGTGACTGGCCAACCCAGGGTTCAGACTCAACCACAGGCTTCCATGGGCTTCAATGGTAACTGTGTATTCTGTCTTGCTGGGCCAGAGCCTTTGGATCCCAGTGCTGTCAAGATTGGTGAACTCTTTATCTAAGGAGAGGGGCAGTGTTGTGACTATCAATTTCTATATAGAAGGCCTAGGGACCAGGACCAGGAGGTAGGGTAGGAGGACGTAGCCTAGACACTGGCCTTGGTGCTGCTCTTATACAGCTTAGTCTCTTACTTAGAATGTGTATTTGTTCAGAGAAGGTTTTTGTAAAGGGGACAATAGAGGGCAGATTTGGAAGGGAAATGGCATTTGCCCTCAAAGTCCCCACTTGGCACTACCAGGGAAAATTTACTTGAGACAATTCAAGGAATAGCTGGGGAAAAACTTCATGCCCAACCCTGAAACTCTACCTTTGTAATGAGAAGCTTCCAGGATATGAGGGGATGATGGGAAGGTACAATGGCCTGGGGGTATTCATGTCTCCTTGGGCACACTGCTCAATATGAAGGACAGCAAGCATGGCTGTGCATTAATAACAACACCTGTAGCTTGATTTTTCCGCCTCGCCCACAGTCAGGACAAACCTCTGTCACCTGCCAGTCCCACAGCCGCTCAGACCCAACCAAGTAAACACAGACACTTATATTGCTTTCAAACCGTATGGCCGTGGCAGGCTTCCTGCTAACTGTCCTTATCTTGCTAACTGTGCTTTTATCTTAAATTGATCCATTTCCATACATCTATACCTTGCCATGTGGCTGGTGGCTTACTGGCGTCTTCACATGCTGCTGGTCATGGCGGCGGCTGCAGCCTCTCTGGTCATTGCGGCGGCTGCAGCGTCTCTGGTCATTGCGGCGGCTGCAGCCTCTCTGGTCATTGCGGCGGCTGCAGCCTTTCTGGTCATTGCGGCGGCTGCAGCCTCTCTGGTCATTGCGGCGGCTGCAGCGTCTCCTTCTGCCTTTCTGTCCTTTTATCCTGCCTAGCCACGGCCGATCAGGTTTTATTTATTAACCAATCAGAGCAACTTGACATACAGACCATCCCCCAGCACAGCCAAGTGCAGACCATCTCAAACACCTGCACTCAGGCCCATGGTCCTAATCATCCTCTATACGGACCTGCTGGGTAACGCCACAAAGAACCTGAGAATGGGCTCCCACAGGACATACAGAACATCCCACAGCAAACACCAACATTTTTCCTTCCCTAGGACTATTCAATTTGACTTGAAAATGCATATTAGGTATACAGATATGGAGTTCAAAGGCAGGAGAGCAGTGGTACAAATGTACTGGGTCCCAGCCCTTTGCCTTGTCTGTTACTGTCTTCTCAGAGTCAGCCACCCTTTTGTCATTCTTGTGTAGTTCCAGAATGTGGCGCTTCATGTGTCTGTGAGTGTATGTGCAAATATTAACACATTACAACCCATTTTTGTGCCTTTCTTTTTCTTCTCAGAGGTCTTCTTCACAGCTATATAATATTTCATTGTATGAATTTTCTAAAATTAACCTAACAGGCTTTCTGTTAGCAGGCATTAAGCAGTTTCTATTATTTGTATACCTGGATATTTTAGATGTAAATTGTGCTCAAAGTCATCAGTCCTCTGTGTGGTCTCTCATTCTGAGCAGAAGTTTTAAGCCTGGAAGCGAATCTTCAGCCTGGATTGATTGAAATGAGATTGTTGAATTAGGTCAGATGTGTGACAAGAGCTGTTTGATGTCAATTTTCTCGGACAGCTATTTTTAGTTTTGAAATGGTAATCATGGCAAGAAATCTTTGTATCTTGCCCTAGACAATTTTTTCTTGGAAGACTGAAGTGGACCCCTTTAAAGAGTTCAAAAATGCAATTTGCTAACAGTTTAATGGGTTGATTAGGGACTTTGATGGTGTATTTCTGAAGGAGAAAAATAGTTTTGTGCTGTTAAAGGTCCATCTGCTTTACTATGCACAGCCATTAAAATTTTTCAGGTCTGTGTTCTTGTAATCCATGGAGTTTTGGAATCCTAGATGTGAGACATGTGTTTTCTTAAATGTGTGGTTTTCTGTTTCTTTGTCCAGTTCTTTGAAGGTAGTTCTTCTGATGATCAGTTCAGTTTTACAGAGAAAAATAATTCTTTACCACCAGTATTTTCTGTCACTCATGCATCTCTTAAGCATGTTTTTACTTCAAGAAAAATGTAGCTAGTATTGGTGATTGTCCATTATATGGAAAATGGGCTAGCACAGTCAAGTGGGACGTTGATAGGCATTTGTGGATAAGTCATCTGGTTGTGCTCTGTTTTTCTGACCCAGTTATATTCACGCTTGCAAGGGGCTAACAAAATTGCAGCTCCGTGTCAACAAATCTGAAAGGTACCGATGCAGACTCTCTGGTTTCTGGTTGTAGAATGTGACATTTCCCTGTCAGGAGACTTATGAGCTGACACTCTGAATTATTAAGACTCAGGTCAAAACACGTGATTCATTTTCCCCTGTTCAACATTCAGTGAAGAGCTTCAGCCAGTGATTCAGGTATCAGTAATCTAGCCTCAGGGATGGAGGCTGGGTAGCCTTGTCAACAGGAGTGAACTTCGGATTATTTTGATTTTAATATATGCAAATTCTTTTATAATGTATGATGTGTTAGGTAGAAAATTATTACACATGCCAACAATTTAATTCAAAAATGATAGTCCTGAATATTTTATAAACCACTGGAATAATATCACACCCTAATGAGAATGCGGTGCTTGCTTTGTTAGCTCAGTCATGTGACGTGCATTTTACTTACTACACAGCCTCAATTTCTCCTGTTGTGGTCAAGATTTTGTGGTAAAATAGAAAATAACAAATCAAGTTGAATGACAATCATCTTCACTTGGAAAATTTTACAAAAAAACTATTTGATGTATTTTTAGATGAATTTCAGAGATCTACAATGGTTAATTAGAATCCGCAATTTGATTATATATAAAATTAAAGTTAATCTAAGTGGACAGAATCAATACTTTTCCCAATTTAACCAGGTGGCTGGCATGCAAACCAGAAATTCTGACTTTGAAACCATCTTTATTCTCTTTTAAACCATCCTCTAATTCTCCTTCTTTACAGGGTAAAACATTTCTTTGCCAAATGATGTTGGACATTTCCCAGGTGACAGCTCTATAGAAACTTAGGTTAGAAAGTGAGATCAGGAGAGGGCGGGCGACATGGGAAAGGAGTCCTTTGTGCTCTGGAGTACAAGGCTGTGTCCGCATCACAGCCTGGTTTTGTTTACCTTCACTAGTGTGATTATCCTGTATTTAATACCTAATATCTGCTTATAAGAGAATACATACCACACTTGTTTTTCTGTGTCTGGGTTACCTCGCTCAGGATGAGCTATTCTGTTCTATCCATCTGCCTGAAGATTTCATGATATCATTTTTTTTCTAACAGCTGACTAATACTCTGTTGTATAAATATACCATATTTTTCTTTATCCATTCTTCATTTGAGGAACATGTAGGTTGTTTCAGTTTCTGGCTACTATAAATAAAGCCACAATGAGGCTTTTTTTCTTAAAATACAGATTTATTTGATAGGCACTGACTTTCACAGGCTCTGACATTTGTCCGTGTACTCTGAAGATTGTGTGTTAAGACAGCAGAGGCAAGTACTTTGGATTGTTATTTGTTACAGATCTGGACTTGGGCCTCTTGTGTTTTGCTTACATGACCTTTATGTGTGTGTGTGTGTGTGTGTGTGTGTGTGTGTGTGTGTGTGTGTGTGTGCATGTTTGCATGTGTGTCTGTGTTTCTGTGTGTTTCTGGAGATTGTACCCAGGGCCTTGTGAATGCTAGACGAGGGCTTTTTTACTGAGCTACATCACCAGCTCTTTATGTGAACTTTGGAAAGTTATTACAGACATTGTTTCTTTAGGCATAAAGTGCTAATGACAAAGAGACAATATCTTGCTTGCAGTGTTGTTGTGAAGATTAAATTTAAAAGCAGGTATAGAGTACCTAGCCACACGACACTGACAGCAGTGTTTCTCAAACTGTAAAGTACCCATGGGAACCTTGTCCAGATGCAGACTGTCATCTACCTGGACAGGATGCAACCTGAGCTCCTTGTTTCCCAGAAGCTCTCAGAAGATGCCAGTGGTCAAAAGACCATATCCAGAGAAACAAATGCTACACAAACCATTGAAGAAGTGCTTCCACCAGCAAGTTCTCTTACATGTTGGAGTGGCAGACTATTTTCACTGATAACTTTGAATTTACTATAGGACTATTTGGTAAATAACAAATGTGTACATAAAAATTAAGAAGCACAACCCTCAGTGGTTTCTCACTGGGAAGAAGTTCATTGTACACAAGTTTGTGCTGCATTATGCCAGTTTGCAATAAGGCAGCTTTAATAGACACCCCCATACTGAAACATTCCTGTTCATGTCATTGTGTCCTCTATTCCCTTCAGACAGATTTTCTTGATTGAAGTCATAAAAGGCTATAGTTTTCCAATTATTCTTCTAAAAAGCAAACTTACGATCCTTGGAGCATTGTTCTTTCTGTATGTTCAGTAGAAATTTCTGAAATTAAATATGTTGAATTGATGTCTGATAAACTTGATTGTATGAATTTGAGAGAGGCTTTTGCTCTATGCAGTACAGCTTTGAAGTTAGGATCTGTTTGCCCCAGCCTTATGAAAACTGGGTTATAGGCACCCACCACTATGCAAACAGAACCATGGATCTTAAAATAGAATTTTAAAGCTGTGAGAGGATAAACTTTGAAGGAATATGGAATCCTTTCCCATACTGACAACAAGGTAGAACCATGACTCTCCCATATCTTTCTTGAAGGAGGCTTTGGTAATTGCTTTGCCTTTCACTGGGGGCAGGCTGCCTTGCTGCTGAATCTCTGATAACTATCAATGCATCCACTGCTTCCAGCTATGCGAAGAACGGTGAAGAGTCTCGGCCACCTTTGAGTTTGCTGCTCAGGCTGCAGGGTCTACTGGGGCTAGCAGATGGTGCTTCACTCTGTCCTGCAATTTAGAAGGTTTGTTTTGTTTCCTGACTGTCCTTGGCCCGTCCTGAAGGAGGGACTGGGTGTAAATGTCCTGTGAAGTAGTCTACTTAACAATGTGTCTGTCAAAGTATCAGTGGGGGGATGAAGCCTGCTACACGCAGTGGAGAGCAGGACAGTGGTCCTGGGGCTGATGCACCTGTTTGCGCTCCTCTGATTATGTGTTCCTGCTTTCAGAATAGCACCAAAGAAAGAGCAGCACAGCAGAGGCCACCTCACCCTGAATTCCTCGCTTCTTAGGAAATTTCCAGGGGAAGCTTTGCCATATGAACGTCTGTTATGCTGCCATAACTTAGACTGCAGCCCTTCATGAAATATGGCAGAATGGTAGCAGGACTCTGGCTCACCACAATGTTAATGGGAACATACACTTTGTGTGCTTGAACCCAGTCAGAAGTGACAGGTACACATTCAACCTTCTAAAAATGATGCTTGATCAGCCACACCTCTGATGTGTCAGTTCCAGTAACAAGTGGATTGCAGGAGGCATTTACTGCTGCGGGTTTCTGATTCGGACATTATAGCAAATGAAGAGTCTCAGTGTCACCTGTGGAGATGGCGAAACTATATAGAATATTCAACTTCCACCACATTCATAGAAAAAAGAATTATGTGGGGGGAGAGGGAGGGGTCTAATCATCTGGACTTTTAACCTGCTCTGTGGCTGATTCGAATGCATCCCTCCTGAATAAGTGGCTTGGTAGTAAGTAGTTCTTTCTGGTAATAATGGGTTATTTTCTTGAGAGAAGAAGACAGGTTATTAGTATTGACAGGTCAGGGCTTTGGCTTCGAGGGGACTGCAGCTCATACTTTGGTTTGGCTTTTTCTAGTTGGATGAATTCTCTCCCTCTTGCTATTTTCTTATGTGATAGGTGGGGATGATAGACAGATGAAAAGCTCATTCCTGGTTCAGTGCATGTCTACTGTAGACTTTTGCTACATCAAGCCTACCCTTGGATCAGCAGGAGCAGTGTCACTATAGGGAAGATGCTGGACATGCAGAAGGTCAAGCACATTCCAGACTGCCCTGCTTGGCATCTCTATTGCCCAGGATTTACAAAGCACAGCAGCAGCATTCCTTGAGTGCTCATGAGCACAGCCACAGGTTAAGTCTTTCCATTTCATTCTGTTCATTTTCAAAATACAGGGTAGGGGCCAGCTAGATGGCCGGCAAGTGAAGCCTGATGTTTAGAGTTTGGTCCATGGAACCTGAAGGAGAGAACCAAGTTCTCAAAGTTGACCTCTGACCTCTACACATGCACTGTGACTCCCTCGTGGTTTCCCATCACAAACTCACGTATAAACAAACAAACCAATAATATATCTAAAAGCATTGGAATTTTGTATTGTGTTTATTATTTTGGTCTTTCCTTATCATTGTGGATTACTGACTTGAGTAATTGCTAGTGGTGGTGAACAGTAGTTTGAGCTTTAGTAAAACTTCGAAAATTGCCTCTCAGTTCCTTCTTTTTGTATTTATGCATGTAACCATAAACTATAAAACCAGAATCACAGTTTAAAAGTAGGCATAATGTATCCTCAAATAAAAGCTCATCTAGCAACCAATAAAATGGAAACTTGTGAATGTTTTAAGCACATTCTCAGCCAGATTAAAAAAAAAAAGCAGATCAAATAAAATATTTGGAAACTATGTTATTTGTTGATGCCTATAAAATTTAAAAATAAACCAAACAAATCTGCTTATTCTTGCAAAGTCTAAATTTTGTGAGTTCCCATGATTATTGGAATCACCGTTGTAAATGTGTTTGCTAAACTTACTTCTTTATTTGACTTTTAAAACTCACCCGTTCACTGCTTGCATTTAACTCGGGCAAAAAAGTGGAGAAGTCTGACTTTTAAAAGGCCTCTCTCTGGCCTCTGTTCCTCAAAACAATTTTAGCCCCTCCAGCTCCGAAAGCATAAAGAATTATTTGCTAGCTAGAGCCCTGACGAGTATCAGATCACAGTTGAGGGTTTTGAAGTTTCTTTATGACTTTTTATAGTAATAGCCTTGTCATGATGGGCACACTCGTCATCATGGGCACACTAGTCATATTGGCACACTCGTCATCATGGGCACACTCGTCATTGTGGTACACTCGTCATCATGGGCACACTCGTCATCATGGGCACACTCGTCATCATGGGCACACTCGTCATTGTGGCACACTTGTCATCATGGGCACACTCGTCATCATGGCATACTCGTCATCATGGGCACACTCGTCATCATGGGCACACTAGTCATATTGGCACACTCGTCATCATGGGCACACTCGTCATCATGGCACACTTGTCATCATGGTACACTCGTCATCATGGCACACTCGTCATCATGGCACACCAGTCATCATGGCACACTCGTCATCATGGGCACACTCGTCATCATGGGCACACTCGTCATCATGGGCACACTCGTCATCGTGGCACACTCGTCATCGTGGCACACTCGTCATCGTGGCACACTTGTCATCATGGGCACACTCGTCATCATGACACACTGTCTCGACCTTCCCAGTATTTTGTTTTCTTTCCTTTGAAGCACAAACTGAATAATTTAGTTTTCACACAGTCTCCTTTATTGTTGTAGTAGGATTTTATTGTTGATGATCAATGTTTAAAGCAAAATCTTAACATTACTTGAGAACTGATTATCAAGGGAGTGAATAGTTTCCCTTGTCTTGCCAGCCCATGTTGTTTAAGCATGGACGCCCTGGGTGGGTGGCCTGGCTTCAGGAGACTCACTGTCATACCCCCAAGGAAAAGGTCTTCAGGCCATGCAGATGCATTCACCTGTCCAGTGGCTGTCCAAACTACTTCCAGAGACAGCTGCCCAGTCCCCTTTATCAGTTTATGAGACTGATTTGGGTTGATCAGCCCCTGACCATGCTTTTGCTCTGACCCCTTCTGTGAACTCTGTGGCTTGTTAAATCAGCCAGTAAGGGCTTCATAGGCTTGGACATTTTACTAAAACTATCAGCTAATGGGGGAGTTTCACTGCAATGATTTGAGGTCTTGTATTTCAGGACAGTAATTATGCCTATGGGTGTAGGACCCTTTGCACGGCCTCCCCCACCCCCCCTCCTCCCCCTGCGGCAGGACTGGGACTGATGGCTCTTTCAGGTGTCCCTTATTGTCAGTCACATCAGCTAATCAGCAGCAGAGGACTTGTGAATTTGGCAAACTTCAGATTTACTCTAAAAAAAAAAAAATCCACCAACCATGGGTCTCCCTGTTCTCCTTTCTGCTGAGTCAATTTTATTATTTCATTGTTCCTTGGTATACGAGGAGGAAAAGAGGGAGGTATATTTTGGTGGGTTCTGAGTGTGTAGCTAGATTGATTTTTGTCCCTCCTGGCATCCCTTACTACTACAAATTAGCCAAAAGGTGTTGTGGGGAAATAGATGTCCACCTGGTTTTACAGTGGGTAACTACGGGAACTCAGGCAGTGCTGTGAGGTCTGTGGAGAAACATTTCAGTTTCTTGGCATATTGATTTAAGTCATGATTGGGATGAGAGGAGAAGTGGGATATTTAAGGAGAAAATTGGTATTGACAAATATTTCTCTCAAGTTGAGCCAGAGAAATTGCATTTTATAGGACAGGCAATTCCATTGTATTCAAATATTTTCTCTATCCATACCAAGGCATACCCATCTTTGGTATGAATTAGGGGACGTCTATAGAAGCTTCGAGCTTTTGAATAGCTGGAGTCAGATGTGACGTGAGTGCAGGTGGTGGTGGGGAGGGAAACTGTGCTTGGCGTTTGCATGGACCTTTCCTAGTTCTCCGCTTCCACCCTCCTCTTCGCTCCACTTCTCTGATGCCGGTTCCAGAAGCCTCCCTGTCTGGAGCCTAGCCCTCTTCGTTCACCATCAGTTGCCTCCCTTACCAGTTCCACACCTGCCTCACTTCTGGGAGTTTTGTTGCTGTTGTTACAACTGAGTCTGGTCTTTTTCTATTGCCCAGGCAGACTGATCTAGAATTCATAGCAATCCTCCTGCCCCACTTCCCTCGTGCTGGGATTGCAGGTGTGAATCTCCACACCCAGCTCTGATTTGTGTCTTAAATATTGTAAATGTACCACATACTGTGTGAAGGTAAAATATGGCTTGTAGGAAAAGGATAAACTCACTACCAAGGAGTCCATTCTATGCAGGCGATGTGCCTACATGTTGCTGAAGATGCTCAATTTAGCTAAAGTCATTGTGTAACCTTTGTGAGGCAGTTCATCTGTGTGCTTTTAAAATTATAAGAGTAAGGGTAAATCAGAAACTGGCTGTTTAATTTAGTTCAGAATTGGCCCATATTGGTGAGTTCTGGAGGAGTGTGTCTTACTGTCCTTTCTGAGGGCTCATTTTGGTTTGATTTAGATAGTGCATGTACAATTGCTTTATAAAGTTATTGTTCCCAGACAAGTCAATTCCGTAAAATTATATAGTAGGGCCACACAAAGTGCACCCTGGTGCACAATAGAACCGTAGAAATTTTGATACTCATTCCTTTTAAATTGGAGAGTGGCAACTTTTTTAAAAATAGCTGTGAATATTTCACTTGGTACTTATATAAAAAGTAGGGCAGACATTGAAATATTTCTGTTTTTCAATATGTATTAGCCTCGTTTTCAAAGAGCTCCTTGACATTTAAAGTTGGTGAATTTTTATTTTGTGTCTTTCTTAAGTGGAAATTCCTTTTAGGTTTTAGATTTTTAGTGTAAGAAATGTATATCTTGTGCTGTGGAGGAGGATGGGGGTGAAGCGTGTGCTTGCCACGTTAGCCCGAGAACCTGAACCCACAGATGAACGAAAGAACTGACTCCAGAGTTGTCCTCTGCCCTCTGTCCATGTCCTGTCACATATGCATGACTCTCCATATTATACACAAATAATAATAAACGGAATTCAAGAGAGAAAAATGTGTAGCTTGCAAGCTGCTCATCTTCGAGTTGTTTTCTGACAATAATATGTACAAAAGTATCATTTATCAGTAAATACTGTTCAGCTGTGCAGTGGCATGATCAAAACGATCCTCAGTGCAGTACTTCATGGCTCTAATGTATGCATCACAATTCAGATCCCGCAGCTGATTTCACTGTCACAGACAGGGCACAGGAGAGAAGTTGCTTTTGATTTGGAGGAAAGAGCATTGCATCTAACTTTATGATCATAAACTAGTACAGAGTGGCTGGTGTGTGTGTGTGTGTGTGTGTGTGTGTGTGTGTGTGTGTGTGTGACACACACACACACACACACACACACACAGAGAGAGAGAGAGAGAGAGAGAGAGAGAGAGAGAGAGAGAGAGAGAGAGAGAGAGATCACATCACATACCACAGGGGCTAACCTTCCAAGTTATTTGGTATTAATATGATGGAATATTTACCAGTAATTTGTTTGTTAGTTAGAAGTAATTAACTTCTAAGTACGAGGTTTACTTAATGAGAATATGTTATTTTTTGCTATACTGCAGCCCTTGATACTTAACAATATTGTTTACTTTGAACAGTTAAGCTGTAAAGATAGTAATAGAATTAGGTGTGGCCAATGACGATTGCTGCTGGTGAGGAGCACTGGTGTGGAAGTGTCTTAGAGGAGAAAGCACACAGGGAGCAGGGATGGAGAGCAGGGTTGGGGGCCAATGCCAGCGCTAACGGAGAGAAGGACGATAATAGCAGGTAAGCTCTCAGGGTGGAGGAGGACACAGAAACACATCCCTCTCAGGGGGAAAGACCCAGTATAGATAGGGCTACTGAGAGACTGGGGAGAGTTTGGGGGTAGCACCAGAGGAGAGGAAGGAAGGAGAGCATGATGGAGAATAATTCCACCGCTGTAAGGCACATTCTTTCTTATATAGCCTTGACCTTAGGGATGGTTCATTTACTGGGAAAATGTCACCCGTTTACTGCTGTCTCTGAAGCCATCCTTAGGTTAGTAAGCAGACATCTTACTCTTCTAGTTGGGAGGGCCCCAAACCTCACTTATCTCTGATACATTTCAGTTTCCCAGACTCTAAATGCAGTTGTTTTCAATTCTTACTGGCTTTACTGTGCCACTTGCATGTGACCTCTGACAGGTTATCATCATCTCTAATGCTAGGACCATGGTCCAGGCCCCTGCTCTTTCTTAGCCATGTTATTGCTATGGTTTATGATTTCATAGCCAGCTCTTGATTCTGCCCCTGATGTCTACGGACCCTTCTCAATACACCATCTGGAGAGATATTGCCAAAACTTCCCTGAGGGTCCTCACCTCACTTAGGGTGAAAGTCAAGCCCTCACTATGCCCTGTGGGGCTCAGAGTGGGTGATGCTCTTGAGCATCTTAAGACTCTGGAGTTTTACAAAAAGGCTGTGAGCAGACAGATGTTCCCAGACCTGAACAAGGTGCCTCTTAAGAGCTCTTATGTTCTAGGTGCTGGGTACCAATAGTGGGTAGACCAGGGCCAACCTCTTCATGCTTTGATGTCTGGCAGGGATGTAAGGATGTCCCACTGCCACACAACAGCTGCTCTGCTTGTAGGATGCACACACACCTGGGGTGCTCAGGGAAGCCCGGCGTCTTAAGCTCTTTGAGAATTATTAACTGTACTTGGCATCTTGTAGGAATCTAATAGCATCAGCCATCTACAAATCTACTAGGCATTCTCTCAATGCAAATGGAAATCACTTCCAATATTTCAGCAGCTTTAGTTGGGTGCTACAGACCTCTGCTTCTCACAGTGCTGTCTTGATCAGCAGAGTCCGCAGAACCTTATGTTTGGTCAGAACTGCAATGTCTCAGTCTGTGTCCCTGAACAGCTGAACAACTTACAGTCTAACAAGATCCCAGCTGAGTCCTGTGCACATTAAGCCTGAAAAGCATTGATGTAAAACACAAAATGATGAGTGTGGAATAACTCTTGATTTTATGGAGCACAGAGGTCTCTAAACCCACTTTAGTATTTCCTGACATACTATGATATGGTGCACAGTGATAAATGGCATGAGATGTTCTCACCAGAGTAAAACATACCTTGTTTTAAGCCCAGATATCAAGCAGTACAAGTTCCTTTTATGACTGATAAAACCAACAACTTTTAACTTTACAAAAAATATTTTTGTTTCTATTACCTTCATAAGCTATAAGCTACATTGCTTATTATATATCAGAGTAAAGAACTATATTTGTTCACGTGTATAAGTCACAGATGAGCCATAAATGCATGTTGAACCCTCTGTCTCCATAAAAGCAGCAAAAAGAATAAAAATGACGCAATAGTTTTAAGCCCCTGAGCAGTCATACTACACAGCAGTCCAGCTTAAGACAAAACCGGGAGTGGAAATGCTAGTTACCTACATGTCTTCTGCTGAGAACTTTGGGAAGGAAAAACCCTATGTTTCCAATACATAAGTAATGGATAAAACAAAAACATGCTGTGTAATTTTCCCTAGTGACATTATGAGTGAACATTGACATCAGTTATTTTCCTTTTAATAGTATTAATTTCATCTTGTTAAGTTTACCGTTGCAGATTTTAAGAATTACTTCCCAAGTAGCTGAAATCTTAGGCGAGTTCCGCCATGCCTGGCTTGCACTGATTTTTGGTAGAACTGTTATATGTTACCTATTGTATATTTACTTTACTTGTCTTTTTCATATCAGGTAACCTGGGAAATTAAATATTATAAATACTAATTTTTATGGAAATAAATGTTTTATGATATGCAGCTATGACTTTATGTTAGATTTAATCTGATAACCTAAGTGTCTCATGAGATATAAGCTAATGTTTTACTGAAGCAATCCTTTTCAGGAAACTTTACTTTAAACTGTACACAGTTGCTGATCTTTGGCATTTTTGATCTACAGTACGGTGATCGCATTTGATCACCTAAGGCTCAGCCCAAATTTGAATTGTTACACTAATTAGAGTAACTGCAGAGGGAAACGGGATGCTGGCACTTCTTGGAGTGCTAATGTTTATACCTGAGAAACAAGGAGAGCTAAAAGGAAAACACGTATTTCTGAGGAACTTGTTTTTATACCATTGCATAAATATGGAAAAGCTAATTAAAATTATTAATAACCAGAAAATTAAAGGTAAACTCCAAGAACCTGTACTGTCAAGTTGGATAAACAGAAAAAACAAATGTGTCCAAGTCTCTCAGAAATGATTTCCTGTTTCCTAACTAACACTAAACTTACCATGTTCCTTGATTTTAATTAGTAAGCAACTTGTTTGTTATTTTAATCATCTGTTGATAGTTATCCCTTTTTCATTGTTGCAAAGTAAAATAACATTAATTTACTACTTTGGGGTTAGCATGTTCTTTTAGCAATTGGTAGTGAGAAAATAGGAAAATATAAACCTGTTTAAAAATATTTATTCAGGACATAATTATAACCAGGAGACATTAGAGTGGGGATGAGATATTGTTTAGAGCCCTGTGGTCTAGCTTTTTAAAAATTTTTTGATGTTCATTAAAATAAAATGAAATCATGAAAATATAAGTCGTGCCTATTATTCTCTTTGAAGTTTAGTTCCTATTGAAACTGGAGAGAATACTGCTGTGTAACTTAAGGTTGCTATTAGGAGAAGTGGCTGAAGGCCAGGGCCATTCCAGGGTGTCTTTGCCTTTCCATGTGTGTTTATTAAGAAGGGCCTGAAACGTGTGGAGACTGGACTTGCAGGTCCTGGGCCCAGAGCTTAGCAATAAAAGCCAACACTTGGTTAGCATGTTGGGATTAGCACTCAGCAGTGCCAGGCTTCCATTATCTACACGGGCAAGCTTTATATGACATGTATGTCAACACTCAAGTGCATTGGTATGTGGGCCTTTTCACTTCTAAGTGGGTATTTGGGATGGTTGTAGAAACTGACCCGGTGCCGATGCACTGGAACCCGCTCTGCAGTGAACCAGATTAGAATTACAGCACTCGGGGAACATGGGTTTAAGAGTGCATTGCAGGGTCACATGCTGGGTGACACTGGTCTGATACTCCTGTTATAAAGCAGTACCCATATTCCTGACACGATGGGCCAGGATATACTCCACATTCATTACGCTTATAGATTCTGTCTTTGAAAACACTCTCTCTCTCTCTCTCTCTCTCTCTCTCTCTCTCTCTCTCTCTCTCTCTCTTTTGAGACAAGGTTTCTCGGAGTAGCTTTACACCTTTCCTTGGTAGCCCAGGCTGGCCTCGAACTCACAGAAATCCGCCTGTCTCTGCCTCCTGAGTGCTGGGATTAAAGGCGTGCGCCACTACCGCCTGGCTTGAAAACTTCTCTTTTATCCATTTTTATATGCATGCTGTTAGCTACTTAATGGACATAGCAATAAACTGTCCCCTTAAGTTCTAACTTTTATTGTGAGAGATAGTTTATCTCTCAACCTCATCAGAGAAGCTTCTTTTTGCAATGGATTATGATTGCTACAGAGACCACAAATGGTCAACTTACAGAGAATGAGAGGCTGTTGCATTCGACTCTGAATGGAAGCTGTATTTCATCACAACTTTTTTCAAGGCTTAGGAATCATTGCAGGGGAGAAAAATGACAAGACCCAGAGACACTGGACATCTGCGGTGAAACTGTATTTGCTGGGCATGACAGTGCCTTTGTACATATGAAGTCAGTGGCTGTGGCTGCATCATATGACATGCACAAGATCAAGTCAGCTACAATTCCAGCATAGACGGAGGGTTCTCAATAGTTCCCCTAACTGAGGAACGATTGGCAATTGATGGCTGCTAGTCCAGCAGGAGTCAGTTTTTCAAGGATATGAACTGGAAGAGGTTACCTATTCTCTAATTGATGGTCCTGTAGCTCTGTGCTGCGCGCGCGCACACACACACACACACACACACACACACACACACACACACACACAGGCAACACTATGTGGATCCAGTGCATTTAAAAACAAAGCAAATGAAGTTTGCAGGATAAAAAAATCTGGTGATGGGGGTCAGGTGGATAGGAGGGATTGGGAGTTGACATCTGTTGAAAATATCTTATGCATATGTATGTATAAAATTCTCAAACAATAAAATGTGATTTAAAAATAAATACAAGTAAAGTATTTTTAAAAAGAAGAACATGCTCTCTGAGTCTGGGTTACCTCACTCAGGATGATTTTTTTCTAGATCCATCCATTTGCCTGCAAACCTCATGATGTCATTGTTTTTCTCTGCTGAGTAGTATTCCATTGTGTATATGTGCCACAATTTATTTATCCATTCTTCAGTTGAAGGGCATCTAGGTTGTTTCCAGGTTTTGGTATGTACTCACTCATAGGAGGATACTAGATGTGGAACAAGGATGACTGGACTGCTACTCACATCACCAGTGAGGCTACCTGGAAAACAGGACCCCAAGAAAGACACGGGGATCACCCAATGACGAAGAAATGGATGAGATCTACATGAACAGCCTGGACATGAGTGGGAGCAATGAACGGCGAGGATCAAGGGAAAGAGAGCGGGAGATCCCACCTGGATCAAGAACAGAGAGGGAGAACAAGGAATAGGAGACCATGGTAAATGAAGACCACATGAGAAAAGGAAGAAACAAAGTGCTAAAGAGGCCCACAGAAATCCACAAACATACCCCCACAAAAGACTGCTGGCAAAGGCCGAGAGACACCCGAGACTGACCTACTCTGGTGATGGGATGGCCAAACACCCTAATAGTTGTGCCAGAAACTCCATCCAAGTACTGAGGAATCTGGATGCAGACATCCATGGCTAGGCCCCGGGTGGAGCGCTGGGAGTCTAATTAGTGAGAAAGAGGAGGGTTTATATGAGCGCGAATTGTTGAAACCAAGGTTGGATAAAGCACAGGGACAAATAACCAAATGAATGGAAACACATGAACTATGAACCAAAGGCTGAGGGGTCCCCAACTGGATCGGGCCCTCTGAATAGGTGAGACAGTTGATTGGCTTGATCTGTTTGGGAGGCATCTAGGCAGTGGTACCAGGTCCTGGGCTCGCTGCATGAGATAGCTGTTTGAAACCTGGGGCTTATGCAGGGACGCTTGGCTCAGTCTGGGAGGAGGGGACTGGACCTGCCTGGACTGAGTCTATCGGGTCGATCTCAGTTCTCGGGGGTGGCCTTGATCTGGAGGTGGTGGGAAGGGAGGGTGGGCTGGGGGGAAGGGGAGGGGGGCAGGAAGGGGAGAACAAGGAAATCTGTGGCTGTTATCTTTTATACTATAATATAAAATTATGAAAATTAAAAAGAAGAACATGCTCTTACTACCCCGATATTACTTGATCTTTCTCGCCCAGCTTCCCATGTCCATGCCTAGCCTCACGAAGTACTTAAGACGCTTGTGAGCAATTAGTTGATACTCAGCTCAACCAGCTTTAATGCGTTTGCATTAGAAATAGTATATGTGTTATATGCATGATACTTTTTTGAAATCAGGACATTTTATTGCCTCAGACTCTACACGTGTGTCTTTTTCCTGTATGAGGATAATATGGAGATGTGATACCAGACCAGACCTATATACCTTCATGTTTAGGGATGATAATAATTTTCAGTATGATTTTTGAAATTTTTAGATAATCTTATCCATTTTATGCATCCAAAATAAAGATTTAGATTTTGAAGATTCTGGGGATAAACCTTCTAAATAAATGTGACTCTTTGTGTTGACAGTGAGCGTGTGGGGGTGGGGTGGGGAACATATTTTTTAGACACTTGGAGGCCATAAGTTAGTCAGGATCTGAATCTGGTGGTTGGGTCTTGTCTGCTCTTTGGTAAGTGGATTGTTTTACTCAAATTGGTGTTTCATTATTAAAATTAATGTGCACACAACGTATCTTGTCTGTAAAAAGAAAATATAATTTTAATATTTTTCCACACTTTTACAGGATATTAGTCTGCAGTGTAGGCTAATGGGTTGAAAATCCATGAATTTCAGAAAAAACGAAAGAGAATTAATGTCTGAGGATCCTTCTGTAACCACCAACTTCTGGGCTTTATTTCACATTTATATACCTCAAGCAGAAAAGAAAGAACTATTTCCCCTCTGTTCCCTCCCGTCTTCTAAAAATAATTCACTTTTGGTTTGTAACCCTATAACACATGCCAAAACTCAACCCAGAGTGAATTTTTGTAGAAAACTTAAAGCCCCAAAATAGAAACTGCTGACAGTTCCGTAAGTACAGAAACACTGGCAGGTGCCTTGGTAATAAATTCACAAGCTTGGAATCCACAAAACAATAAAGTTATGCAAATTGGGGCATGTAGGCAGACTAGCCTGAAAAAAATGGCAGCCCAGCAGCTTCAGTCCCGTGGACTCCCGGTTGGCTAAAGTGAGGCAAATAACCCTGAGAGAATTCGGGAGATCTAAGACCAGGGAAGTTTTCCCAGACATAACAGCTCCAGCTGACAAATTCAGAACAGACTTCTTTGTTGCCGTAACCATAAGCAGACAGGACAAACTCAAAGGCCACGCATGCTCATGGCTCCCAAAGCGAAGTGGAGAGTTACAGAGCTCTGCCTTGATGAAGTTCTGAGTTGCCGTTTTTATTGTCCCATCAGCCGTATTCAGATGAGCTGTTTAATTCTAGTCCACTAATCAAGCATGTCATACGTTTCTGGATCCCATCTATTTTGAATATCCATACCTAATTATCTTTTACTTTTGTTATTAACTTCTCATTCTACCAGCATAACAGGAAGCTGATCTTTTTAATCAAATGAAAAGGTGATGTGTGGTTAGCTTATTTTAAGTAAATGTGTTTTCAATTAAAATTTAAGATGTCTCTAATAACCTCAGACCAAAATAAATGGAGCTGAAGAGTATAGCAGTACTTTCCTTCAGTGAGGGGTGAGGTGAGACTTTTGATCCTGAAGCATTGCTTGCAGAATGTAATAAAAATGTTTCATGTTTTTTCTTAATTTTATCAATTTTAATTACCTACCAAAGAAGCACAGAATGGATCTAGTGTTTGAAGAACCAGTTTGCAAGGGTCAGTAACAATAAATACTTTCTTCTTCTTCTTCTTCTTCTTCTTCTTCTTCTTCTTCTTCTTCTTCTTCTTCTTCTTCTTCTTCTTCTTCTTCTTCTTCTTCTTCTTCTTCTTCTTCTTCCTCCTCCTCCTCCTCCTCCTCCTCCTCCTCCTCCTCCTCCTCCTCCCCCCCCCCCCTCCTCCTCCTCCTCCTCCTCCTCCTCCTCCTCCTCCTCTTCTTCTTCTTCTTCTTCTTCTTCTTCTTCTTCTCCTTCTTCTTTTTTTCGAGACAGGGTTTCTCTGTGTAGCTTTGGAACCTGTCTTGGAACTCACTCTGTAGACTAGGCTGGCCTCGAACTCACAGAGGTATGCCTGGCTCTGCCTCCCCAGTGCTGGGATTAAAGGTGTGCACCACTGCCGCCCAGCTGATAATACTTTTTTAAGTGATGTATCTCATTATCTAGCATTGCTGGATGATATAAATAGATTATCAAAAGAATTGCCTGGCATTTCAAAGCATATCATTAAAATATTCAGAATCACAAGCAATGAGCGCAGTGCCATGGGGGTCATCAATTGCACAGTCTTCTTGGGATAGGAACTGTAGGGAAGCATCCTTCGTGATGCTTAGTCAGAAGCAAGGTGATAAAACAGGCACTGGACCCCCGGCTCACTGCACCTCCCGGACCCCCGCCTCACTGCACCTCCAGATCCTCAGCTCACTGCACCTCCAGACCCAGGGCTCACTGTACCTGCAGACCCGGGGCTCACTGCACCTGCAGACCCCAGCTCACTGTACCTGCAGACCCCAGGCTCACTGTATCTGCAGAACCTGGGCTCACTGTACCTCCAGATATCAGGCTCATTCTACCTCCTGTGTCTCCAGGGCCACTGTACCTCCATGTCTCCAGGGTCACTGTACCTCCTGTGTCTCCAGGGTCACTGTACCTCCATGTCTCCAGGGTCACTGTATCTCCATGTCTCCAGGGTCACTGTACCTCCATGTCTCCAGGGTCACTGTACCTCCTGTGTCTCCAGGGTCACTGTACCTCCATGTCTCCAGGGTCACTGTACCTCTCATGTCTCCAGAGTCACTATACCTCCTGTGTCTCCAGGGTCACTGTACCTCCATGTCTCCAGGGTCACTGTACCTCCATGTCTCCAGGGTCACTGTACCTCCATGTCTCCAGGGTCACTGTACCTCCCGTGTCTCCAGGGTCACTGTACCTCCATGTCTCCAGGGTCACTGTACCTCCTGTGTCTCCAGGGTCACTGTACCTCCCATGTCTCCAGGGTCACTGTACCTCCATGTCTCCAGGGTCACTCTACCTCCTGTGTCTCCAGGGTCACTGTACCTCCATGTCTTAGGGTCACTGTACCTCCCATGTCTCCAGGGTCACTCTACCTCCTGTGTCTCCAGGGCCATTGTACCTCCCAGAACTACACTTGCCAGTCACCTGTGCATTTAATTGCTTAAACCAATGTTATCTGTTCTTTGCAATACTGACTGAAATTGGTTCTGGAAAAGGAAGAAAAAAACATGAAATTGGTTCTGTAAAAGGAAGAAAAAAATTATACACGTTTTTGCTTAAATATTAAAAAATAATGAGAGCCTAAACATTCTGGTGGCAATAAGATTGGCCAATGAATGTTCTGTGGTGACCTGTGGCCTATGGAGCCATTGCCATGGTGATTTCTGTGTCCTCCTAACAGAAAATGCTCAGCTGTTCTAGACCTGGGACTGGGAGCTTTGCTTAAATGGCAACTTCTCTCTTCTCTCTCTCTTTTTCTCTCCCTCCCTCTTCTCCTCCCTCCCCTTCTTTCTAATTTCTCTAACATCAAACAAAAGGGCCCCTCTAGTTGCTTGACCATTGACTCTCGTCTGGAATACAGCTTTCTTCATACAGCTAACAAATATTCATGTGTTCAGTAGTTTGTCTGGTGGAAGAGCGGGAAGCCAGGGAGGAGCCAGCAGGACCAGGATCCAGGGACTTGTCTCTGTCCTGGCTACGCTGTGGCTTTCTTAAACTCTTTCCGTGTATAACTCAATTTTCATCCAAGAAATTTTATATGACCTTTCCCCCGGATTATATATATATATATATATATATATATATATATATATATATATATAAACTAACTATACAAATCAAACATTTGCTGGTAGCAAATCATAAGTAGACTTATTTTAAAAACAATTCTCTGGTATAAGGATTTACCATTTGTTAGTGATGAATGCAAATTGCACACTAATGAGATGAATATGCTTGTTCACTTACACAGAAAGAATTAAATCTTGGCTGAATGTCTGATACTGCAGGACCTGGAGCAGTGGTTTTGTCAGAGTTGGTAGAGGTTTTGCTTTTATATTTATCAATGCTCAGAAGGGTATTTTGCATAAATATATACTAAAAATGGCATAAATATGTTTCAAAAACTGTTGGAAATTCTGTCCTAATTCCAAACTGAATTTGATTGAAGTGTTTCAATGAAGCGAAAGTTAAGAAGACAAAGAGCAATTTTTAAAATCAAGCATTATAGCACAATACAGTCCAAAGCTATACTAATTTGATACACGCTGAGAAGTGGGGGTAGGAAAATATTAAAAGTGTTTGTGTTCTATAAACTTTGTGTGGAAATGGAAGCAGCAGACTCCTTGCCATTGGTAGTCTGGAATTCTAGCCAGGGTGCTTCCAGTTGAGCCTGGAAGCGTTATGTGGCATGAGCCGCACTTGGAGCACGCCGACTAATGGTTGTGGTAGAACCAAGGCTGCACTGAAGTTCTAACAGGTTACAGAGTCTCAGATTCAATTAGGTGTGGTGGCACACGCCTTTCATCCCAACACTTGAGGGACAAAGGCAGACAGAGTTTGAAGCCAGCCTGGTCTACAGAGAGAGTTCCAGGACAGCCAAGGCTACAAAGAGAAACCCTGCTTTGAAAAACAAAACCAACAACAACAAACCCAAAAGGAAGAAGAAAGTCAGATTCAGTATGCATTTGATTTTGCTTAATTTTTTATAGTTTTGCATTCAGAAATCTTTCACTGTTTCCATGTTGTTTTATACCCCTCAAATTTGAAGACACTGGCATAAGATGTGGACAGTTGTTCAGACATTGGGCTCTGAGGATTTGATCCTGAGTCAGTGAAGATGGTTATTTAGATGACTGGATCCCGCTGCTCACTCCAGTCTGTCTTTGTTGACACTAGAGGAGGTTAACGGTTTTCACTTTCAGTGGAATGGGAGTTACTAGTTTTGGTAATGCAGAGAAATCAGTGTGCCCCTTGTACCACTAAGAATGGAATGATCTGACTTCATTTCACAGGTAGAGAACCTTTGATCAAAAATATTGCATTGTGAGGAGACAAACTTTTTAAAGTTTCTTATAGAGAATTTACTGCTTGCAAGAAGCCATTTGTGTTAAATCAATTTTGTATGTTTGTATCATGCCATGTTTGGTTGCCAAACTTGATAGGCATTAATTTACATGTCTCCTACATATTCCATATTATCTGATCACAATGCAATAAAACAAGAAATTAACCAAAAAAGTAACAAAAACCAAATGACTACCTGAACATAATAAGACTTTGAAAACTATTGGTTCAGAGAAAAATTAGAACTGTTCACAATGCTGTTCAGGAAAAAAAAATTCTTGTGAGATCCAACCAAAGCTGTATTCATTGCAAATATACAGTATTAATCTTTTTCACTATGAGCTTGTACACTTTTACAAAATAAAGGTTTAAATAAAGTATAAAATTTGGGCATACTGCACTATTAAAGGCAATGTGATGCAATAAAAATAAAATTTCACGATGAGTCAGTTAAAAGTGGAAATCAGTGGCTGTTGAGATGGCTTAGTGGATAAAGGCACTTACCACCAACCCTAAAAACCTATGTTCAATTCCTGGGACATCCATAGTGGAAGGAGAGAACAGACTCCAACAATTTTCTGACCCCTACATGTGTGTGTAGCACACCTCCCCCAAATAAATAAAATGTCATAAAATTATTAAAATTTTAAAAGTGGAGTTCATATATGTAGGAGCTGTTTCTTAAAAATAATGAATAGAAACTGGATTTATAGATCCAATTAGCAGTATAGAGTACAATTATTTTATAAAATGTATAAAGAATCATTTTAGTGAACGCAGAAATTATAATCTGACACACTATATTTGGTGGCAGGGAAAACTGCATTTGATGGCTAACTACTTAATTCTGGGGTAGAGAATTAAGTGTTTTTTAATGAAAAAAAGCTTGACAAATGGTTATTTTGGAATTTCTTCTCAGACTGGACATGGTGGCTCCTGCCTCTAGGAGCCTGAGACAGAAGGATAGCTGTTAGCTTGGGGCCAGTTTAAGTTATGTAGTGAATTCCAGGTTGACTAAGCTACAAAGTAAGACTTTGTCTCAAATAAACAAAGGCTGAGGTGCCAGCTCAACATGTGAAGATGTCTTCACCAAGGCTGTCAGTATGAAGTAAAACACTGCCAGAGTATGTTACATCAGAAACAATTTCCACTGATCAGCTTCTATTATAAATGTGTAGACAAAAAGGATAAGCATAAAATAGCAAGTTAAATTGAGTAATGTCTTAGGAATAATTCACTTGTACTTCGAGAATCCAGCCAATTCATTAATAACCAGCCACAGAAGTAGATCAAAGGGGTTAAATTCACACCAGAGATGGATGAAATGTATGACAATATAAACAAAGCCTCATAAAATCCCTGGGGAAATATTAATATAATAGAAATAATATAACCTTTTAGTATACAACAAGATGTATCTCAGTCTGTGTCAGATTCAGTGGGGAATGCCCAAGGCATTCTTGCTGCCCTAAAGGAACATCATATATTTAATGAATTAAAGATTATTGCCATTAGTCATTTCTTCAAAGTATCAAATGATTTCCCAGGTGTTAATAGAAACATACATTTATCTCCATTACTTCCAGAAACTTGAGTTATGACGAAGACTAGAAGCCTAAGCCTTCAGCAGAAAAGTAGCAGGGAGAGAGGCTAATTGCAGACAGGTGGAGTCACATGATACAGGATGGTAACAATGATTGTAAACAAAGTCCCAGAACAGGAGTTAGCCCCGCCCACTTACCCACCTACACGCTGTGTGACAACCCTTCTAGTCCAGCAGGGCACGTGCTGGTCATCTGAAGAAATTAACCTATAGGATTTTGAGACTTTGGAATGCTAGGGATACAGGAAGCTGAGTCTGAAGAATGGTGTGTTTATAAATAATAGCTGGGTACGTAAGTGTCTGTATCCAGGGACGAGAGTCATCTGTCTATTTGCTACTTGCCAACTATCTTTCAGGATAACTTCCAACCAATTCTGAGGAGAAAATTAAAATCTTGAAAAGAGGAAGAAGAAACAAAAAACAAAACACAAAACAAAACAAAACAGGATCTCAGAAGAAATACATTTAATTCCAGGAACAGAAGACAGTCTAAAACTGCAGGAAAAGCTGCAGGAGGTGAAAAATATGTCAATTAAACAAGAAGGCACTGGCTTATCTTCTGTGGTTTGTTTTTCTCTGCCTTCAGCATGCTGCGGCGATCTTGCCTCATTGTCTGGCTCTGTGGCTGACTCCATTCTTAGCTTGCAATCTTTGTCACAACAACCCTTGGTTCCAATCTGGGGCTTCTTCTGTACCCAGGACTATAACACAGAGTTGCTGTCTCTTGGCTTCTCCTGGAATTCCTGCTGCCATGATCCAAGCCTACTCCAGGTTCATCAGGGTTCTGACTTAGGGAGAGGCACTGCTACCCTTCAACACCAGGTAGCTATGGTTCTGATTTTCTTGGCCATAATTTCCCAAATTCTACTGTAGCGTGGAAGAGACATGGTGAGAATTAGTCATCTTCATTTGAAAAATACAGGGAGTTTAGCAGATAATCCATATACATGCCATAGCATGCATCCCCCAAAGTAAAACAAACAAATGTATGACAAGCACTAGAAAGGTCACTGGTGCAAGCAGCCCCATTCTCACATGGTGGGGATAAATGGCCGTTGGCTCTCTTTCTAAGGATGCTTAGGATGTTTTGTGTACAGAGAAGCAGCAGCAGGCAGGAAAAAAGCAGCCACAAAGCCTACTGTACAATCAATGATCCAAGTCACACTCTTCCTGTCAGCAAAGTGATGTATGGAAGGGATCGTGGTAAAGCCTGGGAGGATTGTATGCTTGGGAAATTAATCCATAGAATAGAAAAAAGATTCAGCAAAATGAGACATAGTACAGTTCAAAGAGCATTTCATCACAAACATTTGCAGGTGGCTCATTTTTTTTTATACTTTCCTTTCGGCTCATGATGTGATGCTAATAATATAAATTATATAATTACAAGAATACTTACTTTAAAATAATATCCCTAAGCAAGTTACAGACTTAACTTTTATAGTGAAAATGAAATCAAACTTTCACTCAATTGCTTATGAGATGAAGGGCTCAAGGCAAGCACTGTCACCCCTGGTGCTTCTGAGATGTCTCCACTGGAAAGTAGAAAGACCTCGGTGGAGGAGACGGCTCTGTGGGTAAACACGCTTACAATGCAAGGCTGACAACCTGAGTCCAGATCCCTGAAACACATTCACAAAACCTTGGCACGGTAGCACATGCTGTAATCTCAGCACTCAGAGGGTGAGACTCGAGGTGAAGGAGGAGACTCGCTTCGAAGCTCAAGCTCCAGTTGACCTAGTATAATGTGTGATGATGAAGCCGGAGGGACCCTGGCTCAAACAAAAAGGAAGGCTGACTTCGAGCCTGCATGTGTGCACCCTGGCCAGCAGGTACCCTCACAAATGAGGGCATGCACATCCACTCCCCCCCCCACAATAATGAGAATAAACATCTAAAACAGAGGGAAAATAAAATAGAACAATAGCCCATAGCATGTGTTGCATTAGGTCTACATAGTCTTATTGTTACTATTCACACTTGATCTGGCCCTGTGTGCTGCTCCATGAGATGTTGTGTAGTTCATATCATCTATTTTCATATCTTCTAAGGATTTTAAAATAGTATGGCTGTGAGTGTCTTCCCTGTGAGTGTATATGTGTACCATGAACATGCCCTGTACCCACAGGAGGCCAGGAGACTGCTTCTGTTGCCCTGAAACTCCTGTGGCTTCAGGGAAGCAAAGCTGGGTCCTCTGGCAGGTAGCAGTGCTCTTAAACACTGAACTGTCTCTCCAGCCCCTCCCTTTTATCTACTTTCATGCTTTCACATTTAAACACCGACTCAAAGGAAGTTCAGAGGTACAAATACCAGTAGACAAAGCGCTGTGAGTGGAACCTGTTGTACATAGTCATTCATATTTGTAAATAGCAAACTTTGTTTTCTCATTATGTTTTAAGGAGTAAGATTGGTAGAAATCCGATTGCCAATCTAGCCATCTCGATCAGACTTAACCATTATTTCTGTTTTGATCTCATATCCTTCAACTTGAGGGTGTCATGAGATGTAAGTTTCATATCTGAAATGGTGACAAACTGTGTTGCCTCTCCATTGCAGTTTTTTCGAACATTAAGTTCCTAAGGAGGCATCTCTTAAAAAAGTAGTAGTGGTGGCATGCCACGTACTGTCATTATTTAAAAACTGTGACATTCTGACAGTGTGTCAGAAAAAATGGTAGCTGTGTGAAATTTACATGCCCGAGTTTGTAACTAAACTAATTTTGTCAGGGAATATTTTATAATCACCAAAATAAAAAACTGCATAATGAAAGTGAAATGAGCCGTCCGCGTGCATCGGGACCGAGTTTCAGTGCTCTGTCAGATAGGTTTGACGGCATTATTTTATAATAAATATAATTTATTTTAGAAATAGAGACAGAGTGAGATTATTTTCTAAAGAGTTACGGTCATTTGGGAACCTGTAAATAGTTTACTCTAGAATCATTTTCATTTACAAGAGCAACATCAAGTCAACAACATTCCGACCCTCCCTTTTGTGTGCTTCTGCATTTTATTTATAGCAGAGGAAAACCTTTCTTCATTTCTTCTGACTGTGTAAAGGTGGTTCTTCTAAAATTGGGTTTAAAAAATACTCTCCAAAATAGACTTTAAGTGTTTTGACTTAGTTTCTGTTAAACAATTTGAGTAGGATGATTATTTCTCATGGGTAAGTTAACTGCAGTGTTCCATGGTATGTCTAAAAAGCAGCCCATTTTTAATTCCTATATAACACATCAAGAAAATTCCTCAGGAAGGAGGATTTAGTCTTTATAAAACAACTCTGTTGAACTATCAGGAATTTTATATATTTTAGAACCAAGTTCCCTATTTCTCTAAAGAGGCAGCTTTCCTTTAAAGGGCAGTAGCTCACTATGGTTGATTTGATCTTTTACTGAATGTGTTGGACTGGCATTAAGTACATTCTTTAATTAGCTGAACAACTATTGTCAAAAGCTTAGGCACCATATTTGGAAGTCTTTTATCGTTGAGTGTATTTGAATGGGTCTGTTAGGAAATCACTTGCATGTGCCACTACATTCAAGAAAGACATTTTAGCTTTATGCAGTGATCTCATTCTGAAGCTTAAAGGTAATGGAAAAAAATACCTTTGTGCAGAAATTAAGTTGCTGTGAATCATGGGTAAAACCCTTAGTCTTTCTGGACCTCAATTTCTCATCTGTAAAATAAAGACAAGGTTGTCCTCTCTGGTGAGCTCACAGGATTCTAAGAATGAAGTAAGAGAATCAATGTGAAAATGCACTCATATAAAGCAATCAGTGATAGGGCATGAGGGCCGGGGGAGATGACCCAGTTAGTAAGATGCTTGCTGTGTAAGCACAGGCACCAGAGTTTAGCTGGCACATATGTAAAAACGTAAGCCTAGGCACTGGTGCTTTTAATTCACACACTGGGGAGGCAGAAGCAGACAAATACCCGAGACTTACTGGCCAACCAGTCCAGAAATAACATGAAGAATGACTGAGAACCATAATCAGTGTAAACTCCTGGCGTCCACACAAATGCACACACTCGTACATCCACCTGCATAAAAATATATACATACATAACAATAGGGCCTCGTTTCTTCTCACCAATGTTCTATAGTGAAGAGTTACAACAGAGTGAAGCACATTTATTCTGCTAAAGGGAAATAGAATAGCATTACATATGGGCAATTCAGAGCTAGAAGTAGAAATAGAATACACAGAGATTTGTGATGACAAGAAGGGAAGCGATATAATCAATCAAATATTCAGTAACATTCTACTATGTTGGCAAAGTCGGTGTTGGAGAGAATGCCCTTTCTATTCTAAGAACGAGCTACCAAAGTAAGAAATGATGGCTTCATTGCTGTGGAAAATCACAGAAAGTCACAATCTCCACAATGGTAAAGGACTGAGTCTTTCATTGAAGCGTTTCTGTAGATGGAAGAGTAGGTATACAGTAGGTGCTGAGTAGAATTTTGCTGACAGGACTGAATGAATAGCCCTTGCTGTGGTCTCTATCCAAATTTTGCATCTGTGTTCATGTAGCTTGAGGATTTATCTTCTGCTCTGTTCATGTCAGGGGATTATTATAGCCTTTGTAAAACTGAGTTTTGGATGATGAACTAACTTTGCTCTTTTAGAATTAGTTTTACTTTTGAAGAAGGCATATAATACTTTTTGTATACTACAGACTTCTCTTTGGTGAATATTGATCTACAGTTTTCTTTTGATATCTATCAGTACAATACTGATCTCATAGAATAAATTGGGAAAAGATTCCTTTCCCTTGAATTTTCTGTATATTTTACACACATAATTTTCTGTATACACATATATTCATACACATAACTGACATTGTGTAGCTGGAGTTTTCCTGTGTCCACCCGGCTCCTGCAGCTGCTCAGACTCAAGTAAACACAGAGACTTATATTACTTATAAACTGTATGGCTGTGGCAGGCTTCTTGCTATCTAGTTCTTATATCTTAAATTAACCCATTTCTATTAATCTTTAAGTTGCTATGTGGCTTGTGGCTTACTGGTACTTTTACATCTTGCTTCCTCTGTGTTTGGCTGGTGACTCCTGACTCAGCCTTCCTGTTCCCAGAATTCTCCTCTCTCTTTGTCCCACCTATACTTCCTGCCTGGCTACTGGCCAATCAAAGCAACACATTCACAGCGTACAGAGTGATATCCACAGCAGACATTGTTTTGTGATTTTTTTTCTTACTTTGTGAGCTAGTATATCACTCTGTAACCCAGAATGGCCTGGAACTTAATGTGTAGCCCAGGTTTGCTTTGACCTTCCAACAATGCCACTGTCTCCTGAGAACTAGCATGACCTGCATGAACAGCCATTCCAAGCTGGTGATATTTTCTTTAGTGTTTTGAGGGTTTTGACAGTAAGCTGCATCTTAGCCTGGCGCTTTCTTTAGGGGAGGCTTTAAATTACAAATCCAAGTAGTTTAATTCTAAATTTACCAAATCATATATCATATAATATGATATTAGCCACAGTTATTTCTTCTTGATTTTGGTAGTTTGTTGTTTTTATGGAATTACTCATTTCCTATACATTTTCAAATGTATAGGCATAGAGCTATTGGCAACTGTCTTGAAAGAGATTTTGACTGTCTCTAAACTCTGAAGTGATGTCATGACTTCCATTCATTTTTGAGGTAGGGACTCACTGTGAATCTCTGGTCTGTTGTAGACCAGGCTGACTTCAAACTCACAAAGACCCACCTGTCTTCACCACTGGGATGCTGGGATTAGAGTTCATTACTACACTTGGCTCCATGAATCCTAGCCTTAATATGATAGTTTGTCTTTTCCTTTTTCATGATTGTCTGGCAGGGACTTTGTTAGAATTTCCTCAGATAATCAGCTGTGGGTTTCACTGATTTTCTCTATTTGTCTCTCTATTCTATTTCATCCATTTCTGTTCCCATCTTCACCACTACCTTATTTCAACTTGCTGTGTTTTTTTTTCTCACTCTTTTCCATTTCTTAAGGTAGTAGTTGACTTAAGGCACTGTCTAAAATTAGTGTCTTAACTGCTATTCATTAATTTTTATAGGCTATGTTTTCATTCCAACTCAGGTTAAAATGCTTTTAAAATAGTAAAGAGAAACAGCAGCAGTGAACTGACCATCATGTCCACTTGACTCCATTAACTATATCACTGTGCATGTGTCAGAACACCATATCATATACCTTACATTCATAAAAATACAAATAAATATTATGAAACAAAATTATTTCTAATTTTTCTTTTGATTTGTTTCTGATCTACAGATATTTAAAGGTATTTCGCTTTCCTCCCTAACAGTTTCAAGATTTTACCATATGTCTTTGTGTAAATGACTTCTGGGTGCAGGGGGGGGGGTCATAAGAAATCAGTTGTATGATTAAATCCTTTCTAAATTTATTTTATAGCATGTGATATAGTATATAAAACCATAATCATAAATAAATAATCCATGTGCTCTTCAAAGAATTTGCATTGTTCTTGAAATATGTATAAATGTCTGAGATGGTACCATTCAGCTCTTGTATGTCTTTGCTGGTTTTCTGTATACTGTTTCTCTTTCAACTATTGAAGCTACTGAAATCTTCTACAAATGAGGTTTATTTCTCCTTTTCAGTCTATTAGTTTTTTAAAAATTTTATTGAATGCATAAATATTTAGGGTTGCTATGTCCTCTTCATAAACTGGCCACTTTCTCACTAGGGAATGGCAGTCTTTATCTTTACAAATATTAGTTGCTTCAGAATCTATTTTGTCTCAGATTTTCTGTAGATTGGTATTAGCTTTTGTATCGTCTACTTTATTTTCATTTTAACACATCTATGTTATTATAGTTATAGTAAATATTTTAAATATCTTGTAGTTTTTTTAAGTCAACTATGGCAGGCTCTGCCTTTTAGTTGGAATAGATAGACTACTTACATTTAGTGTGTTTCTCTTATATGGTTAGGCTCAAATTTATTTCCTAGTTGTCCTAGGAAATAAATTAGTCTGTCTTCACTTTTTACTTTTGTACCTTATTTTGGGTTATCTTTAAAACAATTTTATTAACATATATTAACTGTACAAAATAATTTGTTTCATTGTGACATTTTCATACATGCATATAACATGCTTTAATTACAATCACCCAATTACCTTCTTTGATGCTCTATTTCCTAAAGTCTTATCCTGTGTGTGTGTGTTCTTGCATGTGTTCACACACTCTCATGTGGTTTGTACATAGGTGCACATGTATGCATGCATATGCATGTGTGTGAAGGACAGAGAACAGCTTCATGTGTCATTCTTTGCATATTTTCCACTTTGTTTTTTTAGAACAGGACCATTCCTTGGCCTGGAACTCATTGGGTGGGGAAGGCTATGGTCCAGCAGTTCCCAAGGATCCAGCTATTCCTGCAGTTGCTGTGAATATAAGCGCACACCACCACCATACCCCGCTTTTGACATGGGTTGTGGGGATCAAACTCAGGTTCTAGAATTATCTCACCAACTGACTTACTCCTTCATACTAGTTCTTTTAAATGATTTCATTGAATCTTCTCTTGGTGTGCAGCCACAGCCGGTTCTGTTGTTACTTTAGGAGAGTCACTGTCCTTCTTTAACTTACTACTGTGTATCCTTCAGTGATGTGGTCATGCATCTGTCCTAGTATGAGAACTTTGCCAAAACTACACTTGGATTTCTCCAATTTTTTGCTGATGTCATAAATTTTATTGTTGCTTTAATTATAAATTTTATGTACATTATTACAGGTTTGGGCTAAGAATTTCATTAAAATTTAGAGTTTGACCATTTTTTTTCTTAAAATATTTCTGACCTTTTAATGTTTTAAATATTTTATTTCATATGTGTGGATATTTTACCAGCCAGTATGCCTGTATACTGTGTATGTACAGTTTCTGTAGAGCCCAGAAAATGTCAGAAGCCCTGGAGCTGGCCTTACAGCTGGTTGTGAGCCACCGCGGGTGCCGGTTACCTAACCGGCGCTTCGTACCTCTCAGGGGCTCCCAATGCATGTCTGCTGTGTGCCTTGAGATGTTTTCATATACCATCAAAGCTCCCTTTGCGGTTTAAGACCTCGACTCCCCTCCTTGCTGCCGTGGGTGGTTTCTGCTGCTGTCTTCACCGCTGTTCCCTGCCCCCCCCCATCTAACAGCTGTTTTGTCCAACGTATTTTCCACCTGACACATTACAGTTTCTATCTTTAGAAATTTTCCTTGGTTCTCTTTAATACCATTCATTTCACTACTTTATTTTTGAACCAACAGGATATACTTACATCACTATTTAAATGTTTAATTTTTTCCAGTTAATTCTAGCACCTCTGTGTTGGGACCTGTTTTGATGTTTCTTTCTTTTTTTTCCTTCTTCCTTTTTTGGAGTCATAATTTCCTGCTTCTTTCATGACTGGTAAATTTTAAAAAATTATATTTAGAATAATACAAGGTTGACCTTCTTAGCTGCTGATGCTTCATGGCCACCAACTTTTCTCCTCTGATTCCTGTTAGGCAGGAGGAATTGACATCTGTCCCAGCTTATTGCTTGTGCCAAGGGAAACCCGTCGGTTTATTCCACTCCCACCTTAGGGTCCTGAGCTTTTCCTCTCAGTGGTGGACACGGCTCTGTGTGATGTCCAGGTCCCTCAGGCACTGTTGTGCCAGCCTCCTCTGGGAATTCTGCCTGGGATGTCTCTGCCACTCATGCTGATCTGGAACTGCTTTTGTTGACTGATGCTTAGGCTTTGTTCTGGTCTCCTCCGAACGCCTCCCCATCATCAGTCTCTTGTCTCTCTGATTCCACGAGTCTTCAGAGTTCTACCCTAATCAACATTCCCACTTGCTGAGCAATGTTTCAAACTGGAAAAATTTGTGGGCTTCCCTGTACATGCCATAGATAATGGCAAATGTGTTTATGTAGCCCATGTCCTCTGTGTGGTTATTTTTTTCTCTTTTAGGGCAGCTGCCACCCAGCTCCCAAATAAATCACACACAGTGGCTTATTCTTAATTATAAATGCTCGACCTTAGCTTGGCTTATTTCTTGCCAGCTTTTCTTAAATTATTCCTGCCTATCTTTCGCCTTTGGACTTTTTCTCTCTCTATTCCTGTACACCTTTCATTATTTCTTGCTCCATGGCTTGCTGTGAGGCTGAGTGGCTAGGTGGCTGGCCCCTGATATCCTCCTCTTTCTCTTGCTTCTTCTCTTTTTTTCTCCTCCCAGATTTCTCCTATTCATTCTCTCTGCCTGCCAGCCCTGCCTATCATTTCTTCTACCTCACTATTGGCCATTAAGCTCTTTATTAGACCATCAGGTGTTTTAGACAGGCAAAGTATCACAGTTTCACAGAGTTAAACAAATGCAGCATAAACAAAAGTAACACACATTAAAATAATATTCTATAATATATTGTCTTAAAACTTTATTTCAAATAATTTTTCTGTTGTTTACAGTAGAAAATAAAATCAGGTAAATGGTACCATGCAGACAGTAGATACTCCTGACTCTTAGTCATTTTTGTATTGTAAGAATAATGTTCTAAATGCCATTTTCCTCCATATCAGGAAAGTTAGTTTCATCTCCATCCCTCTATTTTCTCATCTATAAAATACAAATCATAGTTGTGTTTTCTTTCATTTCAGATTTCAATGACACTATAAAGCACTGAATGAATATATAACAGCTCATCTATTCTTAATGTAGTTTGTTATCAATATTTTGGGGGATAAAATGAAGAACTTTCTTACTTCAAAATGCATGTGTGCTTCCTTGAATTTGTTTCTGTTCAATAGTCTAAGTGTTTATACTAAACAAGAGAAAGACCATGTGTCTTTATAGAAAGAAAGCAATTATTTTTTGTTGTTAATATTTCTGTTTTATTTATTTCTCCATTTATTTTTGAAACAGAGTATCACTATGTGACGCAACCTTCCTGGGTGCCTGGTGTGTTTAACCCTGCTCTGTCCCTCTGGAGTATTTAAGAGTTGCTCCTTACTTCACAGTTACACTGGAACCTGCATTCATTTTAAAAGATGAGTGGGCTCAGCAAGTGCTGGTTCTCAGTTAGGTAGGAGCAGGATGTCCCAGGTACTCATACAGATGGGTTTTGCTGATCATAACTGTAATGTGCTGTTCACTTCAGAAATCTAGGAAAAAGGAACTGAACGTTTTACCATAATGATGTAAAGCACTTTTGAGGTGTTGAGTATATTTAAACAGATTTGAACTTTATACTATAGATAATTCACCAAAATATCATGATATACCTCATGATAGCTATAATTTTATGTATCAATATTTTTCTTAAAAACTCTATTTAAATTCAAATAAAGTAGAACATGTTTATTTTTTTAAATCCAGCAAAATATAAAAAAGAAATTAATTTCTACTTTATTTTTTTGTAGTTCTTTTGCTCTCTCTACATTTTTTTAAATTCAGTTCAAGGAAAAAATATTTTAGCATATATTTCATCTATACTAATCTCTTTTTCCTTACAGGAAAATTTCTCCCCAGTAAGTTAGCATTTTTATGTAGGTTTTTTTTCCACAAAAAATGAATCATAATATTATTTTATTAAAAGTGAAAAACCGTGTATACCTTCATGAGCATACTAACATGATAAACAATCTAATGTAGTCTGAAAACAGCCCAGAGCAGCCTTACTTCTTCAGTTCACTGTTGTGTTGGGTCCTGACAGTTCCTGTGTGTCTTCTAGAACGGTTGCACCAGAATATCTTTGAATAGGAAGGAGTGTAGCGAGTTCCCATCCTATAGGAGGCCAAGTCAGAGAGCATCTGATGCTGCCCAGGAGTCTCTGAGGATGCAGAGATGTGATGGCTAGTGGGCTCATGAGTGACAAGGCAGTCACAGAGCTGTTATTATATAGAAGAAGTTAGTTAAGGACTTTCTTGCTACCATCTCTTGTAACTTGCCTATAAGTCACTATAATCTACCAGGCATTTGAACCAAAGATGAGGTAAAGTAGGAAAAAAATCTACTGAAAATACCCAGGTTCATAAACATGGTTGCCAGTATTTTGGGAGACTTGTGGTTGCATGTTGCCGCCAGAAATGGTTTAAGTAGGGTTAGAAGTACCACAGTAAACAAGGTTAATCCACCGTCCTGTTGGTTCTAGTGCATTTATCTTTGCATCCCTGTAACACGAATCGCTAAATGGTCTTAATAAAAAACCCAGAGCCAGATATTGGGGTAAAAGCTGAAAAATCAGAGAGACAGAGAGCAAGCCACTAGTTCTTCCCTCTAAGAAATCCTCCTTCAAAAGAGAGCTACTTCCTGTGTACTCACGCCTTATATACCTTTCTGTTCTGCCATCTTTCTTCCTCTCTCCACCCAGCTACATCACTTCCTCTTTCTGCCCAACTCTATCACTTCCTGTCTATCTGTACAGACCTCCAGAACTCCATGGTTAACTAGTGCTGGGATTAAAGGCATGTGTCACCACGCTTGGCTCTATTCCCAATGTGGCTGTGAACTCGCAGAGATCCGGATGAATCTCTGCCTCCCGAATGCTAGGATTAAAGGTGTGTGCCACCACTGTCTGGCCCCTGTGTCTAAACTAGTGGCTGGCAATGTCCTCTCGTTCCCAGGTAAGTTTTATTAGGGTGCTCAATATATCACCACACATCCCAAATGACCATTGTAAAGTTTCCAGGGATGTTAGGAGCCACATAATTTGAGCCTTTGTTTTGGCAGAAAAAAAATCATAGTTAAAATTTACAATTTGTAGCCGGGCGGTGGTGGCGCACGCCTTTAATCCCAGCACTCGGGAGGCAGAGGCAGGCGGATCTCTGTGAGTTCGAGGCCAGCCTGGACTACCAAGTGAGTTCCAGGAAAAGGCGCAAAGCTACACAGAGAAACCCTGTCTCGAAAAACCAAAAAAAAAAAAAAAAAAAAAAAAAAAAAAAATTTACAATTTGTTCAAAGTACAGATAAGCTGGTGCATTCTGGAACTGAGCAAAGGGCACAGCTCCAGCTGGGAATTTTGGTGATTGTTCCTGGGAATGTTTATCACATTCAGTGTTCACAGCCCAGCTGAAGAATTTTGAGCAAAACTCTTATGAACATTTGAAAGTTTATTTCACCAACATCTGCCAGTTGATGAGGACAATTTGTGAGGAACTGAGGTTGTTGGCAAAGGTGAACGGTCAAGAGGGTCACTTGCTAGGCTTCGCATAACTCAAGACATGATTGCGCTGGCTTGTGTGGACCCTCACATTTGTGTCATGTGGAATAAGGAGAAGATCTGGGTCCCAGGCCTCCATGTCTGAGCGAAGCAGTCAGGGAGCCTGTTAGTTGGTACCTATGTTCTAGAGAGGTGGGCAGTAGTGCTTTGATTAGATGCATAGGTAATTCTCCCACCTGCAAAGTGCTTCTCAAAGTCAGAATTTCCTCCTTGTAGACCCTATTCATTCTCTAACTTCACTTCTTGTAGAATGCATGTAAAATGTTGAAATGAAGCATTATATACAGGGAATGCATTTCAGTCTGTTGCTGAATGTTTTCTGCTGGTTTCTTTATTCTCAGAAATGTCTCCTTCCTGTGTTTGGAAGTTGTTAATTCATGCAGATCAGGTTAATCCTTCTTTCCTCTCATGCATTAGAACGATGTCCGATTCAGAGGCCATCCATAATAGGTCATCGCACAGCAGAATCAAAACATTGCTCATTTAGGCTCGGGGCTGTAGCATGGCAGAGCCCATCCCCGGCAAGCCCAAGATACTGCAGTCAGTCCATAGTCCTGTGAAATAAGAAAGCATAAGGAAGGAAAGCAGCAAATTTGTTAATTTGGTGCTCACTGCATGTTTACCTTCTGACTAAACAGTTCCTTAGGCAATAGAAGGTAAAAAACGAGCCCTGTTTCCATTCCCCAAGTTACTGGCTTAACAAAGAAATGCCTCTTGGTTTACTATGCTCTGGGATGTTTCACAGAAAGAGGTGGATATGTTCTTCATAAGATGGATGCAGCCAGTTCCTATTTCCTCTTGGGCTAAGGTCCTGGGGAGTCTGACTACCTGTCTCCTACAGAGGGACTGTTACTTGTCTTAACCACCTTCCTTCCTGCTTGGTGCCAGCCTTTTCTGTCTTCACCTGTTTTGAGGATTTTACTCCCCCTGGTGGCTCTTGCCATGAATCCGTGCCGAGCCTCTTCCAGGGCATCTTTCACTTATTTCTCAAGAGGATCCACGGGCTGTAGTGTTTATGTTCCGTCTCCTGTGTTTCAAGGTAGATGTTTCAGTTTTCAGGAAGTTGTTTTTCTCTAAAAGTTTGCCCGGGGAGACTAGAGTAGACCGATGCTAATTTAGGGTATAGAAGAAACATTCTTGAGTTTTTGAATACTAAATGTAATTGGTTTAATTACAAATCATTTGCTAAAAAAAGTTACGTTCTTGTCTATAATGAAGAAAGTTTCTTCCATTCTCCTAAAATAGCAGTAATTGTGTTACAAAAAAAGGAAACCAAAATGTTTGCATTGAAAAAGAATCCATAAAATGTTTGAAACTGATAGTTTGATGAGGGAAATACATTAGCTAGACGATTTCAAAATACATTTAATTTGACAATGCTTAGAGACAAGGGGTACTCATCACTACATTTTTGTGGCTGCTTCTGCATACAAGAATTTGAGTTATTTAAATCTCAAAAATTGTCAGTTTCTATTTCAACTTTTATAGTTTTGCATTTATTTGAAGTGTAAACTTCTATCTCTCATTTTTTTCTTTTCTTTTTTACCATTAAATTGAATTAAAGGATGGATGTGGATATCTCATGATGATCCCCTTTTTTAGTTTGAAGACAAGAGTCACACTTTCACATTGTTCTTTTGTTGTCATTAAAATAACTTTCCTACCTAGAAATAGTACATTTGACAGGCTCTCAAACAGTCTTATCTGAAATCTTCAGAATATTGCTTGTTAACAATAGTTAATGGAATTGATATTGATTTTGCTGTCTGCATTTGAAAAGGACACTGTCTCTCACCAGCTAACTTTGAAATCTCAGAGCTAGAGTAAGTTTAAGTTTCCTATTGTTATCTTGGACCCCAAAGCTGTGAGTCAGTTTTTTGTTTGTTTTGTTTGTTTTGTTTTGTTTTTTCCCTAGTCTGCCACCCAGCTTTGCTTGCTGTTTCTCAAATAATCTCCCTAATCTTTGTTAATTTATGGGCTGTTGTGGTTTGCTTGTGTGCCACCCATTAGGACATGACTTGGCCTCCCCAAATGGCGTCAGAGGATGGGGTGAGAGGTGGAAGGTTCTCAGGCCACGTGGGTGCAGTGCCCAGAGGGCAGTAGCACCACTGTCTCTCACACTCCGGGCTGCGGCCCCTGATGTGAGCAGTTTGCTGCATCCCATGCTCTCTCCCTCCCCACAGGACCGAGAATCTGGGGTGATCGTAATACATATTCATAGTGTCAAAAGGACCGTTCCCCAGCAGATCTCCCTTAGACAGGACCCCTCAGAACTGTTAGCTTTTTTATCATTTGTCTTAGCTGCTTTGTTATAGTAACATATTGGACCAGTACATGGACATCCATGAGAAGATCTTGTGACACAATCATAACAGGGTCCCTCTAACATCATGTTAACATCATTCCGTGGGCAGATGTGTTATATGCACATGGCTTGTATCTGTTGGCTGTATCATACTGACTAAATATTTTACAGTACTTCTATATAGAACACAAACTTAACGTAGTAACTCAAAGTGGTAATGCAGCCCAGTCCTCGGTACCTGCACGACCAAGTCTCTGCTCTCCTCAGCAATTGCCAGAATGTACAGCCGTGGGTATTTTAAAAAATTTTAAAAACTTTCCAAATGAAGTCTATGTTCCCACTCTTCCCAGAAAGGAACAGAAAATGAACATTCATCAGTCACACTTTTTGCTCAGTTGCTAAGAAATAAAATATTAAGTGAAATGTCCTGATGTTATGAAAATCTGAACACGACTTTTTGAGGGTGGTTAGCAAGGGGTTATTTTATAAGTCCATTATAGTGACATTCTGTCTCTAAGCATCCTTCCTTAGACATTCACATGAACTCTCAGTAATGGAAAAATAAAACTAAATACAACAGCTTCCATGTGAAGTATGCTTATTCTTATTCTGTTCAAATATACTTGGATCTATACCAGTAGTTCTCAACTTTCCTGATGCTGTGACCCTTTAATACAGTTCCACATGTTGTCGTGACCCCCACCATAAAATTATTTTAATTCCCACTTTATAACTGTGATTTTGCTACTGTTATGAATAGTCATATAAATATCTGATTTCTGATGGTCTTAGGTGACCCCTGTGAGTCATTCACCCCCAAAGGGGTTGCAATGCACAGGTTGAGAACCAGTGGTCTAGACAAAGTTGATTCACTGCCACATTTTTAAAATTGGTAATTCAAAATTCTCTCTTTCTTTGCAAAGTAGGACACAGAGTATGAGATTTTAAAGCAAGTGAGGGGTCAAGGGGTCAAACATTCTTACTTTCTCATTCTAAAAGAGAGAATTGGGAGAGGTAGTGAGCTAGAAAAAAGGCACAGTGCATTCACATCTACTGATTCTCCAAGTTTCCTGAGGAGAACCTCCTGGGTTACTTGTTAAAACAGCAGTTCTGTGTTACTGCATCAAAGAGGATACATCCAATGGTGGTTTATGTGTCCATGTGCACAGTACTGCCCCCTGCTGGCTCATGGTCTATGTGCACACTACTGCCCCCTGCTGGCTCATGGTCTATGTGCACACTACTGCCCCCTGCTGGCTCATAGTCTATGTGCACAGTACTGCCCCCTGCTGGCTCATGGTCTATGTGCACACTACTGCCCCCTGCTGGCTCATGGTCTATGTGCACACTACTGCCCCCTGCTGGCTCATAGTCTATGTGCACAGTACTGCCCCCTGCTGGCTCATGGTCTATGTGCACAGTACTGCCCCCTGCTGGCTCATGGTCTATGTGCACAGTACTGCCCCCTGCTGGCTCATGGTCTATGTGCACAGTACTGCCCCCTGCTGGCTCATGGTCTAGGTGCACAGTACTGCCCCCTGCTGGCTCATGGTCTATGTGCACAGTACTGCCCCCTGCTGGCTCATGGTCTATGTGCATAGATCTGTCCCTGCCCTTCGCTGCTTTTACTCTCAATTGATGTGGTCATCACTTTTGAGTTGTTAACTTTACCTTGTTTCCACTATCTTAACATATGTTCTAAAACAGTGGCTTTGTTCACGTTTTCTGCTATATGCCCACTACCAACCGCACAGCTGGAGCTCAGTAAATTTTGAATATTAAGCCTTGAATTAGGTGACATAGTTTATATATTAGCAATTTTATAACTTTTATAGCATCAAAACTTTATATGTGATTTTTTTGGTAATTCCTACTATTGTCTGAATTAACTCCATTTATAACCAAATTATTGACTCAATAATGTTTCATCTTTGTACCAACAGGAATATCACTATGCAAAAGATAAAACGTTTCTCTAAATGGAATATTTAGAGTAAAAGTGGTTTTTAAAGATCATTTTCTTTCTACTAAGCTGACATTCATTATTAATACTGTGTGCAGCTCTCTTGATCTTCCCTGAGATTCTGGGGAACTAGAGTGTGTGTGAGGATGAGTCTTAGAATGCAGATAGAATGCTTCCTACAGAGCAGGCTTGGTAACTGCTGCTCTGAGAAGAAGCTATAGCATACACAGGGTCATGTTCACAGTGTGTCTCCAGAGGCGTCCCCCAGTTATTTCATTAATACTGCGTTTTGCCTGTATGGCAAATTGGATTTATAGATGTCTGTAATTATAGTACATGTCTTTAATTCAGTGACTTCAGGGTGATTTTCTGCCTCATCTTTTCATTTCACCAAATCTTATGTCAGGTTAAAACTGATTTGAAAAACAGGGTTGGGGGAAAGTATAGCTTTAATTTAATTACACCATGTTTCTTACATTTTTGCTAAGTAACCTTTAGCAGCTCTTGGTGGAAAGCCCTGGTATCTTTTTCTCAATCTTCAGCTGGTCAGCCACATGTCTCCATCAATATTAGACCTTTGGTTTCCTTTAGGTCTCTTTTTTTCTGCCTTTCTGCCTCATGTTAAGCTACTTTGCAACATAATAAGTTAGTGATATTTAAGGTGTGCATTGCTTTGGAGAGGAGGAGGTAGCTTTTTATGCACGTGCTCTGTGATGGGGGTTTTAAGTTGTTGCACTGGGGTGGTGTGCACATTCCAAAGCAAAAAGGGAAAAATCCGAGTTTCCCAGAAATAAAGGTCAAGAGACATGGAACAACTATTTTATTATTTGCTTTAAAAACACAGGGAGTATGATTTATGTCGGCTGGAAGCTTATGTCATAGTTGTGCAGGTGCTGCTGTGGAGTGTGACCCCTGTCTAATCCCCATAACGACACCGGGCATTGACCACATTAGCTTTGTAGTTACCGACTGCCTTCCCAGGGGCCTTCTGGTGTTTGAACCCAGCCACCTGGCTAGCAGGCCCTCCGGTGCTTGATGCAAGAACATTGTTTTCCCAGTGCAGCCTGAAATACATTTTGTACTCCATGTCCTTTATGTGACAATGTTTATAATGGTGCCTCTGTGTTTCCATCTAATGTCTCCTGTCAACTTTCATTTTCTTCATCACGGGTTTTAGTCACCAATGATGCTATCTTCCTCTTTCCCTTGTTGACAGATGCATCATCATAATTATTTACTTTAAAACTGATGGCTTGATATATGGGCAACAGATAAGTTCCTTGATGTTTACTAAGTTCTTTGATATTTAAGGAACAAGTCTGCGGCTGATATTTTTGTTATAAATTTTATTTTTATGATCTTAAGAAATTAAATATTTTGGTAGAATTTAGTTTTTGTATGTATGAGTGTTTTGACTGCATGTATATAAGTGCATGCCTGGTATATAAGTATATATAAGTGCATGCCTGGTATATAAGTGTATATAAGTGCATGCCTGGTATATAAGTGTATATAAGTGCATGCCTGGTGCCCATGGTGGTCAGAAGAGGGTGCTGGATCCACTGGTACTGAAGTTACAGGTGTTTGTGAGCTACCTCAAGGGTGCTGAGAACCAAACCCAGGTCCTTTCAAAAACAACAAGTGCTCCTAACCACTGAGCCACCTTTTTGTTGTTTCCATTTTTTGTTGTTTTTTTCTTAAAAATTAATGACAGTAAATATTTTCAAATTATCATAAAATTATTTTATAGTTCATTCCCATTTACAGCATTTTCAAGGTCTATGAAAGTTCTAATATTTTTGTATGTTATGGACTATAAAAAGATATAACATAAATATTAGCTTCATTTAAATCTTATAAATGATCTTTATAGTTTGGAAGGCATGGTATCTATATATTGGTTAACATAATAAAAGTTAAAGTTAAGAAGTAAGACTGAAGCCAAATTGAATTTAGATCTCAGCTCCATCATATCCCAGCTCTATGATTCTGAATTAACCTGTTTGTGACTCATCTGTCCCAAAGGTGGGTGATAGTGATAGTATCAGTCTCATAGATGTGATAATTGAATTAATATTTGCAAAGCCCTGCATAAATATTTGTCAAAGTTTAACGTTCATAAGTGAATGCTCTTCATTCCTGAGGGTTGACTTGGTCACGTGGGTGCAACGGTAACCACAGTTCTATGAGACATCATCAGGTCTGTCTTAACTCTTTGCAGTTTGGAACTGATGTTGAGTAAATGGGAATTGACAAGTCATCAAAACCATCCCTCTTTGAGGTCGCATGCTGGACAGAGTAGAAATGGGTTCCATAATGGAAGAAGAGGAAAGTTCAAGATGAGTTGTTTTTCTCACAGTAGCCATGGGCACACTTCAAATTTCAGTTAGGTGATGACAACATAATTAGACAGAAGAATATTCTGTTTCTAGCTGTCCTCTGTGTGCCTGTAAGTCATCTCCGAAGAGTCTCAGCCCGTCAAGGCTGCCTTTGGCTATGTGTTTAGTGTGATTTCTTTGAAAAATATGCATGAATAAAAAAGGCTTCCGACAGAAATAATTAATATTCAGCATGTAGTGAAAGCTGCAGCAAACATAACTGAGGCAGCAGGAGACAGCTGATCTAAGACATGGTACTCGGTGCTGAGAGCAGCGACTCACAGACTGTGTCTTCAGATGTGTGAGGTGGAAGGACAGAGTCGCAGGGAAGACTACTGCACACATTCCCGTGGTCCCTGTCATTCATGGATTGTGAGTATTTGCCAAGGAGTCCCCTCTGGAGGGCAGTACAGTACCACAATTGTTGTTGGAGCGTCTGCTCCCTCAAACTTCCCAGAAATTCATTTTAAAGATTCTTGGCCTTGTAAGATGTGAGTCATCCCCTGCCTTAAGTACTCAAAAGGGAATGTGAAGGTCCATGTCAAGGCTCTTCTTGCTGGTGTGCTGTGTTGGGGAACTGGACTTCAAAGCACTGCTTAGAAAGTGGATTCGTTTATCAAGTGGAGAAGCTGGTGAACAGGTCTCCCTTTGCTTGGTCTAGTTACTTTTGTATTTCACCCTCACAATCCTTGCTTTTGTTTCTGTCTTCTTCAAAAATAACCCCCTGCATATTGTAGGAAAGTTGAGGCTAAGCCTATTCAGAGTCTTGTAGAAGGTCAGCCCTGTAGCCAGCAAAATATCTCCCTGACCTTAACAAATCAGGAAATATGTTTTGCGAAATACATCACTTTTATGAACAAATAATCCTGATAGCTATTGGATTTGTTATAGCATCTAAAGTTTCTCCTGTAACCATACTGACCTTCACATGCTATTGTATTACAAAACCAAGTCTTTATGTAATCAAACTGAAGGAAGGATGATGCTTAATTAGCAATACGTGACCCTATATGATAGTTGTTTTCGTCAATATCATCCTACAAAGATGCCTTTTTACAACAGTAAGACCTGAGATATATTAACGTTTGGGGAGTAAAGTATCTCTAGGCTCTCTCCCTCTGCCCAGGCCCCCAAAGGCTGAGCAATTTCAACAAGGAAATTGTATAAAGGGTAGCCTCAGATCTTACAGCTCTACGAATCACAAGTGTGGACGTTATGAAAGACCTCTTTTTTTGTAAGCAAAACAAATATGTTTTTCAGCCCTAAATCATGATGTAGTCTTATTAAACCAAAAAGAATTAAAGAATGTTTAGTAAGTGGCTCTTTTCCCTGCTCTGGGCCGCCGAGGATAAAGTTAACAATGCCTATTCTTGCTGCGGAGTGACCCTGAAGCCGCTGCCACAGCCTTCTATTCCCAAAGAGCAAATGAACTCTTTACCAGTTAATTCAAGGAAATTGATGACATTACTTGATGCATCTGGGGTCCCAACAGCATATGACTGAATCCCACACAGAAGTCAACATACGTTGATTAGCAATATTTCAAGCTGGTTTCTGCCCAAGCAGATAGGAAAGGGGCCGGCCCAGCACTTTTAAAACTGTGATCTCAGGCATTTGGTTCCCATGCCTTCATAGCGAAGGGGCATGCTCTTTAAAATTACATAGAGTGTGGGGTTTCATTTCTTCTTCCTGTTTATTTTAGTGTTTTCTTCATGATCTGAATATGACCCACTTTGCATTCTTTTATTCCATTGTTAGTGGATGTACACACTAAATCAAGAATGGCTTTTGCCTTTAAATTAAATTTCACATTTGTACGTAGCAAAGCCTGGATTGTATATTATACGACGATAAAAAAAACACTATAAAGAAAATATTTTAAAATTTTGCTATAAAACAGTTTTGATGAATAATTTAAATAAAAAGCCCATTTTCAACTGGCACTAGTCAGTGTACCGTGTACAAAGGACATTCATTGACTTCACTGGTGAGAAGTCACGTTAAATATGAGCTCACGTTACTTTTCCTCTCACTTATTACATTCGCCACTTCATTGTGACCTTGCCGTGACCTTGTAGTTTATGGACTAAAGGCAACCATTTTGTAATAATGAAATATGCAGACAAGCTTTACCACCTAGGAAAAAGTTTGGTTTTAATATTTGGTTTAAATGAACACAAGTTTGGTGTTTATTAAACTGCTCCATGATGCTTGAAAGAGAGAAGCATTAATTGCAATTACGGTGTGGATCTGGGCTTTTCCAGACTGGTTGATGTGAATCAGTGGACCTACTTACATTAATTACAATGTTTTTGGTTCACAAAGATACACACTGTTCCCAAACTAACAGTGCTTTAAAACTTAAAAAAAAAAAAAAGAGAGACCTAAAAGTCAAATCATTAATACCGCACCATTTTTGCTTTCTTGTTTGATTTGATTTATTTTTCTAGTCTAGACCCTAACTGGCTACCCCTCTGCCTTGCTGTGATTTCATGTCCTCTATAGTCTGAGCTCTTGAGAGGCAGTCTCCTGCCCCACTGGAAGTGTCCCCAAGGCAGTGGAGACAGCCTCAGAAGCTCAGCACATCCATGGAACAAAAACTCTGATGCAACTTTGTTTTCCTCTTCGAGTCCAGCATTTGAAATCTTCCTGGCTTGGTCTTTAGGTCTGGAAATAAACTGGACCTCACATTGGCCATGAAGCTGCAAAGGGCACATGATACAAATAACTATAAATTGATGAAAAAAAAATCTCTGTTCTTTCTCAGCTGTTCTACAGCAAGTCATGGGTCCAGTCTTCTTAGACAGAAATGATAGTGATTATCCTTGGAATAATAACTCTTAGATGGTCTGGACTACAGACAGCCACTGCGGGCTGTGAGCCAAGTGTCGACCTCGGCACTTACATATGTCGCATTTCCTCCATGAGGAAGTCAGTTGGGTGCCCTGGAACTGCCCAGGGTAATAACACATTTCAGAGCCAGTGTCCAACCGCAACGGAGAACTTGCAAGCCCTGGTGTTAATCTCACAAGAATCTGGGTTCCTGGGAGATCTCCATTTTCATCAGAGTTCCCATGTCTAGGTAATATCTCTAGGACTAGAATGATCTTGACAAATTCAAAGCAGAGACTAGCTCGTGGGTAGTAAAAGGAATGATTTAGTATTAAAAATTGTTAAGGTGAAATGCATGGGTCTGTACCAGCTCTCCTCTGCATATATGGTATGGCTCTTAGCCTGGTGTTTTTGTGAGGTTCCTAACAGTGGGAGTGGGGGTTTCTTTGACTCTTTTGCATCTTGGGGGCCTCTTTTTCTCCTGTCGGGCTGCCTTAGCCAGTCTTGGTAGGAAGGCTTTCCTTGTCTTGTTGTGTCTTCTTTTGTTCTGTTCGGCTGTCATCACTTGAGGAAATGGAGGGAGGTTGGATCTGGGCGAGAGGGAAGGGGAGGGAGGGCTAGGAGGAATGGAGGGAGGGGAAACTGTGATTGGGATGTATTGTATGAGAGAAAAATCTATTTTCAATAAAAATGAATTTCTCATGACCAATGAAAGTAAGTATTAAAACCATGACTTCTTTTAAAGTTTCCATTCCTTAACAGCTTCATACATTTACATGAAATGTTTATTTTTATCCCACCCTCCCCTGCTTCGTTCCCCTCCCTCTTACTGTGAAACCACCTTTCCCAATGACGCCTCACCCTCCGCTTCACTTGTTATTTTTGTGTGTGCCTCACTGTATTTAATTACAGTTTCTTACTGAGCATGGGTGGGCGGGGGTCATTTACTGGAGCAAGAGCAACGTATCAGCAGCTACACCAGTGAAGAAAATGACAACCCTCCCAACATAAGGCGGTAACACACAATAGTCCATGATGAAATGTGGACAGGCCCTGTCTTGTGCAAGCCTTGTTCAGGTGGCCTCAATTGTAGCGAATTAATGAATGCAGTCGCTAGGTCGTGTCCAGGAGACATCGATTTGTCACACACTCCCCCATCCTCTGACTCATGCATTATGTCTGTCACCTTTGGCAATGTTCTCTGAGCTTTGGAGAGGTGATCTAGCTGTCCTATTTAGAACACCTATTATGAATTCTTCCCAAGCCTTCAAAAGTGAAGCTTTAGTTTGCTCTGGATTGTTGGAAACTATGCTGAAAGGGTACTGACAGATGATTTTCTCAGAGATATTGGCTACATATACATCATCAGCCTCAAATCTTCAGAAGGTTAAAATATACAGCATGAGACCCTAGGAACTGGGTTACCAGAACATCCCCAGAATCTTGGTTTAGTAAGGGGACTGAATCCCATTTAGTCACATTGATCCAGGTAAGACATTTTGAAGGAGATGTACGTCTTGATGGTTATGTTTTGATTTGTTTGGTTCCAGGCTTTTATATTTAAACATGAGCTATGAATCGTATCTATAGAGGTACAGAATAGGTTTGTGGTTCCAGGGCTTGGGACTGAAATAGGCACAGGAGATTTTATTGAAGTAGTTGAATTGTGTTGAATGTGGATTGTGGTGACAGTTACACAATCTGGTTTAAGTATAGTATTTAATTAAATTAACTTAATTAAAACATTTAATTGGCTAAATTTACAAGTATATATCAATAAACTTTTAAAGTGCATATAAAATAACTAGAAATGATCTATAACCTTGTTTTCAGACAGTTATTGTTGGCATCAAGTTCAGAAATCCCTCCTAAAGTGTTTACTTACATTTCAAATTTTCAGTTTAACACTGAACATAGTAAGAAAAGCATTGAGGATCAGCCTTTCAGCAGCCCTCTTCCCTTTTTGGATCATGTCATTCTTCTTGCAGCCTCTAGAGAGCAGCACATGTGTTTTGATAGGAAGGAGCCTGAATGCTCTGAAGTTCTCTCTTGCAGACACCTGAGCAGCCCCTGGCTTAAGGGTTCCACCTGAGTCCCTTTGCGGGGAGGAGCTTGGCGGAGACAGGCAGAGTGACTCTCTCCTCCCTAACTTAGCTGCGCTCCTTCACGCAGATGTTTATGCTCTGCAAATGTCCTTTGGCCTCTCTGCATGGGGAAGTGGGGGTGTTTGCACTTGGACACCCATGACATGTCCAAGTGAAGCTTGGTACTTAGGTCAAGAGAGTAGCCAGTTAAAGCATATGACAATGTTTGTACACAGGGGAGATGGGAATCTGGAGAAGCTGTGATAAGCATCCCTGAAATAATAAAAGTTTATGAAATTACATTGTGAGATCTATACTCTGCCCAGAACAGAAAAGGGCCAGAATTTCTTCAGACATGAAGGCCCTGAAGAACTGTGCAAGTTTTGTAAGTTTGTTTGTTTGTTTATTTATTTATTTATTTATTTATTTATTTATTAATTATTATTTTAGGAAAAGATTTATTTGGGTTTCCCGCCAGGCCACAACCTACCAGGAGGAGAATTCCTCAGAGGAGCCAATCCTGCTGACACATGAAATTGGGCTTTAGTATCCCATTTGCTTTTCTTGACACACTTTTGTAAAAAGAAAATATATATGCATAGAGTTGCCATTAGCCCTAGAGAGGAGTTGCATGCAAGTTTTTAAAAGTATAAAGAACACTAATTCATGCCTTCTAGCTCTGGAGGCTGGAACCTCTAAGATGAAATTATCAGAGAACTCACTGCCTGGTTCAGGACTTCTGGTCCATAGACAATGCTTCTACTTCCCCTTTATTTGATGGAAGGAGTTATCTACTTCACCAGGGTCTCTTTCAGAAGGATGCTAATTGTACTCATGAGAGATTCACACTTTGGCCTTAGCATCTTCCAATGGTTTCCATCTCCTAAACTCATTGCCTTGAGATTAGATTTCAACATATAATTTTTTGCCTTCTGTACATATTTTATTACTCAAATTACCAAAAATAGAGACATTACCCAGACACAGAAAAAAATCACATATTTATCACTGGAATTATGAAAGATTTGCAATATAAACTTTACATAATATACTTTCTCAATCATGCTTCAAATTTTTCTTTCAGTTTGTCATATCAAAATATCATAGACTGTATGGCTTAAAGAGTAGACAACCAATCTTTCAGAAATGGAAAGGCTGGCTAGGTAGTGTTAGGTTTAAGAGTGAAAGAAAAGCACTGGCAGGTTCTAGAGGAATTTACTGAGCTTCTTCAAGGTTCTTCAAGCTTCTTCAAGACTTATTATCAACACTGAGAATACAAAGTAGAATGTTTTTTTGAGACAGGGTTTCACTGTAACTTTGGTGCTTGTCCTAGAACTTGCTATGTAGACCAGGCTGGCCTTGAACTCACAGAAATCTGCCTGTCTCTGCCTCCTGAGTGCTGGGATTAAAGATGTGCACCACCACTGCCTGACACAAACTAGAATTTTAAAGTATGAGAAAGAGGAGCTTCAATTCCACTAGGCAAGACTGGGTATCATGTCTTGATGCTTCTGCGGGAAGGTGAGTGTCCCACCCACTAGGCATCATTCCTAGTTAAAAGCCCTAGAGGTCAGAGAGCAGTAGCTAAGAGCTGAGACCAAGACCACCTTCTTATCACCCACTGCCGCTGCTGTCTTTCTCCTGAGAAAGAGACCTACTTCCTGTATGTCTGTCTTTTTATTGACTTTCTGTTCTGCCTTCTCATTGGTGTAGACCCAACCACATGACCTCCTCATCATTGCCTGTCTATGCAGACCTTCAGGTCTCTATGGTTGGTATTGAGATTAAAGGCATGTGTCTCCATGCTGGTGGTGTCCTTGAACACACAGAAATCTGCCTTTCATGTGATTAGGACTAAGGGTGTGTGCTACCACTGCCAGACTTCTGCTATGGCTTGCAGGCACTTTTATTTATTAACATACAAATAAAATCACATTTCGGCAGAAATAAAATATCACCATAAAATACATTCCATATTTATATTTCTGAGTCGGGGTTACCTCACTCAAGGTGATCTTTTCTAATTCCACCCATTTGCCTGCAAGTTTCATTATTTTTAAACAGCCGAGTAATACACCATTGTGTAAATATACCACATTTTCTTTATCCAGTCTTCTGTTGTTTCCACTTTCTGTATATTGTGAATAAAGCCACGATGAAAATGGTTGAGCAAGTGTCCTTGTGGTCGGATGGATTTCCCTCTAGGTATATGCCCAAGAGTGGTATAGCTGGATCTTGAGATAGATAGATTCCAAATTTCCAAGGAACCACCATATTGATTTCCACCATGGCTGGATATATTTGTACTCCCACCAGCAATGAAGGAAGGAGCGTTCTCCTTGCCAGCATGAGCTGCCACTGGTGTTACCTATCATAGCCATTCTGACAGGTATAAGATAGAATCCCAAAGTAGTCTTGATTTGTATTTCCCTGGTGGCTGAGGATGTTGAACATTCTTTAAGTGTGTCTCAGCCATTTGAGATTTCTCTGTTGAGAGTCCTGTTTAGGTCTTTAGCCCATTTCTTAATTGGATTTTTTTTTGTGTGTGTGTCTAGTTTCTTGAGTTATTTATATATTTTGGATATTAGTCCTCTATCAGATGTGGAGTTGGTAAATATTTTCCCATTCTGTAGGCTGCTGCTTTGTCCAATTGATGGTGTCCTTTGCCTTACAGAAGGTTTTCAGTTTCATGAGGCCCCATTTATTGTCAGTCTTAATGCTGGAACTATCTGTGTTCTGTTCAGAAAGTTGTCTCCTGTGCCAATGCTTTCAAGGCTATTCCCCACAGTTCCCGCTCATGTAGGATACAACCTATATAGATGATAGGAAAAACAAAAAATATATACATACAAAAATGACCTGTAGTTATGGGTCAGAATCATTTCTAAAATAAAGACAGGAAGTATAGCTCTTGGCTGACTTTAAGCTAGGGAGTCAATAATGAGTTTTGGCAAAGGAGATTTTTGGTGACCTTACCATATAAAAGATAGAACACAAAGTTCTCTTGAGTGATGAAGGAGTATGAAAAGCATTGGATGAAGAAAGACCTGGCATAATGAGAACTGATCAGATATTGAGATGTCTCCCTGTGAGCGATGGAGTGCTATGGCTGCAGAGATAATGAGCCTGGACGGCATCTCTATGAGCAGCTTTGGTTTGTTTCTAGGTATGGTGTTGATAGCTTGAAAAGCCCAAAGAAAAAGAGTAACATCACCCAACTTAGTTCTTGACAGGATCATTCTTATTGTTCTATAGAAAACTGATTGGGGAAGGTCTCAAGTGAATACAGGAAAATTTAGAAGGTTGTTGTAATGTAGATTGAAAAAAACAAGTTCTTGATGAGATCTGGTGAAAAGGCTCAGGGGCTAACAGGATTTTCTATTCTTCTAGAGGACCCAGGTTTGGCTCATAGTACACACAGCAGACAGCTCACAACTGTATATAACTCCAGCTCCAGGAGATCCAACACCCTCTTCTGGCTTCTGTAGGCATCTGCACACAGATATCTCTCTCTCTCTCTCTCTCTCTCTCTCTCTCTCTCTCTCTCTCTCTCTCACACACACACACACACACACACACACGCACACGCACACGCACACGCACACACGCGCGCGTGCACACAGTGGAAAATAAAAATAAATCTCACAAAATCATTGTTGTAGCTGAATTTATGATGTAATTAAGTAATACAAAGTAGTGTATTAAATTCACTGAAGGAGGAGTAAAAGGAAAATTATGTTTTCCTTAAAGGTGTAAGTTTGTTTAGTACAATTTCATCAATGATTATTGGGTTAGTTTAAGGTACTTTTGGAAGCATTAGTATCTCATGTTTCTTGTTTTATGCAAATGGACTTCGTTTTAAATCATTGAGGTGATTCATAATTTTTAGAAGTCTTGTTTTTACATTATGTGTTTGTGTTCCTGTGGGTATGTACACATGAGTGGAGATGACCACAGAGACCAGAGACACAGTGTCTCCTTGGAGCTGGAGATGATTGTGTGCTGCCCAATGTGTGTTCTGGGAACCACAGTTGGATACTTTGAAAGCATTTACATGCTCTTAACCCCTGAGCCACCACTCCAGCCCCTAATTCATACATTTTTGAATGCACATTTTCCCACCCAAATGCATGCATGTTTACATTTATGAATACCTGAAATATTTGGTGATGTTTTAAAATACTGTAGACTTACATATTTGTGAATACTGCTAGATTACTTTTGAAGTACATAGGGTTCATCTTGATATAAGTAAAAGTAAGTTGAAAACACTTTGGGATATTATAACTACCACACGGGATTCCTTTCTGCTGAAGGGGTTGATATGACATGCAGAGGTAAAAGCAAAATTATTACCTGCCAATTGCAGCCCTTCTGAAGGACCAGGGTTGTCAAACTGCACACAGTTATCAACCTCTTCTATGTGTTTCTAAGTTAGGAAGGCATGTCCACAGATGTGGGAGGTTTACACCTTGGAGATGGCCTTCCTGGTTTTGAATCCTTGCTCTGAAACTTACTTTCTAAATATTAGTGTGTTATTTAATCCCCTTGTGCCTTGGTTTTCTTCTCTGCATAGTAGGGAAGTAAATTCATCTGCCTCTTAGAGATCAATGGTATGGTTAACAGTCATTGTATGCAAATCACTTAAGTCAGTATTTGGCACATAGAAGTTGTTATCCTTGTGTTGCTCAAATATCCCATAAGATCAGTTACCAGAGGCTGTTGGTGCCAGCGGCAGTGACATTAATGCACTTCTTAGTGGATGTGGGATTTACTATCTTAGGCACAGGCATCTGTCGTCACACCCTCCTCACTACTGGTAGAATAAGAGAGAAAGAACCCTTATTGGTTGCCATGGAAGTTGCAAGCTAGCTGAAAGCACCTGTGTGTGGGGTTTCTCCTGCAGTCACGTCAGAATACTTTGGGGTTGCTTTCAGTTTGTAAAATTGAAGACAATGAACTTAGATCTGTATTGGGAAGGGTACCCCTTGATTGGCACCGAGTGGCAATTGTTTTCAACCTCATCAGTCTCTACCCGGCGAAGTTCATGTGTGGAGTAAGAGTTACGGAAGTCACTCCCTTCAGAATGTGGCAGTCATGCTCAGGAAGCTAGCAGAGGGGCTCGGGTAGCACACTGTACAGTCAGTTATTCTCCCTGCTTATCAGTTAGTAACTCTTGCTGTGGAACCAGCAGACCTGGCTAGACATTTTCCAGCTGTGACTTGAGTTTACACATGTTCCCCACTGTTCCTCAAAAACAGGGAGATTGAGACCTACCATCATGCCATAAGAATAGTATGAAGACTGGAGGAAATAATGTCCATAAAATTCATGTCAAGGACATGTCCAATTAAGTGATTTTTCCCAAGGACAACAGCTAATAAATTACAGTGTTGATGCTTGAAACCACATGGCTCTGTGACTGCATTATTAGTGACTTTTCTGCAAGTGGGGTGCTGAAAGGGGAAGAGGAGGAGCCTGTAACTGTTGTCCCACACTAGAGTACCCCAAAGCAGAGTGGTTACTCTTTTTATCCTCTCCTGAGCACTTGCATCTCCTCAGCTGTCATTTGTGTTTTCTAAAACTTAAGGAAAAATTCAAAATCATAGGAAAGTAGAGTGTAGGCATGCACCCAGCACCCGCTCCGTCTGCAGTGGTGGATGTGGGCATGCACCCAGCACCTGCTCCATCTGCAGTGGTAGATGTGGGCACGCTCCCAGCACCCGCTCCGTCTGCAGTGGTGAATGTGGGCATACACCAAACACCTATTCCGTGTGTAGTGGTGGATGTGGGCATGCACCCTGCACCTGCTCTGTCTGCAGTGGTGGATGTGGGCATGCACCCAGCACCCGCTCCGTCTGCAGTGGTGGATGTGGGCATGCACCCAGTATCTGCTCCATCTACAGTGGTGGACCAGGGGTTCCCTATGATTCTTCCCGTCCTGCTCTGTCTCCAGTCATGGACCAGGGGTTCCCTATGATTCTTCCGTTCCTGCTCTGTCTCCAGAGGTGTACCAGGGTTCCCTATGATTTCTTCCCCCCCTGCTGAGGATCTTTTGGACAGGGCTCCTGCTAGTGCCCCTCCCCCAGCATTAGAACATTGCAGTCTCTTTGTCTCAGAGTCCTTTCAATTGCTTCCTTACTTGCTGTCCTCTTGTTTTTGTTAGATTGTTTTAAGGAAATCCTTATATTTGCTTGGGCTCAATTGTAATTCGAGCTTGGAGGTTAAATGCTTTCCTGGACGTCTATTCCACAAGTATTCCTTCTTTTCAGTGAATTTCCACTGTTTTGGAAGAAAATGCACCCTCCTTTTTCTTACATTTTTTTTGGCTGCCATCTTACTTCTTTAGATGGTGATGTTCTGGTTGTCTTCATTGCTGGGTTTTCAGCTTTTTTGCTTTATTTGTTTTACTTTCCCTGCTGTAGAAAACACAGAATTAACACTGCTATTCTTACTTCCCACACTTCATAAAACATCTCTTTAGTTAAAAGTTTCCTAAAGACCCCCATTTATAATAGAAAAAACCATCCCTTACCCTCCACTGCCACCATGATGTAGTAAATGCTTTATGTCTCCCAAGGTCTTATGAATGTCCTCTTCTCTTTGAAGTCTTCTATATTCTTCCCTCAAAGTTTAATTTCTTTCTGTTTTTAGTTTCCTTTGGTTCCCATGACAGTTTATCACTCATTTCAATTATTACACAATAATAAGCATTTTTATTTTTATATTGTTCTGTACCAGTAAGAGTTTACTGTTCAAGGGCTAGGATAATTTAACCAGGCTTCCTTACTTACAGTCATGGTAGATTATGTCTTTGCTTATATTCATCTTGTTCTTTTTCCATTTTCATGTGTGCATGTGCATGTTTGTACTTGTGTTGGCACAAGCATGGGGGTGTGCACATACACAGTAGCTCAAGACTGATTTCTGGAGCCAGCCTCAGTTGCTCTCACACCTTACTGATTGAGGCAGGGTCTCTCAATCGAAGCTATAGCTCACAGATGCAGGTGTGCTCGTCAGCTTGCTCTGGTGTCCCCTGTCTTGTAAGACGTCATGGCATTTTATTGAGGCTCTGGGGATGCAGTTCCTGTCCTTGTGCTTGTGTGGCACATGCTTAGTCAGTGAGCTGTCCCCCCACCATCTCTCCTCAGAATTCTTCATCGATAGGTTGGCCTTGGCACTAGTAACCGGCAGTAGAATTGGTGCTTTTTCATGGATCAGTTTGTAACCTGCCACACTTATAGGCTCATTTTTTAGTTTGTAAAGCTCATTCCAAAATAGTCTGTTTCCTGTAACACAATAGCATTCTCCTCTGATAAACATGAGATAATGTTTTAGTTTGAAAAATCCCCTTCATGCACACCCTAGTTCTTGGTCTCCATGTTTCCCAGTTTATGACTATAGTATAATTTGCAGAATATTATTTAGAAATATAAGTTTCTAAAACTTAGATTTATTCCTTCCCTTGGTTAATCTTAGGAAGGAAATCAACTGGGTTTTCCAGGCATTGCCCACTTTCTTTACCTACTCACAACCCAGATCAGAACTGTCTCTTCAAAACATCTCGAGTACGTGCTGATTTCTGTTCAAGCAGCATCACCCCCTTCTCCCATCAGGAAGAACTTCAAACTTTTAAATTCAATTTTAGCTTAAACATTCACACTCTTATATTTGGTGCATAATTACATTCAGTTTATTTCAGCAGAGAAACCAAAAGAAGTATTCATTTCTCCCACTTTAGAAACATGGACTCAATACATTCATGATTCTGCCACAGGCTCCTTCCTGTTGAAATGGTTAATACTACTTTTTAAAGAAAAGGCCTTGACTCTAATTCATATGGCAGTGCTATTTCCAATGTGTGATTTTCCAAATTGTCCATAGTCGACAAAGCTCTTTAATGTACTGTTTCCTTTATTGCAGGGAGAGCTAGAGGAATACTTTGGCAGAAGGCCAGTGTAGTCCTGATATGCTCTAGAGACCATCTGTCAGGGGCTGAGCTGCTCTGTCCTTCAGGTCCTCCTCATTTCTTCCCTGCTCTCTGTGCCAGCTCCCCCCACCCCTCCTGGAATGTCTTGGTTCAAGGACAAGTGCTGAGTCAGCACAGGCCACCAGCTCAGGCTAACCCTAGTGCCTTTGCAGCTCCTAAGGCGCTGTCCCAGGGAAGACACAGAGGAGCAGCGCATTCTCCAATCCTCCTGTGAGCCATAGCTCTCCTCACTGAATATGGATTGTTTGGAGGAGAACAGAATGAGCTGTTAGGCTGCAAATGATCTAGCATTTCGTACTTGACCATGTGGACTCTCAGCATTTATCATGTTCCTGGCATCATTTCCAAGTCTCACCACACAACTGCAGACATGGAAGGAGCCCTTTGTCCCCACCATGTGTCGTGACCCGACTTTCTCTGCACGTCTCAGAGGAAAGCGATGTATCTTAATAGTATGCATATAAAAGAACCTTGATTAAAAAAATTACCCATCTTGATATCTTGGGAATATAAGCTCTTGGTAATGTAGATGGACCAATCATCAAAAATCATGGTATGCATTCTGAATTTGGTAGAAGTTGGAGGGTGTTTTTGAAAAATCGATTCAATATTGATTGCACAGATAGACGTTATGACACTGTGAGTGTAAATGCCCAGTTGCTTCTTTTCCCAAAGATGAGCAAAAGTTGATGTGAAACTGGTCCATTCTGTCGTCATTATCATTTCACATGGGATGTCAGCTTATCCTGTTGGAGATTTATTAAATGAAATTTAAAATTCATGCAGAATTTAACTTTTAGCCAGATTTGTTCCTGAATTTTGTATTTGAAGTCAGGAAAATCCTGAGGAGTAAATATTCCAGCCTGTTTATTCAAGGTCACAGAACATAATTTATTACATTTAGTTTGTATCTTTCTAGCAGTAAAAAAAAATTATGCCTGAAAATTATCAAGCATGTTGAATACGTGGGGAGAAAGCAGGAATGTATCCCTGATTGGCTCACGTACCCAGAGGTGCTTTTAGACATGTGCTGATAAAAGCTCATTAAAGCAGTGAACTAGCTAATAAGCAAGTTTGCATTCCGAATTGATTAAAGAATATTTATGACAAGAAAAACACATTACAGAAGGAATTACAACCTTTAATTATAATTAATTCTATTTATCTCTCTTAAAGAAGGATAGAGTTTAATAAGGTAGTTTTCTTAAAGCCTTTAATTCGGGACTTTTATTTTCTCCACAGTGGGTTTTCACGTAATTTCCTTCCTTATTTTTTCTTAATGCCAAATGAAGAGTCTATCTCTTGTGACTTCCTAGTCTCTTATTTCATGCACTTCTGAAGGGATTGTATTAGTAGGCAAGATTGCTAAGTAATTATGTGTTTTAAAAGAAATTTAATCATAGAAGAAAACTGGCACATTTTTATTAATTTTGTAGAACTTGAGAGAGAAAGGAAGGAAGGAAGGAAGGAAGGAAGGAAGGAAGGAAGGAAGGAAGGAAGGAAGGAAGGAAAGGAAATGTAGATAAATGGTAACTCCTGTTCTTACAAGGGACATTTTTTTTCCCCTGAGTTTTCATTCGGGACTCTGGATGCTGATAAATCAGTGATTCAACCTAGGCTGGATTTTCACGTGCTGTTACTGATTCACTAAGTACGGCCAAATCAGCCCATCTGCTTCCTATTTACAAAATGGAGACATTTTCTGCTTCTAATTTGCCCATCAAAAGTGCCATGTTCCAAGGAGTAATTAAAGAAGACTAATAGATTGAGCAGGGAGGAAAGTATGAATGTAGCTAGAAGATGGTATTTACAGGTGTCTTCTCTTCTGTGTGATTGATGATTGCCTAGATCGGTGCTTCTCCACCTTCCTAACGCTGCCACCCTTTAATACAGTTCCTCGTATTGTGGTGACCATCAACCATAAAATTATTTTTGCTGCTACTTTGTAACTACACTTTTGCTACTATTATGAATTGTAATGTAAATATCTGTGTTTTCTGAAGGTCTTAGGTGACCCCTGTGAATGGGTCATTTGACCCCAAAGGAGTTGAAGCCTACAAGTTGAGAGCCACTGGTCTAGAGAATCTGACTTCTTTATTCTAATGCAAAAGGTATCACATTTTATCAGCTGGGCCAGTGACTGACGTGGCCCCATAATTGGCTTTGCTTGGTGAAGTTCCCTAAATATTTTTTCTAAGTATGACTTTTTCTAAACATACTCAAGTTAAATTTTGTTTTGAATAGATGGCTGTATCAGATTATCTTGTAATCTGCTCACTTATCTAATTTTATATTAAATTGCCATCAGTAGTCTTTAAACCCTCTTCGTGCATCTTTTCTTCATCTTTGCCACACATCTGTTCATTTCTTTTCAAAATGCAAGGTTGGGATCACTAATTTGTTCATGGTTTCTTGATGTGAGGCAGGATGGCCAAGGTCAAGATCCTAGCCTTCCTAGTTGAATTCCTTGGGGAGAGTTCCTGCTGTAAACTAGCTTTGCCTTTTTGATGATGAGACCTTTAAACTCTTAATCTTCTCCAGTAAAGATTAAGTGAGATAAAATGAGGTGAATAGAATGTGATAGAAGGTTAAACTATTACTTGCATTAATATTAGAAATTCTAAAGAAATAGCACAAAAGCAACATCAGCAAGAAGAAAGAAAACAGAGAAATCAGAAAATAAAACAGCTGCAACATGGTTGCCACAGGTGTGGAATTCCACCATTTGACAGGCTGAGGCAGGAAGATTGAGAGTCACGGGCCAGTCTGGACCCTCTGTTAAGACCTGGTCTCTGCTTCAACTGAATGTACCAGGATCTTCTGACTCCTTATGGGAGACCTTGCCTTGGAAGAGGTGGGAATGGGGAGTGGGTTAGGGGGGGAAGGCTTGTGGGCGGGAGGAGGGAGGAGAGGGGGATCTGTGGTTGATGTGTAAAATGAATAGAAAATTTCTTAATAATAATTAGATAGATAGATAGATAGATAGATAGATAGATAGATAGATAGATAGATAGATAGATGGAAAGGAATTAAAGCAAAGGAGGAGAAATCACTGATGTAGGAAGGGAGAAAATGGAAGGAACCAGGGTGAGCTGTTGGGAAGATAAAATAGAGCAATGACTCCACAGTAGTGTTTTATCCCGAGCCTTGCTCCACTTAGTGTGGCCTGCAGATCAGCAGCCTGGCTATCTTTCAACAGGCCCCAGAAACACTCAAGGAATCTAAATCTTCATTCAAACAAGGTTCCCATTTAAGCTTGAGAAGGCCTGATCATGAACTAGAGGAACAACAGAGTAGGAAAATTAGATGGCGTCTGGGTGAGCCTTCAAATTTGCCCCCTAGGTCTTAAGGGGAGGACGGGCACACACGAGGGGCGAGCAGGAAACCGGGATTAGTGACTCTTTCAAGAAACTGAAAAGCTACGGGGGAGGAAAGAAGTCAGATGACACTCTGTAAGTGCAATCTAAGGGTTGCAGTGGGTGAAGGGTTGTAAAACATCGAGTATGACGCACCAAGTGCTAGGTTGTCCAGAGGGGTCTTCAAAAACACTGGTGTCTAGCAAGTTTTAGAAGAACGTGTCTTCTTAGAGAAGTGCAAAGAGGGAGTTTGTAGCCAGTCAGAGGGATGGCAAATGTGTGCTAATGAGAAGTTTTGTAGACTACAGGGCTGTTGCAAGGAGTGAGCAATGTGGGGTCTTGTTGGCAACTGGTGTTTGCATAGGTTTGTAACTACTAAGACAAGAGCTGCAGAACTAGACTGGTAAATAACTCGGAGATTTGGCATCCAGTCAGTTTGACAGTTGCTGCATAGAATATTTCATTGAGATGGATGCCTAGGACCACCTGGAATGCTGTGATCCTTTAATACAGTTCCTCCTGGTGTGGTAACCCCCAAGCATACAATTATTTTTGTTGCTACTTCATAACTATAATTTTGCTATGGGCAGTGTCTCAGTTCCTAAGACTGTAGGAAATGATGCTTTCTGATAGTGTTGACCCACAGGTTGAGAAGACTGGCAGAGAACAAAGCTGTGCTTATTTAGTTCCTGACATTGGTGACCAGGAAAGGGTAGTGGTGCATGCCCATCTCTGCCATCCAAGGTGAAAAAGGATCTGCTGGCATTGTAGAAAATCCCTGGGTAAAGCACTGAGAAGAGCACGAAGTGGTAGCCCATCATTTCCCCTCTATGGTTTGATCCCTTTTGAGTACACTTAGCTTAAAAATATTGGAAAGCTATCAAAGGAAGGGCAGTCATGAACTCCTGTTTGAATGGCTGGACTACTGGGTCCATTTTTTTTATATGCACTGTTAAATAAAGTCTGAATTTGAACAATTTTATATTCTGTAAATAATGTGCTAATTAGGAAGAATGCACAGCCTGGGGGTTGAGTCAAAGTCCTGCTACTTCTTCATTATGTCACAGGGTGGGTTGTAGCTGACCCTTTCCTCTATCACAGCTTTGCCTTTAACCTAGAAACAATGAGAACCTTCCAAAATCTTCCAAATGATGATGGCTGGGGACTAGCTGGTTATGTTTTTCTCCCTTTCATGTTGTTTGGAGCATTTTTTTCTTTTCCATTAATAAAATAAAAGAACCAAGGTCTTCTCTCAGAGCAAACGACTTAGAGTCAGTTGTTTGTGTTGCTGTTCCGACACTCACTCTGATTCTGTCCTCACTCCTCATCCAGTCAGCCTCCCTTGTTTTCCATGACATTAGAAGGTGAGGCTGAGCAAACATGACCCTCTGCAAGGCCACATGAGTCTCATTCTAAATGCCACAGGTCCTTTCCTGGTGACTCACAGAGGTGGACATTTCATCACACATACAGTCTGTCCTCAGCTTCAAGCATCCTGTGTGTTTGAGAAACAAACAATGGAAAGACACAGCCAGGACCTTGGGAATCAAGGTTCTGGGTCCTAACAATTGGCCTGGTATGTAAGATGCAGAATTTTCTTCAACAGAAGTTCATGCTTCAGACTAACCAGTGAACTCTAGCAACTGCTCTTCATGGTCCCAGTTGCTCAGGTACACTTACCCAGAACCTTCTTGGGGACACGAGCTTTACAGGCGCGTGCTTAACTTCTTTAACACTTAGAACCCCTTTTCACCTGAGATGTTTTTACACAACATTGGCTTTATGGGAATATAGACTAGATGTACATCAAATATATTGACAATAAATCAGGAAGAAATTTGTTTTATAATAACACCTTGCTATGCATTAAACTTTATTAACAAATAAGGGAGATTTGCACACTAGTGAGCCAGATGTGCTTGGTTATTTTCACATGAGGAATTAAATCTTGAGCATCTCCAGTTGACTCACTGATGGTCTGTGCTGAGCACGTGGCTTCACAGAAATCAGTATACAAAACAGTAGAAGAACATTTAGAACCATTTTGGAAACTGGTGCAAATCTTGTCTGAATCCCAAGTCAAATTTTATTTAATGATTTTTTTAAAAATGAAACTCAAGTCAATAACTCAAATTTCTAAAACCAGACAACCTAATATAGTACAACTCAATGATCTACTAATTTGATACTTACATGCTGAGGAATCACAGCAGGAAAATGTTAAGGAGTCTTTGTTTTCTGTAACTGAACAGTTCTGATCCTCTAAGAGCAGAATCCTTCCTCTGTAGAGTAAAAACTCTGCATTTTCTATACCGTGCCTCACAGCTGGGCCAGGGCGCCTCAGGCCATTGTCATGGCACTGCGTGCTGAGATGATATGTGCTGTGCAAAGTGGGCATGATGTGTTCTGTGAGGAAGGGAGCCGGAATCACCTGGATTCCTGTGATTGCAAATTTATTTTGATCACTATGAATTCAGAGTTCTTATTGTTGCCAGTCTGTCCCCCGCTCCCACATTGAGTGACTTGAATCCCATGCAGGGCTGCTTCCAACACCAGAACTCAAGTATAGAGCTGGCCAGATGACCCCTCCTGAGTTCTATCCCCAGAACCTCTGTGAGGACAGAGAGAACCCACAAGCTGTGCCTTGACCTCCACACACTGTGGCATATTTACCTTTGTGCATATACACACACAATGAACAACTGCAAAAAATTTAAAAAAGGAATTCCCGGGATATATGACGCCGACAAATGACAGCATCTGACTGGTCAATCAGGCTCTCACTACAAGACCGTTTTCCATGTTTTACTTACAACTTAATTTGAAAAGAAAGGGTCATAGATATTCATTCACCTAACTCATATTCAATTTTCAGGTTGCAGCTTCAATATTCTCCTATTTTTGTTTAAAATAAGGCTTATTTATAGTTACTCATGTTTACATAGTATGTACATCATTCATTTTAATTTGAGAAATATATAAAATGGTTTGGATTAAGGAAGTCATAAGAAATCTAAAATTGGCTAGTTTTATAAGTACACAATTCTTAACATTTAGCACTGACTATCTTTTTTAGAGACAAAGTCAAATGCTTAGAGGGGCCAAGGCCATAACACACACAAAGGGACCGAACTGCTCAGGGCCACCAGGCTGGGATGAACAGTTTCAGGTGGTCCCCCTGATGTCCATATTAGCAAGAACATGACCCAGAACCACCAATTCTATCTTTCAAAAGAAGGACACTGTATTTTTAATAATGTATTTCACTGAAATGTGAAAGAAATAAAGGTAAGTTAAAAAAAATGAATCCTGTAAACCAAACAGTAGATATGCATATTTTATATGTATATATAATGTATAATATTAGAGATTATGGTTGTGTTAAAATTGAAGAGGCCATCTTCAGTTTGATTGTGTTTGTTTGGGGGCTTGTTGATATAGCATGGTAACACATGCCTCTTTTGAAACTTGCTTTTTTCACTGATTGTCATATTTCTAAATCCATTCAGATCATTTTATGGGATTTGTTCATGTTTCCTGCACTTTCCTATTTCATTACTTGAATAAGTCATATGCTCACGCAGTTTTCTGTGTGTATGACATTACTGTAGATTGTTGCTATAAGGTCAGTACTCTTTTCGAGCATAATTAGCCTTTTCTAGGCTACATTAGAAATGGAATTAGGAATCATAGGGTGTGTGCATCTTCCATTTCATGGCTGAAAATTATTTTTCACTAGTTGAAACAAGTTTATATCCCTCCCAGCAGCATGTGGGCTCCTCACTCCGTTCTTCCTCAATACCTACGTGTTCAGCTGACTTGCTCTTTGTCATCTACAAAATGCTCCTGTGATCTTCCTTTGCACCTCCTCAGTGTGAGCTTGGGCTCCTTTTTGATATGTTTGTTTTTCTTTGGGGTTCTTTCACTTGTAGAAGTTATTAAATAATCTGATGTTAGCCTGGGAATTTATATCACCAATATTCTTCCCCAGGTTATAAACAAATCTCCCTTTCCTTGTCTTTTCATAGATGAAAACTTTACAATATTTGAGTTTAAAATTTATTTTTTACTAGCCAGTTAAAAGTCTTAGTGAAAGATCATGAAATCGTCCTTCTTTATTTTCTCTTAAGACAGGAGCAGCCTAGCGTTAGTGTTCTTTGCCTCTTCATCCTGCTGGGGTGCCTTTGTGTGGAACACAAGCTGGGGATCCCATTTCCTTCTGTGTTCCATCAGTCACATGCCACTGACTAAGCAGTGATCTGCAGCAGCTCCCCTGCCTATGTCCGGACTTGGGTGGTTCCAGTGATGAACGCTTTGCCTTTCACACACACTTCTGATTTATGAAACCAAGCACACCGTTTTATTTTTTTATTTTATTTTATTTTTTTTTTTTTTTTGGTTTTTTGAGACAGGGTTTCTCTGTGTAGCTTTGCGCCTTTTCCTGGAACTCACTTGGTAGTCCAGGCTGGCCTCGAACTCACAGAGATCCGCCTGGCTCTGCCTCCCGAGTGCTGGGATTAAAGGCGTGCGCCACCACCGCCCGGCGCACACCGTTTTATTAAGCAGTGCTTCATTATTGGGGAGAATTTCTTTCCAGTTTATTTGTGAATGGACAGCATTTGTTTAATTTTACATCTTTCTCTTTTATCCCATTGTGCTGGCATGCAGATTCACCCCTTCCCCGAGTTTCCTGAGGAGCCACTGAATTCCAAAGAGTAGAATAATCGACATGTCTAGGTTTCAGATACTCACTCAGGTAGACAGAAAAGTTTTGTACAACCAGTGGCCAGCTCAACTAGCAAAGTGCCTCTCCAAGGTGTCACCACGCAGAGAAGGGGCTGTGGAACTGATGAACTAGCCATGCAGCTTTACACTTGAATATGTCGTTGACAAAATTGCTGCAGGTATCCAGACATAGTGATTATAGATTACCCTTTTATTCCATCTGTTGTTAGTTTAAAAATCTGCTAAGCCCATTTTTCATCCCCTGAAACCTACCACTTGACTTAGTGCTTTCACACAATTTCTATCTGGGGTATTTGGGGCTTTTAAAACACTCCCTCCTTGCTCTGTACCGGCCGCCTTTGTGTTTCAGTGTCAAATGTCCTCCCCCATTTAGCTAGATCATGGTGTATCTCTCCCTGACTTCCCAAGTTAGAAGTGCAATAAAAGTCCGAGTTGCTCAAGAATTCTGTAAGAGCATGTTCTGTCTCCATGACAGCAAAACATTGGATTGCTTGTGATAGAAACACATTTTTACACCTTGAAAGTTCTCTTTTAGTGAATCCCACCAAAAAGTAACTAACACCTCCCGCCGTTATTTTCTACAGCACTATTTTAACTGCTGTATTAACACACACACCACCTTTTCTGAACGTCAGCTGAGAGCATTCTGGTCCCCATGGCCTCTTTACTTCTTCCGCTTTCCTCTCGCTCTCCAGTTTTCTTTTGACCCTTCCTCTTCTCTCGTGAATATTTCCAAGTTAGTGTCCTGACCTAGAAGTGCAGGGTACTTTACCGTGAGCTCGCTGTGTGCTGTCCGCTGACTTCCTCCTTCAGTTTCTAATTGATGTGAAGCATCTTGAGGTGAGTCAGCTCATGGAAGGGCCCTGTGGTCCTTACGGGAACAGGTGGAGGTTTCCCACTCTTTGCCTTCCCTGAACCATCAGAGATGGGACTGTTTGTACCAGGTAACTGCTGCTCCACAGAGACAATTTAGAACCTCATGGGATCGGAAGGAATTATGAGGCCAATTTTGGCCACTATTAGGCCAAAACTATTAGGCAATAGTTTGTTTTGTATGTTTAAATCATATTCAAGAGGTTTTTTTAGATTTTTAAAGACTGATTTACTTTTTCAGTTTTTTTATTTTTATTGCTAAACATAAATTGTGAGCAGAGATAATGATACTCTAAGGAAGGCTATGAATTTTTTTAGACTTGAGTATAAGTTATTAAAAAATAAATTTATTCCTATAAACCATTGTGAGTCTATTCCTATAGTTTCTTCCAGCCCCCAGTGGTTTACCTTGTAGTCACTAGCCAGCCAGTCGGTGTGGTTCTTGTTAGAATCCCATAAATCTAGACTGTAATTAATTGCATATCCCTGCAAGCTAGCAGTGAAAGGAGTAACCCTGGCCAGGATTCTGATGTTTTGCCATATTCTAAGACCAACATGATGGTGCACGGCACTGCTGAAAACATTAATTTAGAGAGTGGCCGGGAACTGCTGAAATAGTGAACTGAGGCTCGTGAACCTGAACGGTATCAGAGCAGTCCAGGTCGTTAGAGCTTCACTCCTGATCTGATTCTGTAGCTCAAGTGCGCCGTATTGTTTTGTTTAGCCGCACAGTGCTGCTGCTAACATGTCTTTAAATCATACGTGTGAAGCAGTTAGACCACGTACTCTAGGAGTGGGGCATTCCACAACAGCCAGTTTATTTTATTTGACTTTTGTCTAGCCCTTGCTGGTCGTATTCTGGATTTTGTTTGACACATTTGGTCCATGCTGTTGTGCATAATGAACTATTGTCCTCCTCTAGATGACATCCAGTTGCTGAGAGCCAATAATGAGATGTCAGGTGAATTGCACTGATTGGCATTGATGTATGGACTTGTTGAAATATTGCGGGTCTCCTGATGGGGTACAGAGGAGAATGGCTATGTGGAGGTTTGGATCTCTGAAGTACTGCAACTGTAATCACATAAACAGAACCTCTTGTGCAGGACCGAGGTGTCACCACGAATTTCCTGGCTAATCCATCCATTCATCTCAATGATCCTGAGCTTGGGCTTCATGTCACTCTTTGCCTTTGTTCTACACTTTGATCTTTCAAAATGTCTGTCAGAAGAAAAGTGTTTATATTGAATTATGCGTGGAAAGGGGTAGGGTGAATACTTCAGAAGCTCGGCATGAAATTTCCTAAATAAACCTTGCCCGCTGTTCTACAGCAATAATCCAGGCATGGATTTCAGCTCAATGATATGTAGGCATGAGAATGATTTTCTCTCCATAAACTTTAAAGTGAATGTTTTGGCATGGAGGATTATATTTTATTTAGTTTAGTTTTTCTTATAGAATATATCTATCATGCTTGCTCACTTTTAAAATTAATATTCATAGGAAGAATATTAAATAAAAAATTTAAAAATCCATTTTTTTCTCTTAAAATTCTGATTAACGATGCTAACTAAATTAATGCTTGTGATGAAGTATCTTCATGCATTTGTATGATTTGCCTCATTGATTCTAGTTTTGTACTATATGCTAGCAAATCTATTGATATTTTGGATGCCTGTTATAATTCGCACATTAGAAAAGATTAACGATTCAGCAACAAACAGTAGAATGTTTATATAGGCAGAACAGCAGCGAATAGAGGCATTATTAATTGCTGTGTTCTGTCACAGTTATCTGTTCTCCCATTTCTCATCTCTTTTAAAATAATCATGGCATTAGATGTTTTTATTTGTTCTGTGAGGTCTATGAAATAGTTTAAGAACTCAGAATCAATTTCTACTCACAGGATATTACAACTATGGCTTCCTTGATTCATCCTGATTGAACTTGTAATAACAAAAGGAGAATTCAGCTAGGATTTGACATTAGCTGTAAGCCTGGCCTTAGTCTGCAGATTCGAGGTTCTCTTGTTGCTGCATCCCAGCTTCTGGAGAGAGGAGTAGGTCCTGTGTAGACTTGGGCATCCTTTGAATTGAATGTGAACCACAGCCAGCAGCTACCCCATTTTCTCCTTGTTCTGTTGTTTTCTCGCTGAAACCCAAGTGTTTGAGGGATCTGAATGAGCTCAACTAGTAAAGTAAGTCACGTTCAGTGAATTCTGATATGGCCTTTGAGGCAGCCTGTGGGTGAGGGATTTTTAAAGTTTCACTTGTGATCCCAATATGTGGGCAAAATTGAAAGATGCTGAGCCCAGGGAATTGAACAGTAATATTGAACAGGGATATCAGCTTCTAGACAGAAGGAATTAGGTCAACACTAATGATCCACCTATCCAGAAAAACAGATTGAGAACCAAGACAGGCAAGGCAAGGCGATGGGTGGGTGGATGAACAACAGCAGAGGCGTAGGAGGCAACACTAGTCAGCTTTTCAGGTCTTGGTTTCTTCTTTGCTGTCGATTACCCCATGTTAATAGCAATTCTGATTGGAATTTGACTTGTTTAGTATAGACACCCCCTCCTACTGTGAGGACCATCCCTGAATGCTTAAGGACACTGTGGTAGAAATTTTAGAGAGTGCAGTTGTTAGGTTTTTTCACCTTTATGTAAGAGGGACCCTCCATTGAGGGACTGCTTTTATCGAACTAGCCTGCAGCCATGCCTGTAGGACATTTTCTCAATTGCTAATTGATAAAGGCTCAGCCCACTGTGGGTGGTATGATCTCTAGGCCAATAGGCTCAGGCTCTCTAAGAATAGTGCCCAAGTAAGCCAGGAGGCCAGCAATTGGCATAGCTCCGTGGTCTCTGCTGCAGTTCCCGACTCCAGGTTCCTACCTTGATTTCTTGCTTTGGCTTACCTCCATAATGAATGATAACCAGTAAGCCAGATAGAGCTTTTCTTCCTCATGTTGCTTTTAGTTAACACTGTATCACAGCAACAGCAAGAAAGCTAGGACAGAAGAGACATTGCTGTAATTATTTCTTGGACATTTAAAAACCCGAGACCATTCTGGTCTTAGAGTAGATCTTGTCTAATATACAATGTACAAACATTGGCAGGAAAGGTCATCCTTGATCTACTGGGCTGTTCCAGTAGGCTTGATTATATTTAATGAAGTGAGTGGCCTTGATAGTAGTGAGCTACTTTGGACCATAAGAAGACAAAATGTTTTGTATAGGTAAACCAGTATGCAGAAGCCCTATTGTATCTATCCAAAGCAGTAGTCTTAATAAACTGGGAATTTTCTAACAACAAAGTTATTTATATAATGCTTGTTCAAAACCTAGGTAATTGAGGTCAAGCATTATGTGTTTTTTTTTTCTTTTTAACCTGATGTTGTACTACTCCTGAGGACTAACAAATACAATACATTTGGTAGAGTAGTATGAAAATGTTTGTTCCTTTATTGAATTTCTATTACTTACGTACATTATTTATATTTTCAGAAAAAAATTTAATGAAACCTATAGTATTTTTGTATGTATATGCACATTTTCATGTAGGTGCATGTGCATATGTGTGCACATGTATGAATAAGTCAGAGGTTGACTTCCAGTGTTTCCCTCAGTCATGTTCCACGTTACTTTAGGAGACAAGGTCTCTCACTGAAACTGGAATGTCCAGATTTGGCTAAATTGCATGCCAGTGAGGGACACTCGGCCTGCTTTCTCCAGCACTGGGTGACAGATGCCTGCTGGCGCCTAGGTTTTATGTGTGCTGAGACCTGAACTCAGGTGTTTGTACTGGGACTGCAGCCCTTTAAAATGGAATCATCTCTGTGCTGCCTCCTTATAGGTATTATATAAAAATGATAGCTTCCACCCCTGTGCCTCAGTTTACTTATGTGTAAGGTGAGGAATAGTAGCAGTGCCTACTGTCCAGAACTATTGTAATGTAAGATAAATGCATCTGGAGCATCTTAACAGTGAAATAGCACTGGTTATGCTAAACTTTCTGTCTAGGCCACTTAGAAACATGGGTAAACTTCTTTTTGAATACTGAAGACATTTTTCAAATTTAATGCATCTCATAGCAGCTCACAGATCTCACAGCAGGACGTGAGGTACACAAGCTGGAACTGGGGTCCTGCTTCGCTGTGTAGTCGGGTGACCCCGAAGACCACTGAGAGGAGCACACCACAGCCCCAACTCTCAGGCAACCCCTCTTTGCTAATTGCTGACACTTCCCAGCCGTCCTTCAAATTTGTTTTGTAACAAAATTTTGTAATATTGTTTTTCTAGCCTTTAAGTTAATCGGACTAAAAATATAGACTTTTACTTGTCAATCAAATGTTTTTTGTAATTGACACATGGTATTTTTAAAATGTGAAAAGTGTTATATAAGTATTTAACTTGTGTACTTATAAAATAATTGCAGATAATAATAACTGATAATATAAAACTTTAGAATAGAGTGAGTATATTTTATATATACTAATAATTTTATATATAATTATATAATTAAAATAACAGAATAGTATTAACATGTGCTAATTTCCGTGTCACATTTATTTGCTTGATTTTGAATGAATGTTCATTTATTAAATGGTATAATATACATATATGTATATGACCTTATCATATGTTGTCTATTCCATTTGGTATATATATGTGCATAAGTATGTGTGCACAGTATATCACATACAGAGAGGGTAGTGAGAGGTACAAACACACTTCATGCTGCCTTGGTGGCAGATGCAGGGGTAGGAGAGAGCAGCATTGTGAAGAAGACAGACATTCAAGTTCAGTTTTAGCTCTCTCTGGTCTCCACTATTAGATATTCAGCCCTGCACAGGCTGTTTTACCCTTTAGAGGTTTACTTTCCTCTTCTGGAAATCAGCATAAGGAAACCCTGTTTCATAAAGTTGTTTCTGAGAACAGATGAGATGCCATATAATCCTCGTGGGATACAGCAGGTATTTTAACAGTGTTTCTGTTCCTATTCACTTTCCCCTGGACAAGCTGATCTTGATGTACCTCTGCATGGTGGCTTCTGGGTGAGGATTGAATAAAATGCACTTGCTCTCTCCTTTGAACCCTGACTCACACCCTGTCCTGACTGCATTCACATTGGGTCTATTCCTTAGAGTCATGAAGTTCAGACCCCTCCATAGCTCCTTGGCTTTATTCTTATCACCCAGCATGCTGACATACAGTCATTCATATGTGAAAGACATTATTTTCCTGATTTTTGTGAAGAAATTATCCTACTCAGTGTTCTATTGCTATGAAGAGACCCCATGATCAAGGCAGCTCTTATAAAAGGAAATATTTAATCAGAGGCTTGCTTATAGTTTCAGAGGGTTAGCCCATTGTCATCGTGGAGCATGTGACCCTAGCATCTTAGCTAAGAGCTATATCCTGATCCTTAAGCAAAGAAAGGAACTGGGCCAGGCATGGGCTTCTGAAACCTCAAAGACCACCTCCAGTGATGCACTTCCTCCTACAAGGCCATACTTATATGAACCTATGCGGGCTTTTCTTATTCAGACTACCACAGAAATGGAACCATGTTTATGGAGAAATAAATAAAATTATTGTATTCTTTCTGTTTCTGTGTAATAGTTGTGTGTGTAAATGTAGACTAGGGACCATTTAAACAAAGGTTTTAATTATTGTTATTGTTTATAGACTGTGACTTTAAATTAGGCGAGGCTGAGAGACATCTCTGACTGTCCTGAAGATAGACCTGCGTGGTTGTGGGGACACAGCAGGGAAGGACTAGGAATGAGCCTGAGAAGAAGCTGGTCCTTGAGAGGGAGTGGGCAGTATGAGAAGACACTGAGTGTCAAAGGTAGAGTGTGACACTCATGACTTGGGGCTTCAGACACCATGGAAGAAAAGAAATAGATTTTATGCTTACTTATTAAATGAATCAAAGTATTATTAAATTGGTCAAAATAAGTACAATGTAGAAGAAGAGGTAATCTTTCTTCTAAATAAGATTTGAAATCTGTGCATTTGTAATAGTTCAGTATACAGGACAGACATATTCTAAGATGTCACTAATCTTTTCTGACCCATCATTTTAATTATGTAGAAAGCGTATACACATTTTCATGGTTCATATTTACAATGCTTTAATTTGTCATCTTTGATATATCGGAACTGCTGGCAGCCTAAGTTAATACATATTTTCATTTCCTGTTGTTATTGAATTATTGTTTCTTTATATTGCTTTGACAGGTTGGCATCCATTAAATAATCCTGCTGCTCTATTGATACTGCCCTTCAGTCCTTACCCAAAGGTTTATGTGATGTTCTTTTGTCTTTGTGTAAAGTAAAGGGAATTGTCAGATGCCAGGACTAAGAGTCAGTTGAAAAAACTTGGGAAGCACGGCTCAGTACTTTGAGCATCCCTGACCTGTACGTGAGAATCAGTTTTAATTCACCAGTAAGCATATGCTTTTGTACTTAGAAAACAAGTATCCTACTTAGAAAACAAGTATCCTAGCCCAGTCTGCTCCAATTGAACACCTTTAAGTGTATTTCTTTTCTACTGAAGGAATTACAGTTCTAGAGTATGGACATAAGTGTTTGGAGACCATGCATGTTTGAGTGATAATGAGGACCTGCTTCCTGAGTCATAGTTGGTGGCATTTTTTTTTTTTATTTAACACTATCACATTGGGGTCAGAATGTCAACATAAGGACATTTGTGGTGGTCACATTGGGGTTAGGATATCAACATGCAGACATTGGGGTGTTCACAAGTGCTATAGGTGTTTTATCATCAAGGAGTGTTTATTAACCACAGTAGCTATGTTCTTTTGGAGGAGGTCTTATTTTTTTCCCTTGAGGAATGGAAAGCGTCCTTTTTGTCGACATCTGTGTGTGTCCACTGATTCGTGGAAGCTGAAGATGGTTTCAGTGCAGCTCTTAGGATCTCCTTAGCCAAGCAGAGCTGCTGTGCTAGGTATGATTTGGAATTGAAGTATTAGCCCCCAGAGGTCAAGCATAGTCTATGCTTTCCCATAAATCCTGCAGACTGTGAATGTATATCAAACAGCTTTGCTGATCTGTCTCTTGTGTTTTCTGTCCTGAAGATTATAACAATATAATAATGACCCATTAAGGATGGAATCACACAAAATGATTTAAAAATCCAGAGTGAGTTATTTAAATAAAAGGATTTTAAAGTTATTTTTCCTTTTGTTCTTTAGAAATGTGGTCCTTTAAATAGACAAGGGGACATGAAAGTGGTTGCGTCTACACCTTGAAAACTACTTAGCTTTCATTCCAGAACAGCATTCTCCCATTCCTCAGCAGGTGGGATGAAACTAGTAAATCTGGTGACCTGAAAATCGGAGAGTTTTCAATGATTTGTCAGCAAAGTGGAAGCTCAAGGGGTTTTGAGGCATCAGAAAACTAAAGCTTAATAGAGAGGCACAGAGCTAAATTAGGCGCCACTTTGTGGCGGAGCCCGTGTGAGGGGACAAGGACTAGCAAGCAGCCGTGCTCTTACTTAGATCAAAGTCACTAGCAGGTGACATGTCAAAGGATTCTTACTATGCCAAGGGCAAAGCAAGCCGTTTTCTGTCGGCATAAAAAACTCCACAGCTTACCTTCCAAGAGATTGAATAATTGGGTACATTCTTATATTTCTGTTTATGTATTTGTTCATATATTTTCTAACCAGCAAATTATGCACTTTTGTATATTTATGTAAATTCTTAAATATTTCATTTTAATTCATTGCTGATAATCTTATGGTATAAACATTTGATAATAATGGTTTATAAAAATAGCTGAGAATGGATTAAATATACATTAAAAATAATTAGGGGGGAACTGTTTAACCACCCAAATCAAATTTTAGTAATTTAATTGTTTTATGTGTACTATAGTAAAGTATATATATGCACACAGAGGCCTAGAGAGCTAGCTCACTGTAAGAATGCATACTGTTCTTTTTTTTTTAATTAATTTTTTTTATTCATTTGACATACCAACCACAGATCGCCCTCTCATCCCTCCTTCTGATCCTCCCCAGCCTCCCCCCACCATCCCCTCCTGCAAAAGGGTAAGGCCTCCCATGGGATACCCTGGTAATGAGATTGGTCAATATGCTAACTGTCATCATAGAGTCTTTACCCATTAACTTATGGAAGCAGAGATCCACAGCCAAGCACCAGGCTGAGCTCCAGAAGTCCAGCTGAAGAGAGGGAAGAGGGATTCTATGAGCAAGGGAGTCAAGATCATGATGGGGAAATCTATAGCGACAACTGAACCAAGCTCATTGGAACTCACGAACTTTAGATCAACAGCTGTGGAACCTGCATGGGACTGGACTAGGCCCTCTGCATATAAGTGACAGTTGTGTAGCTTAGTCTGTTTGAGGGGCCCCTGGCAGTGGTACCAGGATTTATCCCTGGTATGTGAGCTGGCTTTCTGGAGTGCATTACCTTTGGTCAAACGCCTTGGTTGCCCTTGACTCATGGGGGAGGGCCTTGGTCCTGAGTTTGGTTCCCCATACCCTTGTCTAAAGGCTCACAACTGCCTCTAACTGCAGCTCCTGTGGATCTGATGCCCTCTTCTGGCCTCCGTGGGCACTGCACTCATATGCAGCAACCCCCTCAAACCCCCCCATAATTAAAAATGATAAACAACATATTTAAAAAGTGTGCATACATACAACTAATAATAGATGCACTTTCATTTATGCTCATGTATTCACAAGTACATAAATGCTTATATATATGCATAAGTTTTGTTTTGAGGTAAATATTTACATCTTATAAAAGCATAATCTGGAACTAAACAAAATGAAATGGCTTCCCCTCAGTGTCTGAGCAACGGAAACGAAAAGCAGCGGCCGCTGGACTTTGCTTCTTGTAGAACTGCACATGGAACCTTCCCTTCAACTTTACTTAAAGCTACAATTGGTGGTTGATACACTAGGTGTATCGATTTTACTGAGAACCTACTGAAATAAAACCAAAGCGTGTTCTCTGACTTCCTATCTTAAGGCCATTATTATTATTATTATTATTATTATTATTATTATTATTATTATTATTACCACCAAAAAAGGTGGTCCTAATTGAGATGAAAGTGTTGAAATTTGAAATGTCATGATTTATAAATGATACTAGGTCAGTAAGACTTTAGAAAGTTTTCTGTGAATGTTCGATGGTATGAAGAGAAGAAAATATATTTAACAGAAAAAAATGCAAAAGCTGAGTTGCTTCTGAACAATCCTAGTCTATATTGGTTCTTGTGCAGATTAAAACTGTGGCCACATTCCTTTAGACTAGTGTTGCAATTTTGTTTCTATTATTTGGTAATAGAACAAATGACTAAGATTCACTGGTGTGGCAAATAGGTCTCAGATTCATGTTTGTGGGGAGCCACTCTTTGTCCTAATGAAAACAATTATTACTTTTTTAGCATTTAAAAATATGTTCAGGGATATTTTGCCTACATGTAAGCATGTGTATTAGATAGTGCCTTATACACAGGGAGGCCAGAATTGTCCAGATCCCTTGAGACTGGCATTACAGATCATTGTAAGGCACTAGATGGGTGTTGAGAATCCAACCTGAGTCCTGTGGAAGAACAGCCAATGTCCTTAAACACTGAACCATCTCTACAGCATGCTCCTTGCCCCATGAGTGTCTTTTTAAGGGAAATCAGTACTAGTTTTTCATGGGTCTTTTAACATATTGTGCTATTCTGGCCTTCTGTCCTACATAAAAAATTGAACCGAGGTAGGAACTGATGGACCATTGGTTATGTTGTGTTGACACACATACCTGTATGACTTCACAGGCAGGTCTTCAAGATCAAACACATTACCTTTAGGTCACAGTGTCTTTCCGAGTCTCTCTCCAGAATGGTGGCTCTTTCCCTTCCATATCTGTCTGTTTCACCCAAGGATGACATCTTCCTTGTGATTTTCCAGGGCTTGTGTCACAGTCTTGCTAAGTACCAATGAGAGCGCTGCTTCCTGACCTCCCTGTGCAGATGTGAAGGATGCATGGGATGGCATCCCAGCTCCACAAGCACATTACTGATGGGCCTACCATTTACACTTCCTGGAAATCTCACCTGGTGGGAGTGGAATCCCTCTTGCATCCCTCTGTCTGGTGTAGAAGGAGTAAGCTCATCGTTTTAGTCTTACCCTGAGCCTGAGGCTCTGGTCCACAAATAAAACAAAGTAGTGGGGCAATGTTAAATTCAGTAATGAGTTTTCAAATATACATTAAATGATACAAGGTCAGTAGGTTAAAATGAGATACTTCAGATGATATAACAAAGAAAATTTAAGAAAAATATTCTTATTATAAATAATTTGAAGAAACATCCATGGGAAACACAGTTTGAATATTTTATGCAACAAAAGTCAATTAAATAAAAATCATCAAGTTTAGCAGCATCAGGGTTCAGTTGCAATGAAGAGACTTCATCTGTTGTGAAAATGTCCAGGGCTACGTGAATCAGCAGAAACCAAGGCTGCAGGGAGGAAGGATGCAGCAGTGACTCTAGTCCTTTGCTCCTAATACAGCTGTCCTCAATGTCCTAGCACAGGGAAGGTCCTCATGGGGATGCAAGGAGCAAACCCCCTCAGCATGGTGGTGCAGACGTGTCATCCTAGCACTAGAGACAGCGGGTAGAAAACAGGGAGTTTGAGGCCAGCCTGGGCTGCAGAGGGAGTTCCAGGCCAGCCTTGGCTGTGTAGTGATACATATTATGGTTCTGTCTGAGTTTATGCTGGAGAATCTGGGATCTTTACACATGAGCTCTTATCATCTAGGGAACTCCTTGTGACAGTCTATAGGCTTCTCTTAGACTTTCTCCTTCCTTCCTTCCTTCCTTCCTTCCTTCCTTCCTTCCTTCCTTCCTTCCTTCCTTCCTTCCTTCTTTCTTTCTTTCTTTCTTTCTTTCTTTTTAGGCAATCTCATTATTTACAGATGTGTTTGGTATCATAATCAGGAGAGAGAGAGAGAGAGAGAGAGAGAGACAGAGAGAGAGAGACAGAGACAGAGACAGAGCAATCAGTTTGTGTCCAGAGGAAGAAATACAAGTTTCTCTGCTTCTAGCATCCGTGAGTTCTGGGAAACTGCCTCTTTGTATTTATAAAGCACAGCTTTTTTACAAAGGAAGATTAATTGTGCTGGGAACATAATTATTCTATGTCTCTGACAAATGACATGGAGAAAATTGGAGGACATAGTTATGTGGTTAAATAACTATTTCTAGCTAGAAAGGGCATAGTTTATAATATCTGACCACAAAGCACTACAGTGAAAATTAATAATGAAGCTTTAAATCAGGAAATTATTAAAGACATAGAACGAAAACCACTTTTCTAAATTTTGGATCAAAAGAAAATCAAAACTATAATTACTGACAATTAAGGAAGTAGTGGCAGCAATAGGATAAAGTATGTGTGGCACCTAACAAAAGTATAATTAATAGGCAAACTCCAGACCCATGGTTCTTTTTTATTAAGGGAAAAGAAAAAAACTGAATAATCAAATTGAGATAATGTTCCTGAAAGACTATGAAGGAGATGGTTTTTAAAATAAAAAAGTAGACATAAATTAATAGATTAGGAAAAAGAGGCTGAAGATTACATTTTAGGAAAACACATATGCATAATAAGTCTCTTTTGTCAGATTTGCTAATGCATTTAACATTAGAAATACATCAGTGTTTTGCGTGTTATTTTTCATGTATATATTCATCTATTGTGTGTTGTGTGATATTTTTATTGCATTTTGGCACTTCCAAGACTTCCAATTAAGTTTGCTTTGAATCCGAGTTGCGGAGCTAACTACTAGCTGATGAAAATTAGCAGTAGAGGTTTTGGAGGACTGAGGACAGAGAGACACAAGAAGCAGTAGGGTGAGGCTTAGAGAGGGTCTCAGCCCTTTTGGATCAAGGAACAAGAGAAGGAGAGAGAGAGAGAGAGAGAGAGAGAGAGAGAGAGAGAGAGAGAGAGAGAGAGAGAGAGAGACAGAGACAGAGAGAGAGACAGAGAGAGACACAGAGAGAGACACAGAGAGACACAGAGAGACACACACAGAGAGACACACAGAGAGACAGAGAGAGGCAGAGACAGAGACAGAGAGACAGAGAGAGACACAGAGAGAGACACAGAGAGAGAGAGATCATTGATTGTTTCTCCACTCTTCTCTGATCATTTAGGTTCTTACCCTGATATCTGACTCTGAGTTTTTAATTGATAGAGAATAATCAGATAAATGCTTCTCCAAGCACCCAAAGTGGAGCTCAAACCCACTGCTTGAGATTAAGAGTCTCATGTTCTACTGACTAAGGTTTATAAAATAGTCATGAAAGGACTTAATCCAGTAGATCCCTGAGGTTAAATACAAACTTGTGGGTGAATGAAGCTTTCTTTGAACAGTGTTGCTGTTAGCATCTTGGTGGGGTCTGGAACCCTGTAAATCTGGTTGTTATTTCCCTGAAATAGATTAGAATCTCCATTCAGAGATTTTTTTCCAAATTAAATTTTATGTCCAAATAGACACAAAAGAAAAAAAATAAAAATTGTTATAGAACATGATTTTTTATAAGTAGCAAGTTATTTTTTCATGAACAATTAAAAATCAATCAAATGTAATTATGAACTAGCATTGCCATTAATAAATGCAGTTAAAAAGAGTGGGGGAGAAAAAGGAAAAACTATCCTACTCCATCAAGTGTAAAGGGAGAATACACACATTTGAAACATAAACTCTTAGAAATATGAAGAGGACATTGCTATTATTTTGGAAGACCTCATTTTAAGCAAGAGAGTGATTCATCAATGATTGACTGGACATCTACCATGTGGCAAGCACTATCTTGGGTACTGGAGATCCAGTAGCATGTTCCTGTGGAATGTATCACCCAGAGTGCATCAAGTGGAGGAAGACGGTATGAAAACTAGTGAACATGATTTCAGATGACAAACTAATTACTTCAGACATAGTGTCATTGTCTACCCAGGAAAAGTAGAAATGGCACAGATGAAGTCTTGCTAGGAGGTTACAAAATGTAGCTGAAAGAGAATAGTCATGAAATAGCCATTTAGAAAATGTAATCATCAAGTCTCTATGTTCATGATCACAGAAAATAAAATATATGGGAACAAATGTAGCAAAAATACATTGAACATACAATGAAAATCTCTCTATATATAATGTATATATACATATATATGCATAGGAATACATACAAACACAAATAATTATTTTAAAGAAATTGTGACAAAATGAAGTAGTTTCCATGTCTGGTTCTGAGGGTTCATTATAGTAAGGGTGCCATTGCTTTCACTATTTTGTTTGTTTTGTTTTTGTTTTTTCGAGACAGAGTTTTCTGTGTAGCTTTGCACCTTTCCTAGAACTCACTCTGTAGCCCAGGCTGGCCTTGAACTCATGAAGATCCACCTGGCTCTGCCTCCTGAGTGCTGGGATTAAAGGCATTCACCACCACCGCCCGGCTTCTTTCACTATTTTTACATATAAATTCACTGCCATAAAGCAACTGTGTAACAAAGTCCAATAAGAAACTTGTAAAGTGAATGTAATCTGCATCTGCCATAAAAAGCATTAGAGAATGTTCACAAATTTTAGGTTAAGAAAACAAATATAATGGTATCCTGACAGCTACAAGACAGTGAACTGTCTATCCTAAGGCTGCTAGAAAGCCCAGAGACTGAGCAGCACAGCGATTGGACATTGGTGGCACATTTGTTACCTGTTCCCATCTCATCTTCATGGTGGACATTCATTGCTGAATGGTTCAGCAAGCTGTGGAAAAGCTGGCTAACTTTGAGGAAAAATGAGTTCATTCTTTACTTTGTATTGCATAATAAAATAAATTCCAGATGATTGCAGGGTTGGATGTGAAAACAGGGAGCAGGAAGGAGGCTGGGGTGAGACGCCACTTAGTTGACATCAACGTCTAGATGAACTTTTTCACAGGATGGCGCAGGAAAACTTGGTAGGAAAACATCTGAGAGATGAAATAACTACATTTTAGGACTTTTAAAGCATTCTGGACTTTAAGAAAAAAAACACAATATTTTGTAAAATATTTTGTAAAATATTTGTATATATAAGGCATATATAAATACCAAATAAATTAAATAAAACATTTATAGTTATTCATTAAAATATAGGAAATTATGGGCTATTTTATTTTCTGTAATGAAGATTTTTTAGAAAGGAATATATATCAGGATTCTGGAGTAAACATACAAAATAATATACATTTTGAATTTTGTCAGTACTCTTCTAAGCTATGTAATAAAATTATCCTTTCAGACATTAGGAACTTGGGGTTCAGTGAGAATGAAGGACTGTCCAGAGATCACTAGGTTGAAAGTGCATAGTTACCAGTGGAAGCCAAGGGCTGTGTGAGCCGTAGGCCAGCATCAAGCGTGGATTGAAGTCTCCGTTGATAACCCCCAGGCCTGTGTCCCAGTGTCTCCTTCCTATGTCTGTTCCCAGGACCTTCCCTGTTATCTCCCACTCAGCTCCGTAAAAGAGCGATTCCATCTCTGCTGATGCTTTAGACGGTGAGAGCATGCTTTACCTTTTGCAAATGTGAGCACACACTTAGGCATAATCCTTCCATACTTTTTCTGCAAACTCACATTCCTGTGAGTTCCTGTGGTGTTAGTGTTGGAAAAAGAAAACAAGCTTCCTTCTGTATCCTAGTATTGAAGCCATTCTGAACCTTCACTCTGTGTCTCAGGTACCTTACTGCCAGAAGGAGACAAGGTGATAGAATCAAACCTGTATACAACCTCTCCAGGTAAGAAAGGGGAAGTCCTCAAATGCACAAGTGTTTCAGACTCTTCGTGACACCAGGTTGGTGTTGTAACTCCTGTCAGGCCAGCACTCTCCCTTTGAGAGCTGACCACGTTTGTGTCAGTGTGCTGCTGGATGCAGCCAGGTTTGAGTTTCAGTTTGAACTAGTTAGCCAACTGAAATAAGCTTGCATGCATTTATGTTTGGTACATCACTGCTGATAGGACGTATTGTTCTTTGTCTAAGTTTGGGACCTTTCCCTGCTCCTGTTCACAGGAGAGCTTACTTGAAAACACCCAACTAAATGCTAAAAAAATTCAAAAAGAACAAAGGGCCATAGTTATATTTAGGGCATTGCTCCATCATAACTGCTTGTTGATAATTTTATTGTAATATTATTAAAATTACTATAAGCTGTGTGACAGTTAATACATCACTGCACAGAGAAACCTGACCCAGAAAAGTCTCTGGTCCTTGCATTGGTCAGGACTGGAGATGGGGTCCAGCATGTCATCATTGTACATGTATGTACTCCAAAGCTGGGGAAGGTATTCCTGTACACAGGCCTGCTGAGCCCCTTCCCTCTCTAAGTCTGTGGTGTTGTCCCCACAGCTTATAAGAACAAGTTATACTCTGTGCAGCCCACGGCCCCCTTTGAAGCCATTGGTACTATTTCATGTGCCCTTTGTTACAGCAAACGGGTAGCATTCACATTCAGATAATGATAGCTGGTTTCTTTGCCCCTGGTTACCATGGTTCTGGTTCCTTGATATATCTGCCTTTAACTCGCCCACCTCAAGAAATTCTTCCTGCTTGAGTAGCCTAGCTTAGATTGTCCAGGGAACTTTCCTCCAGACTGAACTCGTAGCTTGCATATGTGTGGTAGCAGGTGCCTTGTGTAGACATTCTCTATGTTCTCTTGCCATCCCTACTCAACCTGGCCACAGCATTCACCTGCCATCAGCATCATCCACCTGCTGGTTCCCCATTTGAGTTCCTTATTCTTGAGGATAATTCTCCACTCCTCACCTCATTAGATTTCTATTTTTCATTGACTAAAGTTTGACACTTTTCATTACTGTCTGAATTTTAACGAACTGCATTGTAAATCTCATTAAATTTTTTTTTTCATTTTGCATGAGGTCTTCTGTTTGTCAGTTAATACCTTTGCAGTGGTGAATCCAAGTCCTAACTTGAGACCCAGGTCAGTTTCACCTTGAACTTGCTCAGCTGCTGGAGGAATGGAAATAAAAAGCAGAATATCACGTTTAACATTACATTATATTAGGTGGGCCTTTAGACTCTTTGGTGTTGCCTAGTTAGTAAGAGCATTAAAAATGACTGATTGTGGACAAAAGGCTTCCCATGGAGCCTGGTGATCTCAGTTTGGATCACTGGAACATGGACACAGCAGTTATAAGTATCTGCGATCCCAGCATAGCCCTCCTAGGAGACAGGAGGCACAGACAAGAAGAGCTTGTGGGGCAGCTACCCTGGCATACATATCAGTGGACAAGAGACCCTGTCTCAAACAAGGTAGAAGATGAGGGCCAACACCTCAGGTTGTACCATGACATCTACAGGCACACAGTGTCCTGGACAAGACTACACATACACACACGAACACATGCAGATACACACACACTGCACACACACATATCACACACGAACACATGTACAGTGCATACAAATGCACACATCACACACATATCACACACGAACACATGTACAGTACATACAAATGCACACACATTACACAAACAGTGCACACACACACACACACACACACACACACACACACACACACACCCCGTGCGCTGCCCCCAAACCACCTATTGTAATGAAGTCATAGCTGGAAAGGAGCACGCTCATATTCTTTGTTTAAGCCTCCTGCCTCCAGTCCTCCAGCCAGGCTGAAGGAAACCCTCTAATGCCTTTTAAAACCCTTTTCAGCCTTTTATCCGAGTTCCAGTCATGGAATTTAGTGCTAGTGTCTTGAGATACACCACATGGCCAAATGTACTGTGGGCCTTAGCGGGAGTCTCCCTCTGGCTCCACTCTCTTCTTTCCCTGTCTGTCTTTCTTTCCCTGGTACAGCAGCATGGCAGTCTTTCAGGTCATTGCATCTCTTGTGTGCATGGCCTTTTATGCATGTTTTTAATCACAGATCTCACTAGATCTGCTGATAGATCATGAGGGGTCTGTGAAGCTTCCAGGAATAAAAGAAACCCTAAGAAGAAAGTTTCCCTTGCATGTCTCTGTCTTTGCTTCCAACAGCTCCCATTTTAACTATCTCCAGCCCTGCTCTGTTTCCATAGATGATGGAGCATGGAAACCCCTTTGCATCCGAACTCTTCCTCACTGCCCTACCTGGATTTGTTTCTATTGGAGCCAAGAGGGAGGCCTTGTGCATAGAAGGTGCTCAGTAAACTGCAGGCTCTATAACCCTGCCCGTTTTTCTTAATTCCCACGTCTTATTCTTTTCTCCTGTTATAGAATCTGAGTACAATTAAAGATTTCTCCAAATTGCTGCCTGTGTTTTATTTCTCAGTTAGAAACTTGCAGAGACTATTTCCAACAGTTGTCGTGTGGGCTTTTCCTGAAATGCCATGTCACTCCAAAAGTGATACTCTGCTATTTTGACTACTCACAGAGAATGAAGAAGGAGGTGGGCTGCACGCAGAGAAACTCCAACTGAAACCACACTCTTGCCAGGCCAGTGATGGAGGAGAATTGCTTATCTTTAGGATTTTAGAAATAACAAAGACAGTGTGAGCTTTGAAAAAACTCTTTCCTTTAAGTGGCAAAATAAATGATTAAATAGTAATTGTTGGTATGGGCATAGGCCATTGAATAAAATATTCCAACACTGGCATAATGATTTGCTTTGCTAAGTTTTATATAGATACAAAAGAGTTAGTAGACTGCTTATTTGTAATTAATGAATTATCTCATTATTCTAAAGCAACTAATAATTTACTTGTATATCAAAATAGGCCATAGATAAAATTAAGAAAATGGCTTTTTATCATATTAGATTTCAGTAACAGAATGTTTTTGTTATTTAAAGTGTTGATGAAATTTTTGTTTCAAATTCTTGTAGTAATATTAGAAGATATCATAGTATATATGTGAATTCATCTTGTTCAGGAGAGGAGTCTGTATCACTTAATTGTATGACTTACATTACAAAAACAATATTGATATTCTGTCTATAAATTGCCTGCTATATTTTTCTGTAAGATAATCTAATAATAATATATTATCTATAAAAGCACATTTAGCCTTAAAGTGTCCCTTGAAAAAAATTTTTTATATTTTTCTTACAAAGCACTACACAACCATGGGGAAAGTCTCCCCAGCATCCTCCTGGAGGATTTGAAGTAGGTAGAAAGGCTCATCTTGGGGCTTCCTGGCTTCGTGAGCCCCCTTCCGTTCAGAGGAGGTTGGGAGCCCCAATATTGTTGTGTTTAGCCTTTAAGGACCACAGAATGGAAGGCAGGAGCACAGGCAATGTTCTGATAGGGCAGCTTGCTTCTCTGGCATGGCATCCTTGTTTTTTTTATAGCTCCAATTTCTCAGATTTTTAGTGGGTTCTATTACATCATGCAGGTCCATGTGCCCTAGAACAAAGTGTACGACATTCTGAGCACTTTTCTTCAGGTTGTGAATTTTCTGTCTCCTGTCTGTCTCTCCTGCTCTCTCTGTTGGTAGAGGCCCTCTTAATGCCATCTCAAGCATAGGAGGGCCAGAGATACACTTTCTCTGATGGATTTTCTTCATGGGGCTAAGGCCTTTTGTTCATCCAGGGAACTTTTAATGGGTTTTTGCTGCTTAAAGCCTTTCATAATTTTATATGTTTTTGCTGTTTGTGAATAAAGTATGGGCTCTCAAAATCCAACCTCTCTAGACTTATATTAGATCTTTACATTTCATTTGGTAAACTACTTAAATTTTCTCTGGAATCTCTATTTTTTTTTTTTTTTTGGTTTTTTCGAGACAGGGTTTCTCTGTGTAGCTTTGTGCCTTTCCTGGAACTCACTTGGTAGCCCAGGCTGGCCTCGAACTCACAGAGATCTGCCTGGCTCTGCCTCCCAAGTGCTTGGATTAAAGGCGTGCGCCACCACTGCCCAGCCTGGAATCTCTATTTTTAATGTCATTGTAAAAGGCAGTAAGGAACCAGCAATACATGAAAGTGTTACTGTCTTCTGTGTACGTTCCTTGGAGTTGAAGTGTGGCTAGGCACTTGAATAATTGTGGATTTCAGTTGCATGGAATGTTTTCTTTTGCCATAGATTGCCAGCTTTCCAGCTTGGAGTGTCTCTTTTCTTGCTGTCAGATTCTGTTCACCCAACCAACATTAAAAATAACCTGGTCTTTTGTTGCCGTCCCATCTCCTCAGACACTGTCAGCACAGTTTCTTGCTTAAGCTGAGCTGGCTGGGACAGTGGAACACAGACTAGTCAGTGGATACTCACAGTGAAGCATTTTCTTCCATTTGTGTAAGAGTGCTGTCATGACATGAATCGGGCTCGCATACCAGCTCTGTTCTGTGCTGTCCTTCAGGGACCCATCTTGATGGTAGGTGATAAATCTTCAGCACGTGCCTTCAAAGTGACCCAGCACGACAATATCCCATGCACTAGGAGGCAGATAGCATCTGGAGGAGTGCTGGATCACTCTGCATAGGAAATCTGGAATGGCAAGTAATACTGTTGTCCACAGTCCACCGGTGAGGACTGTATGACCTAGGAGAAAAGCTTTCATTGGCTGCAGCATGATGGGAAGGAATTTCTATATGTCAGAGGGATGAATAGCCAAGTGGGCTTAATGATTAGATAACAAGGAACCAAAAGATGAAAAAGACACTATGGTATTGTCACCAATGTCTTATGATATTATGAAAGACGCAAATATTTTATAAAAAATCTATTTTTTAAATAAAGGAGCAGAGAGGGTTAATAAAAATGGATCTTTAAAGGGTCTTTGAAGGGATTGGTGAGGTGGCTTGGTGATTGACAGCACTTACTGATCTTGCAGAGGATCTGAGTTCAGTTCCCAGCATTTACATGGGGTGACTCGAAGCCACCTGTGGCCCTAACTCTAGGATCCTATGCCTCTGGCCTCTGAGGACACCTGCAGTCATAGGCACATGTATACATGCATACCTGTTTTAAAATTAAAAATAAAATCTTAGAAACCTTCATTCTTGATCAAAGAAAATTAGAAAACCTTTTGCTCTGTTGGCTGGTCTTAATAATCTACAATTGGATAGTGGTACATTTTAAAATTTCCAGAAGTCCCTGCCACAAACTGGAAATGTTGACCAAGGTTTATTCTTCACTAGGTAAAAATGTAATCATTTTACTCCTGGACCACATTAGTACTTTCAGCACAGTATTCCCAAAAGCTGCACTTGCAAACAGTGGGCTGCACTTGGTAACCCCAAAGAGTTTCCAAATTGTTCTGTTTTCCAATATTCTCACCTACTGACAGTAGCAACCCTGGTATGGTACCTGCTTGGCTAAAAGCCAAGATCTGACACCCACTGCATCAATCACCTTGGGCAAGGTTTTCAAACTCTCTCCTCTCCAACTTCAGTCAAATGTGGGCAGTAGGTATGTTCCCTCATGGGGTTGTTCTCAGTGTGCCAGGATTTACACGCGTAAGTACACAGAGCACAGCTGGCAGGAAAAGAGCCTCCAGTCTGTACAACAGTGGTTGTCATGGTTTCCTCACTGTACCTCCCCAACTCAGAATGCTCCTCTACATCAAGTGACTTTCTGGTTCTCATGACTAAACTTGTATGTTTTAGAGCAAATTTGACCAAATAAAGTGAAAAGAACAGTTTTTAGAGCTGCACAGATTTGCACTCAGATCTCAGAACCCCAATTTACAAGCTATGCGCTCAGTGAACTACGATCTATCTATGTTGATCATGGACTCCCTGGCACGCTAGCAGTGTTACGATGACCTGCAGATAAGCTGCTGTGAGTGTCCAGTGATGCTTGTGTGTTCTCTGTCCTGATTTCTGTCTCTTTCTTCTTGCCCCTTCCCATCCCCACCCCACTTGGATTCTTTGTGTCCTGCTAATCTTGGTTAAATATGTGCCAGTAGTTGTCAAATGGAGACTAGTGCCATTGTCACTGTTTTTAATAGCTTAATCCTCACTCTCTTCGATTCCTGCAGTCCAGATGATGGAACTTTCTCCAGGATAGGAGCAGACTCCCATGAGTCAGAGTCCCTGTCACTTTATTGTTGACATTTGTGGATTTTTCTCTTTATCAGCAGTGTCTGTGTACTTTTTTTTCTGTAGAGGACCTCATGTCTCACTTAGTACTTGACAGGGCTCAGGTGGATATAATGTAGCCCAGAAAGAAGCAAAAGATGGTCAGAGAAGCACTGAATGTCTGTGCTTCATAACCTGTTTATTTGTTGGGCTTAGACTCAATAGCTCACTCGGCGGTTCAAAAGCCCCTCAAAATTGATGCTGAATGTAGCATTGGGTATGATCAGCAGAGTAATTGAGAAGATTACTTAAAGTACCCCCAATTCTGCCAAGATTCGTTAAAAAAAAAAAAAACAATCAGGAAGTATAGAGGTGCGTGCAGATACTATTGATAGGGAAGTGAACCTATCAGCCACTTTGAAAAATATTAAGATGACACAATATGAAAAACTGGGCAGAGAAGTTGTTCTTGTTTTGGATAATGTTGCCTCAAGATGACAGAAACACCCAAAGGTGACTGAGCTCTAAAGAAATGAGCTCAACACAAGGACAGAGCGAGCGAACCAGGGAACTCCACAAGAATGTACCAAACCCTTGTGAAAACCAGCGTCTGTGAGACTGCTCCGAATTAGAATTAGGAACGTGGTGTTCTGCAGGAGAAGTGATGTTGGCCCGCTAGGCTAAGCGAAGTTTCTAGAAGCAGTTTGATGGTAAAGAAGAAGAAACAAAGGAGATTTGAAGCAAATATGGCAGAACGCTAAGGGCTTGCTTCAGGAGTGTGGCCCAGGATATTCTGCTAGTCATTCAGATATTTCAAACGTCCCGAAGCTTTAAATTAGGTTGTTAAAAGAAAGGATGAGGGGAGTTTGGCCGAACTGTGTTCAGGACTGTTGGGCAAACACTTGGTACTAAATTCTTGCTTAGAGTGCAGAGTAGAGAGAGAGAACCTACAGCCCCCACCTAGAGGCCCCTGGGTCTCCTTCCGAGGCAGCCTCTGACAGCATCATGTACACTCTTGGATGCTTCAAGCTCCTGTAGAGATGCTTGCTTTCTCTTTTTATGTGAAATTGCTTTGGTCTTCCATTTCTTGGCCATGGGAAATTATTTCAGTGAAACTTTCCTACAGGCCTTGTGGCACGTGGAGTTCATAGAGTGACTGGAGTTTAATGTGAGTTATTTTTATTTCTATCTCAACACACATCTCTGTGATGTTCAAGTTGTCCTTTGGACAGCAGAAGGCTGTCTGTTAATTTAAAGCTAGACTTTTTTGGTTCCATGAAGCCAAATTTAGGATGGGTTTCAGGAACTAAATAAACAGCACTCTCCCACCCCATTAAAATGGATGTGTCAGGTTTCTGTGTACTCAAGCCTTTAAATAATCATCCCCTCCATAAGGGACCTTCAATACTTAGGACACAGCTGCCCATCTCAGGCATACCCATTTTGCTAAGGGACACTCAGAGGTGGGGACTCCAGTTTTATTTCTAATACTCTGTGGGTGTCTCATTGTTTTCAACAAATTAAACAGTGTGGAGTGTTGAAAGGTGGTGCTTACCGACAGCAATGGGATTGTTAAATCCTAAGGGACAGTGAAGGCCGTAATCCATAGAGATGCTGCTCACTGTTGTTTTCATATAATGTAATAAAGCACTATTTTTAAGTGTCTGGAAAGATGGCTCAGCAGTTAAGAGTACTTACTGCTCTTGCAGAGAACCAGAGATGGTGTCTTATGATTGCTCCAGGGGATCTGATGCCCTCTTCTGGTCTCCACAGGCACCAATCACTCATATGGTACACATACAAAAATGTAGGCAAATATTCAAACAAAATGAAAAGAAATAACTCTAAAAATTCTTTTCAAAATATTTTTAGAGGAAACAAATTATATATTTTACAACAATAGCCTAATCTTGACCACACTCCCATATGGAATTATCAGTACAAATACTGGAACCCAGTTTTGAGAATTCAGGTTCATTAGTGTCAGGGAAATAGGCCCTGGCATATGTGAATGCATGAGTTTATGTATGTTGGTGTGTGTGCTGCACACATTTGTGTGTATGTGTGTGTGTGTGTGTGTGTGTGTGTGTGTGTGTGTTGACTATGGAAAGTGACACAAGTCATTTCTAAAGTTCATCCATGTGTAGCACTATTACAGCACACCAAATTTCCTTTAGAAAACCCTTGTTTGGGGTCAGTGTCATGGCTTAGGGTGAGACTCTTGTGCCAGCCTGATGACCTGACTTCAATCCCCTGAACCTACATGGTGAAAACAATGGGATGACGTCCGCAGACTGTACCTCTATCTGAGAAAACACACCACAGCACCTGCATGTACACACACAGGCACACATGGACACTTAATACAAAAGTAAATACATAGAATAAAAAATTTTAAAGAAATTCTTTACGAGCTCTATCCTGTGCGTCTCCTGCATTGCAAGCTGTAGCAAGGCTACTGTTTACAGGACAGCAAGGTACAGCTTCAGTGTATATGGATACATCGTTTCTTATATCCAAGGACACTCTGCAGGCCACCAGCAGGCTTACTCATGTATTTATTACTTGAATATGAAGCTTATTTTTAGTTAACATAATTTTAAAATGAAACTTTAAGTCAATTAGGTAACAAATGTTAAAATAGTCAACATTATTCTGGCAAACATGATGGTTGATATGATTTATAGAAAAACTGTAATGTAACTGTAATAGCAATATTACAATGTAGATTTAAACTGACAGTCATCCTGTGCTTGCCTCTCAGCCAAAGGAAGAGTGATATTCAGATGTATCACATCGAGACAACAGTGACGAACTTTCTTTCTGGTTTGAAGACGGATGTGATCAACTGAACAGTTCATGATAACTGAAGTAGTTCAGACTATGAGTTAAATTTCCACCTTTAGCAGTGTGATGTGCATAACTTAGCCCAGAAGCAGGGCACATTAGCCCTATGGGGATTTAAGAATTCAAGAAGATAGTGTGTGAGAACATTTCATAAATATCAAGTAGAGTCAGTTTACTTGTTCGGGCTGGATGTGCACAGTACTGCCCATTGGGAAGGATGTGCAAATAAGAAGGTTGGTGGACATTTTGAGTCTGTAGATTGAGATTTTTTTCACATTTCTGTTTTTAGCAACTGAAAATTCAAAAGACAATAATACAATCCCTGCTATCTTTGGAGAGAGAGTTTTATTAGGGATGGCACACTCAACTATGCTTTCCCACTCCCAGAAACTGGGTTTCTTTGATCTTGCTTGTGATTATGTAAGTGATACATTCCATGTATTAGAAACTTAACATTGTCAATGCAGACTAGAATCTTTTAACCAGTTTAACCACCCAGACTATCACTCTATTGCAGAGATAGCATCTGACTTTTAAAATTCTGTCTCAACAGCTCTCTCACTGACACTGTTACAGTTAACACAGCTCTTCTGTGTAGAAGCTTGGTTATGTTTCTTTTCAATAACAGTGCATTTGTCTAGTAGTGGATTCTGCCCTAATGATAAACCATAGCATTTTATCTATCTATCTATCTATCTATCTATCTATCTATCTATCTATCTATCTATCTATCTATCTATCTATCTATTTTTCAATACAGGGTTTCTCTGTGTAGTTTTGCCCCTTTCCTGGAACTCACTCAGTTGCCCAGAAGTCATAGCATTTTAAAGATCACTTTGTATCGCATTAAGGAAGTGGGGACAATCAGATCTTCATACGATTTCTAGTTGTGCAGTGTCTCCTGCTTGTGACAGGCTTTGCCCAGCATTTCTCTCAACATCTCTGTCTGTCCTTCTCCCTCTCTCCCTTTTTCACTCATGGTTCCCTTCCCTACATCTCTCCCTTCTTTCTCCATCCCTTCCCTGATTGTTTCCATATTTCTACTAAAAGACACAGTGTGCCAGGAAATATGCAGGCTGTGGCGCTGAGCATAAGTTTGAATAAGATACAAAAGTCCTCACTTATGCAGAATTTACAGTGTAGGGGTGGAGACTGATGATGCTTGCACATAAACGTGTGCACGCACACATACACACACACACATACACATACACACACATACACACGGACACGTAAACACAAACACCTACACACACATGCACATACTATAAGGACGATGAAACAATTAGCAGGTACTCTACTGAGGAAACAGAATGGACTCACCTCACTGCATAAGATAGCATGATCATATAGAAACAAGTTATTAATACACAAAGTGCCTTGGACAAAAGAGAAACTGCTGCATACCCCTCTTTCCACCTCACAATTCACATCTAGAACGTTTCTTACACTTTTTAGTTGCTCCTACTTTTCTACTTGAAGCCTTTTCTGACCTTGTAAATTTTCTCAGAAAACAGAGTTTAGGGTTCTCATTTTTACCGTTGACTGTCATTCTTCAGAGATCGTGTCTCTGTTTTTCACATTATTTTATGAAAAGCAAGTTTTAAAATCCCAGCTGTCCAGGAGCTGGAGAGAATGTTCAGTGGTAAAGATTATGGGCTGCTCTTACAGAGGACTTGAGTTCAGGTCCCATAATCTGTTTTGGGAGGCTTACAATTGCCTGTAAATCTAGCTCCTGGGGATCCAAAACTGTCTTCTGGACTTACGTGTGCACATAACCATATCCATGTACATATTTAATTTTTAAAAAGATTTATTTTACTTTTAATTTTTGTGTGTATATCTTTGTGTGTGTGTATATATATATACCTGCGTATATATACATATACATTAATCTATATATGTATACAAACATAGATATAGATGTAATTTCACAATGCCTGAAAGTGCTTGTGGAGGCCATGGGAAGCTGTCCAGTAACTTGGACCTGGAGTTAAGGTAGCTGTGGGCCATCCAATACAGACGATAAAATCTGACCCCAGCCCTATACAAGAGTAGCAAGTACATTTAACCATGGAACTCTCTCCAGCCCCAAAATTATACCTTAAAATAAAAATACAGGCATCTGATTAGTGGTGATCATTATGTTCATTCAGTACATTAAAGTGTACTAATATTTGGAATTTTAATTGGCAGAACGGGGACCTGGAAGGGATTCTGGCATTTGTGACTGGAACTTCATTGCCTATAGTGAGGAGTCTGAAATCTACTGTGGGTCCCTTACTATTTTTCCAAGATTATACAATAAGCATCTTAAATTCCAGGTTTATTATAAGAAAAATGTATTCCAGTTTGGCACACGTCATTCCTAAATCTAATCCTGGAAGACATCCGTGGTTGCTTCAGTTTAGGACTGTTCTCTCCAGCTACTTTAGGGCACTGTTTTCTTTTTTTCTACATACAATATTTTAAAGTAAGCAAAAACTATTCACAATAGTGCTCCAAAAAATGACACAGATTAACATTAAACAGTAATGACTCCTGGATGGTTTTTGATCGATTCAGATTTGTTTTCATATTTCTAAGGAAGAAAGAAAGTATTTTCTGTGTAAATACTGATAAAAGATTTTGTTCTTTGAAAACTTTTTACTTTAAATCTCAGAAAGTGTTGCCTTAAGCATAGAATTTTCTTCTTCTTCTTCTTCTTCTTCTTCTTCTTCTTCTTCTTCTTCTTCTTCTCCTCCTCCTCCTCCTCCTCCTCCTCCTCCTCCTCCTCCTCCTCCTCCTCCTCCTCCTCCTCCTTCTTTTAAGAACTCAACATACTGGCCAGATTCTTTGCCTGGAAACATTGTTAGACTTTGCTGATCCTCAGTTAGTCATCTGAAGGTGTAGGACTGTAGGTGTGGGTCTTGGCTCCACAAAATATTTGACCTGGGTTAGCTCACTGGATCCTTCACGCTAGGCTTCAGCCATGATTATATCATTTAAAGGTTCCTGAACTGTTTACCCAATCCTGACACATTTTTGCAGAGAACATTTGTTGAGCTGAGACTCTATATGCTATATTCAGCCCCAAGCAGATTTTTGTGACAAGGCAATAAACCCCTGAAAAAGGTTTATAATGAAAAACGCAGCTTGACCCGAGCTAGAGGGGCCCAAATGCACCTTACAAAAGGCTCATTCCTGAAACATACAAATCTCTTTCTCCCAGGGGTGGTGTCACAGGAGAAAGGTGTACAATAATAGTTGTATTTACCATAAATGCCTAACATATTTTATGATGATTTGATTGTATTAGAAATTTCACCTTATAGATTTTAATAAAACTGCCTGTGGGCAAAGTTATTGCAGTTGGATTTGTTTTCCTTTACACACTGCTCTTGGTGGAAAGGAGTGAGCAACCCTTATAAAAAGGCTTTCCTTTTTAGTACCTGCTTAATAAAACATAATTTCCTCTTCTTTGGACTTGTTCATGAAGCTGAAAAATGACTCCGTAGGTCAGTGGTGTGTGGCAAAGCTAATTTCTCTAAGCTTTTTATCAGGTGGTACTGAATCAAACAAGATGGAGCAACTGAAAAGCCCTCCTGTACCAAGTGTACAAGGGAAAGCCTAATTCCCAGAGTCACAAAGAGGAACACGGTGAAATGTTGTGTTCTTGTTGACTTCCAGTGCGACAGAACCTTCTGAGGAATGAGCCAAAGCATATGGAAATTTCTAGCTAAATTTAGATATAAAGTTTTGATACAAACGATACTCATTGTTTAAAATACAATAAAATTGAACTTCCATTTGTTGTTGACAAGGGTGCCTCATAGGAAGGAATAAATGTGAGCAAAGTGGAGCATGTCATAGCAACAAGGAGAGTGTGTGTCACTCAAGTACACGTGCTCCTTGGCAAGTTCCCTTTCCCCCAAGCATCACATTAGTCCAAGGAGAATCAGGAGAACATTCTAATTCTGAAAACTCAGGTATCTTTCCTTGAGGTTCAGTAATGTGCAAAGTAATGTCTTGCAAAGCAAAACAGAATCATCATAGCTCTCATGTTTCTCAAGGATGTTCACAGACCAGTCTCCAGGAAAGAAATTGTGGGCGGGGTTGCATAAAGTGCCAGAGCACCAGAGTAGCTGGCTGCTCTGCTCCTAGTCAGCACAAAGATATTTCTTTCTTTACTTACTCAGACAATTGCAAGGATGGAGAATGTAAGTGTCTACATAGAAGGTGCCCAGGGCATTGCTGCAGAGGCTTTGTTCCATTCAGAGCTCCAAAGAACACCCCAGGGATGTGGAAAGTTGTAGTTAATCTTGGAGAAATGGAGATGATATTAAAGGAAAGAGTAATATCCAACTTTGAAACCATGTCTTCGATGACATTGAAATGGGTAACAGTTGTAAGGTCTTTGAGAGGAATAGCCAAAAGACCCCTTTTCTTCTCTCCACTTCAGTTTTACTTTTAAGAAACAATGACTTGCACTATGTAGATGTGTAGGGGGGACTTTTGTGTCCTCCAGTTGGAAATATATGAAATTACCCACATACTTCTGCTCCACGGCTGTGCTCTTGCTAAGGCTAGCACTGGACAGGGAGCAGGGCCTTACTCTACTTCTGACACTGGAGATGGGTATTAAGGAGGGATATGGACTCATAGAAGCATGGTGCTGGAGAAGCTGTGGATAGAAACCATTCTCTCCACCAGAGATCTAATGGTATATGTTTATACAAGTGATAATCCTCTGAACTGTGTCCAGGAACTGTGAATGGCATCTGTAATAGTAGCAAGAGAGAAACAGGCAGTTTATCACTCGGGAGACGATGCTGACAAGTGACGGGAAAAATGGAAATCCATGGCAAGATTTTAGAGAGAAATTATAAGTCAAGTTGCAAAGACGGAGTTGAACAAGGGCTCCACTCACTCAGGAGTGAGGAAGAGCAAGAAACACAATGGAAGCATTCACTGGAGGTCTGGAAAATGAAGGCTAGTGATCCTTGATGATTCTCTTCATGAACTAGAGATTGTGTTGTGCAAATAAAGCCTGCATTATATTCAGCTACAAAGAGTAATGAAATTTTTAGTAAATGGCTGGAACTGGAAGTAATCATAGAGAATGAGTTAACCTGGGCCCAGAAAGACAAATGTTGCATCTTCTCTCTCGTACATAGATGCTAGCTTTGGGTCTTTAGACCTGTGTGTTTAACTTGGAGCACCTGTAGAAGCTATGTCTGGTTAGTTTTTATCAATGTGACATAAACTAGAGTCACCCTGGAGGAGGTAACCTCAATTGAGGAACTATCTCCATCAGATTGGCCTATGAGCATGTCTGTGGGGGCTTTTTCTTTATTCATAATTGATGTGGCACAGCCCTGCCCACTGTGGGCAATGATAACCCTGGGGAGGTGGTTCTTGGCTGTCCAGGAACACAGACTGAGCAAACCACGAAGAGCAAAGAGAGTAAGCAGTGTTCCTCCTGGACTCTGCTTCAGTTCCTGCCTCTGCTCTCCTGTTGTCGCCTCTCCTGATGGACTGTGAAGTGTGAGATGAAGTAAAACCTTTTCTCTTCAAGTTGTTTTTGTTCTAATCATTTCCCTGGAAGCAAATAAGGATACCACAAAAGTAAGAAGGGGCCACAGAGTGTGGATTTTAAGGGACAGAGGAAGTAGAATGCAGATGGTATGAAGGAGTCTGTGTGTGTGGGGAGGGAAAGACTTGAGTGCGAAGAGAGGTGTCTTAGACAAAAAGACAAGGAAATGACAGAAGCCGAAATGGATCCCAGGCAGGGCAAAGAAGAGTCCAGGCTAAGAAAGGAGTGAGAAATGGTACTACAGAGTCATAGGATACTGTGGTGAGTAGAGAGACTTGGCCTTCTCAGAACAAAATTTGAGATTGGGTTGGACAAAGGATGAGCTGGAGTGGAGAAGGACCAGTTCAGGAAGAATTTTGATCGCAAAGCTCTCCTTGGTAAAGCTGCCCTTCTGAGAACAAAGTTAATATACAGCCATACATATTATTTTAACTTTTAGAGGGAAAATTCAGGGCAACATACCAAGTCTAAAGACATCCACAGGAAATCTGATGTTTTAAACTGAGTGATTATGTAAAATGCTGGCTTGTGGCTTAAGCAAATGCAATCAGAGAATTGCTGTGAGAAAAGAGTGAGGTTGGTCCTTAAAGTCTTTCCTTCATAGTAAATTAGTGGCTTTGGGAAATATGTTTACATCTCAATTCTTACTGTACATATGATTGCATTTTGAGAAGTTGATAGAAAATTTCTTTATTTACAAGTTTGAAGCAGTGAATGATATTGAGTGTATGTACATACACATTTAAATTTCCCACTCAAGTGTGTAAATAGAGTGAAGTATGTACTTACATAGAAAGATATTGATAAATTTGCAATTTTATTTCAATTAGAAACATATCCAAAATAGTAATGAAAGTCAATGAGTTTTCTGGTAAAATGTCATCATGATTATAGAATGCCAAGGTAATATGATTTTATCAATAACAGTTCATTGACAGAAGGAAGAACAGATTTAGTCATTTTTTTAACTGTTCCCCCATCCGTTTCCTATATTTCTTTTTATTATGAAATTTAAACATCTATTCTACACGTGGTGACCAGGGTCTGCCCCGTGCACTGCCATTGCAAACACTGTGGAGTTCACGTCTCCCCTTCGCACACTTGGAATGAAGGTGCCAGTGACGCGTGCTCAGTGAGGTAAATTTCATACATGGCTTCCCTCGAAGGTCAGAGCCTGAAACTTTCTGAAATAGCTACTTCAGGCCTGTTTCTCACCCCGATTCTTACCTAGCCATACACTAACGTACTTACAGTTGCCGGGTCCTCCTCTGCCATGTTTAACTGTCGCTGTTGATTCCTGATGGGCGTTTTTCCACAGATGTTTCTCCTCAGCCACATCTCTCATTTTTTGCACATGTTCCTTCTCAAAGGGAAAGTAGAATGCAAGTGGTCGCCCTTCTCTTCCCTTTTCTCCCACACTGGCATCTCTAGCTGTCTTCTTGGAAATACAATATCCAGATTCTGTGGTTATCTCCCTAAAACATTAATGAAAGTTTGAGGCCTGAATAAAAAGAAAGAAAAAAATTGAAATTGCAGAACAATTTTTTTATGTGAGAAAATATAGAGAAAGACATATGGCAATATTGCTAGCATATACACACTGGAATTGTTCATTTATGATTTCAACAGTAATTTAATCTCACCTTCAAATTTAACTCCTGAACTGAAGCATTTTCTTCAGTACTTTAACTTCTGGCATAATCAGCAAATGAAAGTTATGGCATTGAGTCAGGTACTGCCAGTCATCTGAGGGTAGCTTCCATATTCTACACTCTCAGCTGGGGGACAGCTTCCATATTCCACACTTGCTGGCTGGGGCAGGCATGGATGCTTAGCAGCCTCCTCCTCTGCTATGGCAGAATTCAAAGCTCACCTCATTCACGGCTTCCTCAGCAAAACCTGTCTACTGATGTTTTCAGAAAAATCATTCTCAGTCAGTTGCAAGTTGTGAATAAGTTTTAAAATATGAAAGTAGAACTGTGATGGTATCTAAAGAGTTAAGAAATGATTCTGAGAAAACTGTCTTTAAAATATTGATAGTGCTGTACCCTGACATAGCAAGAGTCTCATAAAAAAAAAGTTCATTCTTACTGTATGACTTAAAGTCCATTATTGTGAGTATAGTAAATACAATTGTTCTACAGTCTTATACAAACATTTTTATAAGAGCAACATTTTCCCTTTTTGGTAAAAATAGTTTTACATGTAACTTTTTTAGATACCTAATTTAGAATATATATATATATATATATATATATATATATATATATATATATATATATATAAGTTTTCCTGTGTCCTGCCCAGTCCCACAGCTGCGCAGACCCAAGTAAACACACAGAGGATTATATTAATTAAAACTGCTCAGCCATTAGCTTACGACTGACTAGCACTTACACTTAAACTCAGCCCGTTTTTGTTAATCTATATGTTGCCATGTGTTCTGTGGCTTTACCTATGTGCCATTACATGCTGCTACCTGGATAGCAGGCTGGCGTCTCCTGACTCAGCCTTCTTCTTCCCAGAATTCTCCTTGTCTGCTTATCCTGCCTATACTTCCTGCCTGGCTACTGGTCAAGCAGTGTTTTATTAAACCAGTGTACAAAAGCATTATTCCACATCATATGCATATACGTTTCTCTTATGACTAAACTTTTTGATTATCTTTCTTTATTTACAAGGCTATTAAAAATAAAATTATGGGGGGTAGAAAGATGGATCATTAATAAAGAGTATTTGTTCTTGCAGAGGACCGGGGTTTGGTTCCCAGCCACCCCCATGACAGCTCATAGCCACTTGTAACTCTAGTTCTTAGAGGATCCAAAGTGGCACTATATATATATATATATATATATATATATATATATATATATGTGTGTGTGTGTGTGTGTGTGTGTGTATGCAGGCAAACATTAACATACATAAAATATAAATAAATATTAAAAATAAAATCAGGTGTACACATAACAATAAATTAATATCCATAATGTGCTTCCTAAATCATTACCTGAAATCTCTTGCCACAAAAATGTCAGAGAAGTCTTAGGTAAAAGAGACAATCTAGTTATATGCAATAAAAGTAGTCATTCAACTGTATTCACTAAAGGGTGGAGACACCAATAGCAAAGGACTTGCCTGAGCATGTAATGCGAGAAATTCATGGAGTCTATTTAATGAGCAAAGGAATTTATTAGGGGTTAACTCACTACAGCACAGCAGATTTATCATAGGGTCCAGGAAAGCCGAGCTATGTCCCATGCTGATCTGCTTGGTCTGAGATCTGCCTGGTCAATTTCAGCATCCAAGCCACGAAGGAGCTGCGTACCTGCATCCCAGGGCTTAGGGTCCCAAGAGGCCACGCCCCAGGGGCATGTACTTCAAGGTCATAGGTAGGTGTAGTAGTTACCTGCTGCCTCACTAGGGACAGTGCTTCAAGGTCATAGCTAGAACAGCTACCCACTACAAGCATGCACTTGCAAGGCCCAGGGATCAACCCCAGCACTGTTAGAAAGCAGCTGTACAAGTGCATATCTGTGAGCAGTTAAAGGTAAGGCAGGAAATGCAGAGTCAGCTTGTGTTGTCTGTGAACTCCCCTGGTCTTAATGTACTTAGTCCTTTCTGTATCTCCCAATATCTAAGGGGGGGGGATCGTTTATTCTTTTACTCCAGACCTCAGTTCCCTTTTTGTCTCTTTGAAGGTCATCAACTTTCCTAATCTTCAGGTTTTACAGATCCACTTACTGAATTGTTTGTTCTGTTTCTAGAAGAAAACATTTTGGTTCTGTTTGGGTTTTGTTTTTTAAACTGAAGAATCATTTCCACTCTGCCAAAGAAAGGTATACTTTGAACACCCCGGCAGTAGGATCAGTTGTCCAACAGGGCCAGATCACAGTGTACATTTAAACCTTGCATGCCCCATGACACTGTCGTGATGTCACAGGTAACAAATGTGAGGTGAGTTTGGGAAAATAGCGCAGCAGTGTCTAAATGAGCAATAGGATCAGGAGATTGGTCAGTTTGTGAGAGAAACTCTCTGGCAAGACACACAGTCAAGCCCTCCTGGGGCCCATTCTCTCACAGAGGGTGTGTAGTTACTCAGGGCATGGCAGGCATTAGGATCCTTGACAGTTTTCAAAGCATTTATGAGATGAATGCTTAAGCACTGGGATGTGTCCACTGATAGTGCAACAGTAAGTCTGAAGAACCCTTTTCAGATTCAGTGCAGACTGTGTGTGTGCTCTGGAGACCCTTAGGAAAGTGGAAGCTGCCATGCCTGTTATTAAAGGAAATCCAGTTGTATTTTCTTCTGCCCAGATTTCCAGGTTCTGTCTTTAGGTAGGGTGGAGATCCTTTGAGACTGGATTATTTCTTTGGATACAGATAAAGTAAAAATGCTTTACAGTCTAACAGAGTGACTTTGAGTTCTGGCTCCACTCAGTTGTCAATGGACAAATCATGTTGCCTTCCGCTTTTATAATTCTGTCATGGAATGACTGGGGAGACTAAATGAGATGATGTATATAGACACAACAAAGTTATGCCTGGTACAATATTGGCAGTCAATGTGTAAAAATTCTAATTAGTTCACAAATATGATGTAAAATGAGTTATATTAAAATCAGTAAATATTGAAGACACAGCTTTATTGTTATACCTATTGGATTATCACATATGTGGATCCAGCATCGAATTCTTTTATATATAATCTATAGTTCTTGAGTTACAGAGTTATGGTCAATAAGATGGAGCAAATGAGTAATTTAGACATTCTTAGCCATACCCGAAGCAGTTCTACGATAATACTCCCACTACCTTTCTTTCTGTCATAAATCTTTTAATTCCCCCCAGGAGACCAGTTCCTATAAAGGAAGTGCTGGAAAAAGAAAATATTCCACCTAGTACTGTAAGTTTAGAAAAAAATAACCAGTTCTTCAACATGGCAGTAGTTCATGGTATTCTGAGCTGGGCTGGGGCTGAGTTCATGAGCCTTGACACTAATAGGCCATTTATGAAACTTGCATACCCTGAAGTCACCCGATTGGAATGTCCTTATAGACACTGCTATTGTTACAGAAAAATAATTAGGAAGCTTTTTCTTTCTTGCATGGTTTCTTTAGATTCCTATGTTTTTATGGGCCCCACCTTTGGGATTATGGAACTGGATATTTACATATGATCCTAATAAAATTGTGGTTTCCAGTGCAAGCTCTTACTAAAAAGAACCTGGTACAGATATAGATCACACCTCTGAGAGATGTGCATGCAGATGCCGAAGGAGGAGCACCCACTACCGGTGAGATCCTCCAGGCAGCAGCTTTGTGGAGATCATCATATCCATTTTTAGACTTCCATATTCTCACTAACTTTATGCCCTCCATAAAGACATAAATTTCAACAGCATTTATCAGCTTTTACTTCCTACAGTTTGCTAAAGTATCAGTCCTAGAATTCCACTGCCTTGCAAAAAAAATTCAAGAATTTTTTTTTAAGTTTTGCTGACTATGTCTCATGGCACAGGGCTGAAACTTTACCTGCTTGTTAATTGGCAGGTTAAACTTTATGAGTTTCTGGTACCCTGGTGATACATGACTATTAAAATTTGCAGGTGGTTCAAGGGCAGAGAGATGTAAGTTCCTATGCTAGTAATATATCATAAAAGTGTGTATTTCATGTGCCTGTTGTGGAAATGGAGACTTTAATACTCTTGCACAATATAAGCTGATTAGGGAATCTTTATGGATCTCAACTATGGGTCTCTTTTTCATAGAAATGGGGACAGTATAATGCTTATAGACAGAAGCGTAAAAACTATAATTGGCCCAGTGTTACCTTTGTGAGACTAAGGATTTAGTGACCGTCTGCATACACCTTCCGACTTGCACAAGCTGCCTTGTATAAACAGTGCTTCTGCCACATAAAATGCTGTAAATCTGACTTTTTATGCTTCCTTCAGAAGGTAGAATTTGCTTAATTACGCTTATGTCATATTTAAGTGTTAGCACATTTCCTTTTTGGAGTTTATCTTTTCATCTGGAAATGTAAATGCATACTGTGGCTAGTGGTATATGCCACATAAGTAACTCAGTTTGGGGGGAAGTGATATGATTACAGTTCACTAAACGCTGTATTTTTCTATGTTTTACAAGTGGTTTTCAGAGCACTGGATTAGCCACCCTCTCCACCTTAGAAGGAGCTCTTTGTAATTAGGGCTATGGCTAATTGTAGCATAGAGAGACGTTAAAATGAATTAGTTTTAATTAAGAGAAGGAAAATGAGTAATAGTTCTTTTTTTTTACAACTTTAAATTCAACATGCTTTTTAGCTTCTTCTTTATGGGAGAAGACTTCTATTCCCTTCTCTTAATGTTAAGCTGTAATCTTCAAATAGGACTTTTGAGTACTTTAATTTCATTTCTTTATTCCCATGGTAAGCATATGGTGAATTAGTTTGAAGGTAATATATCCATGTTTTTCATGATCCCAAGAAAATAAATAATCTTCAAACTCATTGTTTAAAAAGACTTTGAACTGGTTGCCTATAATCTGAATGAGGAAGCGTCCCGTACATAGGAGCCAGGAATGAAGAGGAGGAAGGATGGGCAACTTGCTGTGTGGAAGCTGAGGCCCAGGCCTCTGAGGCTGGGCAGTGCTGCAAAAAGGAGCAGTGGACCTGGGCACACAGTGCTACTGGAGCTTTGAATGTCTCCAAATCTTTGCTGACCAGGGACACACAAAATTCCAAGTATCTTTTTGAGTGTTATACTTGTATACACACACACACACACACACACACACACACACACACACACACACACACACCATTGTATATGTGCCCGTGTTACTATGCATACATACATACACCATCGATACACATGTACATGTTAATATACATTCATATACCCACCATTTATAAATATGTACACATCAATATTCACACATGTCTATATTAATATATAAACATACTATTTATACTTATGTCCCTGCTAATGGGAATATATGTATATGCTAATGTTTATACATTTGCATGTGTTAATACACAGACATATACACACTATTTGTACAGATCTACATGGTAGTATATGTACATGCACACTGTTTAAACATGTTTAAATTAATATACATAAATGACATTTACAGATATGTATATATTAATACAATACAACATTATACATACATATGGTTTAATACATACATATATGCTCAACATTTATACATATGCCCATGTTCATTTATATTTATACATTCCTACATTTGTTTGTATTAATATACATGCATACACTTTTATATATATATATATGCTAATACATATGTATATACATTATATACTAAGGTATCACAAAATGACTTATGAATCAATTCATGACTTATAAAATTAGTTTAGCTTAAACATCTCATTTTCAGATGTGTGAAACTGCATACAATAAGCATCCATGAAGAGTCTTTGCATGTTACCTCTACTTTACTTTTTCTTTAAGAAAATATTGTTTCAGTAATTGCAATTGCTCCTCAAAGAACTAATTCAAAATTGTAGACAAAAAATATTGATTCATCAAAGAAGAATGGTAGATTATTTGTTCTGATAGACTACAACAGATTGGAACTAGAGGTTCCCAACTGAATTTTCCATATAAAAGTCTTAGCATGAAAATTGTCCTAGAAAAAAATGGAATAAATATAAGCTCCACAAAAGACTCACAGTTTGGGTGAAGAGAATGTGACACTAATTTGATTTTATAGGCATTATGTGAAAAAAAAAGTAACTAGCTTTCACGGTATTATAATCCAGTCCCGGAAGTATTTGGGAGTCAAAGTATACTTTTGGCGACTCTTTCATGGCGAATGAAAGGGTGCTAAGCTGCTCAGCAAGGGAGCAGTTTGTAGCACAGGCTTGGCACTCAGTGTTTCAGAGGTGCTAATAATAGTTCCAGCCTGAATAGTCGGTGGATCTACGTAGGGCTGGCGACACTTACCTTAGGGAATGATGCAAGGCAGCCCATACAGTTTATGGGACCTACTTTTTTCATATTGATTTTAGGCCTCTAGCTAGGAAAAACAGTTATTTAAAAATATGCAGTATGGATATATCTTCCCATGCATCCTTTTTTTTTCTAAGCTCAAATAAGCAAAGAGTATTCAATTTCTCAGTTTGTCTATGAAGCTGCTGAAGAACATGGCCTAAGGGAAAGCTGGACTCTAACCAGAGGAGGCGACAAGGCCAGGGTTTCGGGAAGGGAAGGTGTTGCATCTTGCTGTAATGGAAGTGATGGTGATTGCTGCTGCTGCTGTGGCTGGACTTGTGCTCTGTGCTTTAAAGTTATGGATTTCCATCAATTACTCTTACAGGAATCTAATATCCTACCTTCTTAAACTTTAGGTTGTAACCTCATCTAGGTTTTGTGTAATTGGATATATGAGTCATGAAATATTGAACAATACCAAAAGGATTCTGAATCCACAACCAAAATTTTATTCACAGTTTAATGCATAGTGAGTCCTAGATGTTTCTTGCAGTGTTTGGCCAAGTTGCGCTGCACAACTATACTGCAGACTTGGTTCTAAACGTGTAGCTTGTGTTCACACCATCATCCACTACCAACAGATACTACACATGCAACACGTGTTCACACGACTACTGGACACCAACAGATACTGCAGATGCAACCTATGTTCTCATACCACCACTCCAAACCACCCAACACTGTCCGGAACACCTTCACTTCCAATTAAGATGGCAGCAATTACAAATTGCAGAGCTTTTTACAGTATATACTGTTTGCTGTTTTTATATAAATGTAATGGTTTTAATGTAGAAAATATGTTTTTATTTTACTTTGGAGTTTATATTTTCCTTTTATTGGAAATAGCTTTTTATTTACCTCCCATTAATACATCCTGATACCCCTCCTGGTCCCCTCCCAACCCCCTCCCAACCAGATTGACCCCCCTTTCTGTCTCTCATTAGAGAACAAGCAGGTTTCTAAAGGATAATAATAAGGTAAAATAAAATAAGACAAAATAAAAACTAATACATTGGAATAAGACAGAATAAAGAGAAGGAAAAGGGACCAAGCAAAGGCATGTGAAACATACAGATGCACAGACCCACTCATTCACACACTTGGGAATCCCATAAAAACACTAAATTGGAAGCGTATTATACATGCAGAGGACCTGTAGGGTCAAAAGAGAGAAAAAATGTATGTAAATAAAAATAAAACAAATGTAAGTCAAAATTAAAAACCAAAGAAGCGCTGACATGACATTATGAGTCAAGGGACCTCCAATGATGCCATCGAGTTTGTTTTCTCTCAGCCATCTTGTGCTGAGCACGCAGCCTGCCCTAAAGAGGGGTTTGGGTTGTTAAGTGGTGACTTCCACGTCAGTGCTACCTGTGGCTTTTAGCGTAGCTAGCATTCTTCGGTAGCTGATCTCTCTCCTTGAATTAGATATGTAACTGTGATAAAAGAGCCAAGTGAAAGCCTAATAAACTCCCTTCAGCTGAGACCACACAGGAGTGCCTTCAATCAAGCGGAAATTAGGAGGCCAGAGGGAAGAAATTACAAGTACATGAATGATGTTTTAAAGCTGGGAAGCCATAGCCAGAATGCTGTGATGAAGATATTAAAATACTCAGACATCTGTGAGACTTGGTTAATTGGTCTTCACTTTTTAAATGTATTTAAGTGAAAAATTGAAATATATCTGTCCTAAGCAAAACTTTCAGATTATTTTTGTTTGGGTAAAGGAAATATTTTGCTCTCTAGTATTTGATAATAACGTCGTGACCTTTATAACATATAATGCTTATAAAAGAACAAACACTGGGAAAATAACTACTTCTTGTTCCTTTGCTGTCCTTCTCAGCTCTTTCTCATCTTCCAGTTTTTTTTTTTTTGTTCTGACTGTAGAAAACTCAGTCTTCAGACTGTTTATCTCAGTCAACTCCAAAGTTGTATGCGCTGTTCTGTAGTTTATGCTGTTTTAAACTGGTCAGCAGCGTTAGTGATGATGTGCACCTGGAATGGAGTCATTTGTGGCAAACAAACTGTAAGGAGAAAAACGGACCTTGATTGCTTTTGCATCTTCTTTTCCTTTCGTCTGTTCTTTACTGAACACGTGAACATGCTGTATTATAAATAACACAACAGTGTATTAAAGCATCGACATTTCTCTTTCATAAAGAAAAACTTGTTCATGCTAGGCACAGAGCCTTTGGGGGAGTAAATAAAGTGACTAAGGAAATGGGCATCTTATATGAAGAACTCAATGGAGAGAAGCAAAAGCTGACTCAGCATTCTCTTATGAACGTAAATTGTTTCTTTCATCGTTGTTATGAGAGATGAACAAACCAAAGGGATTCAAGTGTTAGTGTGGCTCTGTGTAAAATCCCAGAAGTCTTTCATTGTGAGTGACTGCTTGGCTTTGATTGCTCCTGGGCCAAGGTGTGCGGGCAGTACAGCCTGAGGATTAGGGCCTGAGTGACTTATGGGTGCAGCTGAAGTGAATGGGTGTACAGTGCTAAGCAGTGGCTTCCTGTTAAAGTGGAAATATTTCAATGTTTTCACATGTCGAGTCTCCCTAAAACTGAGATGAACTATGTGAATATCAGCCCCTTGGCCATTCTAGTCGGTAGAGAAAACATGCACTAAACCACGAAGCATGTCAACCACAGCCTGTCAACTGAGCATGTCAACTGCAGCCTGTCAACTGAGCATGTCAACTGCAGCCTGTCAACTGAGCATGTCAACTGCAGCCTGTCAGCTGAACATGGAAACTGCAGCCTGTCAACTGAGCATGTCAACTGCAGCCTGTCAACTGAGCATGGAAACTGCAGCCTGTCAACTGAGCATGTCAACTGCAGCCTGTCAACTGAGCATGTCAACTGCAGCCTGTCAACTGAGCATGTCAACTGCAGCCTGTCAACTGAGCATGGAAACTGCAGCCTGTCAGCTGAGCATGGAAACTGCAGCCTGTCAACTGAGCATGTCAACTGCAGCCTGTCAGCTGAGCATGGAAACTGCAGCCTGTCAACTGAGCATGTCAACTGCAGCCTGTCAGCTGAGCATGGAAACTGCAGCCTGTCAACTGAGCATGTCAACTGCAGCCTGTCAGCTGAGCATGGAAACTGCAGCCTGTCAGCTGAGCATGGAAACTGCAGCCTGTCAACTGAGCATGGAAACTGCAGCCTGTCATCTGAGCATGTCAACTGCAGCCTGTCAACTGAGCATGTCAACTGCAGCCTGTCAACTGAGCATGTCAACTGCAGCCTGTCAGCTGAGCATGGAAACTGCAGCCTGTCAACTGAGCATGGAAACTGCAGCCTGTCAGCTGAGCATGGAAACTGCAGCCTACCAGCATCATGCATGGAGAAATGGCTCCAGTAGAATCTCTGGAAGCAGCTTAGCAGGAAGCAGGAGACTTGAGTACTTCACACTTGAAATCCACAAATCATATATAAACACTTCAGAGTATTCCAGAATTAAAACTTTAAGAGATCTTCAAAAGGAACATGATTACAAAATTTTACATAAAGAAGTGTGCTAGAAAATCTAATACCATATGACTTTCTCATGCGATGATGATGATGGTGCATGTGCTAATTATTTACCTAAGAAATGTATCATTCAAAAACACCCCTGTTTTGTTCATCATGAAACTGAGTCTCACAGTGGTCAGTAAGAACTCACTGTGCCCAGTGAAGGTCACCCTAAAGTTGACATTTGAGGCTTACGTCAGCCTGTGTGTGGATGCCTCCAGGTGGAAAGATGAGATTAGTATTTCTCACTTTGAGCACTGACAGCCTTCAGAATCTCCAAGGTTGGGAAATGACTCTATTCTGTGCTTTGTATATTCTCACATTATTATTCTGAGCTTTTATTTAGAGAGGAAAATGATAAATTACATTCTCATTAGAATGAACCTTTTAGACTTCTGAAGACTGTTGGGAATCAAAAGAAGCAGGCAATCCACCAGAATGGTGTGACCTATTTTGTTTTTTATAAATCTTTTATTTTGCTAAGATCTCTTAAAATCTTTCCATTTTTTTTTTATCAAAGTGTTCTGGGTTCTTTGTGAAAATAGCTGCAAGGATATGCCAGTGGGTATGTTCATTAAAATTACAAGCCTACACCATTGCTGTAAAAGGTTTCTGAGACCTGGTCCTGTACTGGGGAAGGGTACAGCTTTCAGGTGGTGGTTACTCCTGAATCTTAGTACCTGCACCTGTACATTACAGCCTCAGGCATCGGCACCATGACAATAGGCTGTTGTAACGAAGGAAACATTCTGTTGTTATACAGACATGCTTTGGACAGAGACAATGCTATACTGAGATAAACAAAACCCATAAAGCAGAGAAGATAATAAGTGACTGGAATTGTTTTAAGACCAGGCAAGCATGAATGTTCTCTTCCTAAATGCAGTTTTCCTGCACTTGGGATTCGAGCAGAGTCTGATTACTTGGGATGATTTGTTTATCTTTCTGGACTGTTGATGTGGAGTCTGAGTTTGAGGGCCAGTACTGGGGGTGCTTTGCGTAGTTGTTCTGATTGCAGAAATCACAGTCTTCTCTTGGGTTACCCTTTGTGATTGCTAGAGCTAATGGCATCAAAGCTTTACAGGCTCACCCCATCTGTAAGAGTAAAGTCGTGTGAAACACTCTGGGTTTGACGTACAGGCCCTGACATAGTCCAACAATGAGCAGAGTACCTCCATTATTTATGGTTTGGGCGACAGCCTTGCATTGGCCATAGTTTAATTTCTGCTTGATGGAGACTGGTCACACTAATAACTCATAAAGTCCATGCCCCAGGACCAATGAGCATTTTTGGGAGTGTCATTGATTTCTTGTTTATTTTTCACTGACTCTACCAGTTGTTACTAAGTATCCAACCACTGCAAAATTCACATCATCACAAGACTCAGGTGAGAAGGGAGACTCCAGTTAGGTCTCAGGTATTAGTTGGAGGGAGGTTAAATACAAGGTGAGTAAAAGAAATAAGGACATCTCAGGTAGTCAGAGTGCTCAGAAGAAAGAAAAACACAATGAAGCAATGAAGTATGCTAGGAGACAGTGTCAGATTGTGTGGCCCAAGATGGCTGTCATGGAGGAGACTGTTTCAGACGGTGTGGCCCAAGACGGCTGTCATGGGATGAACAGTGCAGCCCGAGGTCACAGCTAATGAAAAGACAGACTGAAGGTGAGGATATGGATACTTGTGTAGCACGTCACCCAGACCTAACCCTTGGCTTGTCTTCCCAGTGCTCTTTAAATCACTCTGTCCTCAGTTTCCACATGCCCTTACCCATCAACTTCATTCTGAATGAAGTCTGTTTTGTAAGGTTACTATAGAAAGGCTGCCTCAGCTAATTGATTATTTGATGTTCTCATAATCATATCTCATACTTAGACTAATTCAACTAAACAATTTAATTTGAAACTTGTTATACAAGAAAAGAGTAAATTTCAAAGCAATTTCTTCCTAATCATTTATCTTAAAACATGTTAAAATGAGAAAATATAATATTTCTTTTAAAGAAGAAGGAAGGTGAAAGAAAAAAGCCTTTTCCTTGTTAGGAGAGAACCAGAGCAGCAGAAGAGAAAGTGAGAGGAGAGAAGCAGGAGGGGGGAGAGAGAGAGACAGAGAGATCAGGAGAGGGGGTAGGGTGTTTTTCCTATCTGGAAAGATGCAGGGACCTTTCTCAAATGAAGTAGCTTTGAAGCCAGGAGACCGATGACATATCTGTAGAGGGAAATTTCAGGGTGTAATTTCCTAAGTGATTTCTTCACTGCCTTCTTGATAGTTCAGTGTCATGGATGAGTGAGCTTACCTCATAAGCAAGCATTTAGCTCCCCATGAACAGACACTTAACCTCAGCTAGCCACGTGATTAGATGCAGGGTGAATGTACAAGATTAATGAGGGGCCTGAGTGAAAACAGCCTCTTGTAAGGACAGCACTACATCCTGAAGCACAGGCTGGTGTTGTCTGTGGAGAATGAGTCGTGGCCCAAACTCAGAGAGTCATGTTGCTTCCTGGTCTAGCTTCTTGTCACTGCTTTGGGCCTGTTTCCTGTGACTGACAGCTTGTCGTTATGTCTGTCTCTCTATCTTTGGTGGCTACTGAGGTCCGTGTGTTTTCTCGGTGTATTTAAATGTAGACATCATTTTTTCAGCTGCACTCACTTTCCACGTTCTCACATCTGTGTGCTTATGCCTCATTTAGTTTACCCTCCCTCCATATACACGACCCCTCTTCTCCCTGATAACTATGAGGAGAGTCTGTGAACCCTTCTCATGCTTCTCAGGAACTCTGTCTTGCTTAATTTTTTTTTCTAGTCCTTTATCACCTGAGGAGAGGAAACATGGGTTGTGATCTTTGTGTAGAAAGGACTAGAAAAAAGAAGCCATTGGGAAATAATAGCTAGCAAAGCTATGGCTTCAGGAGACAGAATGGGCCAGTGAGATGGGCTGGATGGAGAAATGAGCAAATTATAAATTTATCACTAGTAAATACTTATACAGAGCCCGAAATCTGAATTTCTTCAGTCTGCCCAGTTTCTATCAATGGGCTACTAGCGGTGGTCTCTGAAGAGCACTCTGGCAGGCAAGAGTGAGACATTGCTTTCATAAAACAAATCTTCAAAGGCGGGAGAAAGCAGGCCTGTGGGGAGAGGCAGCAGAAGTCTGGCAGCAAGAGGTCATGGGAAAGGAAGGACTCGCTGTGGGGTTTGGTCTCCGAGAAAGAAGTGGCAGTGGGCCACCGTCCAACCTGCCGTTAGCTTCTTGCTCTCTCAAAAGAAAAGGGGACACACACACACACACACACACACACACACACACACACACACACACACCACCGCAGACCTTAGAAGGGACTAGGGCAAAGGTTGTTTTTCTCTTCTCTGCATTCATTTCCTATCTTAAGTTTGTGTTTATAATTCTCCTGTTTCTCCACAACCCTGAGCTTAAGGATGGAGTTTTAAGGTTGGTCCTTAAAACTCAAGATCTAAGCAGTTGGATATGAAGCATAAGTGTTATGAGCACATGGGTCTGTGGAGCTAATAGCTACGAAGAGCAGTATTCTATTAGAAGTCATTTTATCAAGATAGATTTTGGTGGTTGAGATTGTGGTTTTTACATTTTAGTTATCTGGAACATTAAAGTATATTTAGAACAGGCATATTTTCTTTTTATTTTAAAATACATGTACTTTTTTGTATGCATGTGTGTCCATGTATATGCATGGACATACATGTAAATACATGTATGTAGAAGACAGAGTATACCCTTGGGTGTGATTCCTCAGGCACTGTCTCCTCCCTCCCTTCCCTCCCCTCCCTTCTCCTTCCTTCCTCTCCCCTCCACTTCTCTTTCTCTCCCCTCTCCTCCCCTCCCCTCAATTCTTCTCTTCCCTTCTCTTCTGCCCCCCCCCTTACTCTTGGGACAGGATCTTTCACTGGCCTACAGTTCACCAAGTCAGCTAGAATGGCTGTCTATGAAGCCCAAGGCAACCCGCCAGTCCCCACCTGTTCAACACCTGGCTGTTTGCAGATGTGGGTTCTGCAGATCATTCTTAGGTCTTAACTACCCCCTACCTTTTAAACTGAATATTTAAATTGATGTTTAAATTTTAATAGCTCAGTATTCTTTTGCATAGTCAAATTTCAGTGAGTCCTCATTTTCATTTTCTTTTGGAAATATATTTATGTGACATTTTTTATACCATAGCTGTATTCCTTTGTACTTTTTTTGGTAGAATGAGTTTGTATCTTTTCTTGGATGGTATTAAGAAAGTTTAGATTCTAGGTACTAGATATTATATGAGAAGAGGACTTTATTCATAAAATACAAGCTTCTTGCAGTAGTGCCTTATGTGATCTGACCAGTATTTCATTTTTGTTAAGTTTATAAAAATTTACTCCCAAAATGTAGTGTTTAAAAACAGCCATTATTTGTTCATAGTTCTGCACTGTGGCCTGCATGTTTCTTTCATCCCATGGCATTTAGCTGAAGCCGGGTTAGCAAGTTCAAGGTGGCATCTAGTTCTATATTGCCTTCCCTGCTCCCTGTCATTCCTACAAAGAGGATGAACCCCAAGGTAGTAGAGGCAGGAGATATGAGAAGGCTAAATCTGTCAGTAATTTGACTTGAAAAGAAGAATTGTGCTCATACCATTTATGTGAGACAAAGGATAACAAAGGCCAGCCCAGATCCACAGGGACAGAGACAGGCCCACTCATTGGCTGGAGGAGCTATGCACACTTACAATGAGAAAAGGAGTTATTGCTTGGTATTTGGAGTATTTGGAGACTAGATATAATATTCCATGCTTTACATGATTTTTTTTATCTAACAATAAAAACCCCCATTCTCAGGTGAGTTAGTCAGTTCCCAAATGTTTATGATATTTCCTTGATGGTCAACTTTTTTTTTCATTTTGTAAAATCTCTTCTCCACGATAAAGCTAAAAGAACCTGAAAACAGTTGGATTTGAGTTCACATAGCAATCAAGCCACTTCCTTACTGTGGGCATTGGGCAATTTATTTAAATTCTTGGGGTCTCATTTCCTCATTTATGTAACGAGAATAATTATACTTTTGATCAAGTTGGCATGATAATTAAATGGAGGAGGTAGGCATATCTTACCACAGTGACTGGAAAACTATTTTGAAACATAGTTTATTTTCCATTCCTTTGCATTTAAAAAATAATAAATAATTTGCTTAAAACATTTTAAGAATTATAAACTTCTCAGTTTTGCATTTTATTATTGTAGTCATGTCTTAAAATGCCCAAGTACTAATACTTTTCTCTTATGTAAATATTTGTAATACAAAATATGGAGAGAAAGTCAAAGGCCAACATAAATTCTAGAGTTGTGAGGTTTGATGTTCACTGATACATCTTGTTATATAAAAGTTTCATTTTTCAGAGTTCTTTTCTTTACTCCTTTACAATGGCAGATTCTCAGAAGTGTAAAACATGCAGCATTTTTAGTTTTCCTTCCTAGATATATGATTTTGATGTACTTGTAATAAGTCATCAAAAAAAATCTCAGGAGATTTTCCCCCTCTCTGAGCCTTCAATAATTAAACAAAGCAACAATAGCACATCATGTGGTTTTATAATTCAGAGTGTTCTATTTGTTGTCTTGGGTTCACATTGCTGTTTTAGTACTTATTTTGTAGCAACAATATTTCTGCATTATCTAAGGAAGTTCCTGAGAATATTTTTATTAGGAATTTTAATCTCTAACAGTAGAAGTTCTTCTCTTGTCATAAAATAGCCTCATAAATTTGAGCCTTGTATTTCACGAGAATTACTTATACAGGAGTTTTAGACTGACTACAGAATTGTGTACAAGAAACTTAAAAAATTTTTAAATAAACTTATTGCAAATTCTATTGAAGTAGATGAAAAATAGTTGTCAGATGCCAGTGCATCCGAGAGGCATCACAGTGACTATGTTTTGAAAATTGGGTGGGAGCTAAAGTTATTGAGCAAGTGCTTATACCACCCTGAGAGGTAAAACAGCCTCCGAGCTGAAGGTGGCATAAATGGGCCACTTCCCCATCCCGAGCCAGGTGGGCAGGTGACATGGTAAGGAAGGGCCGCTTCCTCACGTGCCATTGATGAATCTTGTCAACTAAACTGAATCCGGGGTTTTCAGACTATCATCACGGCACCTTTATTATTTCATGGGGTCCACGTGTGGCTGTAGAGGAGGACTGCCCTTCTCCAGTTAATGCTAAATTATCAGCACTTGGCAGGAAGCAGGCAGTGCCAGGCAGCTGTGTTTCTGCACAGTTAACATTGGAAAATTCATTGTACATTACATTAGTAGAAAACATTGAAAGGAAATTTCTCCCTGGCAAGCTCTGTCAAGGTTTGTGTTCTTTCTGGAATAGATTGCACGTCTTTTCAACACTGTCTTTGTCACCTTTGTGTATAGCTGAGGTCATCATATGCCTTAAAACAGTTCAGGTTTAAATTAGACTAATTATATCCCATGTGATGGATTCAAATACAACACTACTTCTGTAGAGCTGGCGTGTTTTAAATTGGGGAGGGGCCTACAACAGAAAAAATGTTCCCCTGTGTTCATGACTGAGTATTTGCTGTCAGTGATGAGCAGACTCATCCATATATTAGCACAGTGATGTGTGGATAGACAGTTACAGAAATGCAGACTCATTATTTGTATTCAGTTTTGATCTCATGTTTCTTCTGATTAATTCAGGTCTAATTATAAGCCACACATAACTAAATGAAGTGGAATAATTCCAGAGAAATGATTGGCAGATGTCAAGAGTTTTAGAATAGAAATCTTGTGCTGTATGTTGATCACCTTTTGTTCATGGGGATTTCTGACATTAGCTGTCAAGCAGAACACACCTGGCATTCTCTCTCCCTCTAAAGGCCAGTTCACCAAGGGCATTTCCTCTTATGAAGTGGGATTTGCACAGATGTTAATGCAACTTTTAAATATTAGTGAGAAGCAGAGAACTTAATATCATACACTCAATTACAATGCCGCCAACCTCTATCTGTCTGTATCTACATAATTTACACTGGACATAAATTATTTATGATTATTAGTTACATCACATTAGGCCATGATCTGTGTGTTCATTTATGCACTAAAACAAATATGAGATTTTCATTGTGCATCTTCAAAGTAGAAAATTACCACTGCAGGAACAAATTAAAAAAATCCAGTCAACCTCATGTACAGTATTGAGACTTTCATTTACCCTCTCATCCTTCCTTCTAGTCTAGTTGTATACTTTATGATTCCACAAATGATTGCCTTTATTGAAAGGTTTTTGTTATTCAAGATGACTTGTAAAGTTTACTCAATCTTCCCTACCAAGGAAAACAGGAAATTCCAGAGAACACTAGACTCAGCAAACCTATAAAATTGGAGAGACCAGACCATTATTTCTGGAGACATTTCACATAACACTTTGGGAAGCAATGACTAATTAGTTTTTGGTCTTAACAATAGCACTTTCAGGGGCTGTTTCCCCTCCCTTTTATAGCTTTCATATTAGGAAAAGAAGGAAAGCACCTCTCAATGATGAAATATTGGCGGCATGTGCACTTGCTTCTCCGTAGGAGCTCAACGCTTTGATCCTTCAACAATTACCTTGATTGCCTGGCTGACATTAGCTGCTGCAGAGTAACAACCAATGGTTGCTGGCGGGACAACATCCTACTATGCTATGCCTTTAATGGCTGACTTATTATTTCAAATTGAAGGCTCAGTTTTTCTCATTTCAGAATTCATGGTGCAAATTAAACCCTTAAAGAACTATGGGGCCTTCCTCATACCCAGAGCCTCATTTTATTCACAGAAGCTCCTTGCTACAGAGCAGTATTTACTCCATGTTCCTGAAGTGCAGACATTTGCACATATTTGCACATTTTATTTGTTTGTTTCCTTATCCACTACTTTACTATTTCATTCTTTTTGGAGTTTCAGTTTTTATAGCTACTAGCATGGGCAGCCTTTCTTTCTTCTCCTGTTCCACAATTAACCTACTACCAAGTCTGTCCACCTCAGCTGCTGACTCTGACCTTCCTGAATTGTTGCGAGACTCTAATTTTTCTCATTATTTTCCTTAAACTTCCACTCTGTTCCATCATTCCCTGGTCATGATTTCCTTCCTTCCTTCCTTCCTTCCTTCCTTCCTTCCTTCCTTCCTTCCTTCCTTCCTTCCTTCCTTCCTTCCTTCCTCCCTCCCTCCCTCCCTCCCTCCCTCCCTCCCTCCCTTCCTTCCTTCCTCCCTTCCTTCCTCCCTTCCCTCCTTCCTTCCTTGCTCCCTCCCTTCCTTCATTTCTTTCTTCCTTCCTGTAATACACTTTTTTTTATGGTAATGGTCTTAACATGGTGCCTATCTGTATAGCAGATTTTATAGGTGTATGAAACATGGACACAGTGTAGTACAAATGTTCTCCAGAAATGAGTCACTTTTTATGACTGAATTTTGTTACCAGCTTCCTGTCTTTTCCCCTCCTCAACCTGGACATGGGAACCACTATTCTGCTTATTGCTTGTATGCCTTGGACTATTTGAGCTGCATCATGTAAGTGAAATCATAAAGCATTTGTCCTTCTATGGCTTTGTATTTTACTTAACAAAATTCAGTGTTCTCCCTACTGTTGCCAGTGCAGGATATCTTAAGAGCTCAGTTACTCAGTTGTGTGTGGAAACTACATTTTCATAGCTGCTCATCTGTCAGTGGACATTGAGCTCCTCAATTCTTTTGGATAAATACCAGTAAGTGGGATTTTTGAATCTTTTGATAAGATTTAAGGGAAATATGTAGTCATGACATGTAGTTGTGATAGCAACAGTGTCAAGCAACCTGAGATGCTTCCATTCAGCAAAGAAAATAACAAAGTGAAAAACACAGCCCACAGAATAGAAAGACAACATACTTACAAAACATATGCTAATAGATAAGGAGTTAATTTCTAAAATATATAAGGCTCTTTCATAATAAAATAGTAAAACAAAACAACAACAACAGTTTAAAATGAGCTTCTAAAAAGGAGAAATACCAAAGATCACTAGTGTTTTGAAAAGATGCTTAATATCACTCATAATCAGGGAAATGAAGATATAAATTCCAAAAAGGCAGTCCTTCACATTTCTAGAGTATGAGAAACAAAATACAAGTATTCTTAAGATTGTGGAGTAATTGATGATCAGATTTATTCTAAATTTGAAGGTTGAGTGAGCATTGAGAATTTCATGTCTCATACCTTTGTCTATCCTTTATGCAGAACCTTCTAGAACAGTTGTTCTCGACCTGTGGGTCATGACCCCTTTGGGGGTCAAATGACCCTTTCACAGGGGTCACATATCAGATATCTTGTATATTATATATTTACATTATGATTCTTAACAGTAGCAAAATTACAGTTATGAAGTAGCAATGAAAATAATTTTATGATTGGAAGTCACCACAACATGAGGACTATATTAAAGTGTTACAGGATTAGGAAGGTTGAGAACCATTGTTCTAGGAGTGTCTGATCTTCCTCAGGATAAAGCAGAAATGGCTCCCAGCCAACTAAACTCTGTGTGTCACTGAACTCTGGTTCATACCCCAATACTGGTGTCGTGCCAAGCATAGAGTCCCAGGGCTTGCCTGAGCTCCCAGTACTTCAGGACTTGACCTTCCAGATGTTTGTGTGGCTCTGTGCCATCTGTCTTTAGATATATACTCAACCATCCCATCTTCAAAGGTTTTCATGATATATAAAGTAGCAAAATTTCCCATCCATATCTTCTTTTCCCTGCTATCCTCATTCCCTTATAGCATCCCTTATGGTATGTACTTGTCCAGTTGCTCACAGAGTCTTCCCCCTATTAGCTCATGAATGTCAGCAAGGCAGGGAAATTACTCTGGACCTGTGGTATCTAGTACTAGAACATTGCCTTCTTAGAAACAAGAATTTATTAAGTACTCTGCACTGCCTGGAACAAATTAATTAATAAATGAATAAGAATTCCCCCTTGTGCATTGTTCTTTATTGTTCATCATCAAGTCTCAAAATTAAAGTATTTAATGTCTTGTTGATTATAAATGTGTTACCACACATCCATTCTTTGGTAGTAAAATTACTTTCCACCAGATAAGGGGCTTTATTTAAAGTCCTTTATTGTAGATGGCTAGGGAAAGTTAGGCAATGTGTGTGGATATGAATTTTAAACTTCTCTTTAGCCTGTAATTTTGGCAATAAAGCCAAAGAGGAATATAAATGACACATGTTTGATATAACTTTTCCATGTTGTTGCAAGTCAAAAATGAGTGCAAAGCATGAGGTTTAAACATGGGAGAGGAAAAGACTAGAAATTTCTCTGACCCAAGTCATGGAATTCCTATGCTGTTTAGATACACTTCCAGTTGAGTCAGAGTGCTGATGATATGAAATAATCTTGAAAGACTTGATTCCTCCTCCTCCTCCTCCTCCTCCTCCTCCTCCTCCTTCTTTTCAGTGTTTAATTAAAAGGTGAAAAATAATTCATATCAGTTACATATATCTAACATTTACTAGAGGGCAACAATTATAAAAATAATACTAATTACTTTTTAATGTTGCATGGGTGTCAGAAACTCCTATAGATATTTCACACATTAGTTAATTTAAAATCTGAAATTTATGAGTTTTATTAGGTGGAGCATATTGAAGATTCCAGGAGGTTAGTTTGCCAAAGTACACAAAGCCAGGTTGAGCTTGGAAACTGATCCAATCTGAATTTAGAAGTATAACTTGTTCTCATACATGTGTTTCTCAAGCTATAGGACATAGCCTATATTTTTAAAAGTAATTAAAATAGTTGTAAATTTGCATATTTACACGCACTGGGAGCAAAGTGTAGCCGGAAGTTTCTCCAGTCCTGCCCAGCTCCATGGTTCCACAGCCAGCTGTAAAATCATCACCCAGAGGCCTAATATTAATTGCAAATTCTATGGCCTATTGGCTCGGGCGTCTTGCTAACTTACAACTTAACTCAACCCATAACTATTGATCTATGTATTGTCACGTGTTCTGTGGCTTTACCTGTGTCCCATTACATGTTGCTCCTTGGCAGTTTGGCGTCTCCCCTTGCTCTGTTTTCTCCTTTCACTATTGGGTTTTCCCACCTGGTTCCATCCTGCCCTGCCATAGGTCAATGAAGCTTTATTTATCAACCAATCAGAGCAATACATATTCAAAGTGTAACAGAAAGACATCCCACAGCAGCAACTTTTCATTATAAACCTCTCATGCTGATGTATTCCAGTCTATCCTAGCTTAGGCTTGTCCTACCATCCCATATCATACTCAGTAATGCTTTGCCATGTCCTACTATCCTAGCCAGTGCTGTCCTGTCCAGTCCCAGCCCATCCTGACCCTACCCCAGTACACTGGCTTTCTAATTATGGTGGTTTGAATGAGAATGGCCCCAATAGGCTCATATATTTGAATCCTTGGTCCTTAGTCAGTGGAACTGTTTAGGAGGCTTTAGGAGGCATGGCCTTTGTGTAGTAGGCATGGCCTTGTTGAATAGGTGTGTCAATTAGGGAGGGCTTTGATGTTACAAAAGCCCATGCTTACCCCTTCCTCTCTCTTTGCCTGAAAATTTTGGATCAAAATGTGAGCTCTCACCTACTGCTCTAGCACCACACCTACCTGTCTGCCTGTCTGCCACAATGACACTTGCCGTGATATTCATGGACTAATTCCTAGAAACTGTAAGCTCCCCCCACCCAATTAAAAGTTTTACTTCATAAATTGCCTTGGTCAATATCTCTTCTCACAGTAACTAAGACACTGATGCCACAATATTTTAGAAATTGCTTCTCAATGCAAGGAGCTTCATATGGAAAAAGGAAAGTTAATTTTTTGATATTATAATCATAAAAATGATTACTTCTATGAGAGTATCGAATTGAAAGGGTTTTGGGGATCCCTTTTCTCAGATCTTCAACCTTGATCAAGCTAGGAGAATTGAGGAGCCTTGCCATGTGTTTATAATGTTATCATTTATTTATCTGCAAATCAATTTTGCTACATAACCAAAAGCTGTTTTAATTTTATGAATGTGTTGAATGTGTACATTATATCTCTAATATCCCTGTGAACTCTGCAGAAATTCCAAATAAGATAGCTCTATATAGCCTTTTAAACAAGTGGGTTAAATATTCCCAATGTATCAGTGCTGATGTACTTTATTGCTATCCCAAGATGCCTGATGAAAAAGTACATCTGCTGTATGATGAACAAAGGAATTATATACTGGTTTTAGCTCTGTATAGTACTCAAAATCATGAATGAACACTGAATGACCTACATGTCTTCATGCTATAGCATTAATTTCTCTGTTTTGAGGAAAGTTATCCAGTCAATTTGTTTATCAAGCATTTACTGAGAATTGATAAATGTGGAAAGAACATTTACTGCCTGCATACTAAACTGGGAATTTTTAGTGTGTCCCTTTTAACTGTTCATCCTCATCCTTCCTACAGCCTCTCTTGCTTAAGTTCTTTTTGAAGGATTTTGAATAAAACATGTTTGCATGCCTTTGTGCCTTATCTCAGCTGTTTTGGCCTATTTGTGTGAGACATCTTATTATGTGTTTCTAAATCTATCAGTTCTTGTTTTCTTTGTCCATGGGGGAGTTGAAGCACTGCCCACTTACCTAGTCAAGGAACACTGATCAGCCACTAGGCTTCAGGTCTGAGCTAGCAGGATTTTGGTCCAGTGAGCCTATTAAATTCTCTTTCCTTGGAAAGCATTTTCTTCCAGCTCTATGCACCTGCTGTCTACTCCCTCACCTCTTCCATTAGGTCAGTGCTTCAGTGTTTAACAGCCATCACATTTGTCTGTAATTTTTTGAAAAAATGAACCAATGAGAGAAATAACAGTATATTTTAACTTGTTTACCCTTTGATTTTCAGAGCCCAAAATGAGGGTCTTGTGTGGCAGGTACTGAACATATATTTTTCATTACAATCCTGATGAGGCACGTGCCTTAAGTTTGGAAACTTTGATAAAGTGCCTTTGTGTGCTGAAATTTTCATCTGCACCTAGAATCAGGAAATGTGATCCAGTTGACTTTCTGAATACCTTCTGTGCTTGGAACATTGATGAAAAGATCTTGATGGAGAACCAAAGTCTGTGGTTATAGCGACTACAGCAACTAAAATCGAATAAGCAATATTTTCACTACACTAATAGCAATAGATGTGTAATACTTACATTGATTGACCCTGAATGCTTTCTTAGAAGTTATTTGAGATGATATATGAGAAAAAGTAGTTTGATAAACTCTACTAGAACTAAACCACTAAGAAGTTGTTCATTAAAATTTTATTTAAATGGTGTTTTGAAGAGATTTATACCTCAAATAAATTATATAAGCAAAAGATATTGTTCAGTGTTCTGTCTAGACTTTTTGCAGTCATCTAAATGGAAATAATCCATAATTATGACAATGGATATCTTATGAGGAACACTTTATAATTATAAGATAAATGAGAAATAATTCCTTAGTTCTGTTTTCACTTAAAAATCTATATGTAGCTTTATTTCCACTCTAATTTCTGATAGATTGATTTTTTGAACCCATCTGTCTAAATAATTTAAATGGTAGGATAGTCATGGAGCACTGTACAGTGTTTTACATTCATAATAAATATTCAATTTAACTTATTTGCAAGGGAAAGTGTGTAAAACTTTTAGAATCCCATATGAATGGTTTTACCTTTTAAATTGAAAACTCAGTAAAATTCCCCCCTAAAAGTTGCTTTAAATAATAGGCTTGTACTGTGAAACACAATTTCTAGTTAAATTATCATGTGTTCTAGTAGTCAGTTGATAAAATTTGCATGTGCTTTATCATTGTTTATTTTTTAAGGGGAAATTGTAGATAGATAAGTTCTATATTTGTTGTGGTATTAACAGTGGGCTTTCTGACCATGAGACTCCAGCTGTATTCACTGTCAATAATTGATGCCTAAAACAGAACATACTGTTAAGAATAACATGTATATTAGCAACTTGTTCTCTAGAGTGTGCAGCCAGCTTGCAGTGTGAGGAAAGCTGGTCCTGCACTCGAGTATGCAGCCAGTGTGCAGCGGGAGGAAAGAGGGTTTCTCCTGCACTGGAGCATGCAGCCAGTGTGCAGTGGGAGGAAAGGGAGTTTCTCCTGCACTAGAGTGTGCAGCCAGTATATAGTAGGAGGAAAGAGGGTTTCTCCTGCACTGGAGCGTGCAGCCAGTGTGCAGTGGGAGGAAAGAGGGTTTCTCCTGCACTGGAGCATGCAGCCAGTGTGCAGTGGGAGGAAACAGGGTTTCTTCTGCACTGGAGCATGCAGCCAGTGTGCAGTGGGAGGAAAGAGGGTTTCTCCTGCACTGGAGCGTGCAGCCAGTGCACAGTCGGAGGAAAGAGGGTTTCTCCTGCACTGGGGCATACAGCCAGTGTGCAGTGGGAGGAAAGAGGGTTTCTCCTGCACTGGAACATGCAGCCAGTGTGCAGTAGGAGGAAAGAGGGTTTTTCCTGCACTGGAGCATGCAGCCAGTGTGCAATGGGAGGAAAGAGGGTTTCTCCTGCACTGGAGCATGCAGCCAGTGTGCAGTGGGAGGAAAGAGGGTTTCTCCTGCACTAGAGCGTGCAGCCAGTGTGCAGTGGGAGGAAAGAGGGTTTCTCCTGCACTGGAGCGTGCAGCCAGTGTGCAGTGGGAGGAAAGGGAGTTTCTCCTGCACTGGAGTGTACAGCCAGTGTGCAGTGGGAGGAAAGAGGGTTTCTCCTGCACTGGAGCGTGCAGCCAGTGTGCAGTGGGAGGAAAGAGGGTTTCTCCTGCATTGGAGTGTACAGCCAGTGTGCAGTGAGAGGAAAGAGGGTTTCTCCTGCACTGGAACGTGCAGCCAGTGTGCAGTAGGAGGAAAGAGGGTTTCTCCTGAACTCTGTCTGAAGAGTTTGCTTATGGTATAAAGCTGTGTATCTTCAATGCACAGTATCAGTTTTATTGAGCTCATTTCAATTGAAGTTGATTTTTAACTCAATTTCATGTCCTTTGAGCTGAAATGGTTAGTAGAAACTAGTATTTTTTATGTATAAAGGTAAAAGTATTTTGAGATTATGTATATGTGCACATGTACACATGTCTATATTCATATGATATATTCAAGAACAGTAAGGTAAAATCTGCCAAAAATATGATATGCCAGTTTTGCTGCTATGATTTGTTTGAATTATATTTAGAGACATTGAAACCTATGGAAGTCACCAGAGGCCATCTGTATGACCATGAACAACTCATTTAGAACCTTTGCATCTCTGGGTACTCATCTGTCATCTATGCTGTAGACATTTCTACCAACCAAATGCATACTGAACACGATAAAGAAGATAGGCATTAATTTTACATGTTATACATAGACAGATAACAGGTATACACACATACAAATATTGTCTACTGGGTAAATATGTCAATATGTATTATATGTTTATGAATTATTTGTAGAGTTCCCATAAATCACTGTATTTAATATAAATACAGATTAAAAATATGCAAACACAATCTGTAGAAGAAAGTCAAAAGGATAAATAAACATATGGAATATCTTTTAGCGTAATCAAAAAATTATGTATGATATTTTGCTTACCATTAGAACTAGTAAAAATTTTCAAGATTTGTGTGATTAAGTGTTGGTGATGGACTAGCAATTTCAGGATACTAATATCCTAGTAGAAACATTTTTAGTATCATTTTTTTCATTAAAAAGTATAAATATACCTTTGCTATATTTATATAAAAACTCTCTTTGCTAGAGAGTTGACTCTTGAGATCAGTAGTTCTCAGCCTTCCTAACCCTGCAACCTTCCTAATACAGTTCCTCATGTTGTGGTGACCCTCAACCATAAAATTATTTCATTGCTACTGTAATTTTGCTACTTTTACAGATTATAATGTAAATATCTGATATGCACGATATCTGATCTGCAACCCCCAAAGGGGTCACAACCCACAGGTTGAGAACCACTGCTTTAGGATCAAGTTATCATAGTAAATATTTTGTTGCTTTTGTACAAACTAATATGTGTAGGCTTTTACTTATAACCACATAAAACTAGGGAAAGGTTAAATTATGTTTATCTATACATTAAAATGAGGGAAATGTGTCTAGGCATGGAAGATGTCCAGGATGTATAGTTAAGTGAAATGTGCTATATGATACATTTGCTAAATATAATATCAGAATATAAAATAAAATATATGTTATATGATGTATCAGTGTATATGTGTGATGTATTGTGTAAAATGCTTAGCATAAAGTGTTAGGAACTTCTTAACAATTTCTACAGGGCACTGCTATCATGTTATATTTATAAATAAGTGTGAAGTTCAATGCATACACATATATTTAAAACCTAGTCTTTTTACAGAGGGTGCAACCCTTGGGTGGAAGTCATAGTCTGTGATTTAGCTTAGCTTTTATTTTCTATGTGCTTCATAAGCATAGACTGAAAATTATGCTTAATTCTAAAAGTCTTTTTCAATATTTACCTGTTTTTGGTGAAACTAAAGTGTTCTATTTCAGAAACACAAAACGCAAGAGTGAAAATTCCATAGGAGTCTCTTCTCTAGTCTGTCTTCTATGTAGAGAGGAACTTGGAGAGAAGGATGATTGACATGTGGAAAGAAACTGATGCTCACAGATTTTCAGTTCCCAGTGTGAAGACCCATGAAAGTTGGAGCAATCTCAAGACTGCACATGACCGTGAATGTTTCTTCCGCAGTGCTAACGTTATACATAGGATCTCTTTCCTGTTAGCGTTTAACATTCTCTATCTCTGTATCGATTGTGGGATTAAAACATAGTAAGAATGTAGAATTACAGTCTTTCCCCTCTGTTTCATTTCACCATTACTACAATATACATTACTTCATATAGTTTTAAGATTTACCTTACTGCTTGGAAATAAGTAATCCGTGAGAATAGCTATACTAAATATCCCTTTACTCTAAATTCCAAAAGTCACTTTCTTGACCCCTGAGATTTGTTCTCTTATATCACTCATTCTTCCCTCCTTTGCTTAATGTATCTGTGCACTTCTCTCATCTCATTAGAGGGCTCAGAATTGGATTTTCAGCGGAAACCTGAGAACCTGTATCATCTGAACCCCTGGAATTGTTTCTAAGTCATTTGAACTGACCTCTCTCTGAAACAGGGTTCACCCTTTAGAGTTTACCCCATCCTCCTTCCTTGCAACATCTGTTTGCAATGCTTTAAGCTGTAGAACCGTGGGGAAGCTGCATCTTTTCTCTCTAGGGTGTTCAGTGTTCTGACAGGGAAGACACTGACTGGTTAATTAGCATCAAGTTTGTCCACATCCCCAAAGCAGTCAGCCCTGCCCAGCCACAAACTCCCACTAAGTGAAGGCGGCCGTGGTGCAACGTGAGGATTCACAGGGATGTGTTTGGAGAGTCGGCTCCAGTGGAAGGGCCAGGCATCCAGGTGCTAACTGATTAGTTCCTGGTGTCTGAATTGTCTCTCCTGAACAAACACGGAATTTGTACCAGGTTCTATCATGATGCAAATCATGTTCCACAGACTTGAAAGAGAATCTCAGCAGTGACAGACAGGCCTGGTGCACGAAGGTGATGCTTTTCTTGAAATGTTTAATTAACTGAGTTTTTCCTTGAAAAAATTCCATGGATGGTTGTTGCATTTATCTATATTATTCTTTATCAATAAAAAATCAGGAGTCAGATATTGGGGTAACAGCGTGAATGGTTAGAGAAGTGGTAGACAAGCGACCAGTGATTTCCTGTCTCTTCCATCCCTCCGTCCAAAAAGGACAGAAATCCACTCTAAGCCCCGCCCTACTTCCTGTCTGTCTTCAGTACTCCAAAACCTTTGTGGTTAATTTTGGTCAGAGAGTAGCTAGCTCCGCCCTCTGATTCAAAGCAAACTTTATTGTCAGAATGTGATCAGAATATCACACAACATATGGTGGTACATGGCTGTGGTCTTACCATCTTTTGGTGAGTGAGGCCTGAGGTTTGATTTGAGGCCTGATTGGGCAAGAAAGAATTTATCTCAGAGAAAACAAGAAAATCCTACCAACGCAGAATCCCCACCACAAAAAGCAAAACATGTGTGTGTGCGTGTGTGTGTGTGCATGTGTGTGTGTGTATGCATTCCCATGGGCAGAAGTTAAGTTATACTTTAGGGTCAGATATGGCACTATTGTGAAATGATCTGTGGAAAAGATTTCATGATCTGCTCCAACTGTGTTCTTCATGACAGAAAACTAAACCAAAAAAGACCATTGAATCAGGAGACTTACCTCCCCCAAGTTCCAGATTGAAAACTGGTCACATATGATGGACAGGAACATATTCTCATGGTTGGAGATAGGACCAAGTAACCAGGAAGTGAGTGCTGGCTATGCTTTCTGCTTTCGTCCCTGCATTTGTATATGTTAAACATGGAACATTCTACAGAGAGTATTCTCCTCTCATAATGACAGTCTTGCAGGTAGTGATCGAGGAAATCCTCAACACCGAATATATGCTAGTGTATACATACACACACTGTGTGTTGTGTGTGTGTGTGTGTGTGTGTGTGTATGTGTGTGTGTGTGCCTTTATATTAAAGCTAGCTGTTTTAACTCTTTGTGTTAACTAGCAGAGCAAAACTTGTCAATTATAAAATGGAACTCAGATGTTTGGACATGTTTTGAATAGAGTTTATATACATGTACAGAAATGCTGTGGTTTTGTGTACATGTGTATATAGGTATTACATAGCTATCTGTATCCATCTATAGAAAAAGTTCTATGTTCCCACTGTTAATAGAGTTACTATTAATAGCAATAATGAAGAAAAGTAATGAATCGAAGTCTTCATGTATATTTTCTATATAGTGAGTGATGTGTCTTATGAATAAAAGGAGAAAGCTAGATGGCATATTGCATCTTCCAGACATCATATTCCCCAATTGTGTTTCCAAGCATGTTCTCTTCTTCAGCATATGGGATGAGATGGTGGTATCCTAGTTACAAAGGAGTCTGATATTTGATGTTGCCAGGATCTGTTTTTTCCTTGCAGGTTCATAGTTCTTGAGGCTTTGCCATGCCAAAGGAGGCATTAGTACACAGATGAATCCGTGCCAATGCGATAGGAATTATTTGGCTCCACAATTTAAATTGTACACACCAGGAACTGAAGCCACTAGTCTATTGTCATTTCTCTAAGAACTGTTTTGTTAATTCCTTTTTGCTCATTAGCATCAAGTGCTATTTATAATCTTTATCATAATATGATTTCCATCCTTTTAATTTGTATGAACTAAAAATAGAAAACATTATCTTACTGTTCTCTTCCATTTAATGACTAAATTTCCTCCAGAATACATAACTAATTAATCCTCAGTGCTGAATGTACCGGCTACACATGTGTTTCTCAAACTGAAAGTGTGCCAAGACCCCTTAATCACTTCTAACCTGACAAGGTCTCATCTATTGCTTATTTATGGATTATAGGAAGGCAGGAGACTTTTTGATGTATCAATGGTAGACAAATTCATAGTAGCAGAAAAGAGAATTATGCATTTTTTTTCTGAGGCCAAAAATCATGCAGCAGATTATGCATTCAATCAGCAATAATCAGATTTTACTAATCATGAAAGTAAAATTAGTTTCATTAGTTCAATCACAACTATAAGCAGTGGTATAAATTCAATTACATTGACTTATTGTACCTTTTAAAATGAATGCTTCATTGTTTTCTACTGCAGGTTATTTTTGAATGAGTTACATTCTTTGTATGTTTATATTCTTTTCTATATGATAGTGTTATTCAACTATGCATTTTGAAGAGTTACTGATTTTCTGCTTACAAACAATTTGCCCAAATCATCACGATACACATAATTAACACTAACGTGTATAGAGGACAAGTTTCCCTTGGAACTGTGTCACACTGTTTCTGCCATTGAAAGAAGTACAGTATGGTAAAAATTAGTATTCACCGAACTTTCTGGGCCAGTTTTCATACAATTTCAATCTGATGTTGTCCATCAGCATCAGTGTTTGTCTTCCTGTGAGCTTTAGGCATACCCGTCTCTTCCCCAGTGCCCAAAGCAGGGCTGTTTCCAGTCAACAATGGAAAGCATGTTGGAGAAACTGTTGCTTGCTGGGATAAACACCTCCTGTATGTATGCTTATTTAAATCAGCAAGAGACAGTTGACAGCAATATTTGGAAATATCCTCAATATGCTTCGACCTTTTCATTAAGTCCTGGAAAGTAATGCAAAGAGGAAGAAAGAAATTTTAGTTTGACTTTTTGAATAAAACCCTCTACAAATGGAATCCATCTTGATATGTGCCTGAACCCTCTGGTTGCAAGGCTTATTTGCTTCTTAAAGAACACAGTTTGAGCAAAGAAAACCTTTCTATGGAACAAGTAGACTCATTTGAAAAGCTTAAGTCTCTGTTTAAGAAGAGCATGGCTGGCAGAGGCCTCTTTCACCTGGCCAGCCAAGAGGATGATGTTCAAAGACACTGACATTCTGTTGGATGGACACTTCCCTTTGTTGCCCCTCACCCCAGATACACAGTTCTCCTAACATTAGAAAAGTGCATTGAGTTTGGACTCAGAACAAGACCAAAAATAGTCTTCAGCATCTTCTGATTACAGTCATGGTTTGCTAGGTGGATGTGTATGATATCATCTCTTTAAGCCAGCCATTCATTACCATTGAGCACTGTTCTTTCATATGCCAAAAGGGGCAGGCTTAAATAAAGAAAAAAAGAATACATTTAGCAAAGATTCTACAAGAAGAAATGTCAGGGATATAGTATGAACTCAGATCTTCTCTTTGACTCTTTGCCCATTTCTTGTGAAAACCATGTAAATATTCTCGATTTTTAAATTACAGAAATAATGTATATTGTTATCATGAGTAAATTTACTAGATTTAAAGCTCTCTTTTGTCTCTATTAATACTTCTGGGAGAAATCACTGTTTTAAAATTTTCTAAACTCTTTTCACTGTGTTTATAGCTATACAAATTCACTTACCTATATTGTGAGAGTAGCTATGTATGTATCAGATACATGGATCCTTATGCAAGATGCTTTATAATAATTCAGTGAACTATTCAGGAAAGCCCTTACTAATAAAGCTGTAAATGTTGTGAATCTATTTTAACAATTACACATTATCCGCAATGTAGGTACAACCCTAACATTGGATATTTACTTGTCTTCACCTTTTTATTTCCCATACTTCCTATAAAATTCCAAGGGAAAGAATATATATATATATGTGTATATATCCATAAGAATATGTATGTATATGTATGTATACATATTATGTATACATACATATACTTGTGGTCATGTGAGCTTTGCATTTTTAAAAGTTCTAAATATTTGAGTAAGTGTTGAATAGACATGCTAGTAGTTTTTTTCAGCCCTACCAAAAATATAAGACTACTGCTATATTTAAAGTGATGGGAAGAGTTTCTGATCCTGTTTCTCTGGTATCAGTGGCTTGTTAAATAATCTGATTCTATATGTGAGTCAGTAATATGAATATGAAAATCTGGGGTTAGGATGATTTATGATGAGATATATTGACACCTAAAATAACTATATATAAATAAAATGTCCATTTTTAATGTGATTTCTGCATCCCACAGAACACTTCCTATATCATGTGATAAAATGATGGTCTTTGCTATTAAGATTTTTTACTATTTTTTAAAATTTCAGTGGTAAAGTAATTTAATTTTACCCATGTAACAGATATGATTAAGATGTATCAAACATAGCTAGTGATGCAGACTGGTTGGCGTTTTAGCCCCAGTGAGATGAAAACAGAAATAAACTCATTTCTATCATCTCCTTCACTGTGTGTAGTCTAGAATTTGAAATATGTAAAGGTAGGTATTGGAGTAAATCAGATGTGCAAATTTAAATTATAAAGTTAAGGTGATTTGATGAATATCAGACATAACTCTGTCTGATATTCATAGACAGAGCTATATCTGATATTTGTGCTCTATAAAACAATAATTTATTATCTAAAGCAGATATCGTAGCAAGTATTTTATAATTAACTATGTCATGCATCTACAAACACTAGTCTAAATTTTATGGAATCTGTCATACTGATTGTCAAAAATGTTCTACTGGGTCCTATTACATGGGCATTTTTGTGGTCTCTGCAGCCTTTATGGGCAGCAGAATGGAGACATAAGGAGGCACAAGAGCAGCCCAGTGTGACACAGCTTGGTGGCCAGGGATCCCAGGATGACAGAGTTTGGTGACCAGGGGTCCCAGGGTGACAGAGCTTGGTGGCCAGGGGTCCCAGGGTGACAGAGCTTGGTGGCCAGGGATCCCAGGGTGACAGAGTTCGATGGCCTGGGGTCCCAGGGTGACACAACTTGGTGGCCAGGGGTAGCTCAAACCTTGAGTGGTTTTAGATTTATTTAAAGACAACACAATCTGGTGAAAACTATTCTTGTGGTGATTTCTCAGTCCAACAAACACAACAAAGCATACCACAATCTCTTTGAGGAACAAAGTAAGCTAAATACACACGGGTCAGACATGATTGCATCAAAACTCTTTGTAAAATCCATGTGACACCTTCCATAAAAATGGATTCTGTAGATTGATGGAAAAAATCCACATTTACGATAACGGTCTGGAGGAGAGTCTGGTGCCGGGAAGTATTCTGTGATAGCTTCCTGCTACTGCAAAATCCTTTGACGAGGCATGTGAGCTACGCGACCCTGTGGAGATGGGCTAGGACCTGAGCATGCAGTTGGGAGTCAGACTGGCTCAGGACATACAGCAGTAGTTCTCTGCTGGGGTCCACGGCTTCACCAGCTGTGGGGAGTTAGCTTGATTTACAGCAACCAGCATGAATTCCCTCCTATGGAGTGGGTCTTAAGTCAAATTAGGTGGGTTCTACCAAGAAATAAGTACCAGTATTGTTCCCTTGGGAATATTTTTCTGGGATGCTCAGTGTTTATGGCTCTTGAGGTGGCAATATCACCTCAAGTGTCGTAACTCCTTTAAATATATATATATATATATATATATATATATATATATATATATATATACATATACACGTTTACTTATATATTATGAATGGTTTAAAGTAAACACAAATATTGTTTTCCTGTGGCATTTCCAGTCATCCTTAGAATTCCTTATGCCATCTCTCTCCTTCTCCCTCAGTGTTTTCCCTGTCCAGACTCTCCAGATAAGGTCCCTTCTTTCTGTTTATTTCTGTTTCCTTCTTCATACCACCTTTGTCCTACTATCCCCCCACAGGGCCCCTTCTTACTTTGCTGCTTTCTGGGGTTATTTCAGGTTGTGTACTCACATTTAAAGATCCGGACCCTCACTCATTATAGTATGTTCTAATTATACATTTAACTGCAAATGTATTGTTTAATATGAATGCAAATTCTCCATTGTGTGTATGTACCACATTTTAATTTTTACCATCATTGATCAGTTGTAGACATTTAGATCAGTTGAAGACATTTCCTCTTCCTAGCTATTGTAAACTGAGCAGCAATGAACGTGGCTGAGCGAATATCTGTGAAATAAGATGTTGGGCCCTTTGGGTATATGCTGAGTCATATGGTAGATTTATTTCTGGCCTTTTGAGGATGATGTAGAGTGGTTGTACAAACTTGCAACCCTGCTAACAGTGAAGAAAAGTTCTTCTTTTCCTATATCCTCACCAACATTTGATGTTGGGTTTTTTTTTTTTAACTTAGTCATTCTGACAGGGGTAAGATGAAATCTAAAGTAGTTTTAATCTGCATTTCCCTATTTGGATATTGAACACTTTTAAAGTTATTTCTTTGTCATTTTTATTTCTTATTTTGAGAACTGTCTATTTATATACATAGCACATTTTAAACTGGGTCGTCTGTTGTTTTTTTAACTGTAAGGGTTTTTTTATTCTTTATATATTCTGGACATCAATCCTCTGTTCAGATGTGTAGCCAGTTGTTGGTGTTAGTTCCTGGGTGAATGGAGTGAATTTCCTGTTCAGAAACCCTTTCCTGTGCCTCCATCTTGTAGGGTACTGACTGTTTTCTCCCGGCATCAGTGGCTAACACTTCTGTTGTTCTTTGTTTTTGTTCTTTTTTGGAGAGGCCTGCCTCCCAGCTCCCAAATAATTTACTCAAGAAAGCTTATTATTACTTATGAATGCCTGGCCTTAGCTTGGCTTAGTTTCTAGCCAGCTTTTCTTAAACTTAAATTATCCCATCTACCTTTTGCTTCTGGGCTTTTCCCATTCTCTTACTTCTGTAAATCTTATTCTTACTCCGTGGCTTGCTGTGTAGCTGGGTGGCTGCCCCTGAGTCCTCCCCCTCCTCCGGCTCCCTCTTTCGTCACTCCTCCATCTCTTTTCTTTTTTCTCCTCCCAGATTTCTCCTCCTATTTACTCTCTCTGCCTGCCAGCCCCACCTGTCCTTTCTCCTGATTTGCTATTGGCTGTTCAGCTCTTTATTAGACCATCAGGTGTTTTAGACAGGCACAGTAACACAGCTTCACAGAGTTAAACAACTGCAACATAAACAAAAATAACACCTTAAAATAATCTACAACACACTTCCTTGATCTGCTTTGGTGTGTTTGCTTATATTTATATACTAAGATCTAAACCTATGTTTAATGCATTTTTCTGAATATATATTCAAATAAAAGTTTGTGTAAATAAAACTTTTCTGCCTTGGCACCCCCTCAATAAAAAAGGTAATTCCATCCATTCTGATTTTATTATCAGTAGCCCATAGTTGTAAAAATAACTTAAAATTTTATTAAAAATATATTTAAATTTATTTTTCTGTTTAGTGTGATTCTACCCTACCCCCGGCTTAAATGAAATTTTACTCAATTATGTATTATTATGATATATTCACTATATATAATGTGGTATATATTTATTAGAATTCTATATTATTATATTAATAATTAATTATTACTAATTATTAAACAACTACTTCATTAATTAATATTTTCTTTATAATATCTCAGCTAATGAAAATTTCTAATTTATACCTTCAATATATATTTTTATCCTTTTTATAGCAAAAGCTATAGTTATACTTTCTATTGTTTTATCTATCAATTGGTTACTGCTCTTTTCTAAATATTAAATATTCTCTATTGCATAGGGTTTTATTGACTGAAAATAACTACCATGCATTCCCCTATGCCCTTTGCTCCAGCAGAACCCTCCAGAGGAAGAGAACCAACAGGATATATACATGGCTGTAAAAGAAGATTTCTTTGAGATTGACTTACATGATGGGGTGTGGGTTGATCAGTGATGGCTGTCTGTATGCTAGAAGAGCAGTGACTATTCTGTAATCTGTTTTTATTTTAGTGGCAAAAGAATTTCTAAGAGGTGTTGTTGAGTTTATTTTCTTCTTCGTCATCCCTTTCCAAGGACAGTTATGTCCTGCAGAATCTGAAAGGACAGCAGATGGCGAGGGAGTGGATGGGGAAGACTGGGAAGAAGGAAGGGCAGGGTGGAAGGAATAAGGATGGACAAAGTGATGTCTGTGTAGAGCATAGGAATGGAAGGAAACTCATTATCTTCTGTATTAACTAAATGTCAGTTAAAGTTGATGTTGCACAAGCAGGAGACTAGAGCCTGGTGGAGGGAAACGGATGATGCTCCCCTGGGTACTAAGAACCCAAGAACACTGTGTAGAGCAGATCCAGTGCCCGCCTTTACCCTGGCTTTCAGTGGAGCTGTAGGGCCTCAGTACCTGTGCGGAGCTGTTCCTTCTCAACTCAGGTGCAAAATTACTTAGAAAGTATGAAGGTATTCTTGGAATTATACACTGAGAATCTCATCTAATCGGAAAATGCCGTTTAGAAAGTATAATATGTTTCATCAATGATTACAGATTTGGTACAATTTCCTAAAGTATAATTATAAAATCATTAAAAGCTAGTTTAAATGTAGTAACAGTTATTTATGGTTTGTCTGTTACAGTGATTAATCATATGAAAAATCTAGAAATTTACAGTGTTTTTTTAGATTTTCAAGATCAAAAAAATCATAAAAATTAACAATTTGATGACTTGTAGTTCTGCATGGGTAATATAATTAACCTTCTATTTTTAGGTAGGTCACTCTAATTTTGTCTCTAGGACATTTTACAGTAATAGTATTTTATTTTTGAATAATACCACCCAATTTGCAAACATAAACTTGTGCTTGGTAAAATATGGGTCAAGTGTCATCTCCATCATCCATGTAAGGTTAATTACCTCAAAATCCCTATAAGGTTAATAATCTTTATCATCCACGTCAGGTTAATGTAGCTGGAGTATTTTAAATTGATGAAATTTGCAAAGCCAATGGTATTGGCCACCAAATGCAGGTATTTATGGGTATTTTTTTAATCTCCAAATCTCTTTGTTGCAGTAAATACAGTATAATATACTCCAAAAAACAGCTGAAATATAATTATAAGAAAAAATAAGTCTTATTCTTTTACTTATGTCTCACTAAATTTGGAATCTGTGAGTAATAGGAAATTTGCTTTATTAATTTCCTAAAGGAACAAAATTACCTTCTACTTTATTATGCAGCTGTTATTTTCAGCATTTATCCTGAAATAGTGGCATGTGATAATTGACTATTATACAAAGTTTTATTTAACAGTTCTGTATTCTCATCACTGGGCTATCACTATCTGTAACTGTATGAAGCAGAACATTATAGATTAATTTTCATGGTGGAGCTTGGTTTGTGCTAAGAACGCACATTTAAACTATGGTTTTCTTTTACCTGGAAATGGAGATGTTTGGCCGACTGTCTTCTTGGCTGTTCTCTAACAAGTTGCTCCGAGCACACAGATCACCCATACTTCACTGTCTGTTCTCTGGGTTTGTCCTTCTCTTCCTCTGTTGTTCTAAGCTGAGTATTTATTTGCTTTATTCAAAATGCTATATTTGGATAATAAACTGAATTAAGAACATGGGAGGTAAATGCAGAGAAAAGGCCCTGAGTCATCTTGTTTGTTTTAAGAAACAACATTCCTCAGTGCCAGTATAATCAGACAAATAAATGAAGAGGTGACTTAAAACTTTAAGTTTAAGGTGATGCTTGCCTAATATATCAGCTCCTGTAAAATTTGAACCACACATATACATGCCTGTGATGTCATTGGCCCCTTTCCCATTTCCCAGGGCAATCAGAGCATTGAAACACATGGAAGCAAACTAGCATTGCTGCTAATCAAGAGGAAATTCTTAATGAGGATCTGGTGGACAAATCGGTTCCCGTAATAATCAAAAAATTAAAATATATATCATACATAGTTGGTTTTTCTTATACTCTTTCTGTAAAGATGGCTCTATACACAGATTCGGTTGTCTAGCCTAAAGCCTGCAAGAAGGCTGGGTGATGGCGGCTGTCACCTGATTACACGGATTCACAGCACAATTGGGCCACAAATTAAGCTTCTAAACTTAGGTGATGAATCTCCACCACAAATTATTTAAAAGCACTCAGGGGCTTCCTCTCTCCTTTCTGCACTTATCAGATGGCTGAGAATTCGGAAACTCCTTTAAAAGTGTGTTCTGGCTGTTCCAGACCTTTCTGCCGTCAGCAGCTGGTTTCAGTGTTGCTGGGTCTATAACCATAAAACATGGAAACCAAGAGACAAGTTAAAAAAAATCAGGATATTTTTTTTCTAAAATGAGGAGATTTTCTACCTGTGGGGAGAATAAACCTGCTAGTGAAATACACAGCAATATTCCGTATATCATTTCTGCTTAGAATGAAAGTATTATGGCTCTGAGTAAATGAATCTGACACTTCTTCCACATTAGTATTTGTTATTGGGTGGAATCAGAACATGTTTGGTAAAGCTAGTTTCATTCTACTGCGTTAATCTGCTTGCTGTGTTGGTTCAAGCTTCGTCTTTAAGTTTTTAAATAGTTACCATTTTTAGTCATGAGATTTGTGGACCTGATGAACGTTGATGGAAGATTTGACAAAATGAGCTTATGAACAGTATTACACTAAATTTAAGATTTGGTTGCTAGGTAGGCATGGTGGTGTACACCTTTAATTTCAACACTTGGGAGACAGAGGCAGGAGGATCTCTGTGAGTTCAATGCCTGATTTACAGAGTGAGTTCCTGGACACTCAGAGCTACATAGTGAGAGCCTACCTTGAAAAAGCCAAAACAATCAAACAACAACAACAACAACAACAACAAAGACTCTGTGCTGTATTTCACTTCAGGTATTCTCTACGTGTTTTCCCTTCTCTGTCTTTGAAGCCAGCAGCAACCCTTTGCATACTTACTTCAGAGGGATGGGTAACAGGCTTTTGTCAGAAAAGATTTTATAATTTTCAAAGCTGTATTTAAGAGTCTAATTTAAATATGGAGTAACATGCCATTCAGGACTACTGTGGTTCAGAGTTTTGAAAAATGATGTAATGATGGCTAGTAAGAAGGGACAGGCCGGGCGGTGGTGGCGCATATCTTTAATCCCAGCACTTGGGAGGCAGAGGCACGTGGATCTCTGTGAGTTTGAGGCCAGCGTGGGCTACAGAGTGACTTCCAGGACAGGCTCCAAAGTTACACAGAGAAACCCTGTCTCTAAACCACCTCCCCACCCAAAAAAGGGACAGACTCACAGATATGGAGGCCCTGAGGTCAGATCAGCTTTAGGTTGTGAGGTGGCAGCACCTGTTGAGGTGGAACAAGTGCCCACGCCAAGCCTAGTAGGAAAACAAGCCTGCCCTGCTCAGAATTCCTCTCAGGCTCACTGCATCTCAGGTTCTTGCTGCCTTACACATCCACACCTCACCCTCTTCTAGTGAGCAAGAAGAAGGGACGGGGCTCTTTCCAGCCCTGGAAGCTGTGTATACCTTGACTGAGTGAACTTAGCATTTGTCTTGTCAGGCTCTGCTGTCCGAGTCCTTAATTTAGGATGAATTAGAGTTGTTAGAACTGATCGGGAACCTGCTTTGCAGCAAACATATCAGCTAAGAAGCAGAATTATGAATATGCCAATCTTAGACTTTTAATGAAGTGGTTTTTTTTCTGGTTAATTCTTGCCTGTCTCTGTAGATGACCCATCATATTTACAGATGAGTTGTTTTCTGCATATGGACATTAGTAGTGTTATAATTATATGCTACAAAATCTGCTCTAATTAATTTTCTTTCATATCCACTGAATTTGACATCTCTGTTGAGGCATTACTGAGTTTTTAAAAAGTAAATTTGAATAGAGCTTTTTTAAAAAAATTGATCAAAAGAATTGCTAAGCGGGCTTCCTTGTATTTGAAATCAGATTTTCCTGTGGGAAGCACTGTAAAGTAGTGTTTTCTTCCCACTGAATAGGTTTTATTCTGCCACATACCACCTGCATCTCTGCCCTTGGAAGCCATCTTCAGTGTGTAGCTTTAAGTGATCATGTATCTGTTCAAATGCACATCATGGCACTGAGAAACTTGCTAGCTATGGTCTTCTTGTTGCATAGTATTCTCTTAAAAGTCAGGACTCAACCACATTTGTGACATTGCTGCCCCATTGTCAAAAAGTAGGTGTCACTGTGCAGACAACTCTGGCAATGTGCTCCAGAGAAGGATTCTGTTTTCCAGAGAGCCAGTCACCCCGACAGTGTCTGTGCACTGGTAGTTAAAATGTGAACATTTGACCACAATTCTTGGCTAAAAATGAAGTAATGAACATAATGAAATGAAAACCTAAAGTAGGCAGAATTGTCTGTAAGGAGCAAGGAAAGCTCGTTTAGGCTTAGCAACTTGGGTGAACATATGTGAAATATGCCTAATGTTTATGAAAGAAAATGGTTACTAGGAAACTGTGAGAAAGCACCCTAATTATGTGACCTCCAAGATATACCAATAAATATAGAATTCAGATCATTTGGTGTTGAAACCAGAACTAACTAAGCCATGTTTATTCTTAGTACCCTTGCAGTTCTTTCCGAAGGAAGTAAGGCACACTCTCCTTTTAAGGGTTGGGTTCTGACTCACAAAGTTTGGATTGACTTCAAAGTTCATAGCTGGTGTTACTGTATTCTGGTGATTGAGTTTTGATTCCCCATTGCAGTCATCTACACCACAGTTAAAGGTCATGAGAGAACACTTCTATATAAAAACATTCTTTATCATTTAGCTAGCCATGACCTTAAATTAATATGTTGAGCTCATGAACTCTGCCACAGCAGTAACAAAAACAGATCTGAAAGTGGTAGCTCCTTTGATGAGTTCTAACCCCATGGAGGAGATATTTTCCTTTTTATCCTGGCTTTTCTACTTCAACAATTCCCATACAGACCATCACGTTGGGTGCTGCCCTGTGGCTGCTGTAGACTCTAGCAGAATCAGATCTCTGTTCCTTTGGTGTCTTTGGCATTGAACTGAGCTGGGGTGGCCTGACTCCTTTTCCAAGTTACTGAGCAGTGCTGTGGTTAGCATCGGTGTTTTCCAAGGCCTGCTTGACCTAGTTTTGCCATGGGAAATAGACCAATAGGTAGTTGTGAAAAGTTGTCTGACTGGAAGCAGGGTCACCAACCATGTAAGCCCTGGGATGACTTAGATGAAGCCTTGGGACCCCGAAGCTCTGTCCCTGCTCTCCCTTATTCTCTGAAGTCAGCTCTCTAGATTTCGTCTTCCTTTTAGCCCAGGTTACCCAAAGCATGATACTATTTTACTAGGTAAGTCAGATAGTGAAAATGAACTCTTTTCTTCCCCGATATATTTTATTTTTAAAAGATATGGTAATTTAATAGCAAAATGGGCAAAATTCTGTCACAATAAAAAGAATGAAAAAACTTACCTGTGAAAATGTGCAAATAAATAAAACAGAATTTATAGTACAAATGCTCCAATAGCTATTTTTCCATTACTATTTCTGTAGGAGCCTTTTCCTTGGGGAGGCCATTTGTTAGTCGTAGGAAAAGCTCATTTACTGACTATAATTAACTAATGGCAACCGGAGAAAACAGCTCTCCACCTCCAATGTTTGCTCCTTGCCAGGGGCTCAGGATGATGATTTCATTTTGCTAGTAACCAAATTACAATTTAACATTTGTGAATGTGAGGATGAAGGACCCAGCTAAAGCCCAGTACAGTTCTCTGAGGATGGTGTGCCGCAAAAAAAAAAAAAAAAAAAAAAAAAAAAAAGGAAATTTCCTCTTCTGTTTGTTGGTTCTCATGTGTGAGAAGGGTGTGCATCTGTGCCATTTTCTATTTGAGCATCTTTCAGGTCTGGTTTTCACATTGCTGTAGATAAAAGGAATGTAAAGTGATTCGGGAAGTCAGCTTACATTTGCTTCCAGTGGTCACACTTGTACAAAAGCTCAGTGCTTTGATGCTAGCCCCTCAGCACATTGGTGGCAATTACACAATCTTCTGAGTTTTTGCTGTGGTTTAACATTTGCCGAACTGTAGGAGAAATTAGAGTCTTTGGTAATGGATGAATTTGGTCTTAGGGTAGGATAAAGAATTGTTTGTTCAGTTGGGTAAAACGTTGCAGAATAATGGCTTGGACCAGCTGTGGTGGATGGCATCACAGGTCACTGTACTTTGGGACTTCTCACATTTATTGTGTAGTATCCAAGAAGGATTTTTGTTTTGGACTCCAAATAGAAAATATTGGGAAGGAAAGATTTATAATGTTTCCCTTTAAACTAAGTTGAATAGAAAAATTTATAAAAACAAAGAAATGTTCTGTGACTAACATTTGTGAATATGTCTGTTTCATAGAGTGGTAAAAATGAACAGTGGTTCTGGGGAAAGAGGGCAAATGAAAAAAACAAAAGTAAATTAAATTATTGTGGTGGAGAAGTATTTACTGTAGAAAGAATAACAAAGTCAAATTAAATGTAGCAAAATCATTTCTGTACACATGTGTATATAGACATACATATACTTACCTCAGTTGCTCATGGACTTTGCAATCAGAAAAATTTGGACCCTAGCATAATTCTCCAACTGCTGGAACCTGAGGCTATATTGAATTTTAGAATATGTAGCCAGATTTTTTTACATAAATTGTCCTACTATGAAGGTATGAAATTTAAATGTAGAAATGTGTTATGGATGCTGAAGTGGTTGTTAGTAGTTTTAGATTAAGTGAAGGTGACAAAATAGGAATTTTAAAGAAAATCCTTTCTACAAAATTAAAGAATTTTCAGATATTCAGGAAACTAATTTTAAATTCAGCAAACTGTTAATAAGGTTTTGCTTAAATCTAGCTTTTACCAAAATGTTTATAAAATTGTCAACTAGTGTCTAGCATCTACACTTGATTTTATATCCAGCAGTATTGTGCTATTCCCATCCTGCTAATTGGACTCCTATTTTTTATTATATGAAAATAACATTTAATTTGACATTAAACAAAGTACCTGCTTTTAAAAATTCATCATATTTTGGCTGGTAAGTTTGTACTGAAGTCAACACTTTGTTGGGGATTGTATTGTCTACCTCTGTCTCCAGGGTACATCATTCTCATAGGTACTAAATTAGGAATTGATTTATTTCTTACCATATTTGCTCTTTGTAATTCTGTGCATGTGTGTGTGGACAGAGGGTGGAGGTAACCCATGGATCTGGAGTTACAGGCAGTTTCTAGCCTTTGGATATGGATGCTGGAATTGAACTCAGGTCTTCTGCATGAACATTAAGAGCAGTGAGGACTTCTAACCATTGAGCCATCACACCAGCTCCTAAAATTAGCAATTTAAAGCTATGGAATTTCTCCCTTTAACTTGAGTTTGAAGTGTGTAGTGTTAACATGTTTTAGTCATTATCTTCCTTCTCACCTTCAGGCTTCCTGTTCTCGTCTGCTGTTGATATAACTTTATATATTACTCACATGTAGGTTCACAATATTATTTTCTTAAAGAAAAAATGCTTTTAAATTTAGAACTGTTTTTTCCTTTTAATCTAGTTAAAAGTCACACAGTTAACAAATTCATGAACTTGCTCTTCTTATGACTAACACTTCCCCCCCCCCCCCCATGATAACCTCTGCAATCTATTAATGCCATTTCATTCTGCATATTTATAAAAAAATTTGTTTGATTTGTGTATATGTGTGTGGGTTTTGTACCACCCAACCTTGTGTCCATGTGTGGTGGTGGTAGGGTGCCTCTGGAGGCCAAAGTAGTACATGGCATGCCCTGGAGCTGGAGGTGAGGTACTTGTGACCTACCCAACCAACACAATGATGAAAACTGATGAGGCCTCTGTAAGAGCATTGAACACTGTTGAGTGTGAAGCCTTTGCTCCAGCCCCCATTTTGCCCCCTTTTGTACTTAAATAAATACCACTCAATCATACACATTCTTCAGTCATTGGCCTTTCACTCCAAGGTGTGGTTGTTGCATTGTGCATGATGCTCTTTATAATTTTAGCCTGTTGGTTTTCACTGCTGCATAGTATCCAGTCCATGACCATGTCCTAGTTTGCTTTGTCAGAGCTCTACCCACAATGTATGAGACTCATAGTCTCCTCATATCCTCATTACTTAGTATGCCCAGTCTTTTTAATTTTTTCTCTCTTTTTATTAATTTTTTTCATTTATTTTACATACCAACGACAGTTTCTCCTCCCTCCTCTCTTCCCGTTCCCTCCCCCACATCCCCTTCACCCCTTCCATCCTATCCTCCTCCATTTAGAAGGGGGCAGGTATCCCATGGAAGTCAACAAATCATGGCACATCAAGTTGAGGCAGGACCAAGCTGCTATCCTGCAACAAGACTGGGCAAGGCATCTCAGCATGAGGAATAGGTTCCCAAAAGACAGCTCATGTACCAGGGACAGGTTCTGATCCCACTGCTAAAGTCCCCACAAATAGACCAAGCTATATAACTGCCACCCACATGCAGAGGGCCTAGGTCAGTCCCATGCAGGCTCCCTAGCTTTTGGTCCAGAGTCTGTGAGCTCCCATGAGCTCAAGTCAGATGTTTCTGTGGGTTTTCCCATCCTGATCTTGACTCCTCTTGCTCATATAGTCCCCCCTCCCTCTCTTCAACAGGACTTCCAGAGCTCAGCCCAGTGCTTGGCTGTGGATCTCTGCATCTGCTTCCATCAGTTACTGAATGAAGGCTCTTTGATAATAATTGGGGCAGTCAACAATCTGATTACAACAGAAGGCCAGCTTAGGCTCCCTCTCCACTATTGCTAGGAGTCTTAGCTGGGGTCATTCTTGTGGATTCCTGGGAGTTTCCATAGCACCAGGTTTCTCCCTAAACCCCAAATGGACCCTTCTATCAAGATATCTCTTTCATTACTCCCTGCTCTCTCCTGCTTCCAACTCAACCATCCAGATCTATCATGTTCCCATTCCCCTCCCCTCCCCTTAACCTCCCTGCCCTGCTCCTAGTTTACCCAGGAGATCTCGTCTATTTCTCCTTCCTGGGTAAATCCATATATCCCTCTTAGGGTGCTCCTTGTTACCTAGCTTCTCTGGGGCTGTGGATTGTATCCACATTGCTTTACATCTAATATCCACTTATGAGTGAGTACATACCATGTTTGTCTTTCTGGGTCTGGGTTACCTCACTCAGGATGATTTTTTTCTAGTTCTATCCATTGGCCTACAAATTTCATGATATCATTTTTTTAACCACTGAGTAATATTCCATTGTGTAAATGTGCTGCATGTTTTTTTTTTTTTTATCCATTCTTTGGTTGAGGAGCATCTAGGTTGTTTCCAGATTCTGGTTATTATGAATAATGGTGGTATAAACATAGTTGAGCAAGTGATGTTGTGTTATGATTGAGCATCTTTTGCATATATGCCCGAGACTGGTATAGCTGGGTCTTGAGGTAGATTGATTCCCCGTTTCCTGACAAACTGCCATACTAATTTCCAAAGTGGCTGTATAAGATTGTACTCCCACCAGCAGTAGAGGAGTGCTCCCCTTACTCCATATCCTCTTTGATATAAGCTGTCATCAGTGTTTTTGATCTTAGCCATTCTGACAGGTGTAAGATGGTAATTTTAACCACACTAATACATGAATCATCTTGGTTTTAATTGAAGATTTCCTTTAAAGTTCTATAATTAAAAGAAATATGATGTGTTCTTCATTCTTACGTTTTTGTTTTCTTTTTTACATTTGTTACCCTGTTGGCTTAGGTACATGAGTAAGTATGGTTTACTCATATTATCTGGGTCATGGGGAAATTCGTTTGTTATGAATTCAAATTTATTGGTTGTAGGGCTAAAAGATTATCTGTATTGGCTCTTCTAAGAATTTTTCACTTTCATTTAAAATTTCCATTTTTTAAACAGAAAACACTACTTTCTCGCATATTCCTTTGGTTTTAATGATCAGCTCTGTTGTGAATTTAAGTTTTTCCATTTCAGTTTCTGTATTTATTTTTTTTACTTGTTTAAATAATTCCTATAGTTTGACTATTAGTTCTCCTGATTTTCTGTAGTGACTGGTTGCTGGTTTATTTTCATCCTCTATGCATTAAAGGATTTAATTTTTCATTCCAGTCTGTTAACCCTCTCTGAAGTAGCCCTCTGCCTAGGTTATCCCTGCAGGTGCCCTCAAACCCAAACATGAGTAATAGTAGGCACAGTGTGATGACAGTTTCATGCTAAAAGATTACCCCTAGATCTTACTAAATACCCCCAGTATTTAACCCACTTACCATTATTATAATCATAGCTATGTTTAGTTTTCAAACTACCATTCTATTTTTATTTTAATGAAATACTGGCACCTGGAAGATATCAATATTTATGCAAAATCAATGCATGTGTGCATGCATGAATAGAAGCCCAAAAATAATAAAATAGCATGGTTACAGTTTAGTATTGAGTGAGTTCTGAATTGCCTTTAATTTCTCAACACCTAGTTCTTCTCCATGTTCTTTGAGCCTTCAGATTACTGTATAGAATCCAAACATAATATAATAATTAATTTAGAAAAATAATATCTCTGTGTTTTCACACTTGTGTTTAAAAAGATGAAACTATTGTTACCCCGGGCATGTGTCTCATTCCAGACTCTTATTTATGTTTCTTAGTCATCTTTCCATTCTGTTGTGTTGTATAGTCTGCTTCTCTACACTGATGCAGACCCAAGCATAGTTATGATTGCCTCTAAATTTCATTTTCTTTATTGGTCAGTGTGACTCAGTCATACTTTATGGGAATCAGCTATTTTCTGCCTGAAGCTGGCATACCTGCTTGTGGTGTTTTTCTTTGTATGTGTATGAGCTGCAAGAGAAACATTAGATGCTCATTTGTAACTTTTTGCCCCTTTCTATCTGGGACACAACAGTGTATTTTCTTGCTCAAATTTGGCAACTCTCAATGTTATTCACTATCAAACACCAATCTCATCAATCAAAGAGCAGAATTAAATGTCATATCTATATAGGCCACTTCTGGGAAACACAGAAATATGTGTTATTTTTGGAAACAGTGGGTTGACCTCATATTAACAAAGGAAAAAAGGAGTACATCTTAAACAGCAACGCATGTAACTGAAGCTTAGAAGAGCCAGAGAAATTGTGTAGGTGTTCAATAGTAACAACTCACACAGCCAATGTCTTTTGTGAATGGGAGCAATTCACAAAGTTCCCACAAATAAGACCTCTGTAAGAACATACTTAATACTTCTCCCTCATTCAATGTATTAGCATTCTATGTTCCTACTAAGGAGTAGGTAGGATCTTGATTGCTCTAACTATACAGAATGCCTTACCATTCTTTTCTACATCTAGTTCAGTTTAGTGAGTGGATATCAGGTTTTAAAGACAAATCCTTCTTACTCTTAATAATAGATGTTATGGACTTTGGATAATATCACTTTTGATACCAAAATCACATCACTATGTCTTCTTGTGTTTAGTAATAGTGTAGAAAAAGTAGTATGAAGATGAATGTCAGGCCAAAACCTCCATGGCTTCTGAAATAACTCATTTCTTTAAACTTGAGAAGGAAAGGGTCTGTTTATTTTAAGCTACTATCATTTACAATGGTAATCTCAGTTTTCCTTGTATGTATTTTTATATGTTTAGCCAATTGTAGAATTTTTATTTTCTAAACATTGAATAAAACTCTTCTATCTTAAATTACTAAAATGCAAAGGTAAAGAAAACTTTCATTATAGACATGAGCCAGCTTGCACACAAAAATCAATTAAAGCAGCTGTGGACCAAATTCTATATAAATTGCCAGAGTAAATATTTTGTGTATATAAGGCCATATGGTCTCTGTCACAGTGATCCAGCTCTGCGTTTTAGCAGAGTACAACTATACACAAAATGTAAACAATGGGTGTGGCTGCATTCCAATTACATTTTATAGAGAAAAGTAGACAGGGATTGACTTTGCCCCAGTTTGCCCACATTCTGACTTACTACATTCACTTAGACTGGAAAGCCATTTCTGCTCCCTCCCAGTCAGATCTAGGGGTAAACTTTTAGCACGAAACTGTCACCACACTGTGCCTGCTATTACTCATGCTTGGGTTGAGGGCTCCTGCATCATTTATCTGCAGGGATAACCTAGGCAGAAATTGGCTCCTGAGGGCTCTCTGTCTAGCTGGAGTTCTTCCTCTGAATTCTGTGATAATACTCTTACCAGATAGATCATTTATTCAATTAGCTGACAGCGAAAGCATGAAGGGAACATTTGTCTTATGCTAAAGTTGAAAATGAAAACTCTAAGAGATCAAGGTTATTGATATGTATTTATCATCAAGGGCCATGTCTGAGTAGGGTAGTGATTCAGGGAAGTATTCTGTAGTGAATAAAAGCACTTTCACATGTTCTCACTCAGCAAACTATGATGCTCTGAATCTAAATGACATGATTATTCCTGTATTTGATCTCCAGACCACTAAATCGTAGGCAATGCCCACTGCCACCCCATTTCTGCCATCTTGTCTTTAGCTTTTCATCCAGTATTCCAGTGCTTTGGTCATTTGGGGTTTAAACCTTGCTGTTATTTGTATTGTTAGACCATTTGTGGATCCAACGCAATATGTCCTAAGTGTTGATGATTGAATTGCTGAGGATCTTTGGGCTATTATTAGCAAAAATCAAGGTAGCCATCTTAAAGCGTGTCTGTTAGTAAAGTGCATCAGGGAACATCTTAGCTTCAGTACCCTTGACTGTCTCTCTACAGTACCACCTTCTTACTCACATGCCTCCATACAATCTGTGCCATATGCCAGGTTTAATTCCTCAAAAGGGATTGTGGTTGACAACTAAGAACAAATGCTTTAGTTACCTACTGGGTGAGGGATGTCATCATGTAATTATGCCTGTGGAAAGAAAATCTGAGGTTCTTACAGTGCTTGGAAGACCTGGCCAATTTAGCCCTGCTAACTTGGGGTATGTACGATTCTGGAATGATGCTTTATGTGCTGGTTTTCCAAAACCTTTTTACATATTTAAAATTCTACCACTAATGTCAAGTAGAATGGTGACCCCAGGAGGTCCCTGTCAGTGCCTCTTCATAGCAGGTTCTGGGAATGTCTCTGTTTTTTATCCATTACAGACCTTCTCTAAACCTGATTGTGTCCATTGGAACCTTGCCTTCGCTGGTGTTAGTGGAAGATTTTATTTGAATTACATTTTTCCTCAGTTTATATTCATATGTAATATCTATCTTTTCCTACTTCCAAAATAAGTTCATCACTGGCAAGTTTTAAATCCAATGGTAAAGATAATGTTTACACTATTTCCTCCAACCATCTCACCTTAGGCTCATGCCAGCTGAATACACATTGCCAAGCATGGCACTGGGCCTGCTCCTCACAGTCAGACCCCTTAGAAAGAGAGAATGGTCTTTTTCGCCATTTATTGCCCCATCCCTCACATAACCAAGGCCCTGGAGAACTCTGCTTTTTCCTGTCGTTTGGTCTACAAGATGGCAGGCTCTGACTTCAGTGTTTCCTGAAAGTCCCTTGCATCTCTCTCCCATCTGCTGCTGTCTCTGATGCAGTCCATTGGCCTGCCTTCTGTTGCAGATGTCAAATGGGAAGGGGCTCTGCTTTCTGTGAATGAGATTTTTCATTTTAGGCAGCTGAATCCTTCACACCTTTCAGATTTCAACAGCACTGCTCTTCCTGGATGGTCCTTATGTCCCGAGTCACTGTGTTCCCCACCAGGCAGTATGTTCGCAGCTGCACTGATTGCTTTCTAGGGTCTCCCTAGTGTTGTGGAACTTTAACTATGTGAAGATGTGTTGCATTTGTTTCTCTTTGTCTGCCTAAGGCACATGATTGGTCGAATAAAAAGCTGAACAGCCAATAGTTAGGCAGTAGAAGGATAGGTAGGGCTGCTGGGCAGGAAGAGTTAAGTAGGAGGAAGAATCTAGGCTGGGGGTGGAGGGGGAGAAAGGAAACAGAGACACCAGGGGCCAGCCAGCCAGCCACAGAGGAAGCAGGAAAGTAGAACATGCAGAATGAAAAAAAGGTAAAAAGCCCTGAGGCACAATTAAGATGAAGAGAACAGGTTAGTTTAAGTTTAAAAAGCTAGCCAGAAACAAGCCTAAAGTAAGGCCAAGCATTCATAACTAGTAATAAGTCTCGATGACGCTGTGATTTGGAGAAAGCCTGCTGCTCCCTACAGTAGCTGTCTGTCAATATACATTGTAACTTCCGTTAGAATGCAGGACACATGAAAACAGCCATCTTGTCTCTGTTCTGTCCCATGGATAGCACAGTGTGTACTAGGTGGTAAGTTAAAGCTACCTGGCAATTTTCTAATCATCTTTGATGCACAGCGGTCTAGAGAGGCAGACAAGCTGGTCTGTTTTGAGCTATAGAAAGTCAGAAAGATTATATATATATATATATATATATATATATATATATATATATATATATAGTGGAGGGGGCTGGCTTCTTCGTATGACCTTCTGTCCAAGGTCTTAAGGTATATGTTTAAGTTATAGGCACTTAGGACTGTGATCCTCCCTCTTAACACTATTTTCATTGTCTTCTAAAAGTTTTCCCACAGTATAATGTCATTATCATTTGATTCCAGGAATTCTTTTATTTCCTTCAGTGGGAGGTGAGACAGTGTCTTAAATATGTAACCTTGGCTGACTTGGAAGACACTGTATAGCCTAGGCAGAGCACAAACTCAGAGATCTGCCTGCTTCTGTCTCCCAAGTGCTGGTATTTAAAGTGTGGCTCACAATGCACAGCCTTCTTAATTTCTTCAATGACATCATTCAATGCTGTGTTGTTTAATGAGCTTGTATATGTTCTGCACTTCTCTTGCTGTTGATTTATAATTTTATTTCTATGTGACTCTAGGATATGAGGAATTACTTTAATTTTTCTAAATTTGCTATGATTAGCTTTGCATCCTAATATATAATCTGTTTCTGAAGTTCCATAGAGTGATGAGAATAATGTGCCAACTGTAGCTTTTGGAAGGGATGTTTTGCTAGGTCCATTTGATTTATGATGTTATGTAATCTAGAAAGAACAAAGCTTAGCAGTCGGTACCTTTGCCATTTGGGGGAGCTAAGATAACTGAATCTCAGACAAATACAGATGGGATCTCTAACACTACTTGACTCCAATTCAAAGAAAGTTGTTGGAATTCGCAGCTACTTTTATATTCACTCTGTCAGGTGGCCATTCTCGGTGTCAGTGCTAGCTGGTTCAGAGAGCTGAAGAGTGGGTTCCTGAGGCTGGAGTGGGGTAACGTTGGTGGATGTGAGGGAACCTTGACACAGACGTTCCTTTAACATTAACGCAGGGGCAACTTTTTTGTTTACGCTTTTAGAACACTTGACATTTTATTTTGTGAAGTCAACCATATCTATCTACATACCAGCCTAAAAAGAAATCTCAGTAAGATGATCTTTCTTCTCTAAGAAGTGTGCACATGTAACCCAAGTGTACATTTGTGCTGACGTAGGCCAGTGACTGCATTTCTCAGAATGGATGGCAAACTCCAATCCATATTCTAAGTTAGTAAAATAGACTCTAACAGTATAGTTAGGATTATTTTGACAATGTTAAAGTTATATGTAAAAGACCTGTTGAATTGTCTTTCACAGCATGGACTTTATTTTTGCCCCAACATCTCTTCTTGGAGCATACTTTATTGTTTATTGGTCTGCATTTGGTTTACTTCTCATTAACTTAAGCCTTGTTTAAATTTTTTCTTGAAGTTTTATGCTGGTGGGTCAACTTAGCAATGGAATGATATTAAGAATTCTTAAAATACCTCAGAATCCAATCTTTCTGACCTCTTGATGTAGATGCTAAAATAATTGTTCTCAACCTGTGGGTCACGACCCTGTTGAGTTGTATATCAGATATTTATATTATGATTCATAGCAGTAGCAAAATTACAGTTATGAAGTAGCAACCAAATAGTTTTATGGTTGGGGGCCACCATCACATGAAAAGCTGTATTAAAGGGTCACAGCATTAGAAAGGTTGACAACCACTGCTCTAAAAGGAACTTTCTTCTGTATAGCCATGTACACTGAGGCTCCTGTGCAAGTTTATGGTTTTAGTAGCATTTTTTAAAATGTGTAAATCAAATCATTAGTTCTTAACCTGTCAGGACCCTGTATTTCATCATTCTTGTCTTTATTTCTGAAGACTATCCATGAAGAAAGGGAGGGAGGAAGTGGCATCTTATAGTAGCTCCATATCTGGCTCCTTCTATGTTCCCTGTGTGTCTATCCATAAATATTCTTTGTATTTGTTTCATTAAATCAAACTAAAAACTAGCCATATAATGTAGCAAAGCATTAATGGCTAAGTGTAGCAGAAGGTATTGGATTTGTGGGTTCTTTGTACTACTGTTGAGTCATTTATGTTTTAAATTAGATAACAGAATCATACACCATTTAAAGGAGCCTGCCTCCTGATTTATCATCCCAGGTATTTTCTATAGCTGCCCCTGTGGCTTCCCTTGTCCCTGGGAGACTCATGCCTAGGGTGTTCTTCACCAGCAGGTAAAATCAGAGACTCAGAGAATTGAGGTTGAAGCCACAAAGTTTATGTCTGATTTTTGAATGCATGAAAATGAATCCAGGGGAAGCATTTTAAAACCATTTATTTTTAATATATTCCTTTATTTGTATATCTTATTATATTAGAACTATTATTTCTTCCTTTGGGGAGTAGGGCAGATTCATTACCACATTTTAATAAAACTTAACATTCCTAGATAATATAAAAGCATGTTTGAGATAGATAATGATTATTTTATGTGTTTATCTCAAATTGAAATTCATATTCTTTGTTTTCAGGATACTAGGGGACTACTTAATAATGCCACGATAAAAGCCAGAACGTCGAAGGCACAATAACACTGAAATTTAAAACTACCTATGGAAGCAGACTGGAATACATAATAAAGGAAAAGTAAATAAGAAACCACTCAGGAGGGAGGACAGGGAGAGTGGGGGGGGGAGACTAGGGAGAAAGAGGAGAAACGAAAGGAAGGATGGAAGATGGGATGGAGTGAGGAGGGAGGAGGGAGGGGAGGGGAGAAGAAGGAGGAAATGCCTGGAAGACATGTGGTCAGCATGTCGTTCTCTTCCCTTCCGGGGACTATATTATATGACTGAGGACAGTCACTGTGTCTTCAGAGTGTAAAGCGCTGCGTCACAGGGTACGGACTTACTGTGCTGTTCACTGCACAGGCTGCACATGGAACCAGTGGGGATCAAGGAGAGCTCTTCCCCAACAAAACTAGGAAGGATCTGGAAGTTTTAATGTCCAGGCCTGATAAACACAGAGGTCATTGCTTTAACTAAAATCTGAGAAAACAGAAGAGTTCCATTGTGTTCAGTTTCCCGGCCCTTCACATAAACTTGTCTGTACAAAGAGTCGTGACTTCAAATTGTTTCTTAATGTGGTGAGAATTGCTCATCTGTGCAATGAGTGAATATGATTTTCAGTCATGTGTTCCCGAAGATGTCTTAATCGTCTCTAAAGTTTTTTGAAATTAAAATATAGCTACATAACTCCCTTTCTTTTCCTACCTGCCACCCTTCTGATGTAATTCCTTGTTCTCACTCAAATCCATTTGTTTCTTTCATATTTTCTGATGATTTAAGAAACAAGAATACACAGGATGCCGAGCTTTGTAAAAACAAGGATGTGCTTGCATGCTTTGCTCTTGCTGTTGTTGGAGGATCTACCTCCTCTGTCCTGGATATGGCCTGTGCTTATTATCAACATTCATGATGAAGGGAACAAGTTTGTTCTGTAGCCTCAGCAATGTGACCGTGATGACAGGATAGTGACGCAGTGAGGGGACCCTCAGCATGGAGGTGCTTTTGACTTTTCTCCTAATTTTACTAATGCCCCAGCCAGTCACCATGCCTTCCCAGTCCATGGTCCATGCAGCTGCATAATTATACATCACATCTCCAAAATGAATTAGTTTATTTTTAAAACAGCTAATTGCCTTAGTGGAGTCATGTTTTACCAGAAGCACAAAAGCGCTTTGTTCATCGAAGAGGAATTTTCTTCTGGAATGACTAACTTCTGTGAATATCAGCTATAAACAGCCAAATATCAGTAAAATCCTCTAAAGTAGCTCATATTCCAGAGCATCCCAAAGCAATTTCAGCATCATTTACTGTAACATGTAGCTCTGTGTGGTCTTAAAATTAAAGTGAGGCATGTTCTATTGCACAAGGGAAGTATTGGGGCCGTTTTTGCTGTGTGTTTTCTATAGCAGAGGTTGGACACTTTCTCTTGAAGCCTAAGTATGTATTTACAAGTCAGAGCTCTTACTATATTTTCAGTCTCCTTCAGTTAGTGCAGGTCTTGGAAGCAAGATTTCTGTCTAGGCTTGAGCTTTGACATTTTGATTTTGGATGTTGTCTTGGTATGTTCCTCATCTGTATCCCAACACTGAAGAGTGGATAATTTAAAATCAGTACTCTAGAGATGGAGGCAGGCAGATCTCTGTGAGTTTGAAGCCAGTCTGGTTTATAAGGAGAGTTCCAGGGCAGCTAGGACTACACAGAGAAACACTGTGTCAAAAAAAATTAAAAAGAAAAGAAAACAAAAAACACTAAGCTCAGCTCCAGAGCCCAAGTCCAAAACCTAAATGCTGGCACCTGGCACCTTTGTCTTGTGTCATAAAATGACAATTAGGACAGAGGACATCATCAGGCTGAACTCACCCTTATCAGGAACCATTGTCATGATGGCCTGCCCACTACCCCAATAACAGCATCCATTGTTTCAGGACAGTGGAGCATTAATGACATTTCAAGGAAGTGCCATCTTCAAAGGTTTTATTGTTTCAGTGGCAAATCTCAACATGATTTTTAACATGTTGAGTATCAAACAACATTCAAACCATGCCTTTTTTATCTTTGTAAAAATGGGAGGTGTTCTATTTAAACAACACACTTGTCTTAGAAATCATGTGTAAAGAATGACTTCAACTATTCCCTGTAGGGCAGCATTGCCTTGGTCAGTTAACATCGGCAATTCCCAAAGAGACTGAGTCAAACCAAGTATAAGATGAATACTCATAATGGAAAGTGTTGCTTTAAGGGACCAGGTCTTCATGACCCCTGAGCAGCAAATGCAGATTAGAAGAAGGATGCAGACATAAATTTGATTCATAGCTAGTTAGTTAGGTGGTTTGAAAGTTCAATAGCAGGAGGCTAAGGTAGCTGATAAATATGTCCCCAGAGACGCTGATGTGACATTACCACCACAGGATGACCTCAAATGTCACCTCTTGATTACATTTCTGAACTTTGTTGCATTTCTCAATGGCAAATTTAGCTGCTTACTTTTAGTCATTGGTGAGTATTTGAGAGTATGGAAGCCCTGGAGAGGAAAAGCAGAGGGCTGGTCCTAGCAAAGCTCGATCTGGAAACCCTTGTGTTTTTCTCCCCCTAGTCCTTCTCCCAGTCATCTTAACAGTGGTCTCTTTGGTTTTATCTTTTATTTTCTAACCACACAGATATTTAAAAACAGAGTTATTGTCATGAGCAGTTAAGTACTGGCTCCAACTTTGTGTTCCCACCCAGAAAAGCAATGTCTGGTGAGGTAATCTGTATTATTTGTCGAGTGTTGTTTGAGTTTTGTTCCAGGAGAACTCATGAATCATACCAATTAAGTTTCAAAGGATTCACCTAATAAGTCCTTGGAAAGCAGGGTGCTGCTTTTGAAAATGACAGTTCCAGTTTATAGTTCCAGGAATTCACCTGCCTCTGTAACAGCACACCTTCTCTGCTGTGACGCTCCGGTGGGCACTGACAGCCATGTCTTGGCTCCCGCGCTTTCTCTGGCTTCAAGCGAAACAACACACTGTGGGTGGATTTTTAATTTAATAGATTAATCTCCATAGTTATACTACAGCCAAGTAAGACTAATCAGAATTCTATTACATGATTTTTCACTCAGCTTAGTCCAGAAGGACTGAGAAAGGAAATGCAGGTAGTCCCCAAGACCTGACTTGACCGCTAAGACCTATCAGATTCATAAATATAGTAAATAGCTCAGAGGCCTCCCAGAGAAGCCCAGTACCCAGAATCAATATTTCCAAGCCAAGGCACACAGGGAAGGAAATTATGTGTGTGTGTGTGTGTGTGTGTGTGTTAAGTAATTATATACATAATAAGTTGTATCTGTGTATTTAATTCAGAACCCACCAAAATGTTGACAAATTATAACTGAAATGGGAGAATTTAGTAAATTAAGTTCAAATTGTGTTTTTGGAAATAAAATTTTTCTTTATTAGTAAAATATATTTGTATAACTTAAAGCATTTTAAGGTAGTCTCAAACTTAATTTTTGATCACATTTCCTACAGTGTCTTGAGTCTTTGAAACTTGGAACAGGTGAAGAGCTTCCTACCTGACTTGTATTACAAGTGAAGTGTAGCTCGAGTTTTCCTGCCTGGCCCACAGTCAGGACAAATCTTTGTCACTTGCCAGTCCCACAGCCGCTCAGACCCAACCAAGCAAACACAGAAACTTATATTGGTTACAAACTGTATGGCCGTGGCAGGCTTCTTGCTAACTGTTCTTATAGCTTAAATTAATCCATTTCCACAAATCTATACCCTGCCATGCGGCTTGTGGCTTACCAGTATCTTTTCATGCTGCTTGTCAAGGTGGCGGCTGGCAGTGACTCCTGCCTTCCTGTTCTTTCTTTTCTCCTCTCTGTTAGTCCCGCCTATACTTCCTGCCTAGCCACTGGCCAATCAGTGTTTTATTTATTGACCAATCAGAGCAATTTGACATACAGACCATCCCCCCAGCACAGCCAAGTGCAGACCATCTCAGACACCTGCACTCAGGCCCCTGGTCCTAATCATCCTCTATGCAGACCTGCTGGGTAAAGCCACGAGGAACCTAAGAACGGGCTCCCACAGGACATACAGAATATCCCACAGCAGTGAAGTTCTTGGAATCCATTATTGTGTCAATTTGTAAATGTCACATTATTTGAAAATTATGTATATTACATATGTTTGCAGAAATCAAGAGACCTTTAGAGAATCCATAGATTTCCTTTGATCTAATAATAAACCTCCACAACTATAGTTACTTTTGGTCTACCTGCCAGTACTGTTTCGTGTTGTATTTTAGAGTAGTTCCAGTACTTTCATTTTTAGGTTAAAAGGTGTTTGCCTCTCATGACTGTGGCTGAGCTTTACAAGTCTTTCTTTTGACACCAGAACACAGAGATCAGTACACACTCTGATTGCCTGAGGGCTATAAACAGACACAAAGCATTTCTTAAAGCGATAATCATCTTTAGAGAAGAAGCCGCGCTTTTAAGTGCAATTTGTGCATTTACTAATTTTGTGCAGCATTATTGAGATGATGAGGTGCTCATTAGTACATTCCTTTTATGTTACATCACTTCATTTTAAAGTCAACTTTTATTTCAAGTTCCATAGCAATTTTTCATTGTTGGTAGCAGAATCACAATGAGAAACTCTTGAAAAGAATATATTTAGTTTAAATTAAGCCAGAAAGAAAAGAGGAAGGTGAACTCAGCCAGGACTCAGTTGAGGATTTTACCCAGAATCTTTAGCTGTCTTAGAAAATGCAAAATGTTGCCACTTCAAATGGAAATTTCTTGAGAAGAGAAAGTATTTGTAAAAAACGTATAAAAAACCCTATTAGTCAACATTTTTACAAATACCTGGTACCATCATTACTTTCCACTTTTGCTTCCCCATGCATATAAAATGGTATCTCACTTTGGCGGAATTCTTTTGTTTCTTAAAGAAGACTAGTGAACATGTTTGAAGCATGGGAGGGATACTACCGTTTCCTGGTCAGGACATCCTGAGATGTTTGGACCTCTTTGATGCTGGCTGTATCTTGCTCAGTGTGCTTGCAAACATTATTATTAACATGCATTCTGAATGCTAATTGTGAATTGAAACATGTACTATAAACATTTTCTCCTTATTTGTCATTAGTTATTGTTTGTCTTTTCAAAGATGTCTTTACATAAAATTCTATGCTTATATCATCTTTACCAATCTATTCTTTGATGAATTGTGTTCCGTTTCATTTAAAACTGTCTGAGGATATAAGTATACTTCTCTATACTTTCCCCACTAAAACTTTTGAAAATTGTTCTTGGATATAGTTGAAATTCAGATATATATTCAAATTGTTATTTTCACTATATAGGTAGTTTAACACAATAATTTTTGGTTTTGTTTTTCGAGACAGGGTTTCTCTGTGTAACAGCCCTGGCTGTCCTGGGACTCACTCTGTAGACCAGGCTGGTCGAGAGCCTATCATCTCATTTTTCACAATGAGCCCCACACTCTGCTGTAACCATTCTGTTATACATATATATGTTTGTGTATGTTTAGGTATGTTTGCCTACTTTTTGCTGGTCTGCTTGCCCTCTCACCTGGGTGTTTCTGAGTCAGAATACTTTCTCTGTATCTGGAACTTCACCACGAACCCATGAGGGCTGATAGCTTCAAAACTGTCTTGACTTTCCTCGGCAGTTTTCTGTTCAGCGCAATATTTTTGATTTGGTTGTTGAGGTTAGGAAAATAGTAATATTCAATATTTATTTTCTAACCAGACACAAAATTTTAATATTTTCTTTCTTTTTGACTTCCTAAATGGGGGAACCCCAATTTAACCATCTATCAGTTATCTTTATTAATATTTTAATATTATATAATGTTAAAGGCATATTGTTATATAACATTGAAGTGTGAAAGTAGGACTTTGTGTTCCAACATTCAATTATCCTAGAGTTCAAGCAAGGTTTAGAGAGATAAAATCTGCTAATTTTAGCCTCTCTTTTTCTTTATTTTATGAATTCATCTTTTTTTTTTTCCTGGAAGATTGCCTGTTTCCAGCAACATGCTTTCTTCCTCCCTATTTTTTCTCTACCTTATTGACAACTGGCTTTTTAACATTTTGTGTGAAATAAAAGCAAATTGATTTTGAGTATAGGTTTAAACTGAACTAATTAAGTAGCTATTGTAGATAGTTCTCAACTCATAGTTTAACTTATGATTTTACTTCATGGTGGTGTGAAAATAGTTTGTGTTTAATAAAAAAAATATATTTTGAATTTTGAATATCTGTCCTTTCCTGACTAGCAATATGTGTAAGATACGTTCGCAGCACTGAGCAGCCTCAGACTCTCAGTTCCCAGCTAGCCACATGACTACAAAGGTATCAGACCAATGCTGCTTGGTGTGTTCACCAGCAGCTGAATAGATTAGGGTGCTGAGTGCGCTTTCCACTCCAGTGTCTCCAATTTACGGTGGGTTTATCAGGACCGAACCCGTCCAAGGCACGGACACCTGCACTTTCAGATCCAGCGCTGTGAAACAAAGGCCGCCAAGCACTGCCAGTATTAACGAGAGCTATAGCCAAATGGAATGAGGATGACTTTCCACGTCAGAAAATTATGATCAGACTCAAGGTCACACCCTCAGGTTCCTCCTGGACACACACTACCCTGTTTCTAACATAGAAGAAGTGGAAATTCAAATGTAATCAGAGTCAGTAGGATGGACAATTCTGTATCCAGGCAACCTGATCCCAAGGAGGAATATCTAACTTTCTCTGCCTTCTCTCCATTAACTCCTGATTTACTGGACATTTTGGGGGAAGGATGGGTGGGCTGGTCAGAAAGACAGATATTTAAGAGCTGGAACTGGAAGAGGGTTTTAAAGGCATGGTGAGTAAATCAGACACCTGCCATTTGTCCCGCCTGGGAAAGGAAGGGAACAAATAAAGGGAGTTTTTAGAAATTTAGTCCAATTTTTTTAAAAGATATGCTCTGTAACAAAAACTAAGTCAACTGCTATTGTTGAATATGAAATCAAAGCTGTTTAATGTCAGTTCATACTCTATGAAAAACATCAAAATATAGTAAAATATAGAATATTACTAAAATATAGTAAAATATAGAATATTACTAAAATATAGTAAAATATAGAATGGGAAAGGAGAGATCCTTCACTGTGTTGCCACATTGCCAGCAGGAACTAATTAGGATGTGTTAATAAACTATAACCCAGCACCTTAACCCAGTCACCTCTCACAGTGAGTGCACCTGCCGGGTGACCTGAGCTATGGACTCTTTAAAGCCCACCAGAGATGCAGCCTCCCTCGCGCAGAGCCAGCTTCCCTCAGGGGTCTCTGCACTCACAGGTGTTCTCTATTGTATGGCACATTAATTCAGCCTCTGGCCAAGCTGTACTACTGATTTGGGGTTGGTATTGAATGTATGTGGTAGGTTAAGGATTAAGAAAAGTAACTTACTTCTCTAACTAAGAAGCTGTAAATGGTAAATTTACATGTAAATGTAAATTAATAATGATGCTGTCATGGTTATTGTGGTGATGACCCTGGTATGGCTGCAAAGTAATGTAGATTTTGAACAGTGTGTTAGCCACTCTATGGTCCTATATATTATCCAGGTACAGGTAAACCTGTACCTATGAATTTTGACTGGAATATGATTATTGTTTTAGTTGTATACACTTATTGTTATGGACCTATCCTCTCCTTCATGGTGTTCAGAAACTCTAAATAATGGACTTGAATTACTTAGGTCTTCCTTTGGGGATAGAAAACATATTTTAACTACAGTAAACTATTGAATAGTGTTGGGAAGTTTTATAAATGAAACTCTTAGTTTCCTTTAAGGAGCAGAGTCTTGGTCTCCCATAGCCTAAATGTGTTATTGGGTGCCTCATACAATACCTAGAAGTTTCTTTTGAACTCAGATGCTTGAAGAGATGATAAAAAAATCATTTCATATGAGTTAATAAACTACAAGGTGGCTTACATTTGAATCATATATATTTGAATGTCTGGAGGCCAGTATGTCCTATTTCATAAATCTCCCTCTTCGGAGTGTTATAATGACTCATGATTAATTTGAATATAGAGAAGTGGGTACTTTAGTTTCCCCCCAAACATATTAACAATATGGTTATATGTACTAGACTGTGAAAATCAGTCAGCCACTAGTCAGTACTATGATGGTCTTAATGGGTTCTCATTTCTCAGCATCTGTATTCATTTAAATTTTAATTGTTTTCATATAATGCTGGGTATATGATTGCTTTCAGTGGAGTGTGTATTTAAATGAGATCAAGTCCCAAGGATTCTGAATGGTGTGTTCTACTAGTGGTTTCTCCTGTTTATAAATGGAATGACATTTAGGACTGTAGATTCTCAAACAGCATTCAACATCTTAATTGGTTCATTTTAGTTTTGTTTTGTTTTGTTGTTGTTTTGGTTTGGTTTGTTTGTTTTTGGCTAGGCTTGAGGTTTCTCAAGCCACTACGCCAATAGGTATAATTTAAATAATGAACAAGTAGTAAATTTTAGTCTAGGTAAAGTTTGAAATTTAAAATAATCAAATTTGATGAGGGGGTGAAAGCTATACTCATCTGTGAGTATAAGGATAAATATTTTATCCCTCTCTCATTTAAGAAGGATTTTTGAAACAGATGGAGACTATTACAGAGAACCACAATTGGTCAAAATGCAAGAGCAACTGACCGTGAGGTGCTCAGCCCCAACAGATCTGTCTACAGTAGAACCTCTGTACCCAAGACCCAGGTAAAATCATAGGAGGGTGTGTAAGAGCCAGAGGCCCAGGGTGCTTGCTGCTTGCTAGTGTCTTCTAGATGTCACAGGGAAGCTGTATGCATGATATTTCAACAATATAGCTGCCTAAACAAGACTGCACTGGTCAGCAGGCCAGCATGACATGGGGAGTTCAGAAGACCCCACCCCTAGATGATGAGCTGTGGACAATGAATGGCTGCTGGAAGAGGAAAACATCAGGTTTTCCAGGGACAGCCTCCCTGAGAGGTTATCCCATCCCAAGTGATCAGCCCGAAACACATGTAAGAGAAGCAAAAGGTGCAGTAAAGTGTGTGTGTGTGTGTGTGTGTGTGTGTGTGTGTGTGTGTGTGTGTGTGTAAAACAATAATTAAAGGGGAGGTCATGAATTTGAGAGGGAGTTAGGGTACACAGAGGAGTTATAGGGGAAGGGAAGAGTGGGAAAGGAAGTAAATACAGTACTGGTTTATGAAATCCTCAATTGACTAAAAAATATTTAAAAGGGAACACAAAACAAACAGCTCCTCCTCCTCCTAGGTCTGTGCATTCTACTTAAAACAGCACTGCTGAGAATCCCCTGCAGGTGTGGCCCAAATAAAAAGACAATTTCTAGTTCCTTAGAAACCAGATTGCTACAACTTCAGGTGAAATGGCTAATGTTAGCATATTGATTTTTAAATTGTGTCCCTGCTGTCTGAGATAAAACAAATATTAGCCGGGAGAGCACATTGTGTACTGAGATATTCCTAGGTTGTGATTAAATGGCAAACACAGATGTAATCTCGTGTCGCCTGTGGAAGTCTTATTCCATATCAGTATGGTTACCAGTCTCTCTTGCACATTCAAACATTAGGTCAGCTTTACAAAATACCAAGCACACAGCCTCTTCTGTAGGTAGGGCTAGCATGTTGCTGTGTACTGAACGATTGTTCAGCAGCCTGGAAGGCCACAGCACTAACTAGACTTTGTGTTTCTTTTCCTATAGGAAAGTGAGGAAATTGGAAATCTTCAGATTCTGCTTGGTGATGGTTTAAGCTGACCTTAGAAAGAGGACTTATGTAGGACCCCAGTCACACAGCATGTTTAAGCTTTGACTTTTATTTGTGTGTGTGTGTGTGTGTGTGTGTGTGTGTGTGTGTGTGTGTGTGTGTGTGTGTAGGGATATGTACGCAGAAGTGCAGGTGTCCTCAAAGGCCAGTGGCATTGGATTAGATATGTGTAGAGTTGCAGGCAGTGAGCTGCCTGACATGGGTGCTGGGAACCAGAACTTGGGTCCTCTGCAAGAGCAGTGTGTGCTCTTAAGCACTGAGCATCTCTTCATCCTCAGTCATGCAGTTCTTAATTTGTCTGTCAATACTGTTAAAAATGAGAATTATTATGTACTTGTCACAATCTAAAGACTTCATAGTTGGCATTTCTACACATTAACGCCACACTGCAAACTAGATGTTGACATTCCCATTTATAAGATGAGAATATATGTACCTCTCATAACTAATTTACCATGGATAATAAGCAGAAATCAAATAAAAGTGTGCTGCACAGAACCCACAACATGGATTGAGAAGTTATGTAATGTCAGGGTGGACGCGGGAAAGCCCACAAGGCCTCAACCCTACACAGAGAAGCACAGGTTACCACCTAAGAAAGGCTGAGAGCAGGAGAGCAGTCCTCCTGGGATGGAACAGGAGTGAATGGTCAGCCCCAAACATCCATACAAGGAACACTCTACAAACTGAGCAGGTTGTGTTTAGAAATATATGTATACACACACACACACACACACACACACACACACACACACACACACACACAAATACATGCACATGCACATACACACACATATGCATGCAACAACGATTAATGAAAAAGGAGGCTATGAATTTGAAGGAGAGCAAGGGAGGGTTGTGGAGGATTTGGAGGGAGGAAAAGGAAGGGGGAAGTGATGTAACTATGATCTCAAATATAAAAGAAAAAATGGAAAATATTTAAAAGGAAATGAAGTGGTTCTCATGAATCAACTTTAAATTAATCTCTAAAGCAAAGGCTCCTACAGCATTCTGAATACGTCCTTTTGATCTAGAAGCTACATGAGCACATTACCCTCTTTCAAAAGGCTTTGGCCAAGTAGGGTTTCTTTAAAGCTGCAAAGTCAAGGAGATTCTAAGTTGGAATTCTGTTTTATCATAGCTTTTATGGCTTAGATGAACCACATCAGTGTATCCTCTAGAAGAATGTTAATGGGACCCATGTTGTGTGTTTCAGAGGCCTAGGGATCCCTAAGAACATAGGAACAATTCTTAGAATCTCTAAAATCCCATTTTGTTTTTAAAAAGTTTCAATGTAGAAATGTAAATATTTTAGACAAATCCTCCTTAATATATTTCTGAGTACTCAGTTTAATCTGAGGAAATTTTCATGGTTTTATAGAGTTTTTAATCATCTTGCAGTGGTTCTGGTACTGTACTGAACAGCATTGTATATTGTAGAATCACCACATTGATGACCAGGTGATGATGGTATTAAGTGTGGAAAGTGAACTTCTCTGAGGAGGTAAAAACCACATCTGAGATGAAATTAGGGGAAGAGTAGTGGTAGGTGGAGTGGGAAGTGCTGTGGATGATTGATTGATAAATAAAATGCTGATTGGTCAGTAGCCATGCAGGAAGTATAGGCGTGACACAGAGAGAGGAGAATTCTGGGAAGTGGAAGGCTGAGGCAGAGAGATGCTGCCAGCTGCTGCCATGAGAAGATGTTGAGATACCAGTAAGCCACGCGGTATGTGGCAACTTATAGATGAATAGAAACGGGTTAATTTAAGATATAAAACAGCTAGCTAGAAGCCTGAGCCATTAGGCCAAACAGTTTAAATAATATAAGCGTCTGTGTGTTTATTGTATAAGTGGGCTCCAGGACTGCGGGGGCTGGGTGGGACCTGGAGAGAAGCTCTCCAGTAACAGGGAAGAGGTGATGGGAAAGGTGTTGGACCTCACATGTGCTGAGTGCTGATTGCCCTCTGGGTAATGGATGGTACATAAGTGAATGCCATTTTTATTCTTGTCTTGATGATGTAGTACAAAATCATATATGTAACTAAACTGTTTGGATACCTGTGATTTTTGTCATGGTTGGAGAGTGAATTTGGGTATTCTCATTCATGATCACTCATGCTATGGAAGGCTTCTCTGTGGAGAAGATGGCCAGCTATCAAAAACTGAAGTCTCTTTTTTGTAGTTTATCAAATGTAAGAGAAATTTTTGACTGGATAAAAGGGAGAAATCTTTCAGAAGTATGCAGAGAATTATCTACTAGGTAAATATGAGCATAAATCAATTAATAGGAACACAAATGATTTTTATGCAAATGCATCTTAAAAACAAAAGAAGGATATTATATACTTATAAAATGAAAAAGGGTTCACCAAATTGGGAAAAATGGAAGAGGATCATGGATTATATTATAAGAACAATATGTGAAAGATTTGGAAGAATGAGGAATGGCGTAAGGAACACCAGCATACTCTATCTTCTGTATGGCATTTGAGAAGAAATGGACCTTGCTGCCAAGTCACACTGTGGTCAGAACATGAATGGTCTTTGTAATCATTTCTCTATTCTAAAAATTCCCATGTTCATTATTCCATAACACTTAGTGATATGGCCGATGTTATTATTTACATTTATGTGCCATTGCTATAAATGTTTTCAATCTGTCAAAAATAAGTATGTTTTGGGTCTTTACTCTTTCTTAAATTTGTTAGGTGGCATACAACTAAGTGAATTCTTAAGTCAGAATTTAATCATAACTTTAAAATACTGCTAATTTTAGAGGCAGAGACTTTAGAATGCTCTTGATTTAACTGGATGATAGGTTGTGGTATGAAGAGGTGAAAATCAACTTGTTTATCATGGTCAGCAATGATATGAAAGCTCTGTGTTGGATTTTTGATATCTGCTGTTTTTATATTATCTTCAAATAAGTTTGCTCTCAGTTCTCAATTGTGGCACTTCTCCGGACTCTATATGACTGAATACATTTTTGGATTTCAAAACCTTTATTTCTAAGCTGGCAAGTTTTAAGAACATAGCTACAGAAGGGGCAGACTTATTTTATAGAATTAATTACACTCTTAATTCATACCAAGCATTGAAGATCAGAATGTGAGTGACACTTGAGTAGACTTCTAGGATTTTTATTTTCATAACCCTGTCTGTGTTAAAATTGAGGTTCCTGTTGAGTGCTTATGATATCATAGCTGCCCTGTCCATCCAGAGTTCAGCCAGCATGAGATAGTTTATTGGATTACTTTAAACTTCAGAGTAGATACTGTTCAGTAGAGATGCTCATTAGCATGAACCTTATAAGCCATGGGTCTTTTAGTTCTGTTTCCTGCAACTGTGATAGGACACTCTGATGAGAACAGCTTAGGGAGGAAAGAGCTGCTTTTAGCTCATAATTCCAGGTTACATCCCATCATGGCAGGAGAGTCAAGGGCACAGGAACTTGGAGCAGCTTGTCACATCCACAGTTAAGAGCAGAGAGAAAAATGAAGGCGTGTGTGTGTGTGTGTGTGTGTGTGTGCTTGTGTCTGTGCGTGGTTCTTCACCGTTCTCATACAGTCCACACTCCAGCCCACACATTGGTGCTGCCCACCTTCATGTCAGATTGTTTCAACTCAGTCAACCCCATCAAAAGATCTTTTACAGGCATGTCCACAAGTCAACCATATTCCTACAGCTCCTTATTGTGACTGTCTTCCCAAGTGATTCTAGATTGTATCAGGTGGGCAATTAAAACTGACTATCATAGATATAAAATGCAAGCATGATTCCTGGCTGATATGTACTGACATCTATGTCCAGGCCTGTGTTACATAGGTACTAATAGAAAGTGGTGTTAACTTGTTTAGTTTTCCACGTGTGATGTTTATTTTAGAGTCAGAAAGACAGTACATATAAAAATGGTACAAACAATTGTTGTATGTTCCCTCCACTTGAAAGGATGAAAAGTTATGATGCATTGCGCTCAGAACGTTAAGTAGAGGTGATAGATTCAGTAAAATTCATCAATTAAAGTAGAATACTCGAACCAGGCATAGTGGTATGGCATTAAAGAGGCAGGTGGATAACAGATGCAAGACAAGACAAGCCTGGCCTATGTAATGAGACCCTGTCTCAAACCTACAAACCATTAAATGTGAAGTACTAGCCAAAGCAATTGGTAATAAGACTTTCCTTAAAACTCTGTCATTGGTACAAATGTTAATCCATTATAATCCATTATTGTAAACTGGGAACCACAGATGCATTTTACATTAATTTCTGAGTGTCAATATGATTCAAATGCCTCACAAGAAGGACATAGCATTACTTTGTTCACTCAAGGTCTACTAGATGATTCTAGACACCTTCAGAAGACCTTGGAAGAACACTTCTAATATTTTATGGATAATAACAAGGCAAGGGAAGTGAGTCAGGGGAAAGTTCAATAACCCTGAACTGAATTAGAATGATTATAATTGCAGCTATGTGTTTAGCTTTTGATTGGGATTTATTTATTGCTAAATTGATGTTTTAATAAGAAACTATGAAAAAATTTATGGCAATGAAATATTCTAAGTTGTATAATGGGGAATCACCCTAGATCAACCATTACTTATTCATTATGGTAATATTTCTTGGGCAGGAAGGTATGTACAAACATTGTGCTCAGTGTCAGTGGAACCAGAGGCAGCAAAATAGAGCACATTTTCAGATTGACAGATGGAGTCTAATGACCAAAAGTAAACAGCTAATTGATTAACCAATTATTTAACTTTCCTTAAGAATTTCTTCAGTTTATTTGAAACATAGATGAGTAACAGCTTTTCAAATATTTTAATACCTTGAATTTAGTTCCCTAGAAGAATATTTATAGCAGTATTAAAGTAATAGCTCTCACCTATTGAATGTCCATCAGCCAGCACTATAGAATTTTTATGATTTTTTTTAATAACCCTACAAGGTTTCTCATTTAGAATCCCTGATATTAAAATCAACAGAAAATTGAAATAAGATCTATAGGGCTTTTTGTTTGTTTGTTTTTAGTTTAAGCCAAGGTCTCATGTATTCCAGGCTAGCCTAGAGTTTTTTACATAGACTGGGCTAGCCTCAAACTTGTAGTGATCTTCCTGTCTCTGTCTCCCAAGTGCTGTCCTTACAGACTATGTGTCACCAGGCCTTGTGGGCAGAGTATGTAAACAGAAGTTTCTTTCTTTTCCACCCTGTCCCACAGCTACTTCAAAATAATCAGAGGTTTATATTAATTATAAATGCATGGACAATAGCTCAGGCTTATTACTGATTAGCTCTTACATTTAAATTAACCCATTTCTATTAGTCTGTTCATCATCATGTGGCTCGGCACCTTTTCTCGGTATGACATTCCCATCTTGTTCCCTCTTGTCTGGCAGAGGACCCTTACTCTGCCCTTCTCCCTCCCATCATCCTTAGTTTTGTTGCCCCGCATATATTTTCTACCTGGCTATGGGTCAATCAGTGTTTTATTAAGCCAATTCCAGTAACAAATCTTTACAGTGTGCAAGAGGGTTATTCCCATAGCAATGCTTGGACAAAAATCAAGAGATTTCTTAAAAATTAAAAAGTATTTGTAACTGCATTTCTTCTAAAACTGAAAATTCTATGAAAGTACAGGCTGTCATTCCCACATACATCTGTGATTATTCAATATCAGAGTGAATGAATTTTGTTTTTAAACTTGAATTTTACTTTGTCCTTTAATTCCAGGATTTGCATGGCCATATCTATTTATCTTCCTGTGCTGTTTAGAGCTGAATACAGTGACTCATTTGAAACATTGAAACACAGAAAATCTAATTCCAAACAGGTTGCTCATGGGGAAGACCAGTGCACAGGTGTTCCTCATCTGATTTGGGTGGTGCTGGCCTCATTTTCCAGCAGTAAAGAACCTCTTCTGAACATTCTTCCTAGCCTTTACATGTTGCATATTAACAACACTAGCTATTTTAATTATTTTGTAATAATGCTTGCTAAATTGATATTGCACTAAAAAGATATTTTATCATCCAATCCATATTTTTAGCAATGTAATTACTGCTTTGGGAAGATGATCTAATCTCCTTGGTCTCAAACTTTATTATGCCTCAGATTCAACTGGAAAGCTACTTAAAATACAGGTTTCTTCCAGACCCAATAAGTTTCATTTCTAACAAGTTCTGAGTTGATCCTGATTCACTGTAAAATCTGACTAAGTCATAGATCAATATGCTATTTGAAAGGAAGCATTAGAGGAAACAAGATATCAAATCGAGGCTCAGTGGTCTTGAAGCTTTTGTTATTATTGATTTTTACAAATTATTTCGTATGGGACAGTATCTCCATAATTTCATTGCAGATGAGTCTGCTTAACTCTTTACCAGCTAATAGGTCCAGGAGTACAGTGCCTGTTGGCCAGAGGTCCAGGAGTGCAGTGCCTATTGGCAAGCAGTTCCTCCAAGTTGGGAGCAATCAGTATAAATATACTGTCCCTTCTTTACTAAGAACTGATGCTTTTCTTCCAGGAAAAAAAACTCAGATACATAAACTAATTTATAAACAAAAATACATGGTACCCCCTCCACCTTGTTCCTGAGAAAGCTGAGAATAGAAACCCATTGATCACAAAGGAGCTGTTGCTGGTGGCACTAGTTTGAAAAACATGAAGTTGAAATGGACGGAAATGACCATGAATGGCTAAGTAGATGGAGGATATCAGACATCACCCAGAAATCCATGGAATTCTTAAAAAAAACAAAAGTTAGTATTTTAGGGAAGTGAGTTTTAAAACTTAGAACCTTGGATCAAAGAATTCTCCATAAATGCCTGCTCACCTGTAGACTCTATCTCTATTCTTCTAGAAAAAAAGATCATACTGCATTTGCCTGCTGAGAGTGAGAACTTCAGCTGTCAGTAAGACAGATTTGAGAAACGACCATAATGACTAGAGGTCTGAGGGTATGTCTGTATAGGTTATTTTTATTCATATCTTACAGTGCTGGATATAGAACCCAGAGCCTTGGGCACACTCTACTGTTGAGAAGTGTCTTCAGTACTGGTCCAGCTTTGGAAAGACACATTGTTCTTCTCATGCACTTCATAAAAGTTTTGCAATTGTCACAATTTTTGAAAAACATTTAACACTAGGATTCAATGCCTATTCTCCATTAGTTTGGGAACCTAAACTGTGTGCTCTTATTTTACTTTTAAAAATCTATCTGAAAGTAAAATGTGATGCATAATTCAATTTCAAAATAACTTACTCAATTAAATTAAATTTATTATATTGAGATTTTTAAGATCATCCTTTCACTGTGATTTTTACACTAGTGTGTTAAGATTATTGTAAAAGAAAATTTCTGCCTCCCAAAATCAATAAAACTGGTCTCATGAATAGCTGTAAAAAAAACTTTGCTACATTTCTTTACCAGCATTTTTGAGATGATGTGAGACATTCAATTTCTTACTGTTGAGTTTTTTGGTATGAAACCCTGGTGCTCAGTTTCCAGGGTAATAGTTTTGATGATGCTTATTTTTCTAATATAATAGGCCCAATATATTCCACACCAAAATAATTTTTTGTTGTCAAGACTTACATGGGAGGCAGGGCTGCTAATGAAGAAGGTTGAATTAATACATTCTGTAGAGGTGAGATATAAAATGTGGTCCAACTAAAGACACATTGGACAGCTGTTTCCTGGAACCTTGGAGAAATAGGATAATTACTTGCTATTCTGGAGTTTTATTCTATTTTTGCTTATAAAAAGCTTAGAGATGTGTTTTGTCGATTGTGGTCTGTGGGTGTGATTAAACACGAAGTGACGAAAGATGTGTAGGCATCTATTATGCCAATATTATGATTGTGTTATTTGTCTTACATATTTTTCCACAATTTTTGTGTATTCTGTTAAAAAACATCCTGAAAAAATTAGACAATTATTTTATTTTAACCATTAATTCATTTTAACTTTATTCTGAAAATATGAAGTAACATATTTATATCATTTTGGTGAGTGAGAAGATAGTGTAACTGGAGAACATGAATGCTAGAGATGTGCAGGTAGTTACCTGGGCTGCCTGACTCAGCTCTCTTTAGAACCAATGGTTCCGTTACAGAGACACAGGAAGAGAAAGCAGCGGTGATGGGTGGACAGGAAGCATTGGTTAGCAGAGAAGTTTGTTTCACTGAGACATTTTCACATAGATCATCAAACTTTCTTCCCATTCACCCCTCTCCTGCCCTCCCTTCATCCCTTGGGGTTTCCTTTCCTCTCCCCATCCTTCCCCCTGCTTTTATGATGTATACAATATATAATGTGTATCCTCTTGCCCTCTTCCTCTCTTTGCCCCCTGTTCTTTAGATACCATCTTCCTGTCTCACATTTCCTTTCTATTTTGATGCCCTCTATATACATATGCATATATGTATGTTTTACATAAATACACACATACATTTTTTTTTTTTTTTTTTTTTTTTTTTTTTTTTTTTTTTTTTTTGGTTTTTCGAGACAGGGTTTCTCTGTGTAGCTTTGCGCCTTTCCTGGGACTCACTTGGTAGTCTAGGCTGGCCTCGAACTCACAGAGATCCGCCTGGCTCTGCCTCCCAAGTGCTGGGATTAAAGGAGTGCGCCACCACCGCCCGGCTACACACATACATTTAAATCAACACTTCCCATATGAGAAATATTTGTCTGAGTCTAGCATGATTATATCCAGATCCATATACTTTCTTGAAAATACCATAATTTCATTATTTATAACCAAATAAATTCTATTGTCCACATGTACCCCATTATCTTTTAATCTATTCATATATTGATGGACCTCTGGGCAGATCCTATATCCAGATAATGCAGTAATGAACGTGACTGTACCTGGTGCTGGCCTGTAGTCCTCTGGATACACAGCAGCAGTATTGTAAGAGTTCCAATGACAGCCCTGGTTGTAGTTTGTTCAGGAAACTCCACAGTCGTTTCCACACTGGCTGCACTAGTTTTGTTTCCCACCTGAGGTGTGTGAGGTCTCCTTTGTCTAAACATCTTATTAGCATTGTTGACACTTGTCATCTAGATGGCATCCATCTTGATTGAGATAAGATGCAATCAAAGCAATTTTCATTTGTATTTTCCTGAGGCCTAAGGATGTTTTTGACTATTTATTACCTGAATTTATTTCTTCCTTTGAGAACTATTTATAAGTGTATTAGTTCATTTAATGATTGGCCAATTGCCTTATTGGTACTTGACATTTGGAATTCTTTATAGAGTATAGATAACACCTGTCTACAGGTGTTTGGTTGGCGCAGAATTCCTCCCATCTGTGGACTAGTCTTTTCAACTCTGCCTATGTGAAATATTTTTCAATTCTTCATAAAGAAAATTTGTGCACAGCACAGGAAAATATTATTAGAGGGAAAACATCCACAAAATGGGAGAAAATATTCTAGCTATCCACCAGACAGAAGGGCTAGATGCAGAATTTTAAAAAGATTTGCAGAAATTAGGTATCAAGGAACTACAACTGCCAACCAACAAGTAGACTAATGAATGGAAGAGACAGTTTTCAAAAGAAGAAACACATTTTTTTTAGGTGTTTAATATACTTAGCCATCAAGGAAATGCAAGTTGAAATGATTTTAAGATACTACCTCACTGTGTCCAGAATGGTGTTCATCAAAAAATCTGACCAACACTAGAAAGATTGTTTAAAGAAAGGAACTGTTGGTGGGAGTGCGAATCAATGCAACCATTTTGGAAATCAATTTGGCGATTCCTCAAAAACTAAAAACAAAACTAGCAGGTGGCCCAGATCCAGCTGTTCTACTTGACGTACACCCGAGAACTCTGGGCCCTACCATAGAGATATCTGTGCCCCATGATGATTGCTGCTTTATCCACTATAGCAAGGAAATGGACCCAACCTAGTTACCTATCAACCAGTGCACAGGTAATAAAAGTCAAGTTCATATATAAAATGGAATACTATTCAGCTCTAAAGAAGTGAAACACTAAATTATAGAAAAATGCATGAACTTAAAATGTACTAATTGATGCCAGGCAGCAGTGGTGCACGCCTTTAATCCCAGCACTCAAGAGGCAGAGGCAGGCAGATCTCTGTGAATTCGAGGCTAGCCTGGGCTACAGAGTGATTTCCAGGAAAGGAGCAAAGCTACACAGAGAAATCCTGTGTCAAAAAAAAAAAAAAAAAGTACTAATTGATCTGAATTGAGGTCATATAATATCAGAAAGAAAAAGAACATTTTTTTCTCTTATGCATATCTAGCCTATCACAAATATGTACATATGTAAACAAATGTCCAAGTGGTTAAATTATAACATGTAGAAAGAAGAAACATAAAAGAGTAATAGTAGGTGGTGAAGAAGGATTAAATCTAGGTGCACACATTAAATCATGGACAGGTATAGTGAGATACAGAGTTCTGGGATCAGGTCAGGCTTATTAACAGGTGAAATCAATAAGATACACTCACGACACAAAACAAGGTTGACGCCGCTGCTGATGCAGCTGTCATTGTCCTGCTGTTCTGCCCAAAGGAGACGGGAACCAAACTGCAAGCCACACTTCTTTGTGGCTTGTGGCCTGCTCTGACTACGAGAGAGAGAGAGAGAGAGAGAGAGAGAGAGAGAGAGAGAGAGAGAGAGAGAGAGAGAGAGAGAGAGAGACATCCTTCTCCGAAGGTTCTTAAGGGGTCTTCTCTTCAGAGAAGACCATGCCCACTTGGTGATATTTTATTTGTATTCAAATGTTATTTGTATGTTAATAAATAAAGTTGCCCAGGGGTCAGAGCTATTAGCAAGCTATAGGAAAGCAGGGCAGAGGTGGCGTACGCTTGTAATCCCAGCAGTAGGTAGGCAGAGCTAGGTAATTCTCTGTGTGTTCAGGGATACAGCCAGCATTGGATACACCTGCCTTTAATCACAATACCAATCAATAGAAAACCTGGAGGTCTATACAGACAAACCATGATGAGGCGGTCATGTGGTTGGGTTTACAACCAATGAGAAGGCAGAACAGAAACACTATAAAAAGACAGACACACAGGAATTAGGTCTGGCTCGGAGATGTAGGACCACCGCAGGAGGAAGGGTAAGGTTTTAGCTCTTAGCTTTGACCTCTTGGCTTTCTTCTTTGCATTGGTTCTATGTTTCTTATTTAATAAGACGGTTGGTTACATCTACACCCACTGGACCCACTGCTCTACTCAGTCAGTTATTGGACCAAATGTCAGAATTCTCACAACAGACAGGGAATAATGAAACCAATATAAAGCTTAATCAATTGTTTTTCTACCTTTAATTGTCATTAATTTTTCACGTGTTTTTTTTTGTTTGTTTTGGTGTGTGTTGGATGAATCCACAAAAATATAATTAATAGTAGAAGTGTAAGATCCAATGTAAGGCTCCACAACTTCAGAAAGCTGCTCTAACTGTATGGAAGTTCATTAAGAGTGTCTGGCTCATCTCATGTGTGATGTTTCATATTTATAAGTACTTTACAAAAAAGTTTTAACTATAAATAAAAAATCATTTTACAATTTCTGTGAATGGATGTCTAAAAGGTTTTCTGATGGAACCTTAGTAATAAAAGGAGACATATCCTATAGTGCAAAACACTATAGAATAAATATTCAAAGAAGGAAACAATAATAATAGGAAGGTATTACATCCCTCCACGAAGCTGCCCATTGGAGGAGCAGCTCATGTGAAGGAAGCAGCTGCCCATTGGAGGAGCAGCTCATGTGAAGGAAGCAGCTCCCATAGAGCCATTGTGGACAGTCCATTTCCACCAAGTCTAAAGGGTCAGAACCCTTTATAATAGCCACTCAAGTTTGCATCCCTATTAGATGGCAGTATTTCCATCTCTTGAATTTTATACATGCATATTTTAAAAAGGGAAATATGAAACATATTTCCCACTGATAGAAACATTAAGGTTTTGTTGTTTTGCTTAAATCCAAGGACATTTAAAAAAAAAAGTGTTTTAACACGTTTGTCAGTTAGCTGTCCAAATAATGCCTTCTCTGGAAGAGGAGTAATAGATAGAAATTAATCTACACAGGGAAAAGAATCCAGCCATTATTGCCCTAATTTATTTTGTGTAGCTGGCTTTGTTTTTCCTAGTTCCCACAGCCTGGCTGTGATGAGATTCCTCTCCCTGCTGATTGGTTTGGGGACTTTTCCTGTACCTGTCCCTGCTGATGCTAGTGCTAAGTCCCTTAGACAAGGAAGAAGAACTTCATGATGAGGGGTATCACTTTCATATTTATCCTTGGAACTGATTAGATGCTAATGGGTGTCCCATCTCAGGATGCTGAATTTATTTTTTTGCAGAGGACTCATTATTATAAATGTATGCCAGAGACTATTAAGCCTTTTTGAGAGGCTGTGCATCTCATTTACCTTACAGGTAAAGTCTGTAATGTGTGTTGGCCTGAAACACTATTGACATGTTATTTTTATACAAAACTGTGGTATATATTTCAGCCATCCAAGGTTTAAATAGGCACTGGCCATTTGTACTTTGGGTAGTGAATATATTGATTGACTGATTTATAGGTACAGATATTCACTTATCCTTTGCACATAAAAAAGTATCAACAGTCTTCTTTTATAGGTAGTAGACATGGCCTGAGGACCAAGAGAGGAAAATATTGCAGTTCTAAGCTATAGTTTGGTTTTTGTTTTAAGTATAGCAGGAGCTGGAGGCAAGAATATTGATAGGTGGTCTAAGATAACATTAGGACTTGTGAAATGGACAAAATAAATAAAGCTAAAAACAACAACAAGCCAAACCTTCATAAAATTTTTATTCTGGGGTGTGCTTGTTTTCAGAAACTACCCTCTGCTAAATCTCCTGTCAGTGCTGAAACTCGAAGGAAGAAAAGCTTCTAGTCCTCCAGCCAACTGCAGTGTAGCCAGAGAAACAGGCAACCAAAATAGAACACCAGGATTGCTGTGCGTGGGTGAGGCAGAAACCACATTATGAGCAAAAGCTTCCAGTGTTATTTTAGAGCCAATACAGCTCTGCACTTCTCTGCTCTCTCTTCCAAAAACACATACTACAGAAATAAAATGAAATGAAATGTGTGTGCATTCTCCCTCTCTGGGTTAGGATTCTTCTTTTTTCTTGATTTCCTTTCTTTGGGGGTGAGATGCCAGCATGAAAACTCAGCATGGAAAGCAAGTTGAGGAAGGAAAGAGTTAATTGCTTTTAAGGCCCTGCAATAGAGAATTATGGTTTAAAAGATAGAGGCTGGACAGCTGGCTTTGCTGGGGTATTTTTAAATGCATTAATGCAGGCTCCAATCACTCGGCCATGCTTGACCTATTTTTGGCTCAGGCCGACCATTGTTCTATTTCTGTGCCTGTGGGCCATGCTGTTGTTGATTCATATGCAAATGGATTATCACTAGCTTTAGCCAACTTGAGCTGAGAGAGACTGAGACAGGGAAGGGAGAGAGGCACAGACAGATCGTAGGACACCCTCTGGAGCCACTTGCAGGATGAGGATCTCTCCTTGAAACCCTAGAAGTCCAGGGAGCTAGATGCCAGGTTTAATTGTTTTCTTTCTTTCTGCCCTCCATGGGTAGAGTTAATATTTTTCTACTTATTCTTACAAAGAAATAACCCCGAAGCACATTCCTGTTGCCCACCTGCTTTTAGTTTCCAGGATAACCTAAAACTCCAGCGAGCTACAGCATCCACTCTGCTCCTTCTGCTTTGCACACAGGTTGGTAACTGGAGGGGGAAAAGCCCAGGTCTTTTTTTTTTTTTTTTTTTAAAGGGTATGTCCATCTGAGCAGAAAGGAAATCATTGTGGAAGTTGATCCTCCGCTTGCTTGCTGTTTCTCCTTGGGGAGGAGGGAGGACCAGTCAGGGCAGCTCCTGGGACCAGAGCACCGAGCAGTGATGAATCTTTCATGGAGCTGAAGTAAGAGTGACTGGAGTATGCTGCAGACAATTTACGAGAGTGACTCCTGTGTTTCCTCAGATGGAGTGGCCGGACGGGAGCAGCTCTTGGCTCAGCAAAGAATGCACAGTATGATCAGCTCAGGTATGATCTCTTTTATAGCTGGCATGTTTGTTTTCCTTTCGAAAAGGCTGGAGGGCAGGCTGGTAGGGAAATGAAAGGAAAGCAGCTTGCTTAAGGGATTGCTTTTTCGGTGTGATGTTGATGTTTTTCTCCTTGGTGCTATTGAAAGGTTTAACTTAGATCCTTCCTTCTACCCTTCCCCTGCATGTTCTAAGTGTGTCTAGGGAAGGCTGCTTCTGAATGAAATCGCAAAGTATTGCTGATGCAAGAAGACTTAAGTAAAAGGGCAACTAGAGAAGGAGACCTGTGCTGACTGTAAACATATGCTAGTGGGACTATAAGTTCATGGTGGGGCTTCTTCAGCCAGCCAGATGATTTTATGTTTTCAGGGTGCATACACAGCACAACTATTTATAGACCTACCTTCTGAAGTGTGTGTCTAAGGAGTTCTCAGGTAGTTTTATTCTTTCCCTAATGTGGCTTTTTCTCTCAAGCTTGAAGTAAATCTGTTTTGGATGAAATAGAATTATTTCCAGATGCTTATTTTAATTTATCCCCAAACACTTGGGAGTCTAGCATTGCCGGGCAGGTGTTGTGGCACACACACTCATGCATGCATGCATACAGCCACAGAGAGAGAGAGAGAGAGAAAGAGAGAGAGAGAGAGAGAGAGAGAGAGAGAGAGAGAGAGAGAGAGAGAGAGAGAGAGAGAGAGGTGTTAGAAGCAGGTGCAATGCTTTGTCAAATTCTAGTTGGTAGTTGTTCTGACGCGTTTGAGCTCTCAGAGCTGTCCTGAGGGGAGACGGGTCTGACCACTTCTCAGTTACTTCTATTAAAAGTACATCCTCTCCAGGCAGTCCGATCGACTTTAATTACTGCTCTTTGTTACTTGTTTTCTAGTTAACTAGTTCATAAGGCTTTTGTCACCCTGCTCCTGCCCTTCTCCCAATGCTGTAGGCTAAACTGGTTTAGAGTTCCTCCTTGGTGCTTCTGTGTCCCACTGTGGGCTTCATCTTCATTCCAGATCACTGCCTAGATCCTCAATAATGCTGTCATATAAAACAGCCCTTACTTAGTACACTTCAGTGGGGAAGGAATATTCCACAGGTTGGCATGAAGTTGGCGTCGGTGCCTGCACACATTCCCATCTGTGGGTCCTGTTTAAAGCCAGTTCTGTGTGAAGCTCTGCTCAGTGAGATGGTTTTCAGACCCTCTGTTTACCCAGTCTTTTTATGGAATCCTAATGAAATGTCAGTTTTATAAAATCTTGCATTCTACACCAATGTCACAGAAATCATATTCATGAGCGGTCTCTATTTAACAAAAGTGAACTTGCCAGAACATCCGTGGTTTATTGTCATTCTGGGTTGAAGTGGACAAGGGCTCAGGGAGGAGCCAGCAGGTGTGCCTGGGCTACAACTGTGTACCTAGCATCGCATTTGTGAAGAAGTATCACTGAACACATTAGAAATAACTGTTTCAACTATCTCTTCAGTACCACAATACCCTTTTAGTCTTCATCTCTGTGTACAATGTCATATTTCTTTGAGAAAATAGAAACACAGTCACGTCTTGCAAGTAACAACTTTTAGCTGACACTGGGCCAGCCACAAGTGTGTTTTCAAGAGTTGCCCTTTTTCCATGATTTTGATAATCATACAACTTGACTCAAATCCCAAACCTCATTTACCTGACATTGAAAGATTAGTATGCAACATAACAAGGTTTGCAAACTAGACGCCTTGAGATTGCCTTGCTGCTAGTCCCACCTGCGGCAGTATCCAGGCACCAGCTATAAATGAAGAGGAGTGATGTAGCTCCGTGTTGGCCCAGCAGTCTGTCTGGTACAAACAGGGAAGTTGTTCTTGTTTGTAAAAGTTAGAAAGAACATTAATTACATCCTTCTTATGAAGCACTATGGTATTTTATTTTGCTTGATAAGCATAAACTTTAAATTTCATTTGCCCAATCTTTTTATGCATTTTATTTCTGAAGCGCTGTTTCCGTATCACAGAGAAACCAAGCACATTTTTCCAAGACACAAAGCTTGGATTCTGCCCCTGATGCTTCTCTTTTAATTGGTTTGCAAATCACCTCAGCTGTTGTACCCTCAGCAAACTTAGACCCACAGTGGTAGAATTAGAGAGTAGATGGTTGGTTGGTACTGGTGAGCCTTCGGCAGATTATTTTCTTTTCCTTTGGACTCATTACTAAATTAGAGATGTGTTTGTCTTGATAGAGTTACAGATCTTGCTTTCATCTCTCTTGGACCACTGACCCGGTTTTGCTTCCAGGATCAGAAGTGTCTAGGGACTGGCCAATAGGACCGCCGCCGCGGCAGTGCTGGGAGGGGGAGGGGCTGTCTGAGGACTCCTGTTCGTGGGCCTGATGCCAGCTAGTTGTGCGCTGACCTGCTCATCCTCACATAATCACAGATAACGTGCATCCACTGGTCTCTAGGCATTCCCATGGGGTTCACACGTGTAGCCACATCTGCAAAGTGTTGTGGATGTTGGTACTATTTCAAGTGGACAAACACAGTTCTCCCGTCTTGCCAAACAATCCAGAATAGTTGGATAGCCCATGAGGAAATATATTTTTGTTCCATAATCAAGTTTTGTTAATTTCCTTACAAATCTGATATTTCTTTGAGTATCTTTCTTTCATAAGAATGAAATCTTTTCCTTGTGTGAATTATGACTATGTATCAGAGTAGGTTCGTATGTGTGTGTTCTGTGAAACTTCTCATAACATAATAATCACAAAGAGGCTGGGGAGTATGTGCTCAAACTGTGAAACTCTGATAGATACTTATTGAATTTAGTTATTTTTAAAAGTTAGTTTTATCATGCAGTTGTAATAGCAATGTCTCAAGATAGTATTTGTTGTTGCTATTGTTATATTAAATCTTATGTATTAAAGTATATTATTTTTATGCAGAGAACTTATAGGTCATTGGGTTGCAACTGCTATATATAATTGCATATTTTCCTAATGATGGTCAGGCTAAACATTAAGTAGAAGTTAAATGGTCAGCATGTATCACATGGTCTGCTAATGTCTTAGTTTAAAGTATTCTGCAATATTGAATTTTGAAATCCATTAAAGGTGACAAATGTTGCCAGGTGCATCTCCATCTACTTTTGTGGTGTGTTTGGACCACGGACAAATATTGACTCAGGTCTGTCAGCAGGAGTTGGCACAGTGAGGGGTATTTTCCTGTTGCCAGGCACATTGCCTGCCATGTTGGACAGCGGGGATGCCCACTCAGGGTTGGACAATTTATGAAGGAATTGCTGTCCGATATAATTAAGATAAAGAAAAATCACTATGTAGTCTGATTTTTAATGATTATAAAAAACATTTAAGCATGAATTTTGAGGTTTTTGTTTTTTTTTTTTTTTTTAAATTAAGACGTGTCTTCACCTTTCCAGAGTCTATTGTCTCTTGGTGTGTTTTATTGAGGGAATGTACTATTCTGGATCCAATAGTCAACTGTGTCTATTGAAAGGTAGACTCTAACTATGAGGATATCTGTGAAAGCTACCATTGTGTAAGAATCACTTCTTGTATGACCTATAATTGCTATTTTCTAACTCATGCCATCTCACCTTTGAGTCTATTATCAGTTGGAATATTTGATGGGACTAAAAAATAAAATGATTCATAAGTAAGGCTGCTGGTAGCAGGGGCATAGTAAGGGTGTCATGTTTCTGAGGGTCATGCAGGTAATGTAATGAGAAATGTGTGCATTCACTAAGAACATACAAAGCCCTCGGATGTCTGAAAGAATGCAAAATTCTGAATTTAAAAAGTATTCTAAACAATGATTTTGAATTTGGAGACAATAGATGGGAAGATGTACTGCAGACATAGTTCCTGACCACTGGTGGCTACTGAAGTGGGCCCCATAAAGGTATAAGCTGGTAAACAAACATAACCCACTAGACATGGCATTCAACAGTAACCACACACACACAAAATGATATGGGGCATGCCTCCAGTAACTAGCCAAGGAAGACTCTTAGAATTTTACTGGTGAGCTAACAAGTTCCTAAGAATTCCAGTATTCTCAAATCTGGAGAGTAGCAAACTGAGTGATAATCTCAGCATTTTAGGGTATCCTTCTTCTCCCACATGAACAAGGCATAGGAGAAGAAATTATGCAAGCAAAGCTGGTGAACTGGGGAAGGACTCCTGCCTGGCCGCTCTAGAGAGGCACAGGCCTTCAAGTAATGCCCTAGATGAGCTTCTTAACAGGGAGTTCCTGCCCAACTGATCTTAGGGTTGCACCAAAAAGAAAAATTTCAAATTTTTGAGCCAATGATATGGTCTAAAGAATACTTCCTGGAAACTGTACACCTTGGTAAGAGCATAAATTCCACAAAACAATACCTCAAAGATGAGATTGGTTAAACTATAGAATGAGATGGAAAGGGAGATTTGTGTCCCAATGAGATCACCTGAGAATGACAAACGCATGATAATTATAGAACAAAATTCACCATTAATGCAAGAAATTGACAGGGGAAAGGTTTGCAAAAGGGAAGTGGGCTAATGTACGTAGAGAAACGTTAACACGGTTGAATGACAAACAAGGGTCAACAATTGAAATGGCTGTTTGCGCCCCAGAAGTTAATATTTCAAAACTGTGTGTTATGTATATGTATATATTGCAAAAATGAAGCAAGAAAAGATCATTGAAAAAAATAATAAAAATACTGCAGGTTGAAAGAGTTCCTCATCTTTTGGGAAATTTGATGCAACTGCTTTAGAAAGTCTCATTGGGCTATTGAACCAGAAACAGTTCTTCAGGGTTTTAGATAGGCAACTACAGGCTAAGGTCGCAGCTGGGAAGAAAGAACTCAGTGGGACTCAGGGAATCATATCAAACTGACCCAATATTCAATATTAGAAAGCAAAGAAGAAACTGGGAGTAGGGGCATGCATGCACCTTTAATTTCGGCACTTGGAGGCAGCGGCAGACAGATCTCTGTGAGTTCAAACCAGCCTGGTCTTCACAGTTAGTTCCAGGACAGCCAGGGCTACATAGTGATATCCTGTTTCAGAAGAAGAAGAAAGGAAGAGGAGGAAGAAGAGGAAGAGGGAGGAGGAGGTTGTCTTTCTGTCAGTCTTTCCCCTTGTTTGAGACAGGGGTTCTTTGTTGTTTGCCGTATGTACACCTGACAGACTGCTCTATGAGTGTCCATGGACTGTCCTAGCTCCACCTCCTGGATCACTGTATGAACACTGGGGTTATAGCTGTGAGATTCTGTTGTGCCCAGCTTTATGTGGTTTCTTGGTATCTGAATTAATGTTCTCACATTTGAACTTCAGCCTCTAAACCATCTCTTCAGCCCACACCATTGATCCCTGTCTCTCTCTGTCTCCTCCTCCCCTTTCCAGGTTTGAGACAAGTTCTTTCTATGTAGCTCAGACAGGCTTAGAATCCAAGTTCCTGCGTCCTTAGCCTCTTGTATGTTGGTATTACATGTGTGAGCCCTCCTTATGTCTGATTTTATTTAACAAACAATTTATTTAACAAGAATATCACCAAGAACTTCTTCAATAGTCATCTGTTATAATTTATTGGCCATGTGGCATCATCTGCATATTTTTCATCCAGTTGTTGAGTAGAATATAGGCTAAGCATAAACCCTGAAGGAAGCAGACTTGGCCCTAGTTAAGGTTTCTGCTGGGAGGAAAAAGCCACAGAAGAATGGGGACTAGCTGGACTCCACCAGGTTTTGCCATGGTGCATATGTTGGTGATAGAAAATATCTTCTTTCCAAATTTATTTTTAGGTTTAGAACTATAAGCATTTTAGTATATGAATGAGCTATGCTTCTCATAGTTCATTGAATAGTAGTGCAGATTTATTTTCATGACATAATATCTGTTTAACGTGATTTGGATTTCTTCGTGGCCTCGCTGATACTGCACATTGTTAGAGCCCAGTGGGAGACTGAGGCACACACTTGTGGAGGGAAACTGGCTCTGCTCTGATTGTAAATCACTGTTTTTGAGGAGGAAACACAACATTGTTATATGATGCATTATAAGCATTTATTTATGAACCTGAATAGTGTATTCCCTCAACACTGGTTCTGATGGATATAAAAACTTCAGAGACACTTCAGCATAAAAGAATTGTATGTCTGGGATGTAATTTAATGGTAGAGAATTTTTCTAGGTTAGGCAAAGTATTTGGCTTTAATTCTCAGGAAAACAAAAGAAAGATACAGGGTTGTTTTTAGAGTATGAAAGATGATCTTTAACAAACAGTAACTTTGCCAACAGGTTCTCATAATTACTGCGTTTTGAGAATCATGAACATGTTTATGTTTCAGAATAACTGGATTTTCTTCTGAATTGTGATATATTGAAAATAATTCAATTGAGATAAAAGCCCATGAAAATGTCCTTTAAAATCTTTAAGAAAAATATAGCTCATGCACAGAGACATGGCCCTTAGAAAGCCAACTTGCCTTATATAGTGAGTTCCAGACCTACAGAGTGAGACCCTGTCTCAAACAAAACAAAAGATAAAAACTTATAGCTAGGTTGGCAAACATTCTGCATCCCATTTTGCGTGGCTCTGTCAAGCTTTTACCTGATCTTGAGGGGACACTGAATTGCTAGGGTGTGTGTGGTGTGTGGTGTGTGGTGTGTGTGGTGTGTGGTGTACAGGGAGTCTTGGCTACCAAGAATTACAGGAGATTTGCAGTAAGGAAGGAGAAGGTCACTAAACACCCATGTTCTTAGATGAGTTTCATCACCTAACACACTTGCATCAATCAAATTTAATTTAAACATTTAACCACTGTCTCAAATATTTTCATAATTTAAGCTTCTGTAGTTAATGAACCAAATTCTAGGCAATTCTTACTTTTTTTATAAGAATTTATTTTCCACTCATTATCGTATTGATAACTCGTCCATAGTAAGGCAAATCATGGGTCTTTTATGCACAAAGTTTTAAAAATACCTAATAACTAAATTCAAAAAACTCCTTTTAGGGAAGAAAGAAATTTGCTAAACCACAGAGTATAGCTAGTCATTTGCATATGATTGAATGTTTTGCATGCTGAAGTTTGGAAGCACCCACAATGCTATTTTCCTCCCTTTCCTCCTGGCCTACCACTTCTTTGAGAAAATTCCAACTTCATAATTTTTGTTCATGATCGACCCTGTTGCCACCATGAGGATGCTATTTTCAGTTTGCTTGAGGTAAATTTTGATGAGTGTGTAAAGCATGGCATTCCAAACATAGTTCAGATACAGAGAGTGACAGGAAGTTGATTCAAAATTTGAAACTTAAAATTAAAGTTCAAACAATCCAAATTAAAATAGAAAAACAAACCCAAAGTTAAAAACAAAACAAACAACAACAACAAAAATTCATTAAGTGACATTATGGTTTGTGAATTCTTGCTTTACTAAAATACATATTTTCCCAGGAAGCTTTCAGGGAGCCACCACCTAGGGGACTAGCAGGAGATGAACTGGCAAATTCAATGGGTTGGACTTCAATCTTCACAAAGCTTTTAACATCAGATTGCAGACAGAATTCCGATTGATTTTAGTTGATTTTGTGTGTGTGGTGTGTGGTTCCACATGTGCCATGACACTAGTGTGGAGGTCAGAAGACAAGACTTGGAATTCTGTTTTCTCCATTCCTGTGACCTCTAGAGATGGAACTCTGCCATGCCTGAGTAGCAACCACTCTAACCACTGAACCACCGTGACAGCCCTCAAGCATATCTTTTGAATTCAAACTTGTCACTCCCCGCCACTGTGCTCATGTTTTGTGCTCAAAAGTTCATATTCCACCTCGATTTTCTAGTTTGTTGCTATCGAGGGGTCAGTGATATTTTTTTCCTCACATTTGAGTTCTTATTGATATAACAGCTATGGTTTTATGTGTCTTTATACTGGCTGTTGCTTTGTCTTTTACCTCACAGTTTAATGAGGTGTGCAGTCCTCTTCATAGTTTACTTCTGAGGAAATCAGTTTAGAGGTAAGGAAGACCCTTATGGTCCCTTGGGGGAAAATGGCAGAGTTTAGTTTTCTCTCACTCCTGCCACTTTTCCCAAAAAGAAAAATATTTATTAGAGGGTAATTTCAGTCCTATCTGCTTGATGCAAAAAATGTAGCTTCAGGGTAGAAATAGGCAACATCTTAAAAGCCATTCTGGATTACGTTCTCAGTGTTAGATAGTTAAAATTGGAAGGAGTCAACATGACTCATCACTGTGAAGAGATAAGGGAACCTCCAGGGTTCTGCGCCAAGGGTCTTGGGCAAAACCACCATCCCAGTGCATTTTACATCTGTTTCTCAGTATGTCACAAATGCTATTGAGAGAGAATTAGCCATTCTACACACCAACATGTTGATACTGGTGTATTCTAACAGTGGAAGGTCATTTTTGGATTACTAACACTATGGCGTTCATTTCCTTTTACCGAAGTCTGAATTATGCTCACCCTTATCTTTACTTAGAATCATGGGATCCATTCAAATGCTGATTTTAATTTGTAACATGAAATTATTGAGTTAAAATAAAGATTTGGCTACCAAAATTCAAATTTCACTTAATATCTGTATCTATCTGTCATCCGTCTATATGTATATAAATATAGACATAGAGATATAGATTTAGGTCTCCAATTTGGGCTCCTTCAATGAAGTTGAATGCATTTTCATGCTACCATGATCATATAATTTACTTTATCTTGAGTTAGATTTTTCCTTCATTAAATGTTATTGTGTGTTGCATAGGTGGTTTAATCTTAATATTAGAAATTAGATGCTGAACAAATTGTGAAAAAAAACAACTATCTGATTTCTAACAACTTTTTAAAAGTTTCATTTGCTATGAGAATCTTCTGTGAGCTTTCTGAATCAATAAAATTTGAAGGCATTATTGATTATCATGTTAAGAACCAACGTAGTTTATTGCCTTCCTGGGGGAAGACCCTTTCAGGAGATCATTAAATGCACAGAACCTGCAGATGCCTGCCTGTCAGTGCTCTCCTTAACAAGCTGAGTCCTTTGGGTCCGTTATTCTTAGCCTGGGTATTTCTATCTGATGGCATTGCAGGTCTAAGATTAGCCTGTTAGGCGTTATCATGCCATCTGAGTTACCTCCTAATATAACTCTACACTGGAATGATTATTTATAGAAAGAGCATTCTGTCATTTTTGGGTTATTTCTAGTAGTTTAAATAAAGAAGAATAACATTCAAGTGAAACCACATATCCCTTCCTGCTGTCAAACAACATGATAACTCTGCTTAAGGGGCAATACTGCTGCTGAAACGCGAGCTTCTGTGGCTGCAGAGTTCTTTTTATCTCTGCCACCTTGGGGGACAGGAGAAAGCTTTGGGTCTCAGTGTGTAATGCTTGTAGGAAGGCAAAGAGACAGCCTTGATGCTTTCTGTCACAGAGCACAGAGCCTCTGGTTGATGATGACAACAAGACACACACGGTTTATTTTTAGAACAGACATTGCTAAGCTCTCTGTTTGGTGTTAATATCACTCATGTGAACAGACTCCTCAGGGCTCTTGACCCTTCCTGTGAACAAAGTATTATATACACACAAGTGCGCGCACACACACACACACAAGCACACATACACAAACATGCACACACATGTGTGCACACACACACATGCACATACATGCACATGCATGGACATCTGTGTGCACACACATTCATTAACTCTGCAAAAATGACTGTTATTTAAAAATTAATCCATTTTGAATTAGAAAATCTAAAATTCTTTTCAGTTTCTCTACTAGATTAATTTCTAAAACCCTGGAGACTGGGTTAAGAAGTGAAGTATAATTGAATGCTATGTTAAAGGCACAATTAATATAAACAATGAGTGTAAATGAATGTGTATTTATATTATGCAATAGTAAATTATGGTACCTATAAAATGTTATCTGTATTTTCAACTTTATTGCAACATTATATAAAGTAGAGCCACAAGAGATAAGCTGTATTGATTTAAATTGCTTATTTAAGAGAATGAGGACTACATAAATATAAATTTTTGTATGAACAGTGTAAGAATAAAGTTCTGGTATAACTAATTTAATGAACCAGTAACTTTCAAATGCAATAAAACAAGTAGTTTTGCATTTGAGACATTTCACAATTTATATCAACTATTTGCTTAATTCAGATCTGAGTAATTGATACTTTGTTCTCAAATTAGAAATGTGATTTTCATCTGTTAAATTTGCATTTTTATGTTCTTAATTTAAACTAACTCATTGCTAGATGATGAAGATATTAAAATATGTTAATCTGTTTCATGAGTCACAGTGCTTAAGAATGGTAACATAGGAATCTTGAGGAATAGACATGATTATGATCACTCACGTTAGGGAGGAAAGGGTTTATTTGGCTCACAGGTTACATTCCATCATCTTGGGAAGGCAGGGCAGGACCTCAGCCTGGAGGGAGGAGCCAAAGCACAGACTGGGGAGGAAGGCTGCTTTGACTGCCATGTTCCCCTGGCTGCTCACATAACTTTCTCATGTAGTCTAGGTCCACTTGCCTAGAAATGGTTCTACTCATGTGGGAGGAGCACTCCTACATCAATGAACAATCAAGAAATGTGCCACAAACATGTCCACAAGCCAATCAGATGGAGGTAATTTCTCAATAGCGGTTCCCTCTGTACAGGTTGACAAAAAATTTACCATCATACTTATAAGCTGAATAATATTTATTATAAACACTATCTCGTTTTCTTTAAAAATGTATTTTGTGATTGTATCCAACATGAAAATATCCACTGGCCATTAGTAATTTGCAAAGTAATAACAAAATGAACAACAAGAAATATACAGGAACGAAAATATATTCCAAGAAGCTGAGATTGGGCAAGATGTTTCAAGTGGATACTGTTCTTCCCACAAAGCCTGTTGGCCTGCATTGGAACTCTAGGACTCATGGGGTAGAAGAGATTAGTGACTCCCATACATTGTTTTCTGAACTCTACGTGAGTGCTATAGTGCCTGTTTGCCTTACATATATGTGTATTTGTGTACACACAGCACACTGAAGTAGTTACTCATTTTGTTTTCCAGTAGGAAATCTTTGAAAGCTAAGCACGTGCGAGCTAGTAGTCCCTCCCCAGAGGACACACACGGCGTCAAGCTCCAGGTACCCCTGCCATTGGGAAGGGATGAGGAAGTTTTTAGTTGTAGGTAGGCCAGGGGGCCAAGAAAGGCTGCTATCCAAGATTTTCTCCGTTCACCAAAGACAGCTCATGAGACAAGGACAAAAGCTGTGCTCTGGGGATGACAGTGACCTGCTGAGCCCTTGCCTTTCCTTGTTTCTTGGTTTTTACTCTTCATTTGTTCTCTGAGAATGTTATAAAATAGGCTTTGGTCATATTTAACGCCCCTCCTTTCCCACCAAACTGTATGCTTGTTTTCCTCTATCAAGTCTATTTGTGCTATTTTTTGTATGTATGGATTTCCACTGAAGTATGGTCGACTTCACAGGAGCTACGCTCTTAGAAAATACTGTCTCTCTTTATCCTCAGCAGCTAACAATTGCTACTAGTTCCTTGGATGGGGTGGAATTTCACGCCTAACCCCCTTTCTGTACTGGCTTTGGTCCGGCTGGGGCTTACTGTGCTGCCGTCACAGCTACTGGAGCTCATTTGTCCTGGTCCCTGCTGTACTCAGAAGCGATCACTGTCTTGTAGTCAGGCACCACCTCTAGCTCTTAGAGTACACAGTCTTCATTCTGTTGGCATGCAGCTAGATTTGTGACAAATTATTACAATAGTTGACCTAGGGAATATTTTTTGGAGGTGACAGATGTATTTAAAATGGAGGTAGCCATGAGTGAACACAAAGAGCTATTTCCCTTACATGTTATGATTTCTTGCAAATGGGGAACAGTGATAGATATGCACACTAGACAGACATTTCTGAGGTTCTGACACATTATCTCACATGCGTGATACCTCATGGGGTTTTCCCTCGGCATTCCAGTTGGGCTAGGTCAAATGAAATGAAGGCAGGGGAGCAGGGCAGGAAGTGCTCGGGAGCTATTTTAGTTTATTTACTTCTGCCTTGGAGGAACTGAGCAAGCCTGCATCAGCCTGTAGGTGAGAACCAGGGCAAGGTTCTCAGCTCCACTCTTCTCCAGCTTCAAGAGACCGGGACTGAGACAAAGTCCTGGACAGCATTGCTTGTGGGTTCATAGGGGAGTTTGAGGAAGACAGTTCATGTCACTTGACTTACTCCATAAACACTTGTCTCATTCAATCAGTATTTAGTAGTACTTGCAGTTGTATTTTAAAGGGTGTTTTTGTTGATGATGATGTGTTATTGGTCAGTATAGATAGGTAGCACGTGCGCACACGGGCAGACAGACAGACAGACAGACATTTCCTTTTTCTGAAATGCTTTCTTTTCAGTCCCAGCTGTAACTTTTCTTTTCATTGGTGGAAAATCTTACTCCTTACAAATCTTATTAAAAGTTTCCAGTACCTGACACAGCCATCATTTCCCTCTTCCTCCTGTGACCCTGATTATCCCTTCATGTAGATTTCTTGCTTTTTTCACCTCCTTAGTCCTTTATTAGCCTCTGCAAACATTTCCTTTCTGTTTTACATTGTAACATTTTAATGCACATCTGTCCCCATACCCTATTTAGTTTTATTAAAAACTCTGAGAAGAAGAGAATTGTGTTTTCTTTCAATTTTTTATACCCTTCAGTACCTAGCCTGGAACGTTCCTTGGGACTGTTTTTGGTGAATGAATGAGTGACTGGAGAGAACAATACTATTTCAAGTCTGTTCTGATAAATTTCATAATTAAAAACAATATTTCTTATCTTGTATCTAAAATAATTTCTTGGTGTCCCTCAATTTGAAAAATATAGATATTTTGGAAGTTAGGGTTTTTCATCATTTATTATAGAATATTAATTAAGAATGACCTTGATTAAGGTATGGTGGTACATATCTTTAATCCCAGAACTAGGGAGGCAGAAACAGGCAGATCTCTGAGTTCTAGGCCAGCCTATTCTACATAGCAATTCCTATTCCATGAAAGCCTACTTAATGAGACCCTAGCTTTAACAAAACAAAACAAAAATCCTTCAATATCTGAACACATACTCACACACACACACACACACACACACACACACACACACACACATGCGCGCACACACCATATTCATTTAAATGTTTCAGTTCTGAATAAAATGAAATTGGAAATATGCTTATTTAATTTGGTTTTTCAATGAATAATGCCAATTGAAATTTCCTAAGATATGTTTCTGCATTCAAAATGCAAAGTGTGAAATAGCTAATTTAAGAATGCCTGAATATGAATGCATACTTTTTATCCAAGTAAAAGAATAAATTTTGTTGTGGAAATGATCACAGGTGTATGCTTATGTAGTTAAATATGATCTAGGATCATATTTACTACTTTTTTCTTTCAATATTTTTATGTAGAAAAACTTAGAGGTTAATGGATTTTTCTGTTAATAGTATCAATTTCAAATAATTCTTTCATTAAAAGTGCTGTTTAGAATAGAGCTCACCCACATTTAGTCAGTTATTTTTTAATTGGCCCTATTCTTAACAATCAGGCAGGAAACGACGTTCTTTATATAAACAGTTTAATAAGCAAACAGACTGGCAAGGGTGTCAGTCATTTTAAAATACAATCTAAAGTAAAATGTCAGAAGGAATTCACATCATGAGGTAGTAAAAACAGATACCAGTTTCTAAGAGAAGCAATTTAAAGAGAGAAATGAAATAATACAGTGTAAGGGAGAGTAGTGCCGAAGGGAAGGAGCGCCATCAGCTGGGAAGGATACAATCTTTATGGTCATCCTTTTGCTTTGATTTCGTCTTAAATCAGAGCCATGTTCACATAAATACATAAAACTGAGTTAGTTTACAGCATCAAGTGTGGACTAAGGAAGGAGTTTTGCAACACAGGTGTTGAGGTCGGCTGAGCAGACCTCAGGTGAAGTATGTATGTCCTGGACATCCTTTTAGGGACTGTGAATACTGAAACTGTGTTTTCTCACCTTTATGATTCCCAGGTAGGACTTGAACTGATATAATGTTTGGATTGGGATGAGGTAAATCAAGGGCTGTCTGCTATTTGATTTGGAAGTTTCTCATCCCTTTGTGATAAATAAAAGAGGAAGAATTTCTTTAATCAGCTTCCTGGGGCTTTTTAATTTGAGGTGTTATCAACTTAGCTCATTAGAACTACCCATTTGTTTCATTTCCTGAAACATTGATATGAGATGTTAGAAAAAATTATCTGAGTATCCAACTTACTTGAACTTATACTGTAAGAAGAAAAATAAGTCTCAAACACCTGGTACTTAAATATAAAGAAACAGTGCTGTGTGGTTCACTATCTGGGATCCCATCCTAAATGGAAAATTTTCCACATCATTGGCCTATAAAGATCAATGATCCTATGAGAATTCAATTTTAGATGACTAGGAAGCATACTAAGTTGTTTTGTAGACAGAGAGACATCTTTCATTTAATTATCCACTGTCCATCCAACTTCCCTGGACACTGACCCAGCACAGAGCAGAAAGTACCTTTGTATTTAAGCAGTCATGTATGTGGGATTAGCTTCCTCACATCCCTGCCAACACTGGATAGCATCAGACTTTAGCTAGTTTTGCCAAATTGAGTGACAGAAAATGCTACAGCATTACTGTATTTACATGGATTTCTCTGACTAGTGGTGGACTTGACCAGTTTCCACACAGCATTTGCCATTTGTGTATTTCCAGGGAGAGACAACTCTGGGAATGTAGTGATGACTGAAGAAAAGGTCTGCCAGTGAATGCTGCTCCTTTTCTAGATTGGGTAGGAAAAAAATAATGTGATCACCTTATATAAAAGCATTCAAAAAATTCATTACCTTGTCCTAGTAAACCTGTTACAAACTAAAAATAGAAGGGGAAAGTAAGTGTTGGTGCTCCAATCCCATTGATCCTGTGTCTCGTGTTAACAGCAAAACACACACTGAGGCTGGAGAGATCGCCCCATGGATGAGAGCACTGGCAGCTCTTCCAGAGGACTTGGGTTTGATTCCCAGCACCCACATTGCAGCTCACAACCAATTGTAAGTCCAGTTCCAAGTGACTGGACACCCTCTTCTGGCTTCAGTAGACACCAGGCACATAAGTGATATGCAGATATACATAACAAAATGACACCCATACAGATAAAAAACAAACAAACAAAAACAACAACAACCAAAACACTAAAATCCCTTTAACATAGGAATGTTTTCTCTGTGTGTCCTAGTCAACATTCCAAGACATGTATACTTAATAAAAATCAAAAGGAATTTGAAAGGAAGAGAAGCTAACGGAACTAATGAGGAGTTGAGCTCATTGCTTGCTACATGATCAGTACTCTACTACATTAAAAAATGGGAATGATTGCTTTGCACCAAAATAAAACGCAAAATAAAATGCCAGAGATACTAACAGCAATATGGTAACAATAGAAACTTCTAAAAGGCATACAAATTTATTGATAGTCATAGAAGAGAGCATGATCAAATTTGAGAGGTACTGTGTTTATGAATAGAAAGGCTGTATTTTTAAATGTTACTTATTCAAAAATTAATCTACTAATCTCATAACTATAAAATGGCTAATTTGAAAACATGAATGTTTGATGTATAATAATACAACAGTCATGGTGAGTGATATTAGACCATAGAAAGTATCACTTCTATACTAACTTTCCAAGCCATTAAATTCTCTACCTTAAAAATAGCATTGTTTTAATTTCTTCTGTGCTTTATGGAATTATGTCAGTACAATCTCAGTAAAAATCCTCACAAGATCTATTAGGAAACATGTCATGTTGGTTCTCAGGCTCAGCATAGTACTTAGTGTGGACAGATGGCAGTGTATGAAAAAAGGCAAAATGAAAGGTTAGATTTCAAGTGATGTAAAAGTGTATTAATCATTATTGGTTTAAGTGAAGGCATGGTTGAATGGATTGTAAGAAATGGAGGGAGCTATTTTAATGACTGTATTTGACCATGTTCACAGCCCATACAATGCAAACAGGATAGACTCAATAAAATGGTTTTGGAGTGATTAATATTTTAGTTTGTATATTCATAATCATCAATGTACTCAAATATTTATTTTTGGAATATAAGAGCTGTACAGTTGCACAGGTTATAACCTAAAACAATGACAAAACTGATTGATGTCTTTCCAGTACGTTCTTCTTGAGTGTTGGGAGGTATGGGAAGGAAGGGAACAATTCTGGTTTAGGAGAACTGACGTAGGGAAGAGAGGTGCGTGGTACGTACACTGCTTACTCGGTTACAAACGTTGTTTGAGACTAACTCACAGAAAAGAGTAAGATTCACAAACATCATCAAGTAAAGTGTAAGACTAGCCATGGAAGCCAGGAAGAAACATGAGTATTTATGCCTTAAAGCTTCACCGGTGGTAGTCACTGAATTGTATCTATAGATATCAAAGTAGACATGACATCTAGAGAGCCCAGCCATACAAGGTCAGGGAAAAGCCAACACCAAGGGCCCAAATCCATATGTAGGTATTCTCAGAGAGCAGGCCTGTGTGGCTGCATTTTCAACAAAACCGAAAGGGATTCCAAGGAGTGTGGGGCCAGAATTTGCTCTGCTCTCTGAGATGGCAAGTAATAAATGGATTATTGCTGGAAGTATCAAGGCAACTCCACATAGTTCAAAGGGAGGTTTATTTTGTGGGGTAACTTACAGGTAAAGGGATAGGTAACAGGGTCTGGGAAAGGTGTGGCACAGTCCAGCGGTGTTCTCTGAAGAGCTCTGCTCGGCCTACCTCCAGTGTCCGGGATCCAGGAAGCAAGAGAGCCGGCACATCCGGATCTCAGGTCTTCAGGGCTCCTCTCTCGGCCCTGCCTCGTAGGTGTGACAGTTACCGGAAGCCTAAAAGGGAGTAGTACTTCCAGGTCAATAGCTACCCACTACAATGGATGTCTCTTTTCTTGGCATCTGTAAACCATGGTTGTTCATTTGGTCTCTGATACCTATAAAAATGTTAACAATTTGGTGTATGTGTCCGTGTGCATGTTCATGTATGTGCTGTGTGTGTGTGTGTGTGTGTGTGTATGCACTTGTTCATTTGTGTATTCTTGTGTATATGGAGAGCAGAGGTTGACACTGGTGTCCTCTTTAATTTGTCTTCACCGTACTTTTTGATGCCATGTCTCCTCCTGATCCTGGAGCTAGCTGACTCTCTAAACTGGTTGCCTAGGAAGCTCCAGGGCTCCTCCTGTTTGCACTTGCCCAAAGCTGGGGTCAGAGGCCTGCATGATTGCAGGTAGCTTTTCCACGTGCATTCTGGAAGTTCAGGTAGGGATCCTCAGATGCAAGGCAAGCATTGCCACCTGAGCTACCTCCCCAGCCTCAGGATTTGGCTTTTTAACCTACCTAAAATAGATCGTGAGACAAGGCTGTGTACCTTTGCTTGTACTTTGACAGCAACCCTGAGTCAAGCAGGCAGATGTGTGTATGAGACTCTTGATTTTTTTAGTAACACCTGAGTAACTCTGGGTTATCTGAAAAATACTGAAATTCTGAAGCCTGTGCTTTGTCTAAGCCTGTGTTTTAGTTTTGAACACCTTGCATTTTCATAAAAGCTTTGTGGTCACACTGGTAAACAAAGAACCTTTCAGTGGTTGTTGTAGCTTACCCAGTGTAGTTTGGTAGCAATCAGAGTAGACTTCTCCTTATATATAAACAGTCTTGTGTCACACAATAAAGATTCACACCGAGGAATGTGTCACTAGGTGATTATAGTCGTCTAGGCCTGACAGAGTATGGTTATGCAAATCTAGATGGTGTAGACTTCTACACGCCTAGGCTTTTGCTTATTTCCCAGAAGCCTGTACATTGTACTACTTCTAATCCAAGTGTTACAAGCAACTGTAGGGTGATGGTTAGTATTTGTGTATCTAAATCTTTTTGTGTTAAAAAACAGAATATTGTAAAAAGTACTAGGTGATAGGGATTCTTCAGTTCTATCACAGTTTTGAGTCTATTGTCACTTTATTGCTTATTATTGATGGAAATCTTATTAAATGGAACCTGGATGCTTGTGTGTGTTAGTGTTAATACATCAGTGTACATCTATAATACCTGTATATTGATTTAGTTATTTTTCTATCTTTATAGCAATAACCATGTAATTCTAAGATATAATTGGATATAGATATAATTGGAAGTAGAAATCTATGTGCTAAATTCTTATATATTACAATTCATTATTTTATTCCCATTTTAGTAATGAAGATTACCATATGGTTTTTACAAGTTTAAGGTTTTCTTATAAGAATTCACATCTTCCTATCTGTGTTTGGAAAATATAATTATAATAACTATATTTGAACTTTGAGTTTTCACTGAGAATTGCTTTCACTACTAAGCATTGAAACTCAGTTTGGACCTACAACACAAAAAAATTTTTAATTTAATAGCATCCTAATAGATATTATTGTAAAGAAACATGTCAAATAAATAGTGTTACTGAATATAATATTATAAATTACAACAATTCAAAATCAGTTGCTGAATAGATAAGAAATTATTTTTAGCTATCTTGTCTTTCTCCCAAATTATTTTATTGAAATAATTTTTGTAACAACAAAATTTCGGGATGAGTATGACACATTTCCTTAGGAATATTTTATTCATAACTTTCCTGAGTTTCAGTTTATCGTTATCTTTAAAATTTAAAATAGGGAGATTATATTGGTTTTAAAGTCATTTTTATTGGGCTTTACAAGAGCTATGGATGGTATTTAGATGATGCCAAGGCTACATGTTGCAATCAAGATAACAAGAGTTTTTTTTCCTTCTTTTCCTTTCCAATCTTTTGAAATGTAATGCATGGAAATTTTTCTTTCATATGTTAAGTGTAGCTCACTGCTGAATATAGTGTGCTTCAGTGAAGTATTCATTTCTTTGCCAAAAACACATCAGTCATTCACAAATATTCAGTATTCTGAGAATGAAATTTTTTTTAGCTACTTGGGTAGCCAGTTTGCAAAGATTTCTAACTCCCAGAGTGTGAGATGTGATGTGGATCTAGGGCTGAATGTTAGCTTCCAAGCACAGAAGATGGAGGTCTAGATGATCGGACATTCCACACTACAGTATCTTAGACCAGGATTGTAGCCAGTTAACAGAACGATGGAAATTCATTATTATTGAGATTGTTTTGTTTGTCTGTGCCTATGTACACATGTGCTGCACGTTTATGTGGGTCCTTGTGTGTGTGCACATATGTATAGAGACCAGAGTTTAACTTCAGCTGTCATTTCTCAACATTGTCCAGTTTGTATTTTGAGACAGGGTCTCTGACTGAGATGTAGCTCTCTGAGTAGACTAGGTTGGTCCCAGTTCCCTGCTCCTGGAAATACAAGTGTAACACCTTGCCTGGATTTTTTCTAAGCATCAAAGTCAGGCCACATGGTTGCCAGGCAAATGATTTACTGACTAAATTGTCTCCCAAGCCCTCCATGAGAATAAATTTTGGAGAAAGTTGAGGATGTCTTCCTGAAGAATTCATTAGCACCAGATGTAAAGTTTCAATATTAATTAAGCTACTCAAAGTTCAACTAAGCAAGTTTAAGATCTAGAAGACTATTCAACACCTAATAAATGACTCGTATAAAATGAGTGAGTAAATGGACAAATGAACAAATTTCTGCTCTACATATGTTCTTGACCTTTAAATGGCCCAGGCCTTTTATACTGCATTTTCTGAACATAGGATACATAAAGGCACTTTATGCACTTTTTAAAGCACTACCTTTTTATTTAAAAAATTGAAGAAAATCTTTATGATAGTATTTCGTATGACATAATTATTTTTATGAATATTAACTAGATCATATTTCAAACATAGAGATCCTCCAGTAGCACTGAAGTTATTTCTTGGCTGTTTTGATTAGACAAAAATGGTTTTGTTCTTATCATTTGAAACACTTTATCTTACTTGCAGCCCTCTTAACAGTGGGCCACAATCTGTCATCCTAATTGATTATGCATAGTACAGTTAGAATATAAAACAAGTGAGTAGGCTTAACCCTTTTATTCATAGAGTTTTTATTAAGAGAACCTTAAAATGCATTTCTTCTCCTTAAAATAAATTCAGTTAAGTTCACATCCATTAAAAATGTAGTCTGGTCAGTATGCATCCACATTTGCAGTCTTTATCCTGGATGTCTGAGGTTATCAGTCACGTCCATCCGAGTCCTTACCTCACAGCCCCACTCCAGTCTTCCTGAATACACTTTCAGGGAAGCTCCGCCCTTCATGCTTCCTTCTCTTCAGAGGGGAGCCTGTAGAGCATGCGTGGTGAGTTCCTCTTCTGAGAAAATAATGCATGTGTCTTCTTCAGATGAATTATCAGACATCTGGCAGGAAGGATTTAAAGATTGATTTCTGACCTGAAGTTTCTATGAAAAACAAAACAAAACAATTTTGTCTGTGTTCTCTGAATGTCTTTTTTTTTTTCACACTCTAAACATGCATATTTGGTCTGAAGCCTGGTTCCTTGGCTCACAACTAGGGACCACACATATAGAAAAATCACTTTCTAGTGTGAAGACAAACACAATCAAAAAGGTTCTGAAATGAAGGCACCAAGTGCTTATAAAGCCTGAAGCTTTTTAACAGAGTCTGCCCACGTTTCTCCCTCCTTCCACAACTGGCCGCTTCACTCTGTTTCCACAGACCGTGAGAATTCAGAGAACACATTAGGCATTGGGTTCTAAGCATGTTTTATTTACCTGTTGCTTTCTTTCCACCTGGCATTCATGGAACGCCTAACTCCTTGCTCCTGGTAAGACTGGGTATCACCCGAGAAAGAAAGAAGGGCCAGTTAGGGAGAGGCACGCATGCCTGGGGTTTATTTCCTCCTGACCCGCCTCATCTTTTGTACCTTCAGAGTCTAGCATGGCCGCTGCCACATTTCTCTTACACATCAAAAGAATGAGCTGTTCCATAAGTCATTACCTACGCCATCCCTGCTCCACTCCCCTTTGGCCACAGCTTCTCCTCAGGCATCCATGTTCACCATGGACTAGTGCACCATAGGCTGGAGACCATAACAAAGGGGCTTTAAGGCCTCTGTATTTCCATTCTCACCCCAGTGTTTCTGCCAGGATTGTGATGCCAGGACAAGAGAGTCTTCCCGGGACACTGGGGGACTCTTAACCACACGTCTAAATGAGTGGCTGGGATGGCAGTGCTGCTGGATGACACACAGTGTTGTTTGGTTCTTTGCTTTGGTTTTAATGTTTTTGGCTTAAAAATACAACCGTTTCTTCATTTTCTTTACCTAGTGCATTTACTTCCATGTATATATAATTAATCTTATGAGTTTTTTTCACCAAAGTCAAATAATTACATGTTCTGTGTAGTTTTTGATCAAGTATTTGAAATGCCATTATTTGTTATGATTTTGAGACCTCAGCAATTCTTGATCAACTGCATTTCATAGTAGAAATGGTGTAACAATTCTCAGATCTGCAGATTATTCAGATATTTGGGAATCTCTTTTCTCTTCTTTCCTTCCTTCCTTCCCTTACTCCTCCCCTCCCTCCTTCCCTCTCCCTCCTCCCCCTCCCTTCTTCCCTCTCCCTCCTTCCCTCTCTCCTCCTCTCCCTCCTTCCCTCTCTCCTCCTCTCCCTCCTTCCCTCTCCCTCCTTCCCTCTCTCCCTTCTTCCCTCTCCCTCCTTCCCTCTCTCCCTCCTTCCCTCTCTCCTCCTCTCCCTCCTTCCCTCTCCCTCCTTCCCTCTCTCCCTTCTTCCCTCTCCCTCCTTCCCTCTCTCCCTCCTTTCTTTCTTTGAATTTAATCTTTTTTGTGTACGTACATGTGGGTGTTTTCTTGTATGTATGTATGTTACCCACCACATTAGTGCCTGGTGCTGCAGATACCAGAAAGGGCATCAGATCCTTTGGATCTGGAGGCACAGATGGTTGTAAGCCACAATGAGGGTGCTGGGAATCAAGCCCAGGTCCTTTGAAAGAGCAGTCAGTGCTCTTAACTTCTGAAGCATCTCTCCAGCCCCAAGAATCTCTTTAAAAGTAAGCCAGAAAGCAATCCAGAGTCCACAGGTCCCTGCGTGGACATTCTAGGTAGTCTGTGAATCCTGTGAGTTAGTCTGCAAATGAATAATATGGCTAAGTGTCACTACATGTTTTAGATGTTCATCAATTCTGTGCAGTTCTCAAAGAATTTTTGATCATGGCAAATATAAAAGGTTACCTTTGGAAAGATTATTTGCATTCATATACATGAGATTCTAAAAAGACAGAACACAAACAGGAGAGGGTGCTTGACTTGGCTTAAATCATAATTCATTGAGTTAGATAATATCAGGTGAGAAAAAATATCCTCCTCCAAATTTACCTCCCTTTAACAATAACAGCAGTATTGAGAGAGCAGAGACAGAACAGCAACAACATATATCTAAACTCAGAAGAGTTGATTGTCAAGCATAAAAGACCCTGCAGGGACCACTGCGTCCCAGTGCAGTAACTGGCGTGCTCAGCAATGTTCGTTAGTACTTCACAGTGAGCCCCTCCCTGCTCCTCTTTCTTTCTCTTTCCAGAGGATTGGACCTAGGTCCACATGCATGACACACTGGATTGTTGTCACAATGTACATCTTTAGCCTGTGCGCATCCTTAGAAACAGGGTGTTTCTAACTAGTTTAGGAAAATTCCTCTAAATTAGTGAAACGACATCCTGTCCTGTCGTGTTCAAAATGTATGTTTCGTTACACAGCTCCTTGAACTCTGGCTCTTAAAATCTTTTTGTCCCCTCTTCAGCCATGTTCACAGGGCCTTGTGGGGTGATCTATAAATGTCCCCTTGTGACTGAACACTCCACTGACGTTTGTTCTCTGCATGTTGACCAGTTGTGACATCTGTGCTAACCACTGCCAACTGCACAAAGGAAATTTTCTGATGTGGTCTGAGAGTTACTTTGTCTATGGAAAGATTATGCATTAAACTATAGAAAGATGTGAGTTTGGGGAGCAGTTAGATACTGTGTCCATTTGGCAGGATATAGTAGTTGGCTCACCCTTGAGGTATGTGAACCCCTGTCTATGGGTTCTGGGCTAGATTTATAGCACCTGGCATATGTTTCCTCCTGTAGAGCAGGCTTTAAATTTATTCAGAAAGCAGCTGTTACCCCATAGCCCTGACACCACTACTGCACACGTGGGCATATCTTGCCATGCCAGGCACTATTACAGCTCCCAGGGTACATAGCTGGATAAACCTACTGTTTATTCTTTCCTCCCAGCAGCCTACATAGAACTTTCCAGTGCTATGAAAGCTAGGTAGAAGGAGGGAAGCTTCATGGCCATTACCAACTTAACTTTTACATGTCCCATGACTTAGTCTATGTGGTATCTTTAGCAATAGGCCCTTACAATATTGAAAAAAATAATGAAGCTTGGAAATTCAAAGGTAAAGGAAAAATATGAATGAAAATTATGAAAAATACGCTCAGTGAGAGCTGACCCAAGGTAAAGTACATTGATGTAGGGTGTGGGAGGTCCACAAGAGATAGAAGCTGCCACTCTCAGCCTTGCTGAGAGTAGCTCCTTTCACAGTGGACAGTGGTCAGTGAGATGATAAAGCTAGTGCAGTGGGCAGCAGTCAGGGAGATGACAGTTACAGCTAGTGCAGTGGGCAGCAGTCAGGGAGATGACAGTTACAGCTAGTCCAGTGGACAGCAGTCAGGGAGATGACAGTTACAGCTAGTGCAGTGGGCAGCAGTCAGTGAGATGATGGTTACAGCTAGTCCAGTGGACAGCAGTCAGGGAGATGATGGTAACAGCTAGTGCAGTGGACAGCAGTCAGTGAGATGATAGTTACAGCTAGTGCAGTGGGCAGCAGTCAGTGAGATGATAGTTACAGCTAGTCCAGTGGGCAGCAGTCAGTGAGATGATTGTTACAGCTAGTGCAGTGGACTGCAGTCAGTGAGATGATAGTTACAGCTAGTGCAGTGGACAGCAGTCAGTGAGATGACAGTTGCAGCTAGTGCAGTGGGTAGCAGTCAGGGAGATGACAGTTACAGCTAGTGCAGTGGGTAGCAGTCAGTGAGATGACAGTTACATCTAGTGCAGTGGGCAGCAGTCAGGGAGATCGTTAGGGAACAATACTATGAAATACTGTATTCTAGACATCGCATGGTGATAGTACCATGAAATCACAATAGCTTTATTTACTCTTACAAGACCTCCACAAGATCAAGCCAGGCAACATTCCAGCCTGGATAGGGAAGGGGCTGACAAAGGCTCCATGGCAAGCTGAAGAGTTACTGACAGATGATAGATGCTGGTCAGAGGAAGAGCCATTTTGCTCTGGGGATGTGGATGCTGATAAGTTGGTCAAGGATACCCATGTGCACATTGTCAGCACTAATTAGATTCAGTAGGATATAAAACAAAATGAAACAGCTGTAAAAGAAAAGGATATACAGTTGAGATGAGGATATGTTGGGGGAAGAGTCTGAGATTAATTGAGGGGGTAGATATGATCAAATTACATTGTGTGAAATTCTCAAAGGTTAAATAAAAACTACCATTAAAGCAAAACACATCATCATAAATTTTTAAATGTGTTCTATTAAAATAAGTTGAGATATTTTGCCGTAGAAAAATAGGTCTGTTTCTTCTAAAGACTTGTGGATTAGAGCATCCCCACTCTTCTTAGCAAAGCCAGAGCAGTTCTAGACGAGGGAAGTAGAAAAGGGAAATCAAGTGACAAATTCTGCTTCTGTTTTCTACTGCCTGACGGACAAGAAATGCTCAAGAAATCTGTATCCTAAGTCTCAACGTCAACCTAACTCAGTGAGAATTTCCGGTAACCTACTAAAAAAGTAGTCAAAGGCTGCAGAAGGACAGTCACAGGGGAAACAGAAAACATGAGCAAACAGTCTGTCTCTGGGATCATAAGAATGTGAGTGAGTTGTCCTTCTACCATCTCAGTGAGGGTAAAAGAACATGATACTCCCTGCCATTTGAGCTTGTATGGAAGGGCAGCTTTTGCATCAGGGAAAGATCATGATGTAGACATTTTAGAAGAATAAAAGTTGGAAGTACTATCCAAATCCAGGAGGTACATAACCTGTGACCTAGTGATCCCTCTTAATTGCTATGCAGATGTATATGCAAGGATGCACAAGAAGTTTTACACCAGCATATTATCTTAACTATTATGCAGTACAATGAAAAAGCAATGTAAGTATTAAGCATATCGAGGCAAGCTTCCATAAGCCATACTCTGCAATGTTGGTCATTAAAATTAATAAGCAATGTCAATAACCATTAACTTCACCATTAAGCAAAACATCAATATCTATCTTGGCCTTTTTTGATGGAGATCAAGTTACTAAAGTAATGATGCCGTGTTTTTCTTGTCATTCTAAAACTCACCTTTTGCACATAACTTTTGTGTAATTCACAATTAGAAAAAAAAAAACCAAATTGCCTGTTACTTTCAGAACTCCCTGTTAATATTACATTAAAGCACAGCAAAGAAATCAGCATAATTAGAGGCAACCAGCTTGTTTAAGTAGAGCTGGTTAATTAAGTCACAAAATTCCAAGGGCGGATGATAAACTAAGCAGGCATATGTAGTTAGAGCTTTCTGTTCTGCTTTTTTTTTTTTTTTTTTTTTTTATCAAATGGTTCTGGCACCTGGACTTCCAATGTCCTTCTGTTGAAGATGACTTTCAAGTAGAAGTTAGTAAGGACAGTGCTCTGGGTAAAGAAGCTCTTCATTTGTAATGTCATGCCAGCACACGTTTTCTAAAATGACAGCTCTACTACCCCCATGTCTTGGAAGGAGTTACTGGATATGCAGAGTGGGGTGGAGCTAGCCTAGAGCCTTGCTCTGACCTGAGGTGAGAGGGTTTCTGAAAGAAGATAGTGCAGGAAGCTGGGGCCCTGCTCTGCTGTGTCGACATGTCTACAGCTCAGAATAAAACTGAGTTTCCTGCTTTAGCCATAGCTAGTTCTTAAAATAACCTGAAGAAATTATAGTTCTGATTACACAGAAAGTGAAGGACTTAGAACATTCCCCTAATAAAGCCAGAGAATGGCACACAGCTTAGTCATCACGGGCCTCTAACAGGAGATTTAGAGAGGAAAATAGAGCTTTGAAATTGGATAATTTGATTTGAAGTCTTGCCTAATTATTTTAAGAATGCAGAAAACCTTTCGTTTTGGCAAAAAATAATGATCTGGAATCCAATTATGAAAGAACAGGCTTTTAAATGCTCGCTATCTCCAGTAACGGAGAAAATCGTGTCTTTAAAATTGCATTCTGCTGGAAATCTCATTCTTGGATGTCTTTCTTTTTGCATTTTGAATGGACAAATGTAATATAATTTCTTTTTGGAAACATGGCATTGTAAAAGTTAGATGAGATGTTGAAGTCTTTGTTGGATCCTATCTACCAGAACACAGATTTTTAAGAACAGAAACATTGCTTGTTTCATTTAATTCCCCAAGGGAGATATCTGACATAACCAGATGCCTTGATATTTGTCACAGCAGAGATCATTTACTGAGAATCTGTGCCCAGCGTCCTTTTGATTAACACACCATGAATAAAATAGGCGAAGCTGAGAAAGCCTCTGATGATCCCAATTAAAAATCATTGGTGTCTATCACGCTTCATTGTCCATGTGTGATCCCAAACAGCATCTCTCCCTCTGTTAGCTCTACATGTTTATTTGTATGCAATTACTTTCTCGGGATACTTACACTTCACGTTCACTGTTTGAATTGCAGTCATAGAAATGTGACCATGAACAATAGTCTAGGATGCCCAATTATTAGGACAAAGAGAATGAAGCCAATTGGAGGTGATCTGTGTTAGGGTATTCATATTACACTTGTATACTTAAAAAAAAGAAAAAAAAAACAAAAAAAGCATTCAACTACTGAAAGCTTTTGATTGACATTCTGAAATGGTCCTGGTTATGTTTAATATAAAGCTAGTTAGATCTTTATAGAATTTTTCTGTTTTCACATGAGAGTTAAATTTTCCTAACCTCACCACAGTGTGGTTAAACAGGCATTCCAGTGAACATTTGTTGAAAACAAATCAGTTATTGAAACATTGTCTCTTGTGTTATCGTTCTTGAGAAATGGTGGTGAGACAACTCGGCAGAAGTGACTAACAACCACAGACACACAGAAGGCAGGATGTGAGTCTCCAAGGTAATCAAGACCATCAGGAGGATGTTAGACCAAAATTAACACCACGAGAAATGTGTTATGCATATATTACAGCCTACGTGTGGGAATCTGTTCATTTATAGAGAGATTGCCTCTCTGTGAATGGCTGTGGTGGCTCTGCCAAGTACAAAAAACCCACTTGGGGCCATTCAGAAGTAACAGCCACACACTCTGAAAGATTGTAAGTCAGAAGGTACCTGATTAGTAAATGCATCATTAGATAAGGGGACGAAAGGTGTAGCAGCAGCAGGATAAAGAAGAGGAAGGTTCTAGGGCTATAGTACCAGGCTAAGAACCTCTGAAGAGCCAAGATCTTCTAAAATGATATACACTGTGTGTACACTGTATACACATCTAACACTGTATACACTGACAGGGTATACACTGTGTATATACTGTATATACTTCTAATGTGGTATACATTGAGTGAACACTATATACATTTCTAACAAAGTATATACTGTATATACTTCTAATACTAATACACCCATCCCAGCTACCACGATATTTTCAGTTTCCTTGATTGTGAGGGTAACTGTCAGGTCTTCCCAGGCCTATGCCTGGACAGGACATAGCATCTTAGTTTCTTTTCAATTGCATTCCAAAGCATAAGATGATACTGAAAGGAGAAACAGGGTAGTGTTTAAAAAATCATGTAATAAACAAACCGTACCTCTCATATTTCTTGATCCTTGTAATTTTGCTTGGGAGCTCATAGGCATGGTATTGGAACTGGGGCCAAAGATGTGTCTTTACAAGGAGTAGTGATCTTAATTGATGATGCACCAATTCCTGTGAACTTGAAATGTATGAGATTTCATCTGTCTCTCCTGAGGACCTTCTTTGTAGGTGGTGTTATCATTTTATAAGTAAAGAAATGCGGCTCAGTTACTTCATTAACTGGCAGTTATGGATAGCCATCTTAGCTGATCAAATCGACTGATGTAATACCTTGATTCCAGAAGCACACAGTCTAGAGCTGAGGAAAAAAGCAATGTAGCAGAAGGTGTCACCTGTAGAGTAGACATGGTTGAAAAGTTCTGGGAAGCTGTTCAAAAGACACAAATGAAGGCAAGTTCAGCATGCCTGTGGGCATTGGGAAGGCAGTCTATAATGTTGATGATGAAGCTGAAAACCAGGCATGGGACAAATGATTCATGACCTTTAGTTCCATAGAGAGATGGTGATTGTGAACCTCTGAAGAATTTTCAGCAGGAGAGCTGTATGATCAGAAATACTTCTTGGAAATGTAACTGGGGCTATGGTGTTAAAGATGGAAGACTCCTTAAAATAGGTTATGCAATTATCACATAGTGTTAACTGTTAACTATGAATGCCCGAGGTGCAGGAACAGTGAGAGCATAATGAGAGGGAAAATGGGAAGGACCAGAAATAGAAAACACAGGAATTGAGGCAAGAGGTAAAGAACAAATCTAGACTAACTCAGAGCAGCCTTGTATTAGTGCAGGGAGAGAAGTGGTACCAGTGTTCATCCACTCAGCAGACGTCTTTGGGTGCATGCTATGGGCCATATATAGATGTTTAAATGAGGAAAGAGGACAGCCTTGTGACCTTGCCCTCCCTGAGCATGAAGTCTATTGTATTTTCCTTTGTGTGAGTTGGGACTGGGAGTACTTGTGTCAAAAGTAAATAACTATAATGTGTAGTTGTAATAACAAGTGGTCCAAACAGATGCTTTTGTGAAGCTGAGGTTATTAGCAAGGGGCTGAAGGAAGATCTCCAAGATGAGTAATTGCAGAAGAAACAGACTGGATGATTACTCAGTTAATACTTTTGAGATTAAGTCTTTTTTCTTCCTTTGCTTATTTTGCTATCCATCTGGATTGGATGAGGTGGAGGTAGAGTTTGGTGGGGACTCTTGGCTAATTTTCACAAAGGAAGAGCTAGAGAGAAAAGGAAAGCAGCAACAAGAGCATGGAGTAAGGAGAGTGCGGCACAGCTGAGGCTAGCTGTTCTCGGAGTGGGCACACTCAAGCACAAAGGCCTCTGGACATGCTGATAGACTGCACACACCCGGACCAGTGTGAGGCAGCTGATAGTGCTGCTAACTGCTCTTTCCTTGATACTTCGGGGAGCAGTTTCATCTCCTTAGCATGGTTCTGTACACCCAAACATGAACTGCATGGATCAAAATTAGAATTACTATTCAGTTGCAATTTTTTTGTCCATCTTTGATGTAAGGGAGTGAAATTGCAGCATTCATCCACTTTGTGATGTGGTCTTCCATTAGATCTGAATTGGTGGGACTTTTGTTCTGAGATTGCTAGTAGCTTGCTAAGCAAAGGCCAGTGTACAGCCTGAACAAAGGTTGGATTCTGGGTAGGCACATGCTCTGTGTTGTGACTTCATGAGAGTAAGCCTAAAGCTATGATTATAAAATTAGTAAAAACTATTCACAAAACAGAAAATGATTTTCAAATTTAGGAGAGACAGAAAGTTAAGAGGATAAGGGTATGTATTTTCTCTTACATCGCTTTTCTAGATACCAAAGAGACAAGGGATAATTTGAAGTTAGTAGATGTGTACTACAACTCCTCCTGATAGAATATTGTCGCCTCAAGATCAATTAAGGTATAAACGGGATAGATGTGAAATTGGAGTAGAAGAAGATGGTAATAAAACTTAGTTCCTCTGTTATATGAGATAGAAAGACCTGTAAATACTTGAAAGGAATGTATACCACAGGACAGCTGCTCTTAAAATGTAATGATTTAAAACACCACCCAAGAAGTCTTACATGACTCTGCATCGTCTTAGGATTTAATGATTGTACAAACTTAATATTCTTTTAGTGCATAATTGATTACAAACTAGAAAAATGTCAATAAGTCAGTCTAAATCAATAAAGCCTCATAGATTTGCATGTCATAATAATGGGCTCTCATAATCATTTGTAGAGGAAATAAAACTAATTATTTAAAAAATTAATTTCAGAAAAAAATGTGTTGACAACTGAAAAAACATGTAATGCTTCAGGCAGAGACCAGATGGAACACTAAAACAAATAACATTAGTGACTTTTAAAAATAATTACTGATGATAAAATCTTATTGGAATAAACATTTTAAAGTAACTAAAATACTAGAAAGACTTTGTTTCTTTGGTTCCTTTTCTAATTGAAATTTCTTAATCTTTTGTTGTAAGCATGTAGCATAAATATTTAAAATTAGTGAGTTTGAGTATCCTTTGTATAATTTAATTTACCTGCATTTGTTAGTAATTTATTCACTCTCATTTATACATGTCATAATGTTCATTTTAAATATTTTAGAAGCCCAGTTGTTTTCTGAAGCTACCATTTTTATGAATTTCAATTTTCCTGTTCTTTACATATAATAAAAGATATCATTAATAATCAGAAATACTAGTGAAACTTGGCATATAACAAATACTTTGATTACAATAGGGTCATTCTGAACATAAGACTTGTTTCCTGCCAGCTCTGGTCTTAGAGAACAGAGGAGAATGTCTGAGCCGTATATTTCATACCCATTGGCCTTCAATTCATGTCACTTTGAGGAGTTATATCCTTTTTTTTTTTTGGTTTATAATCACCAGGAAACAAATATCTGGACATGTCTGCATGAGATTATCTAGATTAGGTCAAGACAGGTTAGAAGGCCTACCCTAAATACGGGCAGCACCATTTCATAGTCTGAGGTCGTCAGCTGAGTAAAAAGATGACAGTGAGCTGTGCCCCAGATGCAGTGTGACCAGGGCCTCCAGTGCCTGCCACCATGACTTTCCTGCCATGATGGACTGAGTCTTGGAACTGTGAGCCTAAAACCCCCTTCCTTTAATGTTGATTTGATCAGGGTATTTCATCATAACATGATATATAACTAGTACAGTTACTATGGGAGGGGGGTACGTAAAGAATGACTTCCCTCAAGAAACGATCTACATGGGAAAGTTTCGTGAAGTCGTTTTAGAGTGGTTTCATAGGCATATGGAATTTGTAGATCTATCATATCTGTTTAAAACTCTACAGTGGTGTTTTAAGTGACTCTGTCTGAGAATTGTGTCCTGAGTCATTGGCTTTATGAGTCTGAGTCTTGCTGCTTATCATACCTAACCCCAAAAGCAGCACGTTTTGAACACTACAAAATATCCCATTACATCTTCATCACCACCACACTTGCCGTTTCTGAACAATTATAAACGTGTATTTTTTGAACAGCTGAGCACTTTGTGGCCATGCTTGAACTGACACTGTGTTAGTGTTCTGTTGCCCACTTCGGAAGATTCAGACTCTGGTAGCTGTGATTCAACAGATATGAGAGGTGGGAAATCCAATTGATCACACTATGTCACCAAACATATTATCACAGTTAATCTCATAAGGCTGCCAAAGGAAATTAAAGCTGCCTTTGGCTGTGCATTGTAAGAACCAACTGAAATTCACCTGCCTCCATCGCTCACTCTAGGCAGCAGTGGGAAACCTTCAATTAACTGTACTGATTCTATTTGTAGTACAAAGGATCTATGGCTCAGGATTGCCTATAAGACTTAAAAGAAATAATAAAAAAAAAAACCCTCCACTTGATTTTAACAATACCCTGAAGTACAGCCCAGAGAACAGGATGCTCAGGGTCAACCATGAGCATGGAGGCTAGTAACTAACTCAAAGGCAGCAGGGTCTTAGGTGAACTCTAAAAAACTGGTCTGTCTAGTCAATATTAAACACAGTGTAGGTTCCTTTGAAAGAAAGGCAAGCCATACTGCAGAGCAATATTCTATATTCTAGAAACTGTGACAATAAAACGTACAACATACAATGACTGAATAGACAAAAGGATGGAGTTTTAGAAGAATGAGAAGTTAGAAGGTTTCAGAGGTTAAATACACATTAAGATGAATTTAATAATGAAATGTCATTTCTGTATGATCCTTGATATGGCCCTGAATCTTGGACTAATTTTTTTAAAATACTGTTAGAAGAATAGATTAGTGAGTGGTGGTAGCTCTGAAGTTTCCCTTTTATCCATTAAAACTACATCATGTACTTATTCTTGAGAAAAAAGATAGAGAATAAAAGCTACCATGCTTTGCAAAATTTTACTTAAAATTGAATATTCAAAAATTGCCTCAGTTATTTCAAGATTAAATAAGTTGCTATTGCTGAAAGATTAAACATTGAGAAATTCATAGTTGAGAAACATAGGAGAATTTCTTAGTTGTGTCACAAAATTAGATTCAAAAGTAAATAATTTGAAGTAAATATTGTTTATATGGTAGTTATTAATGTGTGCTAATGCTGAAAAAAATACTCAATTTTTCATGTTAACATTCAAAATTTAAGACATTCTAAAATTAAGGTAATATTTAATTGTAAGTTAGCAATTAGTTTTGATAATTTTTTAGAAGATGTATAAAATTATATGTAACTAATTTATGAATTTCCTGTTCTAATTTATACATGAGGTATTTGAATGGTGGAAATTTTTAATATATTTTTAGTCATAAGACTAATACAAGGATAAATTGATAAATTATAACTCTCTTTTCAGATTATTTTTCCATGAAGACTTTCCTCAAAAAATTTGAATGAAAATTTATTTATTTTCCAGGAAGTACTTTCTTAAGATTAAGTCAGTCTTCTTGCCTCTGTACTAACTTCCCACATCTTTAATAAAATATTTACCTCACAAACTCATTATATATTTCACAAATAAAAATTGTATTTTAAGAAAGCATTTCTAAAAGTAATATAGTTTTGTCGGCCCATGCACACTCATCATGGACTGGATGCTCGCGATAGACAAGTCAGCAGAGCTGAAGAGGTGAGAATGAGACGTCGTACAGGAACACGACGGTCATGTTTCAGTGTGAGAGGTTATTGGGTAACGACACTGCTCCGGCCTCTCTGTTTCCTTTCTTTCTCATGCTTCCTTGTCCAGGAGAGGATGTGTCCTGGGAACCACACATTCTTACAGAGAAACTCTAGAAGTGAAATCCCTGAAACTACAGCCCTCCCGGTCATCAGCATCCTCTCAGTGTCTGTGAGATGGCTTTGTCCTCCTATCACGTCAGTCTAGATTCTCAAACCTTTGTATGAATGTAAATTCCAGTGTCTTATATGTCTTAATATAACAGGGCCTCAGACTCTAAACAGAATAACAGAGAGCAGAAAATTTCTCTACCTCAGAAGAAAATTCATTATGGGAAAGAGGAAATTACCAGAGAGACCTTTTGAGCAACAGCAGAGAGCCTTTAAGGTGACCTTCCAGGGTAGACCCCTCTTGGTTCCTTTGTGTTTCTTCCCTTTCTTGGCCTTTCTGAAGCTCTCCTAGGCATGGTCAATGAAGGGAACTCAGAAAATAGTGGAAAACTGGACAAGACAAAGGGCCACCAGGGAGGATTCACACCAGAATGAGAACACGGTGGTTCGTTCCATGTTGTTTCCCTCAAGCACTTAGTTCGGTGGAAGTGATACTTTGAGATGACTAGCCCTAACTGTTGACAAGGTAGAAGTCATGTGGGACTGAAGCCAGTAGAAAAATCAGCTCTTAGGGTTTGGCTGTTAAAGGAAGTTGAGACACTTCCTGTAATGATGTTGGTATAACCAGGAAGAGACCTGCTAACCTGTGTGCTGATTTATATGATAGTCTAACTTAGGAAGAGACTGATAATCTGTGTGCTTATTTATATCATAGTCAAACTTAGGAAGAGACTGATAGCTTGTGTGCTTATTTATATCATAGTATAACTTAGAAAGAGACCTGCTAATCTGTGTGCTTATTTATATCATAGTATAACTTAGGGAGAGACTGATAACTTGTATGCTTATTTATATCATAGTATAACTTACTTAAGGTAGTTCTTACACAGGCTTAATTTTTCCAATTTATTTCTTTAGTTGTTTTTAGAGTGAAGGCATTCTTAAATTGTTGAGGAAATTTCTTGAACTAATGAGGTTCACCAATAATTTATAAATTTTTCTTGATTTCTATTGTTGGAGGTATATCATTATTTCTCATGATATCTATTAATATGAATCAAAAAAGCCAGGAATTTTCTCTGTTTATCACAGTAATTTATTAAACACTGACTTACTTTTTACTCATTTTTTAAAATGATCTATTTAGTACTCTAAGAATAGTATGACTGAGATAATGTTTATTCTACTGAATATATCATTATTAATACCCTGACAATGTTGCTCCCAAGATTGGGATGTTTGCGTCTGTGAAGCCAATCAACATCATGACCACTCCATCCCATAGTCAGTGTTCAGTGCTACCGGCCTGGAAGCCACTTTTAGTGATGGGACAATGACATATCTGACCAACAATGTATACTGACAGTCCATCTTGTGAGATGACAGCAATTTTAGCTTATGTAAAACATTCTAGAAAAAAAGAGGAAACTCTTTTTGAAAAGTCCTTGAGAGGGTATGAAGTTTCCTTTTTTATATTCATTGACCTTTTACTTTATTTAAAGTTTAGAAATAGGGTATTGCTCATGCATGGTGAACTCAACATTGGGCTTCCCCAGGCTTCTGAGGGTTTCCCCCAATGTCAAGTTGCATGTACTTTGTGTATATGTATATATATATATATATGAATGTACATGTAACACTAAAAAGTGTTAGTAATACATACACGCTCACACACACATAAACACACACAGACACAGACACTCATCAGTATAGAAATGTTTTAAAAAAAAGTGATTTGCTCCCTTCTCCTACTCCCTAACTATCTAGTCTAAACAATATCTTATGCTTAGAATGATAATTTCTATAGTTTTATATGATATTAGATTTATTAACTCAAACTATTGTCTACTGACTACATGGTATCAAAATCATTTTCACAATTATTGTTATTGGACAGAGAGTTGCTAGCATCAGTAATTTGAGCACAGTGATGCTCTTTCCTGGCTTTTAGGTAGTTGGGGTGTGACTAGCTAAGTGGCTTAGAATGGAGTAAACCCAAGCTAACCACAAACAACATGTCTGTCTACTCTTTAGCAAACGTGGTTAACTCAAATTACCATGTTAGTTAGGAAAAATAAGAATTTAAACCTGAACATAAACTACAGGAAATTGTTAAATGATTCTTTTTTATCCACTTTTTTCTGATGTGCTAGTGTATTTGCAGTTAAGAACCAAATAAGAAATGCCTGTTCCAAAAACGTTATATTTAAAAATAACTTCTAAAAACGTATCCTTTTACTCTGTTGATAATAAAATCAAATTTAATACATAGCATTTACATTGCATTTTGACAGCCTTTAATAGGGACAGTAATGGATTTCTTTTAAGTAAGAAAATGAAAAGGAAGGAAATAAAGGACTCTTTGCCGCCATGTACTTATATAAGCATGGCTTAATATCTTGCCCCTCTCTGGCTCTGGCAGCACTTTTGATGTTGGATATATATATATATATATATATCAAAGGATTTCCTATATGATTATATATATACATTAATTTCAGTGCAAACAAAGGATATTTTTTAAAAAGTTGATGTATGATGAAATATAAATTTTTTTGTTTTGTTAGAATATTGTTGATTTCAAAAGAGAAATATAAAATAGATCTTTTAAATGTATAGCTTTATTTCAAAAAATTGAAATTGTTTAATATTGAATTTTAATTTCTCCTGAATTAATCTCAATGTGATGGTTGTTTTTATGACACCAAGTGTTTTCAGACAGTAATATCAGAGCCTTCCTAAGATTTCCAGAACTGACTATCAAGGAAACCCATTGTTATGGAGTTGGTATATTTGCAGCTATGATTTTAATGATGATGTGATGACATTAAAATTTGTGATGGATATTTTGAGTATTCATATCCACACATACTCACTTCTCTGGTGATAGCTCATCTATCCTCAGCTCAGCTACCCAGTCTCTTTTCATGAGTAGCAAATGCCACAACACCAGATGTATTGGAAACCTGTTTGAAACCACATTGCATTGAGTTGACCAATGTCCCTCCGGGATGAGCCTGTACACCCACTAAGCAAACAAGCCTTTCTTCCTATGTTATGACTGTGCTGATCAAATACCACTTTTGAAATTTACGTTCCAACTACTTCGAACTTGGCAAATGAAGCAAAGGAAAAGAAGGGATGGTTAGCCACAGACAAGGGGTCATCAAGAAGAAATGATAAGCGGAAGCTGAAATTCTCAGCAGAGAATTCTAGCAGAAGCTTTAGATGCCTTGCCAGACGTTCAAGATCATGTCATTTAGAGTTTTTCTGAGGGAGGAGCTCTTGTGGGCATCGATTTCCCTGCCTTAGGGCTCCCTCTGTATGGAAAGACGGAGACCATTGGCCTTACACGTTAAAAATAAGAAGAGTATGAATGCTACCTGAAAGAAGCCTGCTTCCACAACTGTCAGGAGCTGATCCTGTTTCATTCTCTTGACACTGGTGATACCTAGGAGTTCTTCATAAGGTGCTGAGCAGAGGGTACCAGAATGATGGCACTCCAGCTCTGCATTCTGGGAACATGCTTGCTTTCTTACCCGCCTTCCTGGGTTCTCTCATTTCTCTACTTTAGACTCATGTTTCTCGGAATCAGCTCCCAAATAAACATTTACATTTTTATAACTTGGCATAGGAGAATGTAAACTAAGAAAGAACTATTTTGATTTGGGAAGCATTCATATATTTGTAGGTACAAAAAAGTATAAAGTACTCACTTTTCAGGATGGCCTACAGTCAGTGAGAAAATATTTTTATATTCCATACATTCTGTTTTAGAATTTAGGAATTATGTGTATGTTCAAGAAAGATTTGTACTTAAAATAGCTAATATATTGCAGTCCCAGCATTTGACCTTTATTTATGTGGAAATTTAAGCCATATTGAATGATTCATCTGATTACAATTCTGGGCATCCAAAATGCTATTGTGATAATGAAAGCACATGTGTGAGGGTTAAAGTGTTTTGAGGCAATAAGAATCATTAGCTTAATAGTGTTCAGCCAAAGCCCTGCCTAAACCTCAGTAAATTTATGGTGGTATGGTTGTGGAGGTATTAATAAAGTTAATCATAGTTACTATGCCTATAGACTATAAAATCTCCCAACAACCAAGAAAGGCTGCATATCCAAGTGGTTGTACAAAGTACTGTGTATATGTTAATGTGTTGAGTACCTCCTTACCTGAAAACAACTGTCTAGCATGACCTCATTGCTAATGGGTTTCCAGATTCTCCTAACCCTCCCAACATCATGTGAAACACAGAACAAGTTTGTTTGCCTCAGTCAAAGCAATTTAATTAAAGGGATGACCATGGAGAAAACCTTTTTACTTAACTTGAGTAAACATTTGCCTTCATGTGCCTCCTCTGCATTTCTCATTTTGTAACTAAAAGTGGTGAAGGCAACAAAGGGGGAAAATGTGAGGCAGGAGGAAGAGTTGTGGAAGTTCTGCCACGAGAATTGAACTTGTGTGTGTGTGGGGGGGGGTTGTGGTTGTTGTTGTTGTTGCAGTGTTGCTAAAGGAATGGAAATAAATGATGAAGAATGAGACAGGAGTGAGGGACCAGGCTTGGTGACGTGCCTTGGGCCTTCCAGCTTGGGTCCTGATACCCTAACTAGGGAGGGTGAGGGAAGGATGAGAGGACAGACACCATATACACATAGTGTGTGTAGGGTCAGGCGGGCTCGTCTTTCAGTATGGCTGTCAGAACCTGATGCCTCGGTGTGTTTGTTAGGTAAGGCACATAGGGAGCTGTTTGCTGGTCTAAGTAGAAGGTGCCTGTAGATGGACAGTGTCAGGCTGTAAGCATCCAGGAGGAAGCTACAGTTACTAGTATTTGCACACACTGATCAATCATCCATAAGCACTCATATTTAGATTCTCAAGGAAAGCTTTTCCATCCTGGCCTATATGGTTAATGGCTTTGCCCCTTTATGATGGGGCAATTGGACTCAGAGTCATTGGCAGGCCATGCTCATGTCACAATACACATTGCTCAGGACTTCACTTGCTAAGGGCCTCCTCGGCTCTCCACAGAGGAGTTAGAAGAGGGAGCATACAACGGCCCCATTGGTGAGGCACGGGTGAGGAAGCAGGCTTGAGGGAGTTGGAAGACTGAGGAGACAGTGGGTCACTTGTCCTTGTCCTTGGTCATTATTTCAGTATTTGGTTGTGCTCATCATACCCAAGTCTACAATAAAATCACATACTCACTAAAAGGCCATAAGAAGGTGGATTTATGTTTATAGATATCAAAATCAAGAAATTTAAAAATTCATATTAACATCAGGATCAATATCAAAACCCTGTATAAAAGTGAAAAATGCAAAAACAGAATTTAAAACGTTACAGAGAGGATGAAATAAAGCTGAAGTAGCCATACGGATGGAAGCCCTGGGACATCTTTCAGAACCAGGACCTTGTGAGGGTAGTTCAAACCCAGCTGACTTAAGTTTTACAGGAGGAAGAAGCTGAGGCAATGGCAATGGGACTCGCCTCGGGGTGGCCTCTGGCCATGGGCCCTGTAAGTCTTATAAAGGCCCAGTTCTTTAACTTGAGCCTCTCGGCGCCAGCCACAGAGCAGCGAGGTGGACTGCCCTCCTTAAGCCCTGGGTCAATGGGCCGCTCGTCATCTATCCACAGTCCTCATAGAGTGTTCTTTGCCCCTGGTACCACCCCTGCTTTGTTCTGTGTTAAATAAGTCAGGTTCTTATTCTGCAGTAAGCCTCTCATAGATGGTTATGTGAATAGATGGCAACACGGATCTTATCATTTTCTGACACATCTCTGCCCTTTTTCCCTCCTGGCATTTAGCCTCTAAGTTCACCCTCCAGCTCTGCATTTTCTTTTGTCTTCTCATGGGAATCTCACTTTTCATTCCATCCTGTCTCCCATCTTGGAGATGTTTGTCTGTGCTGTCTGGAATCCCCAGTAATGGCTGATCTTGCCTGTTCCTACTATTCACATGGCTCAGCCACATCCTTCATAAATAAGCACACTACTTCAAGTGCATTGTTATATTAAAGGGGATATATGTAAATTGAATACTTAGACTCAGCGACAGGAATTTAATGCTTCATTTCTGTTGACATTTGTTTTGAGGTTAGCGAAAGGACAGTCTGGGAGGAAAGAGCATACATTTGCATGTGTTTGTGGCTTAGATACCCATGGGCTTGAAAACTGTTCCTGTCCCTTACTAAGTGACAGCTACTAAACCCGCTTGAGCTTCGGTCCCCACATGGGATCAGAATGATGTCTTGTCTCACACGCGCTGTGGTGGATGGAAAACACCTTTCTCCTGAGGACTTTCCTGTGCTCAGGCTGCAGATAAATTCTGCTTTCAGTGGGACGGTCATAATAGTACTTGTAAATCAGTCACACGCTTCTAGTGGCTGGCGCACAGAAAAGGGAAAGTCGCCATGCTGTGGTAAGGAAGGGGGCAGAAGCTGCTTGAGCAGGTGACCCGGACCTGTGCATCCTTAGACCCGTGCGTCCTTAGTGCTTGCGTTGGTACGACAAGATGGGCACTTGCCCTCAGCCCTTTCCTGTTCAAACTTCCCTTCTTGAGTCCCATCATGAAGAAACAAGCACACAAACTCCAACTTAGCAAAACTCTTCAAAATCCTCGAGGGAAAACCTTCACAAAGCACAAAGGGCATTGTAAACCAAGGCTGGCAAAACCGATATAGAGAAGCAAAGCTCTGGCAAGCAGGTGCACACTGGACCCAGAGTGTCTCCTGAAGGAGTGAAAAATCCTGTGACTCCGAATAAAATCTGTAAGTTAGTAAACAGTTTTATGACAGTGCAATTTCTAGTTCTGACAGTTTCAGTAAGATGCTAACATTAGGAGACTCACTGTAAAGTACAAAGTGCTATGTTGGACATTTACCTAAAATTCCAATTTATTCCCCTCAAAGAAGTTTTTTGTTTAAGCTGAAAAAAAAAATGTGTACAGTGTCCAAGCACATACCAGTGTGTCCTAAGGCTTGTACCTGTGATGAGGTGAGGGTGGGGTAGGGAATTTGGAGGTGAAGGGAGAGTTTGTCTTTTGGTTAAAGTTACGATTTTATAAATGTATTCTGTTTTGAAATGTGTAGACCTGTACACTCAAGAAGTCAATTTTACAGCTTGTCTGTTTTAAAAATAATACTCCATACAGGGAAAAAAGTGGATGGGAAGAATAAAGTACCTTTAATAGATAAGTCAAAAGTAAAATTAAAGTTTGTAGAAAGTATAGAATGGGGCTTTCTTATGTGCGACTGTTATCGATCAACAAACCATACTTAGTATTCTTATTCTTTTGCTTAGTAAATATTAATAAGATCCAAATGATGTCTTGTGAGCTAAGCTCAGAAGTCGACAATATTTGATATGATCCAGGTGCTCAAAGAAACCCTTGAGCAGAGACAGGGTGTCATATGCTTTTTAAAAGGCACTGTGAAAAATCCTGGCATGGAAGCTAAACAGCACTGAACTATTTATATAGTCATTCAAGACCAAGTCAGTATTTTAAAAATTAAATTTTGATAATGCAAGTTCAGGGCGAGTGAGGAGTTTTTTAAAAAGGAGCTACAAAGAACTTAGAAGCAGAGTCCTTGCCTGATCTGTGACTGTAACATTTAGGGAAGGAAGAAAGATTGACGTTTAAAGGTACGGTTTTTTGTTTAAACTTATTTTGAAATGCCTAATATTGATGAGTATTAACTATTGGTGAACCTGACTGCAAAGACTACATGACTTATTCTGTATGCTCCTTCCAGGAACTCTAAGAGAGAGCTATAGTATATCCCCCATTTTAGAATAAAGAAACAGGGTCACCAAACTCAATGGGCCTAATCTTTGTCACTAGCAAATGTAATGAGACAGGATTTAAACCTAGGTTTCTAGCTCCAGAACATGAATCCTACCCCACTAAATTCTGGATCTATAGTGATGGTCATTAAACTTTTCCACATGGAATAAAAATAAAATGTTTCAGTACCCTGTAAATCCTCATTTTAGAAACCCTTTAAAGCAGATGGCTACCACAGCCTCTCCTTTCTTGAGGCAGATAGCCTTTGCTGTGCCCTTAGGTTGACACCTGCTCCTTGCACCTGCGCGTGGACTGATCCCTCTTTGCTGCCTGCCAGCACAATGTGACCTTGGCAGCCTGATATGCTTCTAAGATTCCAGAGAGGTGAAGGTCATACTTAACTTCCTGATGAGACTGAACCATCATATCCCTCTCTGCCATGCCTCTCCTCCAGGCAGTGTCCATCTCTCAAGGTGGGGTGGGAGCCAATGACTCGGTGGCAGGGTGACAATCTTACTTGTCATCCCCACACACCTTTTCCGACTTACTTCTCTGATGCAGTGTCAGAATGTTATGTCTGCGCACCATGTGTCTGGTAGGCCAGACCTGAGATCTGAAGAGGTCCTCAGATCACCTGGCGCTGAAGTTATTGAAGGTTGGGAGCAATGTTTGTAGCCCATGGCATACTTTTTAAAAATTTTATACTTTTATTGCTAGAATGGCACAAATTGTCCAAAATAATTCTCTGCTATGTCTTTAATGACCCCCCACTTGCTTGCAAGCATTTTGGTGGCAAACATTATAAATTATATGGATTTTGTTATGAAATATTTTTGTTGGAACAAAAACAAGAGTCTAATTTCCCTATACAATTACTAAAAAACACGGGTCCTTTGAAAATGAATTCTATGTGTCTAAGTGTTCATATGGTGTAGTCTTTTTAATTCAGCAAAACTTAATAATAAATCTGATATCGAGCTGCCAGTGAGTGGGGCTTTAGAGAACAGCATATGTTCACAGTGACTCCATATTGTTTATACCCAATCTTTCTCTCTGGCATCGGCAGCACTTCTGAGATCCAAACTCTACACAGCGAGTGTATATCCGCTTAACTCAATGTTTGCAAGTCCCCCAGCCATTCATATTCTTATCCTGGCCAATGCTTTGGGGCAGGGTGTCGCCCCACAGCATAGACTGTTCAGCAGCTTCCCTGGCCTCCATTCCCACCTCATGCCTACAGCACCACTTCCCCTTCCTGGAGAGATGACTAACAGACGCCTCCAGGAATTGCCAGAAGGATCCTGGGAAAAAGAACCATCTTCATACGGGAAGAACTGACGATATGTTCTCAGGCTTGGAAGAACGAACTCCAGATAGATAGTGGGTACAACATGAAACACACCTCCTTTTGGCTATTTTCTGGCAGATGTACCAAACTGTATATCTGAGCAAACATTACCCCTCTCTTTAGATAATAGTGAAACTTATGTAAAATGAGTATTAATTATTTATAAGACTGTTTTAAAGATTAAATGAGCTAATATGTGTAGAACTCTTTGATCAGAGTGGGCTGATATTAACCAATATTTGCAAGAGAAACTAGTACTATTAAATGTTAGTGATATTCATAACAGAAAAATTCTTGCTAAAAATATATGAGACAATTAAAAAAAGATTAGCAAATAATAGTAAGCACATAAAACAAAGTTGAATTTCACTATAAATAATAAAATATGAAATCAATTAATGATATACTGTTTAAAATATTGAAGTATGAAATATGAAACACAATACTGAAAGAACATGGCAAATAGGCTAATGTATTACTGGTGGAAAGAGTGAATGGCCAGGTTCTTTCTGGAAGATCATTAATGCATGATTTAAAGCTAGAAAGCATTTGTGAGCTTTCACAGAGTGATATCGCTCTGAAATTTATCCTGAGGGAGTGATGTACTCAAAAATTAATAAAGTACCATGTAGAGTGCCTTGCTGTCACTGCTTCTTATGATGGCAAAATTAGAAGCACCCTAAAATCTCAGCAATGGCGGAAATATGGAATAAAACTCACGGCACATTGATGCCACATATTGTACATGCATGTTTTCAAAAGACATTTAATAATTTGAGGGAATATTCTGGCCTTGGTATTTCTTGCTTCAACATATGTCTGACACTTTGGAGATGCAGGTGGGCAGGAGCATGCACATATGATAAGATACCCTCCAAAGTTGAGTGACAATCCCATCTTTTTATCTGGTCATTTAGTTTCTAGGTTTCTACATCCTTCACCCTCACATTGATTTTAACATATTACGGTAGAATAGAACTCTTTATTTGTGAACTGCAAGGGCGCTATGTCAAGAGTCAAAGGCCAAGGACTACTACGCAGTGCACCCCACCTCCTCTACTGCGCTCTTCTGACCTCTTAGGGCTTTCTCAACTGGACTTGTTTCTTGCCCACCTAATCTTTGATGCAGCAAAGTTGTATCCAGCTGGAATTTTTCCTTCTGCTCTTTTTTTCTCAAGACCAAGATAAAGGATTTCCTTCCCTAGGAAGCAGTCTCTAACCCTCACCTCTTTCACATTGCACCCCTCACCATTTTGTGTCCTACAGCACCAGACTTCCTCCCTCCCTCCCTCCCTCCCTCCCTTCCTTCCTTTCTTCCCTCCCTTTATTCACACATATGCCTATCTATTCTGACATTTATTTTATTCAAATTAAGTGAGTTGAGCTACCTACAAATTCTACACGCTATATTAAGTGCTTGCTATATACTGTTTTAGTGAATGAAATATCCAAGTTTTCTGTTCTCATTGGGTCTTCATCCTAGTGAGAAAAATATAGTATTTCTTTAAAAAGAAACTTTAAATTAAATTTACCATTAGAAGTGGTTTTGTTCAGGAACCTCAGTGCAGTAAGTGAGCTGATAGCATTCATATCTGAAGGTTATTTTAGGCATAAGAAACTGCATGTATAAAAGTCCAGACCTTCCTCAGTGCCACATCCTTGCATGGCTTGGGTTCCAGAACCCTGACTAGGGGCATCAAAGGAATAAAGAAATGACATACAGACACACATACACAGAAAAGATGGGATTGGGTAGAGAGGGTGGCGTTTTGATGGAGAAGCCACAGAATGCTGGAAGCCCAGCTTGTTTAATATATAGAGTTGAACAAGGAGGCAGGGTTATTGCATGCAGCTGGAAAAAAAGAGGTGGGTTATTATATACAGATAAAGAAGAAAGGTTCATGGTGTACAACTGAACAAGGATACACCTTTAGTTGATCTCAGTAGGAGTAACCTCAATAGGAGAGGAGTTGTCAGACCATAAACATTGGGGGATAGAAAGCTACATTGGACATTTTCTGTACACACTAATAGCATTTGCACACTGAGAAGAAATCTTTGCCAGCCTTCTGAGCCTCACTTCTGAAGGCTCCCATGGGTTTGAAGTATTGGGGTCCCTGAAATGACCTTGTCCACGTCAATAGCATGCATTTTCTCAGGACTTCATTCACTCACAGGTTCCTACAACTTACTACATTCCAGGAAAAGAGAATGAGCAGCTGCAGCTGGGGTTCACAGAAGAGCTCAAGAAATGAGACTGGAGGGGCACATCCAGAGATCAGAGTGCAGGCCCTCAAAACTTTTGCAAAGAAGCTCACCTTTCACTTGAAGTGTAATGTTAAGCATGCGAGTGCCGTAATTTAATTGATTATGTTCAAAACAAACAGACTGTCTTCTTTCTGCTCCATTAAGAAGGAATTCCAGTAGCAAGTGTCAGAATCAGACAGTCAGAGCTATAGCAGTACTTTAGCTGAGGGATGCTCGTGTCATGGATGTAGATGACACACTGGTCAGGAGAAGCAGTTATTCAATTTGAGAGATATTTTGAAGGAGTTGACAATGTTGAATGCTTGAAGAGAAACAGAACTTTTAGGATAACTTGAGGTCTGAGTCTGGGTTTGATAGATTTTATTATTTACTGATATGTGAATATTGGATAAAGGATGTTTAGTAATGAAAATATGCTTGGGGCTCTGTTAGGTGTGAGGTGCCAAGTAGACATCAGTGTAAAGATTTTTAGGCTTATCTAAGATCTAAGAGAAGTTTAGAACAGAGGTGTGTATGTAGGCATCATCAGCATTTAATCTTGAAGTTATGGTATGGATTCAACCATCTGTCTGGTGGCACAGACTGTGAAGAAATCCAGCCAGACATCTGATCTCTGGGCGATGCCATCATTTAAATAATGAACAGAGAATCTAACAAAGAAGTACTGATTGTTAGTAAAATAAGGGGTCAGAAGAGAATGAGATAGTCAAGCAGGGAAACATAGTTCAAGAAGCAGGATACCTGCTAGCTAGCTCTGTTATAGCAATGATTCATTTGCTTGGCATATTTTCATTTATGTACCTGTTTCTCCCATTAAACCTCTGAATAGCAAGTTACAGTGATCTTGCATTCATAGCAGTGTGTGGAGAAATGTTTTGTTGGGTGACTGGGGAAGTAGCTATGTTCTTGGAATTATAATGCATAGACACGATGCTGCAAAGTTTAGGGCAGCTTCCTGCAACAAAAGTTTTTTTCTGGTTTAATATGTTAGTGGTGCCAATGTTGAGGAATCCTGTCCTCATAGTTCCCAGACCATGTACTTAGACATCTCAGGGTAGACCTAAAGATGCTATGGTGAACTTCAAAGCTTTATCAACACATGACAGCACAGCCCAAGACGGTTCCTTGTTTCAACATTAGCTTTCTTTCTGCCTATTCATCATATCATATCTTGGCAAAACTGGGATTTTTTGCTGTGCTGATGTCACAAAAATCAACTATCTTATGAAAACCAGTAAGAAATGTCTAGAGGTGTTAACTTGTAAGCTTGCAGATAGTTCAGTCTTTTGTAATTGACAGCTCAAGAAAGTGAACCAATAGAATATTTCTTTTGCCTTATTGTAGCAGTAAAATTGCTGAACTACTAATGACTCCACAAAAGATAAACTTTGGAACTATTAAACTAGAGCTCAGGTCCTTGAGATTCTTTCTCAGTACTTCATATCTCAAGCACTCCACAGAACCCCATCCAAATGTGATACTATGAAGTGTACAATGCCCCGCAAATGTCCTGTGGAACTGAGGGACACTCCAAAAATTTAATAAATCTACTGAGACTATGGGGTGAGTGAACAAAAGAGGCGCATGTGCTGTAATATCAAGGTGGTGACAGGAAAGGGTGAACATCTCTACCACCCCACTGAGTCTCTAAACCTACGATGCAGGGTAGATAAGGCTGGACCATAAACCTTGGATCTTTTCCTTGTTTGGTGTATGGGTCTCTGGGTTAAAAGTTCTTGAGTTTACTATTTGAAATTTACCTTGTAGTCTGATACACTAGCTTATTTTTTAAGCAGTATAAATAAATACCTATTCTCACTTATGTGTGTTGACAAAACTGTAATCCTCTGAGCAAGTGTGTGAGGGGGAACAATTTGAGTATCTCTTAAATGTTGGCTGCTCTCCTTCCTACCCCCTTTTGCCAAGCACCACATACCCTCACCCAGTGACGACACAGAGGCTAGAAAGAGATATTCTCCTTAGATTTGTCATTCTATTTCTATTTCATCTAAGTAAAAAATAAATCCTTTTAGTATAAGAACAAGATTTTGGGAAAAACACTGGTCCAAGCATTCCTGGTACAGTGAGGAAAGTTAGCTTTGGGCGAGGAATCAACAGCCTCTGTATTCCATGGGTGTCTTTGCTTCTTGGTCTTGTCAGTTGTGACCTTGTAATAAAAACCCTCCTTGTTATCCTGAGGCTCAGGCTTTGTACCACTAAGTACCTGACATCAGAGGAGTGCTCAGGAAACTTTACTTTGCCTTTCCATTTCAGCCTTTCTGGCTCATTATTTTTCCATTTTCTCAGCCTCTTAGTGTTCTATTAGACTTTCTCAGCCAGGATGAAGCTTATATAGCATATTGCCACTTAAAGGACAAGTGTTTTGGTTTGTTCATGCTTTATGTTGTAGGTACGTTCTTCTTAATGATAGAGGATGGATGTTCATCAGTGAGTCTGCCATGTCTATAGACAGAAGCACTCCATGGGGTAAGAGTTGAGGCATTGCTGAGTCATTGTGGACTCCATCTTCTCCCACTGGACCATGTTCATGGTGAAGTTTCTATCCAGTGTGTGTCCTCTGGATTTACAAACTATAATAGCATTATAGTTATATAATGAATTAAGAATTTGAGATCTTAGCATTATAGTTATATATCTTAGCATTATAGTTATAGATAATATAACATATATAGTATTATAGTTATAGTTGTCATAGATAATATTCAGTTGCAATCAGTAAAGCTAAATTTTTACAGTAGTTTTAACTTTGACTAGCTCTTTTACTAGAGCAGCTAAGACACAGTCCTCTAATGAAATCTGTTCGATTTGTCTTTCCCTGACCACAGTTGGGCTGGTGACTCTGCACATCTCCTCCTCTGACCTGCTTGGCTTTGCAAATGGTGGATTCTAGAAAATATTCCCTCCAGGCACTTTCCTGGGTCTTTGTTAGGTTTAGCTAATGGGAAATGCTGAATGAAGATTGAAGGGTACGCATAGAAATTCTTTTGCTGGCCCCAAACCCACTCTTGCTTCTAGCTCTAGGACACCCCTCATACCATGGCTCAGCATCTATACTGACTCCATATTCTTTAGCTAACTAGGCTTTCTCCATTTTTCCAGATCCATTCTCACAGCTCCAGCTTTCTATGTGGTGAAGATGATCCATTGGGAAGCTTTTCAGGTGTTTTAGTCTGTGTTACATGGCCAGTACCTATGTTCTCAAATACTATACTCCCGCCTCTCCTAGAGGTAATAGAAGGTGCCAGACTCTGGGCTACCTTGCCTCCATTGTTTTCTCTGTGTTCGTCCAATGCCTTCCCAGCCCTTCTGCTGTTTCTTCAGTCTACAGGGGAAGCCTGTGTGAGCTACTTCCCTTGCTTGACTGTGAAGCAGTGACAGAGTGATATTTGTAAACTGGTGGTCATCAGCAATGCGACAGACATAATCCTAACTTGAAAACGTATTTAGGAAAAACAGAGTGGCTTGAACCTCACTTGTAAGCATTAAATGTTGCTAAGACAGGATCATTTTATGACAAAGAATTGATGAAATGTAAAACCCCTTTCAAAAGCAATGCCACAAGCCTGGAGGTGGGTGGTGCACACCCTTAATCCCAGAGCTGGGAGGATCGTTGAGTTCAAGGCCAGCCTGGTCTACAGAGTGAGTCCCAGGACAGTCAAGACTATACAGAGAAACCCTGTCTTGAAAAACAAAACAACAACAAAAAGGCAAAGTCACATATAATAAGGAAGTTAGTTTGGTTTTCAGTAAATAAAGATTATAGTTGAATCTCAGAAACATACTAAAAGGAAATCTATTGGTCACTATTCTGCCTGTTGTAAAGAGGATAAGAAGCCCAGAGGCTGTAGTTCCATTCATATAAACAGAAGAGTGTAGGAGAGGCCTATGTTATTGACCTATAGTAATGTATGCTATATGGATCTGTATACTGAGTGTATACAAATAACAGAATATATATATTTGAGGCTATTGGGTTTTTACTTAAATTTGTAATAGAGGTGAAATAGAGAATATGTAGATGTTGACAAGCTAAGGAAGAAACAACAATAGCTATTTTTTCCATTGTTTAATGATATTGGCACTTGTTGTATAATAAGCTTTTGGGTTTACTCCTTTAGTAGGTGCATGCCAGTCTCAATGTAACCTTGTCTATGGACAGAAGCCACATTTTCACCAACTGTACATTCAACAGTTAACTGGATAAGGTATAAATAAACTCTCAAAAGTCAACAGTAAAATGAATAAACAGGACAATAAGGAAACGTTAAAACATTGAGGCAGTTCACTACAGAGGGTATATGAAATGTGAACAAGTATAGGAAAAGATGTTTAACACCCTTAGTTTTCAGGTGGATGACAACAGCATATGAAATAGTAATTAGAACAGCTAAAAGTAAAAAAATAATAATAATGACAATACCAAATTCAGGGTATCATTCAGAGAAATTGGTTACTCATACCTTGTTGGTGGGAATGTAAAATGATACTGCCATTCTGGGGACATTTTGCTCTATGTTAAGAAATATAAAATACATTTTCCATTTCATTCAGTAGATACATACCTGGGAATTTAGCCAACAGATATCAAAACTTAAGTCCACATACACAAACAATATGCATTAGTTCACTGTATCACTATTGATGATTGTCTGACAGGAAACACCCAGAATCTCTCCAAGAATGGGCTAATAGCTTAAGAAACTATGGTGCATCTGAACAAGGCTGAGCTTGGGGAGAATGTGACATTAGATAGAGATGAGGCCTGAGGAGTGAGCCCAGGAGCAGCAGAATTAAGAGATCTGGGGAGAGAGAGACAGAGACACAGACCAAGGAAGAGCAGCCACTAAGGTAGAGGAAACATGTGTGTCTGTCCTCCTGACCAAGCAAAGGACACTGCCGGAAGCACCCAGCAGCTAACCACATGGCTTAGCATCGATGCAAGTCGACGGGATAGGATTTGATAGTCTGTTGTGCCTCTTGATCTTTATACTATTTTTTGTACTTGACAAACAAGGTCACTTTTTGTTCAGAATTTGGTTTGCTGAGAGAAAGTACTTGTTTTGTTGCTTAAGTTTCAGAGAACCAACATTGCTTCAGATTTTTTTAACTGGGTTAATCATTTTTGTGTGGGGATTGTCTGTCTCTTTGGTCAGCTGTGTGCAGCAGGTGATGGTGTGGGTGTGGCTGAGATGCCGCCCCACTCATCACAGGGCACTGAATGCAGATGTCTCCTGTGCATTGTTGTGTCATGAGGAGAAGAATCTTCTGATCTTTATCATAATCATGTTTGTCCTTGTCAGCGTATTGTAGAAAGTATATGATTTTGCTTTATTTTCTTTTGTATATGGGCATATGAAAAGACTGAGTATTTGCTGGAATTATCAAATAATCCTTTGTGATAATTCTGATTAAAATTACATAAGAATTTGTGTTAGGTCATGACTAATATGAAAGTTTATACTTCTAATTTAATATTTCCATATATTTTATTCAAAGACATCAAGTAGTTATATAACAGTACATGTAAGATGACAGGTAAAAACATAAATTATAAGTAAAGGACTCTTAAGATCCGGCAAAATGATCAAGATATTCAGGTTTCCTTTTCTTTGAACCTTTGAGATATCCGGAGTTGATTTACATAGTCCGTGTGCATGTCAGTTGTTTCTTGTCTGTTCTGGAATGCAGGATTCTGTGTTGTCACCTAATTTGCAGGCTCCACAGTGGCCACAACGTAGCGCATCGAAGTGAGAAAAGAAAAAAGAAAAGCCTAAAAGAAAGAGAGAGAAAAAATATCCTAAACTCCAGTGCATGCAGCCTGCTGAGAACAGAGCTGAATACACACAGCTTCCCTTTGTGCAGTGACTGCTCAGGCTTAGCAGGAGCTGCGCCTGCCTTGTGAGGAAGAGAGGAATGACCGAGGTCTCTGCAAAGCCTACCGCTTCCCCCATGGTCATACTTCTTGCACTTCTTCCTTGGGAATGTGGCTGTACCTGTGGATATGGCATTCTTTATTTACCACACCATGCATTTTCTTTACCACGCTGGATACCCTGAGCCATATTTATTTCCCAACGTCAGGATTTAGTCTTTCTCTAAAAAACTGTTTTAAATGAATTGTTCAGAGAGAAATTCAATTAGCACCTCTGGAGGAGTGAGCTGTTCTGGGCATGAAAGTGTGTGTAACATGTAGAGTCATCATTCAGGGAGTCATCATCCAGGGAGATGACGCTCCCAGATGACTTTCTCTCAGTAGAAAGTATGAATATGCACAAGCTTAAAAACCCTTTTGTAATCCAAGTGTTTTGGAAGCAAGTTAGAGTCAAGACTGACTGAATTAACCCTCTGAACCTTTCATTTTGTCTTTCACTTCTGAACTAGACCTTTTGAAGAAAATAATTTGAGCCACAAAACCATGGACCAAGTGCTGTGAGTGTGCACCTTTGTGTGTGTGTGTGTGTGTGTGTGTGTGTGTGTGTGTGCATGTGCACACACACACTCTGCAAAGCATTGTGTGCTTTGGCATGGCCTAAGCCAGCAGCCAGCAGGAAGCCTCCAGGGCCAGGACTGCTTTCATCCTCTGTTACACCCTCACAACCTTCCTGTTTTACGATAATTCTGAAACCTAATGCTCCTGCTCCTTTTAACTCAGAACTGTGTTTATTTGCCTGTGGCCTGTTTTATTGTAAAATAAAAATCTTAAAAATCCTATGTTTAGGGGATGCCTTTTTCCCTAAGAACAGTATGGTTGTCTTAAAGGCTAAATGGCTGTGCTTTAATGATGTGTAAAAATTCAGTAAAAAATAAATGATAGCAATTTTGTTTTAAGAAGAAACTTTTAAAGGCAATTCATGCTGGAGACTTCAAAAAGTCAAATCAAACAATTGAGAACAAGCTGCACTGTGAGAACTTATCTTATTTTTCCCCCTGCACTTTCCACAGTGAGCTCAGTCTTAATCTTCAGAAGTATATGCTTTGATTCCAGGTGATCACTGGTTCCAGGTGACCACAGGTTAGGACATTTGAATTACAGTTATTTAAAAAGAAGTCTTCATGGATTTTGACTGTCTCTAAGACTTTCCCCACTGTGGCCAGCGAGGGAACGGGAGCTGATCGCTCCCTCAGCGTCAATGGTTAGATAGGTGAGTGGTCTCGGTTTTGCATCTTCAGCTGGAAGCTGCAGGCTTGGCATTTCCTAGCAGTGCCTGTGGTGACTGATGTATGATCAGTACCGATAAGAGAGTCACTGAAGAGCTCTTCGAATTGTGCTGACTTTAAATCTCACTAATTTTCCTGTTAATCCAAGTGAGGCCCACTGTAAGTTTATAATACACACAGCATCTCTGTGTTCTAGGTACAGCAAGGGTAACAGATGCATGAATTACTTTTTGTCCTCAAGGAATGCAGGACACATACTGACCTTTCTGCTTTGATTGTCTTCTGGTGGTGTCCTCATCCTTTCCTTTCCCTCATAACTTCTATTTAATTCTCGGGGTAAACTTTACTGTTTCTAAGAATACTTTGTGAACTTTCTTCCTGGACTGGGTTAGATGATCCTTACCATTGTTCTTATGAATCATGGGTATGTATCATTATGTCTATATCCTGTTAGAATCATCTCTTACAGCTCCAGGTTAAGTGTTCTTCCTTATTATATTAGTTACTTTTCTCATTTCTGTGGTAGAGAAACTGACAGAAACGACATATGTGAGGAAGGACTTATTTGGGCTCATGGCTCTGGATGTTTAATCCATTTTGGAAAGGATGACATGATGGAACAGCTCCATGTCTTTGAGAGCTTCATGCAGCAGCTTCTGACATCTTTGACAATCAGAAAACATGGAGATCTAGCTGGAAATGTTGTTTCCAGTTATAACCCTTAAGGACCACTCCCAACAGCCTATGGCAACCAGCTAGTCTCTATATCCCAAAGATTCCACAACCTCCGAACAACCACATCACCTGGAGACCAAGTGTTCAAAAACACGACACAGTGAGGGACATGTTATGTTCAAACCTCAACAAGCAACCAGTTCAATTCCCTGTGTACAGAACATGTTTAGCCAACTGACCTTAATTTGGCAGATAAGTGATATATGCACACGAAGTTCTGTGGTTTCATTGTTTCTTGACATTAAGTTAAAATTGTGTTCAAAAGTCTCTTTTAATGTTTAAAGTTACTCATTTTCTCAAAACTTTCTCATGCTCTGCTGCTGGAAATGTAATTTGGTCCGATGCTTTTGGAAAGTCATTTGGCAGTAGGTATCAAGAGATTTACAAGTTCATGGCATTTGATTCATTGATTCCATTTCTGGGAACCTCTCCTAAGGAAACAATTCTAATTATAGAAAATGCCTTACACACAGAAAGCTCCATTTCAGCAGTGTTACTTGTGGCAAAAGATTGGAAAGTCTTCCATAAGTCTGATACTAAAGTTGGAACCATTGCTAATTATTGACAAACTGTTCTAATGGCTAATTTGGGGCAACTAAGTGGAATTGTGTCATAGTCTTTTATGTCCTTTAGATGAGACGATGACGGTGGATATTGTTGACACTGAAAGTAATAGAAAATAATTTTAATACATGAAGTACTTTTAATAGTATCTCATTCTATTATATACACAATCAAACTTATGCATACAGATACTTTAGGGAAAAAGATCCAATTGTTGATTACATTTTCTGATTTTTATTTGCATTTCCCAATTTTGCCTAACATATTATGTAGGTTTGAACCTGAGGGATGCTTAAGTATAACAAGCTGAAAAAAGTTTAAATGTCTTTTATTAAAAACATTGTTAAATTAATCATTATTAGTTTATATCTTAGACTATTTCATTAAGTATATAGACAGCAGTTGAGGATGTTTTTAGCATGGTGATAGGTGTGTTATAATACTGAAAAGATCAAGATGAGAAATGTCTTGCATTTGTTGATCTCATTGTATGTAGAATTCAAATATGAATCTCAGATTGTTTATAGATGATAAAATCATGTTGTTTTCTTTTTCTTGTAATTTCTGTTATAAAAATACAGTGACTTTTTAATTAGAGAAATCATATGTCATCGAAAGTTTTGTAGCCAGGTGTGGTATGCTTCTATAATATCTGCATTTGAAAGGTGGCAACAGGAGGGTCAGAAGTTCAAGACAAGCCTTAGCTGTGGAGTAAGTTTGAGGCCAGCCTAGGCTATATAAAATCCTGTATATATATGTGTGTGTGTGTGTGTGTGTGTGTGTGTGTGTGTGTGTGTGTGTGTGTGTGTGTAAATTCAGCCATGGTAGAACTTGCTGTAATTCCAGCTCTTGAGAGGGGAAGGCTGAAGGGTAAGTAGATCAGGATCATACTGGACTGCAGAGGTAGTGTGTTCCTCCCTGTCTACAGGCTGCCTAAGATCCTATCTTTGAAAAGAAAAGAAGGAAACAATGAAAGAGAAAGAAGGAAAGAAAGAAAGAGAGAGAGAGAAAGAGAGAAAGGAAGGAAGGAAGGAAGAAAAAAGAAAAAAAGAAAGAAAGAAATTAATAAAGGGAGAAAGGTAGGAAGGAAGGGGAAGAAAGACAAAAGGAAAGATAGAAAGACAAAAGAAAGGCAGGGGAAAAATTCTGTAATAAAAGCTCCTCTGTTCTGAAATTGCAGGTTATTCTTGCAGGTTTTCAGAAAGCTTCCTCCTCAAATCATGGCTGTATTGAAATATAATTACTGTTCTGGGCTAGACTCCTAGGGTGGGGTCATGTTATGTCTTCTGTAACTATAGCAAGAATCTTTGGATTTCTTGTAGATGAAAACAGTAGTTAACATTTATGTGACTCGAGCATGAAAGTAGTAGTCTGGAGTTTGTGTCGTGATGGTACCGGGAGTTGGTAGGACCTCTAGGAAGCATGGGCCATGGGAAGTCCTGGAGGCGGGACTTGAGGAAGGAGTGACACCATGCCTAAAGGACCGATTATCAGTTACAGGGAGAGCAGCACAGTGAGGCCACACCAACCTGCCGGTGCTGCCGGACACTGTCACACATTTAACCCGTATGCAATGCCGTCTGCTGTGCTAGGACCCAGCATGCGGCCCCTGACACACGTGGCTACATGAGTGTTTACTTTGCAGTCTCCAGAACTGTGAGCCAAAAGTAAAGCACCTGAATTTTCAAATAGCTCGGGCTCAGGTATTTTGTCATAGCAACACAGAGTAGGCAAAGGCAGCTGGATTCATTGGTGTTACTTTACATTAAACCTTTCATTACTCTTCAATCTATGCTTATGTGCTGAGATAAACTAGGGACTCACTGAAAAGAAATATAAAGGAGAAAAAGCCCAAAATTGCAAATTTTTTTATAGTTGGGCTTATGACGTTTAAGAACATCAAACTATGTGACAACCACAGCATGATCCTAATGATAACTATGTCACCAAAAATCCAAAATGGTCTACCACAAAACCTCAGCTGGTAAAGACACTTACAGCCAAGCTTGAGGAACTGACTTCTGTCCCTGGGGTCTACACTGTGGGAGGACAGAACTGACTCACACACCCTCACCTGATCTCTACCTTCAAGCCATGACACACACCCCCAATACACACATATCCATAAAATAAATAAATAGTGCGTTGAAAAAGGCCAGAGCATCTTCCTGTCTAGATAATATTCGCTGGCTTTCCAGATGTTCTCTTGATCTTTAATTAGATTCCCTGATTTCTGCCTCATTCCTGCTTGGACGTCAGCAGCCAAACTCCGCATATGGAAAAGCGTTTCCCTGGAAGTAAACTGAACATCTTAAATCTTACTGTCACCTCTGCTGATATTTAACTCAGTGAAACTTCTGTCTCTCACTGTTTCCCCACACACTTTCATGTGTCGGTTAAACTTTCGGTAATAATTCATAATTCCATAGAAGATGAGATAGATTTTTGAATGGCTTTAAGGAAGATGGGCTAAATTACTCATGGCTTAGGCAATCTTTCTAAAAGTTTGTTTTCTGTGTGGTGCATTAGAAAAGCTATTGATATTGCTGTTTATTTAGAATTTCTGGATAAGATCTCATGAGAAAATCAGATGGTTCACTGAGGAATCCACTAGACCCAAAAAGGATGCTTAAGCAATCTATAGCATTTTAATTTAAGCTAAGAGAAGATTCTATGCTCAAATTCCCAGCTACTTTAACAATAAATATGATTATGGCTATTTTGAAATTAGGAGAAACTATTTTAGATTCCTGTTAATTTAACATTTTATGTCTATTCTCTGTGAGATACTGATTTACAGATATAGATCAAAGGAGGCTCTGTGAAAGTTTTCATATTCTTATCCCATAGTTTGTTACTTTTAAAATAATGATGAGTTTTTCTTTATATCTAACATGACTCTTCCTGGTGTATTTTAAGTTAATTTCTTTCTCAATTTTCTTTATTACATATATATATAAATGAAAGTAAAGTGCCTGGCCAGTGCATAATTTTGTGTTGGCATTCCTCTTGTATATAATACATAAAACACAGAAGCAGCATATTACTATACACATGAAGAAAACACAGAACAAATAAGCAGGGACTCCAAGAGACACACCTGAGGCTCCAAGTGAGAAGGACAAAGCCTGACTTTCTTTTGTTTCTTATCCCATTGAAATGCTTTGCCACAAGCATACTGTTACTTTTGTAATGTAAAACAAGAATATAAAAATTTTATTTATTCACATGCTAATTGTTGTTTTACATTGGGCTTTTTGTATTTTAGGGGCTTAGTAAATATTTAGTTGAATTTCATCATTTAGTTACAATTATATTTCTTTTTACAAGTGAGCCCACCAGCTGCTGAACTTGAAAGAATCCAGCATTTATAAGTTTTTCACAATATATGAGACCAGAATAAACAAGCACCAGTGGTATAACATTTTTAAAAGCTGTTTAAGGGATGTTTGTATGTTTGGTAGGCTTCAGGCTTCAATACAGAAGGCTTTTCTTTTCATTAAAAATGGAGCCCTGGAGAGCTTCGTGTACTCAGCCATCCTTGCAGATCAATCATTATTCGTAGCTATTCTTCTTATATTTTAAAGGTTTCACTTTAAGAAGCTTCAGAAAACACATTCTTTTTCCTAATCCAAAAATCAAGTAAACACAGATTTTATTCTGATAGCTTATTTCCAGTTATTCACAATGCTCTCACAGGCTATGTAGGAACTTCAGAGAAGGGGAAGGTGTGACAGGGATGAAGTCCCAGGACGTTTATGCGGCCAGCGTCCTCTCGCAGTCACAGAGCATGGCTCTTTCCAGTACCTTCCCCTAAATCTCCACACCGTACGGTATGGACACAGAAGCTAAGGTTGTGTTGGCCTTGTGTGTTGCTGTTTCACTGAATTCTCACACACTAAGATGGGACCCACGATTCTTCTCTCTTTGGACTACTTTGTTACTCATAACAACTATTGTAACTTTTATATCAATTATGTGGTTTTGGTAGGATGTTATGAGCAAGCCAACTTTAATTTCTTTCACCTCTGCTCACTCCAGCTATTACTGTGGGGACAGCCAGGCCCTCCACTGGGGGTGAACTGAGGGCCCTATGTCTTGTCTGACACATTAACAAATAAACATCTTCAAGCTACATTGGCTTTAGAACATTTCATGACAGTAGTTCTCAGTGTAAGAGGTAAACTTGATTCAAAGTGAAAAGGTGTCGTCCGCTTTCTGGCTGAGGTCTGCTGTGTGGGTTACCATGGCCAGCCACGTTGTTTCCTGTGCTTTCCTGCCTGGTCCCTGCTCTCCAGTCAGTCCAGTTCCTCTAATGGTGAAGGCGGGAAACCCAGTACAGAGGCAGGAAGTGCATTACTGGGGCAAGGTGTTGCCTGCTTTGGACCAATGATTAGCTAGTTTTTTTGTCTGGTGGGTACCTCTCATTGTACACCCACTTACAATTTCCTGTTCTATGGGACTGTAGGTTCTCCTCATCATGCTAACCATTATTAACCCACAGACAGGTACAGTTCCTGCTAAAGTTGCTCCATCATCCTACGTGTCCTACATGGTCAAATCCTACGATAGTCCCAGGCTATTTGTCCCGTTTTCTTTGGCTGCTGGCCCCAATACAGGTCCCATGACATAGACGTTAGATATCTTCTTAGCTAAAGCATCCTTTCCCAAGTGGGTTCGTCCATGCCTTTGTTATTCACCCTTTGAATTTCTCAAGTTGAGTCAGAAAGCAGTCTAAACATGTCGGTCTCTCTAATTATACTTTGAAGCCCTTTCCACTGATGTGAAGATGAGGGACAAGCTCATCTCTCAGTACACCAAGGGGAAAGGGGAGTCGTGGGACACACTGAAACTCAGGAAAGCCTCTATTGCCTTTCTCAGAGCCCTTGGCTACTTTCTTTGCATCCCTTTCATAATAGGAGCGTTGAGCAGCCCATGGTCTGCACAGTTCTCAGTTATTTCTTCCCTGTTCTGCACAGCTGGTCGGGATGTGGAAGTACTTGTCACCAGCTAACAACTATCCAGCTTTGTAACCATAGTTTTCCAAAATAAGTGTCATCTACCTGATGTCTTTTGCCATCATTTTCTAAGGTCTGGTGTTTATATTTACATGTTAGTAGAAGTAATCCTGCCCGCATTTCATAAATATAAGCTCAGCTTCCAAAGATAAATCAAGTTGACCCAAATCTGAGATTCTTCCTATACTTCTTTAGACTGATTACTCATCACCTGAGTAGGTAATCCACAACAGGATAGATGTCTGAACATAGCGGAGAATGCATAGTGATGAGTATACTTTCCTTTACTCTGGAAACTTAATTAGTGCTCCCTTTCCAAGAGGTGCACATTTTATTTTAATGTTCTTTTTAATATTTTCAGAAGGTTCATTTGATTAATGGATTAAAATTTAATTTTCAGACTGGTGTCAGATTAACCTGACACATCTTTACATATATGTTATGTGTCAGTGTGGAGATTCTAGAACACCTCAAAGAGTTGTAAGAAATAAGAAGAGCAGATCTCAAGCGATCAACAGTGGCAGGATTAGCCTGTGTGTCCTTACATAGCCAGCACTAGCCCCTCGGCTCCCTGCCCTCTTTGTGTGTCTTTGGACAGCGGCTTGGTGTCCTGGGTGTAGCCAGCTCCACAGCCCTCTTGTGCAGTGTGCCAGGGTGCTTTGTGTTTCTCCGACCTAGCACTTCCTTACTTTGATGCAGTTGGATGTTTATGTTCTGTGTTTCTGAACTCAGTACAATGGTTGGCACATTGTAGGCCCTTTGTCAATGTGGAATGAGTGAATGTACATGTTAAGCCACCTTTCTGAGGATGTAGTCTGTATTGCAAGAGGGGAGGGAAGTGAAGTGATGGGCTGTGGAATATTTTGATCTTATGGAAATTGTGGTTACCACATGGGTCAGCGTCCCTATAGACAGGGAGGGCACATTCGTAGGTTAAGGGAAAGACCTTGTTAAGGAGAGGCAGAGGGTGATACAAAGGGCTGTGGTTCACACACCACAGTTAGATTGTGCTTAGACATCATCTCTTTATTTGTTTTTACACCCTGACCACAGTTTCCCCTCCCTCCTCTCCTCCCAGTCTCCCCTCCACCCTACCACCTTCCACTCCTCCTGTTTCTCTTCAAAAAAAAGGCAGGCCACCAATGTACATCAGCCAGCTATGGTATATCAATTTGCAATGGGTCTAGGCACCTCCTCTTCTATCAAGGTGAATGAGGCAACCCAGTAGGAGGAAAGGGTCCCAAAAGCAGGTAACAGAGTCAGAGACAGCTCCTGATCCCACTGTAAGGAGTTCCACAAGAAGACCAAGTTACACAACCATAACATATATGCAGAGGGCCTAGGTTAGGCCCATGTAGGCCCCTGGTTGTCTGTTCAGTCTTTGTGAGCCCCTTTGAGTCCAGGTTAGTTGATTCTGTGGGCTTCCTTAGCCCCTCTGGCTCCCATAATCCTTCCTCTTCCTCTTCTATGGGATTTCCTGAGCTCTGCCTAATGTTTGTCTGGCTGTGGGTCTCTGCATCTGTTTCCTTCAGTTGCTGGATGAAGCCTCTCTAATGACCATTGGGCTAGACAACAATCTATGAGTATAGCAGAATATCATTAGGAATCATTTCATTGGCTTTTTTTTTTTTAAATGCTAGTCATGTTTGGTTCTAATGCAGTTCTCTGGGCTGCCCTGCCTCTGGGTCCTGGTGCTCCCAGCAGTGTCCGAGTTGAGCTTCCTCTCATGGTATGGGTCTCATGGTGGACCAATCATTGATTGGCCACTGGCCACTCCCACAATTCCTGCGCCACCTGTACCCCAACACATCTTGTGTGCAGTCACCAAAACACTTTTTATGCCCGCATATTTGCCTGCTGTCAACATTTGAAAGGAATGGAATCATGATATATGAACTTCCTTATAGATTTGTTTCACTCACTTGGTAAATGTTTTTAAGGGTCATCTTTATTATAACACAAATAAATACTTTGTTCATTTTTATTAGTTATCTATATTATTTTCTTCTATGCATTTGCCGTTTTATTTATCCCTTTACCAGCTGGTAGATGTTTAGATGATTCTAATATTGGCTTGTTATATAAACATTTACATTTTGTAGGTTTTAGGTATATATTTACACCATGTGCAATTTTTTCTTGGTGTATGGATATATTTTTGTTTCTCTATGTATACCTTGGAAGAACTTGTTTGGAAGTAAGTACTGGACAGCATTTGTTATAATATGTGCTTTCTATATTACATGGTAATGTATATACAGTGGTATTTTATTATTGTTTTTATGTTTATTTTTCTGAAGTCTAATAATGCTGAACATTTTTAAAGTGTTTATTATTCTTTTATATGGAAATTGTCCTCTTAAGTCTGTTTCTTATTTTTTAATTGAGTTGTTTGCATTTTGTTGTTGACTTGTATGAGTTTATTTTATGTGCACTTGATAGACAGATGCATGACATAAAATTATTGTCTTCCATTCTGTGGACTGCTGGTTTTATATTCAGCAACGTCTGTTAATTCTGTTGTAGTGAAATGCATCTATTTCCTATGTTTTCCTGAGTTTTTGGTTTTGTGAATTTGTTCTTGTGTTGTCTTCTGAACTTGAGAGTTACAGTTCTGAACATTTTGATACATGGTTTATTTGAGTTAATTTTTTATGCATACATTTATTTGACTTCACTGTCTATACTGAATTGTTAACACTGATGTCTGAAGTCAGTTGTCTGTAAATATAAAAGGTTTTCTCCATTGCCAAGACCTATTCCCCTGTGGTCCTCAGCCCTATGGCCCTTCCTTTCCTCAGCTCTTCCCGTGGTGCTGAGTTCTGACAGCAGGACCTGCGTGGCTGCTGAATTACTCTTCTCTTTGAGGTTATTTGGCTACTCTGCTTTCCACTCTTCTCCACATGAATTTTAAAATCAACTTGTGAATTCTGAAGAGGCAGTAGATGAAAACTGGGTATATTACACACAATCTGTGGCTTGATTTGGGGAATATTCTTGTCTTAGTAAAAGTATTTTATTTGTGAACATGAGATATATTTAAGTTAGTTTATAACCCCTTCATTTCTTTCCACACTATTTTTTTTTAAATTTAAATAGACAGAAGTTATACCTCTTTGGCTAAACTTTTGTATAAAAGAGTTTTTTTCTGCCTAACACAGGTCATGTCTTATTTACCTGATTTTAGTTTGATTACATATACTGATCAAAGATTCTGGAAATTTGAAAATGGTTTATAATAGAGTTGTATACAGTTCAAAACTTTGTGAGAACCCAGAAAGTAGTTTTTTACTTATATACTTTTATTTTTCCTTAAGGAAAAAAAAGTTAGCTCATCTTCTGGTTTTAATTATAATGGAACCTTTAATATTGCTGTAACATGCTCCTTTAAATTAAAATTATTCAATTTTAAGGGAGATTTTATTTTTAATTTTCTCCTTTGCCATCCTCGTGATTGTACCTTAAAAATGCCTCAAGCTCTCAGCTGTGTTGTAGCATGTACTTGTGGTAACCATTTTGTCTCTGCTCCTCTTCCTTCTAGGGTAGATGCCATGTCTGTACTAATATTTATTAATCTAATTTATTGAAATACTACCAGCATTTACATTTTTAAGTTGTACTATTTTTTTGTCATGGAAATATTAGGAAGTGCCTCCCTCCAGAACATTATTATAAATTCATCTTTGAGTTTTCATTTTTCTATGTTCCCATACCATTTTTAATAGTGTTTGTGAGTTATGGCTAAGTCTCTTCTACATCTAAAATGCACAAGTATTGACTGAACAAATGTATCTTTGAAAAGTACCCCCTGGCTTATTAATCATAAAATTTAAAATTGGGAGACTAAATATTTCCAAAGGGAGATTATCCTTGAATATTATTTTCTTAGCATCTTCATACCCAAACTAGTCTTACTTGCAGATGACTTCATCAGTGTCTTACTAGGGACAGCTTGCTGTGTTTGCCATTGTTAGTGGGGCCAGCATATGTCCAGAACAGTGGGGATGAGAAGAGCAACATTGACTTGCAGCCAAATGAGAGAGCATCCCTTCCATTACTGAATAGGACTCGATAGCTGTCCTTGGACAGTGTGAGGTATGTCTGCAGAAAACAGCAGGATTCTCACTACTTCAGCCAACAAACAAACATAGGTGCATTTTGGAAGCAGTGAAACTGAAATAATAAGAACAAATTGGTGATGTGTCTATAAATTTATATAAGCCTTTGGGAGTAATAGAATCTTCTATATTAATCAAAACAGGAAATATTTACATAATTATAATGTGGATAATTTGTTTTCAGTGACACCTTTGCAATTCTGTATTTCTTTCCTAAGTGATGGATCTGCTGTCATTAAATCCATCACATTTAATGGGATCAGAATAATGTTGTTGTTGTTTTCTCTAATTGTGTCTTATATTGTTCTATGGTATAACATATTAAATTAGTTATTCTGTTTTTTATAAGTAATGAAGTATAAAAAGTAGATATTTTTGTGCATTTTACTTTCCTGAGGAATCAACTCTTTCAGAAAAAGATATATTTTCACTCCAACAGAGAGATGAAAAGTAGTGTGTTGCTGTTCATAACGGAAGCTTTCATAAGCAGTTTCCAAACACCACAGTCAAGGAATAAAACTGTTTTGACTAGAATTGAGTTTTATATCTCAGGTCAAGTCGATGCTAGCACAATTGTTAATTAAATATCGTATTACCTGAGGACTGTGAGACTCATTCTCCACCATTCCTTACACGGTGGGTGGGGTCCTTTTGTCATTACCTAGGACCACTCCTCGTCTTCCAGGTCAGCACTGATTGTTGTTTTATCCACAGAAGTCAGTGGTGGCAACAGTGAACACCCCTCATAAGATATAATTTCAGACAAAACCTTAAACACGAAACAGTACACATATGATAATACACATAACTTTTTTAGAGGGGGAGAAATAGCCTTGGCTCTAAAGAGAGACTTGCTAATCACAACTTCAGTTCTTTACTTAAGCTGTTTTATCCACGTGGAACCAAGGACTCAGAATTAAAAGGATCAAGACTAAAACTATAGACTCCCATGTTTTTTTTTTTTTTTTTTTTTTCTGTCATGATAGGCCTCAGTCCATGGACAAAACAGTGACATATAGCTAGTAATTAAGAGAACTGCTGACAAGATGTTGGGGATTAGCCAGTAATTTCAAAGGAGGTTGATAGAGAGGCTGATTGATGTCTTCTTGAGAGAGAAAGAAACACAAAGAAAAAGATTGAGGAAAAAAGGAAAAATGTTTCCACACATTAAAGTTGGAAGCTGGGCTTGCACACTTATTCCTGTTGGTAGCTGGGCTTGCACACTTATTCCTGTTGGTAGCTGGGCTTGCACACTTATTCCTGTTGGTAGCTGGGCTTGCACACTTATTCCCGTTGGTAGCTGGGCTTGCACACTTATTCCTGTTGGTAGCTGGGCTTGCACACTTATTCCCGTTGGTAGCTGGGCTTACACACTTAGTCCTGTTGGTAGCTGGGCTTGCACACTTAGTCCTGTTGGTAGCTGGGCTTGCACACTTAGTCCTGTTGGTAGCTGGGCTTGCACACTTAGTCCTGAAGCTGAGCTGCACAGAGGAGAAATGTAGCTGGTGGTAGAGATGTCATCTCATCCCTTAGGTCATGCGTTTGTTCCGTGTTTCTGGGTCTTTGCAGAAAAAGGCGTCTTCCTAGACAGGCTGTGGTCATTTAAGCTGTGGTCACATCTGCTGTGACAATCCCACCTGCTCCATAAACAGAAAGTTCTGAATATATCCTGCATTGTGCTAAATTTGCCTTGGGAGGAGTCAACCCAATTGGACTGATCCAACATGGAGACAGGGTGAATATGACTGGTTGAAGTTTCTTACTTAACTGGGGAATCACAAAGAATCCTGGTTTCATACTTCTTCAGTATGCCACGGGCTGAGAAGCCTGAAAACTATCTGTTAGGATGGAGAGTAACTGCATTGTTTTCATTTTCTTTAACTGTGATCATGTCATTTTTAATTTTAAAGAGTACAGATTCTAAACTGTGAATGTAAAACGTGATTTTCAAAACATGGGTCTTAATATTTTGTGTAACAAGTAAGTTCTCAGGCTGCTTAGTGTCCTACTGGAGGCATCCCAATCATGTTGTGGATGTTGTAGAAAATATATGGAAGCCTTTGGACTTGGAGTGGTTTGACTAAAGACTATGGTTAGCAATCTATTTCCTGTGAATTTGGGTTACATTAATTTAAAACTACAATATCTGGAAGAATATTTGGTTAACTATTTTTCCATCCACTGTTACACTATTTTGTTTGAGACAAAAAAGTCTGCAGAGATTGGTAGTATGCCTATCACCGTAAAGCTACTTCTGTATCCACTGCAGCACTGAGTACCTTGTGAAGGTTCCTTAAAACTCTAATGTGCGTTAAAACACTTAGTATACACTAAATTGACCTAGACACCAGAAACAAAAATTTAAATGCCCAGTATACACAACATTATTTAGTTTCCTGCTACTTCTTTGTAAAACTCATTCAAAAGCAGGCTTCTGTAAGTGGTTTGTCCTTTTTGGTGATTGTGTGCAAGAGTGTGCTGACCAGTTGTATCAACCTGACACAGGCTAGAGCTCTTTTCAAAGACAGAGCCTCCATTGAGAAAATGCCACTGCCAGATTGTCCTGTGATAAATTTTCTTGATTGATTGATGGATGTGTAAGGATCTAGCTCATTGTGGACCATGCTATCCCTGGGCTGGTGGTTCTGGGGCTAAAGAAGCAGGCTGAGCAAGGCATGAGGAGCAAGGCATCAAGAAGCACGCCTCCATGGCCTCTGTATCAGCTCCTGCCTCCACCTTGTATTCTTGATGTCCCAACTTCCCTCAGTGATGGACTGCAATATGGAACTGAAACTGAAATAATCCCTGTCCTTTCTAAGGTGATTTTCATCACGGTAATTTATCACAGCACTAAAATCCTAACTAAGACAGGAGGATACATTAACTATGTAGCATGTATGCTCGTAAACTTGGTGTTTGTATAAAAACTTTGTTGTCTCAAACAAAATAGTGTAACAGTGGATGGAAAAATAGTTAACCAAATATTCTTCCAGATATTGTAGTTTTTTTTTTTTTTTTTTTTTTTTGGTTTTTCGAGACAGGGTTTCTCTGTGTAGCTTTGCGCCTTTCCTGGAACTCGCTTTGGAGACCAGGCTGGCCTCGAACTCACAGAGATCCGCCTGCCTCTGCCTCCCGAGTGCTGGGATTAAAGGCGTGCGCCACCACCGCCCGGCTCAGATATTGTAGTTTTAAATTAATGTAACCCAAATTCACAGGAAATAGATTGCTAACCATATCCTTTAGTCAAACCACTCCAAGTCCAAAGGCTTCCATATATTTTCTACAACATCCACAACATGATTGGGATGCCTCCAATAGGACACTAAGCAGCCTGAGAACTTACTTGTTACACAAAATATTAAGGCATGTTTTGAAAATCATGCTTTACATCCACAGTTTAGAATCTGTACTCTTTCAAATTAAGAATTATATGATCACAGTTAAAGAAAATTAAAACAATGCAGTTACTCTCCATGAATGAAGTGGTTTTTAGCTGTTTTTTATTAAAGAAAATTTTAAGTTAATGAGTATTTGTTCTACACAAAGCTTTTTGTAAAACTGATTATCCTACTTCATTGAAAAGAGTTATATTAGGAAAACAAAACTGAATCTGTAGTATGGATCCTTACATAGTGTCTTTCCTTAGAACTTTACTAAATTAACATTTACCAAGTTTTAAAAAGAAGTAAAATAGCATTTAAAAAGTAATGTAGAAGCTGGGTATTGGTGGCACACACCTTTAATCCTAGCACTTGGAGACAGGTGAGTTGCAGGACAGCCAGGTCTGTTACACAGAGAAACCCTAGCTCAGAAAACAAAACAAAACAGCAACAACAAATGTAGGGCCAGTAAGATGGCTCAGCAGTTAAAAATGTTTACCCCCCAAAGGTGGAAGGAGACAGCCGTCTACCCAAAATGGCTGTACATGTGCCAGCATGTGTGTGCCTCCTGCCAGCCACATCGATACACACATGAGTGGATTACAGGTAAAAGTGACATGGGCCAAGTTACTCTGCCCTGTTGTTGCTCATCATTCTCCTGTATATTTGAAATAAAATTAAAATTGAATGGTGAGACTTCCTGTGTCCATTGGGAAAATGATGTAATAACTCAGTGCTGGTGCTCAGGATAAATGTGCCATTTTAAATGCTATGAGTCTCTCGATGTTAGTTCCTAGCTAAGTGCCTGAGTGGAGAGCAAGCACCAAAGTCTGGAATTAATGCACTAACAATGACAATTCCCAGAGCTTCTTGTACACAGATTTCATTGTTAGCATATTTCTTGCTAATTGTATATCATTCAGGATAAAAATAAACCATGATAATGCTTAACTTTCGTCATTATACCAGCGAAGTACATCGGTAGTATGAAAATCTGAAAGTACTAGGGAATTTCAGAGTGTCAGAATGAAAATTCACTGTGGATTCCCTTTAAGCTTTGACTGTCAAGGTAGGTGGTAAATGTTTTCATTTTAGAAGGTCATACGGACCCTGTAACATTCAATTCTGACTCTCTACATAAATGAATGTGACTGGCTGTGTTGCAGTAAAACTTTATTTATAAACAAAACCTGCATTTTACATAATTTTTGTGTTATGAAATAGATGCTATTTCTCTCTGTCTCTGTCTGTCTCTCTGTCTCTATCTCTCTCTCTGTCTATCTCTCAATTTTCCCAACTACTTAGGAAGGCCTGCATTTTATCCCCAGAACCCATGTGGGTCATCATGAGAAGTGCTTGTAATTCCAGAAGTGGAGAGATCAAGACAAACAGATCCCCAAGTCTCCCTGGCCAGTCAGCCCATCCTAATCAAGCCCCAAGTCCAGTGAGAAATTCTGCCTCAAAAAAAAAAAATACCAAGATGGGAGCTAGAGAGACCTCTCAGAGGTTAGGAGTACTGGGTGCTCTTCTAGAGGACCTGGGTTCAATTCCCAGGATCCATCCATTGGCTCACAACTTTCTGTAACACCAGTTCCAGGGTATCTCATGCCATCTTCTGGCCTCTACAGGCAACAGGCACAGGCATTCATTCAGGCAAAATACCCATACACATGAAATATTAAAAGTTATTTTTAAGCAAGCAAGCAAACAAACCCAGGTAAATTGGGCCTGAGAAACAGCACCAGAGATTCACCTCTGACCCCCTTATGCATCACACACACACTGTGCCCGCACATACAAGAACACGTATAAAGTAAAGTGCAGTCTCACTGATAGAGGCTTCCAACAGAATCAAGGAGACTGGACTTGTCTCTTGGACCAGCTCCTGCCCTGCAGAGTTCTATTCCACATTAGTGTTTTCTGTAATTTCATATAGATGTATGGGTGCTAAATTTCTACTTCAGATTCAGACCAATCACCCTGGTCTGAATCTGGGCTTTGTTGAAATATTCAGATGCATTTTATGCAGTCTCTCCACACTGGCTAGTTCTATAAACAGATACTATGAGATCTCCCAGAAATAAAAACTTTTAAACACAGTTTAATTAAAGAGAAGCCACATGAAGTATTATTTCAGTTTCTTTTGCCAAATATGGTTATCTTTACTTGATGAACAGATCTATACTTATATATTTTTTTTTTTTTTTTTTGGTTTTTCGAGACAGGGTTTCTCTGTGTAGCTTTGCGCCTTTCCTGGAACTCACTTGGTAGCCCAGGCTGGCCTCGAACTCACAAAGATCCGCCTGCCTCTGCCTCCCGAGTGCTGGGATTAAAGGCGTGCGCCACCACCGCCCGGCTTATACTTATATATTTGAAAAGTCAGTTTTTGACAGCTTTAGGCATTTTTTGGTTGATCTTCCTCTTTATCTATTGAGTTATGTCTCTTTATGGCCCGTAATTCTCTCACTTGTAGAACACAGGAAGTATTGAAGAGAAACAAAAAATTAGAATAAGAAAATAATCTGCCACTAAAGACTATCCTGTCAAATCCTTTCTCATGCTGTCAAAAAAAAAAAAAAACAAAAAAAAAAAACAGATGTTTCACTAATTTTTTTGTTACTACTTGCTTCAGTTAAAAAGAAAACCCTGAAATTTATGAGTAATACACTCAGGCCTCATCAGCATTGTTTACAGTAATCAGGATCCTTCCTTCTGCCTCTGAACCAGTCCAGTTTGGTTAGAGGTAGCAAAGATGGCGTCCTCCTGAGACAGGCTTTACCTCTAAGTCCATGGATCAGGCTGGAGATGATAAGACACTGACTCTACAGAGAAATTGGTAAGATGCCACAGAAAATATAAAAGTTAGCTCTATAAAAGCTAAAATAAAGGGTGAAGTACTATATTTGGATTTCTTAAGTACAGAATTATTTCTTTAAAAGAGCATTAAAATATACATGCCAAGAAAGATGTGTGAAGCCTACCTGAAAATATACAAATGTGTCAAAATATGCAGAGATGTATTTAAGAACACAACTCTCTATGGAATACGTTGGCAGGTACAAGCAAAAGCTTTCTTTCACCTCTAAAAATAAAGAGAGGCAATACTTTAACAAGAAGTTTTCAGACGCACTACATTAGTGCTTACCTCAAGGGCTGTAAATGCAAAGGGATACTCTTTCTGTAGAGCAGGAGAGGACTCAGAATGGAGTTGTAAGGACCAAGGTTTCAGAAACAGGTGGTGAGTGTTTAATTCCTGCTTTACATCTTGGTACCTGTGCCCTTGGCCACATTGCTTGATGGCTGATGTTTCGCTTATCTGTGAAGGAATTTCACATTGTTGGACAGGTTGCAGGAAAGCACAGCTTCATGCTATCATAAAGAACAGATGAGCATTCCTTTTGTAACACACTCAAAGCTGTGTATGGAACATTGTAAGTATGTTGCATGGGTGCCATAATATAAAGAAAACCAACTCTCCCCATCATCATGACTTTTTACATTATCCTTGCCCAAGTTTAGAAGGCAAACTTGGAAGCAGCCTAGAGAAGCTAGGTTTTATTAATATTCACATTTTTAAATTTTTTCTTTCTTTTTTTCATTTTTCTTTATTAAAAATTTTTCTATTCACTCCACATACCCTCCACAAATCCCTTCTCCTCCCTCCTTTGTCCTCCCTCCTCCCACCCCCCAGTCCTCTTTCCCAAGCCACCCCGCATCCCCACATCCCGCAAATCAAGGTCTCCCATGGGGGGTCAGCAGAGCCCAGCACACTGAGCCTAGGCAGGTCCAAGCCCCTTCACCACTGCACCCAGGCTGTGCAAGGCATCACACCACAGGCACCGGATTTCAGAAGCCTGCCCATAGACCAGGGACAGATTCTGATGCCCCTGCCTGGGTGTCCCCCAAAAAGTTCGAGCCAAACACCCGTCTTCCGTATCCAGAGGGCCTAGTCCAGTCCCATGGGGGCTCCACAGCCACCAGTCCACAGTTCACGGCCTTCCACTAGTGTGGCTGGTCATCTCTGCACGTCCTCCCATCATGATCTCGATGTCCCCCGCCTGCAGAATCCCTCCTCTCTCTCATCAGTTGGATTCCCAGAGCTCAGCCTGGTGCCTGGCTGTGGATCTCTGCATCTGTCTCCATCAGCCACTGGACAAAGGCTCTATGATGACAGCTAGGTTATTTGCTAGGCCGGTCACCAGAGTAGGCCAGTCCAAACTCACGTCCAGTGAGCTTCCTGACAAAGGTAGTGATGTTTCTGTTTACTAGCAGAAGTGGTGCCACCGTGAGGCAGTGACATGGCTTGGCCGAGTTTGAATTTCACAACATTAGAGGATTGTTTTGCTTTAATCCTTATTTTTATATAAATTGCAAGCACGCGGTTATTTTTTTAAATTCCATAATTATTATTCTTATAAGATTACATTTTTAGGTTATTTGAATGAGCAGTAGCATAAATTATCCCTGGTTTGAATTTAGCAAAATAAATGTAGAATATGCCCAAGCCGGATAGCCAGAGGGAAAGGACGGAGGCGGAAGTGAGTGGACAGGACTTCCTTTCTCCTCGTGTATCCCCAATAGATGCACTCGTGTTGGTTTTATCGGCTGCAATTGGTCGCAAGGCTTTATTGGAAGAAAGTATGCAGATGAGTAGAGAAACATTACAGACATTCCTGAGAGTTTAGGTTGACTTCCTGTTTCCGTTCTGTAGGAATGCATGAGTACAGCTCAGACACGGGACAGACTTCTGGTTCGAATCTGAAACGAAGGATGATGTAGTCCACAGCAGTTCTACTTTCAATCTCCATAGTGTCTTGAACATTTTAGTATATGTTGTCTTAAATTTAGTTGAAATCTGGAGAATATACTGGGTTATTTTTTACTAGTTCAAAGTAATTGTCTCTAAGCAGGGTTTTGTTTTTGTTTGATGATAGCACTCACTTATATTCTTCTAAAATATGTGTTATTTCCTGGTGTGCATTTTCTGTGTGTATGTGTCTGAGTAAGTAGACTCATGTGGGGCATTCACATGCTCATGTATGTGTGCACACATGGGGAAGCAAGAAGACCGCCTTTGATGTGACTCCTTATGCACCATCTACCTTTTTTTTTTTTTGAGACAAGGTCTTGAAACTGTTCTGATGCTTGCCAGTTAGGCTAAGCTGTCTGACCTTTGAGCATCAGGGACGTGACTATCTCTACATCTGCAGCCCTGGGGTTGAAAGTGCACAGTATTACACCCAGCCTTGTTATTTGGGTCTTGGTGACTGAACCCAGGTACTTATATTTGTACAGCATACTCTTTACCAGGCCAAGAATGAGGTTTTCTGATAGGATGAAAATACACTCTGAATGAGTTTACTTGTGGAACAAGCAAGTGTAGTTTGTTCATGGTGTGGTACGAGGGACGCTATCTGCTAAGAGACATTTACCAGCCATGTCTATCAAGTTGTATTTTTGCCATAAAATGCACCAGGTTCTGTCCTTACCAGGGTATCTTATGCATCTAATATCAGGTTTCCATGGGGAAGATTTTTTTTAGCTACTTGCAAATGTCAGTCTATAACTGAAAATATAACTTGCAAAGACACATGAATAAAGAGGAGTTTGTCTCACTCTGGTTACAGGTTTTGTTTGTTTGTTTGTTTGTTTGATTTTTGATTTTGTTTGGGAAGTCATCTTATTCCCAATCTCATTTGAAGAAATTTGAGTTTAATTGAATAAAGCACTCTTTCAAATTAATACTTTTGTTATCCATTTAAAAGACTAAAATTTCCTGCCTCCTCTGGGTTTCATTTGCTGGTGCCTTTATATCAGATTAAATTTTTATACAAATTACAAAGTTCTGTAGATTAGTTTCTTAGTTCCTGTTACTTTAAAAATGACATAAACAGGCCCGATTTTTTTCCCATAGTACAAGGAGCTCAGTGAAGCTTTTATTCAGTTCTCAGCTAATAAGAGACTAACAAGCATGGCAAAACTTTAGACCCAAAAAGAAGTGTGTCTACACAGACTGTTAAGAAGTGCAGTAGAGAAATTGGTAAGTTGTAGGTAATTTCCTTATCCTGTGCTAGCTTTAGACCCTGAATAGCTCACCTCTGTATCATAACTGACATCCTGTCACCAATAGACAAACCTCTTTGGGACTCTATTAGCTTAGCAGGGCACCAGCTTCCACCAACCAAAAGGCTAAGATTGTCATCAGATAGCATCTGAGGCCAATAGGAGAGTTGCCTCTCTTGCTGTAACTGCCTCTCTGGTGATTCCAACACTGTATTTAAAAGTGCCTCAATTCACGGCTTTTTGTTTTGTTACTATAAAAACTTCATGAAACTGCTTCCACATTAGAACATGGAATTTGGGGTAACCCCAACCTGTGTTCTCAGGCCGTGGTCACTCAAGTTTGACTCTAGAATAAACTATCTCTCATTCTCTTTGAGTTGGAAGCTGTGTTTTTTTCATAGACAGAACTAAGTGTGCTCTACAAATTAGTTGGCAATTCATGTTTGTGTTATGGTTTGTTATGACTGCTTAATTCAAAAGCATATTTGCAGAGAGGGAGTTTGAATTAAGTAAATCAAAATAGCAAAGCCTTTGATTAAAAAGTTAGCCTGCTTTAGCTTAAATGTTGATATTTCAAGGACTACTGATATTTTAGTCATTTGTGGTTATTTTTGTTTCCTGTCCAGACCCCTGGGAAATAAGAGAACAGTAAATCAAAGCCAAGATTGCCTTTTGAATTTATTTTCTTTGCATTTATGCCATGTAGTAGTGCACTTTGAGAGAGTAAAGACATTCATGACTTGATCACAACCACTGTGAGCGAGAGTTGTACCTCTCTGGACAAACTAATTTACAGGATTCTTATGAAAATTGTCCTTTTAATGTTTGATAAGTTAATTGTCCTTTTTATTTCTTGATGGTTAAATTATAAAAACTAATAGTAGACAATAAGCTAGTGATATCTATATTTCTAAAATGAAATTTGGGCAAGATTGTTGTCAAAGAAAGGATATTACTATTTCCCTAAATTATTTGTTTTGGTATTAGGCATATTCCAACTTATTAATTTAATTTTCCATAGAAAATTTCCTCTGAGACTAAAAATATTAAAGGAGAGACTCCTGTAACAAGCACATAGCACAGCATCTTTAGGCACTGAAAATATCAACTGGTGATTATCGTGGGCAAAATTTCAAAGAATTTTGATTAGATAAATTTAAGATGGTTTTTTAATACATACATATATATATATATTCACTTCTTTCAAGTTGAAAATAAAAATGAATTCAGTTTACTCTGTGCCACTTTTGGGTAATTTTCTAATATACTCTGGGTCTTGAGTTAGGCATTACTGTTTAGGTAACTCAGGATATAACCTATACTTGATAGCTCTATGGAGGCAAACTGGAGAAATGGTAAGGTATACTTTGTGTTCGCCTGCCTCAGTTTGAGGATTGTCACAAGTTTTAGAGATATAAAATCTAGAAAATGCAAAGTGACACCTTGAAACCTTTTGAGATTGTTTCTGAATACTTGTTTTTGTCTGATAATTGATTTTATTCACTTGCTAATAATTTAAGCAAAGAGTTGGTATAATCTGGAATTCAAATGATCAAAATCCAATAAATTTTTGCTTTGGAATTTTCACAGGGTGCATTGGCATTTGTGACCATAGCCGCACAGCTATGCACATGTTTCTATTCCCACGGTTCTGATGTGCATTTCATCTTCTCATTCATTCATTCACTCATTAATTAATTCATTCATTCGAAGCATACACTTAGCTCTCTCCTTGTCCTTGTAGCTGAAGCCAAGGCTCCCCAGGGGTGCTCCAGGGCAGTGAGAAGGGGCTGTGTTAGTGAGACTGGTACTAGTGATGGAGAGTCATTTGTTCCTGGGATTAAATATGGTTGGCAGATGAGAGCAGCAGTCACAGGCTGCTTCTTCAGGGTGCAGTTTTGAAAGGAGGGGTGCAGAGGAAGTGAGGACCGGACAGTGAGGTGGATAGTGCTGCCACTAGAGCCATCGTAGGAACCAGTGTTCACATAGCAAACAAATGAGATCTCCAAGGAGGACCCTGGAGAAAAAAACCAAGAGAATTAAAGAGAAAAGAACTTAGGAGCTGGTGCTGCTGTGTAGTCCTGAGAAAAGGGACTGGGACACAGCACCAGAGCAAACAGTCCTCAGGCAAGGCCTGTGGTGAGGTCCAACCAACCCAGTAGAAGGAAGGAATAACAAAAGGAGAGGAAATGTAAACATCAGTCTTGTTTCCTACCACATGAGGAGAGGTGGCAGAGAAGGAAATGTCAAGGTGATTGAAACTGCGTTATCTGGAATGGGAGAAAGCAGAAGCCTCAGTACTCACCCCTGTTTACCCAGAGTCCTTCCTGTTCCCCAGAGTCTCCATTCGCGAGTCTGACAGAGACCTGGAAGAATAAAGAAGGGGAAGGTGGCTGTGTGGAGGGAGACCCTTTTCTTCTGTCACCCCACGCTTGCCACTCCCATCATGCATACCCCATTTTGGTCCTTTCCTCTCCTTTAAAGCATCAGATGTCAGTACTCACAGGAGAGGACAAGGGGTAGTTAATTTAGTCCTGTTTACGCCTCCTGATAGACTAGCTTGCTATGCTTGCTGCAGTCATGTGCCCATCGATGCCTCCTCCTGTTCGCAGAACTTAACCACCTTGCCCATTCTGCCCAAGCCCGCCTCATATGAACCTCATTGTGAAGTCTGGCAATGGGTGCAGGCCACACCATACTTCTTGTTTTTATTGCCCTTGTATTTAGCAGAAGACTAGAATATACTCCAAAAGCAAGTTTGCTGAACTAGACCGATGAGAAAGGAGGATGTCAGGCTAGGAAACAGTTTAAAGCAATGTTATGATCTGTGGGTCAGCTTCTGGAAGTGGTAGTGGGAGTTAAACCCAGAAAGAGGTGTGAAAGCTGGCGATGATGAATTTTGTTGAACAAGAAGTACTTAAGAACATCCAATCATAGCACAAAGATGCACTGGAAGAAAATAAAAACCACTCACTAAAAAGCTTTGGAGGAACCAGCCCAGTCCTGCTTGCAGACTAAAGACAGCCAGGTTCCCAGAGGTCGGCCTCTTTCCTAGGCAAGATGTGGCTTCTGAAGGCTGAGAACCTTTGGAACACTGAAGCCTTTGGAACACTGATCCAGATGGTGACATCTAAAGAGCATAAAGAACTGACTTTTTTCTTGTTTTTTCCTGAACAGTAGAACCGCCTTTCCAGCCAGTGACACTGAGCAGTCATATTGGCTAAATTTCCATCTTCCTTTCCTAGAAGAAAGAAACGGTTGAGTCCCAAGGATGAAGTTCTCTTTTGTGCATCCTTGGCCCTTCACCAATCAAGAGCAAGCCCAGATTTCTGTTTTCTGACCTTCTCCTCAGTAGCTATGTTCTGTAGACAGCTTGGAGGCTCTGTTCCCTAGTAAGGAATGTAGGCACCTGCACTGTTCATGTTCAGTACATCACCACATAGTCCTAAGCCAGGGCTCCAAGGCCAGATTCATTTTCAGGAGTAAAACAAACTGAAAGATAAAGTCTAACTATGTGTAAGATAATCAACATATACAATGGGAGAAAGGAATGGTAAAACTAAGATCCTAGAACCCTCCAGAGGCAGGTGTGTACCAGAGCAAAATCTCCAAGATTCTTCAGGGTAGAGCTGCTATATTATTCATGAGGTGAGTGTTTAGGATAAAGAAAATAGTATCTTTTACCCAGTCCTCATGATCTTTAATGTCTATGCAGAAAGGTAAGAAGAATTGTGTGCACACATACAGAGTTCAATACACAGTGATTTTCAACCCAATAACATCCTAATTGGTGCTGGGTCCCACTTTTGTATGTTATTCCTTATCAATTTGTATTTGGCTGCAAAAAAAAAAGTGCAAAAACAATAAGCCAAAACATTATAACATAGACATGATGATCTCAGCCCTCCTTGATAAGCTAGGGTTGTCACAGCTCTCAGCATTGTGTTCATGTGTTTTAATAGAGCCAATGTGCCATGCAGAGACTGAAACCGGAAACCAAAAGAGACAAGTATGAAGATTAGTGGGTGAAATGTCTACTCAGGCTATCGTTCTGGGCTGTCCTTTAGGAAGTCCTGTTCTTGCCACTGAAGCAGTGTTCCACAAATCTTCCCCACACCTCAAGCTAGTGATATTGTGGACTTATTTAATGGGGTAGTGTTGCAGCTGTAAAGAGCAGAGAGGGTGTTCTTTCCCAGGAGACAGACAGTGTGTCCACTCTCTCACAGGCCTGTGTGTGGAGGAGGAGCAGAAGAGCCATAAGTGGTCAAAACAACCTTTCCTTCTTCTCAAATCTAGACATTTCAGTTCATATGTCCACTTGCTAGGAATTTATGGGCAATCATTCTGGAGCATAAGGACCCTAATTTAATGCTGGCTCTGGCCAGCCTTGTTAACCTGTGTCCTGAGTTTGGACCTCTGTAATTATGCATATTAACTGATACCGACAGACACAGCTCTGATTTCTGTAGTACTTGGAATATAAAAATTAAGTTACTCATTGACCCAAACAAATTGGCTGTGAGAATGGCTATGTAATATTTTGTGTGCAAAACTGAGGTTTTAAACTAAGTCTTCAGCCACAGTGACAAAATCCTAAGGTCAAATGTTTCCGTTTACAAGATCATTCACTTGAAAATTTTGAAAATGATTGGATTTTTCCATGGAGGCACTGGATAGAGGCACAACCAGAGTCCTGCTTTGAAACACGGGAAGACTGCTCATGTTCTCTTGTCCTTAACTAACAACCTCACAAACAAAGAACTAAGAAAGATTTATGGCTGCTGGGTTTGGCTTTAGCACTAGGAATCAGCTGTGGCCCTGGCCCAGGTATTGATAGAAGAATGTATTTTTCCCAGAAGTTTAATTAACCAGATTTATATGATGCTTAAACAACTATAAGTATTAAAACACACACATACACACAAATACAAATGCATGCATGTACACACACAAACACACATGCATGCGCGCGCACACACACACACACACACACACACAAGCTAGGATTTTGTTTTGCTTTTGAAATGAGAAGTTTTTCATTTACAACTACTGTAGAAACTGAAAATTATTTTGAGAAAATGCAACTGTTGGTTAACATGATAGAAGCTATCAAAGTAACAAGTTTATAAACAAAGAAGTAATAAGTTTTTATGACATAATTAAGACCAGATAATATATGTGTGGAAATATTCCAGATGAACATTTTAAAAATCCAATATATATATATATATTTGATTTTTTTCTATTTTATTTTAAAGATTTATTTGTTTTTATCATTTTACCATACGTTTGTCTGAATGTATGTCTATGAAACACAAGCAGGCAGTACCTGTGAATGCCAGAAGAATTTGCCAGATCCACTGGAACTGGAGTTACAGGTGGTTGTTAGTCATTATGAAGGTGCTGGGATTTGAACCAGGGTTTTTTGGAAGATTAGCGTATGCTCTTAACCATGGAGCTGTTTCTTCAGCTCATTGAATGTATTTATAATCTCAGAAAGGAAAAGTCCAAATAAAACTAGTTTTGTCATGGCTTTTTCTCACTTGTGTCTGGGGTTGGAGTTTGTTAGGGAAAAGAAACTACAATTCATTGATAACTAACATTAATATTAGTATTTGTTGTCTTCAGTCTCCTTCTAACTTGAGTCACTGACAACCACTTCTGAATAATCTTTGAAGAACTGTGTGTGTTCCCAAACAAGCAACATAAACAGAGGAAATTCTATTTATCCACTAATTAAAAAAAAAAGATGGTTACATTTTCCTAGTAAACTGATTATTTCTGGTAAAAATACAGTAGATATCCACAGTGCCCTTTCTTTCATATTCTGTGCACAAAGGTGACTGTCACCTGTTGAAACTCACCCTGGTCTTGTCTTTATATTTTTCTTCCTGGGAAACTCCCTAGCCTGTCAGCAAAGATGTCAGAAAAATCCAACGTTGCTTGTGGACTAAGAAGCGTCTTTGTCACCCACAATGCAATGGCTGCTAAAAATAGGAAGCATGGCGGTGATGCAAGTGTGAATAAGAGAGATGAGCTGTTGTCCAAGTAGCAGGATGAACCCAGCAGGCCAAAGATGACCCAGCCAGAGCCTGACTCTGCTGATTGCCGCTTCTTTCCACGTTTGATGAAATATTCATGCCTCTGTCCTCCTCTCTGCAAGCACTATTGATTTCTTGTATAAACGCTGCTATATTTAGTCTAGACAAATGGAATGTGGATCACTGCTGAATAAATTGGATGAAAGACTGGGATCTTGCCTGCCGCTTTTTCTCAGTCTTGGGCAATTATTTATAATCAAGGGCAGTTTTTGTAAGCTGAGGGTGATTTTTCACAATTTAGTGATTAGGCTGTGAACAAAGGCACGCAGTTAGACACAGTCATTTCTGTTGGGATAGCAGGTTAAGAAGTCAAATTACCCTTTGAGGTTTGCGATGGCTGTTACAGAGCACTGTGGGATTTTATTCCTTATCTTTTTTCTTGTTTGTTTATTTGAGTAATTTTAAGGGTTTGACGTTTATAGTTTATGAACAATAAAGAAAGCTCAAGGGTCTTTTGAATTATTTTATATTTTGTGTTTATAGGGTAAGATTCTGACCTTTGCTTATTAAGATTGTCATGAACAACACTGAGGACTATAGTTTGGCCTGTTAAAGATAAAAATGAAGTATATTGTTAACAACATTAGTTTAGGCTGGATTCATGAAAATTCTGAGTTAATGTTCAAACTCTCACATCACTCCACAGTCTTGACTAGAAGTTCTGCATTGCCCATTACAGCTAAGAGACCTAGGCAACCATCTTGTTTTCAAACTTGTCACAATTCATCTATTTGTTTGAACAAGGGTAATGTCATAAAAAGTCATTGTCTGTCAAACCATAGTTTATTAATAAATCATTTTCTGATCATCATTAAGTTGCTACATGCAGTATTGATAGTTCAAACTTCAGATCTACACGTTGAAAAATAGCCAACATTGGTAAAGGAAGATTGATTCCAGTCTGCATGATTGTGCTCATATATGCATGTAGTATAGGGTGATTGGCACTCATAAGCATTCATATGTGAGGCCTGGCATCTCTAAACAGGAAAACTGGGAGTTTTCCTTTAAGCCCTGAAAATAAATCATAAATCTGCATAGAATACAAACTTGATAATTCCCAATCTGGGATCTTCAAACCTATGTAGATGTGGAACATGTAAAAGTATTGAGTATTTCTAATAATTTAAGAGATATAGAAAGCTGAGACAAGTAGAGTCAAGGTCACGCAGATTCTCACCCAAAGTACTGCTGTCGTCTGTCCTCCATGCCACTCTTTGCATCAGAACCTATGGACTAGTGTAACTGAGAAGTGTGTGTGTGTGTGTGTGTGTGTGTGTACATGCATGGTTATGGCTAGATATTTTGTCTTTTCTTGCTCTCAAATCCTGAGGCTCAACAGTTAGAATGATGTCTAATATTTAAGGGGCTCAATAAATATTTATGTCATTTGGTTATCATAGTGTAATTGCCAGTTTATTACTGATTTTTTAATGATTTTAATTTTTAGGGATTCATATGTTTTTGCGCATGTATGTGTGCATGGGTGTGCATGTTCATACATCTGTGATGGCATATACACATACATGCACATACTTGTGGAGGCCGGAAGACAACCTTGGGTATCATTCCTTAGTTACAGCAGTATCTGCACTGGCCTGAACTCACCAAGCAGTCTTGGCTGGCTGGTCAGTGAGCCTCAAGGATCTATCTCCCTGTCTTCACCTTCCCAGGACTAGGATTACAGGCATGCAACACCATTCTCAACTGTTTTTTTTTTTTTTTTAATGTAGGTTCCAGGGATTGAAATAGTGTCCTCATGCTTATAAGGAAAGAATTTATCAACTGACCACTCTCCCCAGCCAATGACTACTTTTTTTTTTCAATAAAATGGATATGACATGGTTTATTTAGGTGTTCTTCTAGTTGGTGACTATGATATTAATAATAAAAATCTCCAGATTACAACACAGCATTGAACCTTTTTCTCCTTAGGATTGTTTCTGTGTGACTTACTTCCAGAGGTGCCAAACCTGAATCAAATGATAGAAATGTTTAATACCTCATGGTTCAAATTGTAGATTGATTTTTGGCAATTTTATACCAATTGGAAGTTCCACTTTCAATAATTAATTTAGTCATGTTCTTACCTTATAAAACGGGCATTATGCAGCAGATATCTATGCATGCTCATGTATATATGCATATATATGTGATTCTTAGGAACTACATAGTGATGTTTCATTTTATTAATGGTTTCTTTATTTACCAGTGAAGGTGATTTTTAGTTGCTGAATTGTTTTTATTTTCTAATATTTATAGAAATCAGCATTTTGTTTCAAGAGTTGCTTATATGGTTCTGATCTGCTAGCCAATCATTATTAGTGAATTATTTTAGTGTACAGAAAATTTCTATTTTTATATAAAAGAGAAAACCAGAAATTTTTACTAAAAGGTATGCTGTACATACTCTGAGTGACTGTCCTCATATGAGCCTTTAATTACTGTTCCTATGATCATCTCTCGTTCCTGGTGATGGGGCTGAGGCTTGGTGGAGATACCAGCATTCGCAGGCTTATGCAAGTAGGGGAATTGTAACAAGCACTGGGTTTCAGAATAGAGGTTGAAACTGGCACCTTGCATGTCCTGGTTGACTTACTGAACCATTTTCCTAGGCTTCTCAGAAAGTTAAAGTATTTTAAATATTTTTGCAATTAAAATTTCTGGTTATTTCTGTCTCTGCTGGGTGTTAGAGCTAAGTAGTGGTTCACTAATTTTAAAGAGGTATAACCCCAGCTTCCAAAAGAGCCATTGTCTTTAACTTGACCTGTTTCATATAATTATAAAATTTCCCTGATTCCTCCAGGTAGATGTATTCCTCAGAATATTTAACCATCAGTTTGGCTTGGGCACTGACCAATCGGAGTAGACATTAGTCATAAACAACCACCATCTGGAGAGTTTCTCGGGCTATGGTTTTCCTGCTTAAAATTTTCTTTCAGGGGGCAGCATGCTTATCTACTCAAATTGTGCTAGACACTTCACATATATTATCAAATTCAATTTTCATAAATTTAAATATAGTCTCCCATAGTTACACTTGGGTCATCAGATTTTCCCCCTTTGGTGGTTTGATCGAATGTTTACTTGAAGTTCCCTCATTCTCCTTCCCTCTTGATTATTTTAAGAATGAGGTTTCCACGATTTAAATGATTACTATTTAAAAACCAGCACTTAGGCATCGGCCGCTCTCACTTCTTCATGTGTAGACTTGGCCCGTTGTTCTGGTTAATCACCGTTATCTGGATTTGGATGTAGATTGTCCCCGTTTCTTCCCTAGGTCTGATGGTGATGCAGATGTATTGCATTGCCTGCTTAACTTAAGGTAGAACTCATCTTCTATCCTTGATTATAAAACTTTTTATAAGTCCATGAATTGAGTTGTGACAGAAGTTCCCTTTTTGTATGACATCTTTCCTTCATCTTGCATTTCTTGGTCTTCCTTGGCTTACGTTTGTGAAGTGGTCTAGTCTAATAAATTTATGAATGATTTTTGATACCAGTAGTTGAATCCATCTGTTTGAAAACAGACAACTGTAGAAAGATTCAGAGCAGAATACATGTTACTGAGTGAAAATTAACCCTTTACCGAAACTTATGTAGAACACAAATTTTACATCAGTGCAAAGCATGATTTGCTCTTCCTTTATGCATGTGCTCACGTGTGCTGTAGAGGATAGTGTTCTCTGTTCGTTTACAAGTCGGTGTGCTAATTTCCAAACCTCTGTCCCTGCTCTCTGTCTTCTTTCCTGTGTCTCCAGTGGATGTGAAATCAGAGGTTCCTATGGGCCTGGAGCCCATCTCACCGTTAGACCTCAGGACAGACCTCAGGATGATGATGCCCGTGGTGGATCCTGTCGTCCGTGAGAAGCAACTGCAGCAAGAGCTGCTTCTCATCCAACAGCAGCAACAGATCCAGAAGCAGCTCCTAATAGCAGAGTTTCAGAAGCAGCACGAGAATCTGACACGGCAGCACCAGGCGCAGCTTCAGGAGCACATCAAGGTAGCAAATGTATCTTTGTCTCTGACCTTCTCAGTCAGGGCGCCTGCACCACGATGCGGGCAGGAGGCCAGCCCATGCGAGCACTGATGGGGTGATGATTAAGACATGGATGTGTGGCTTGAAGGAAATTGTGGTTGTACTAGTTGGAAACTTGGGTAAGTACCTGATAAGCACTTGCTTGGCTGTTGGAAGAGCTCTGCCACGCCTACCTTTTACCTCACAGACTCACCTGGAGAGACAGGAACTTGCCATTCTCATGTATACCCTCTGCTGTATGTTCCCTTTCCCCCTGTAGTCACCACCAAGAACTACGAGCCCTGAAAGGCCCAGGTTATGCTGCTAATAAAGCTATGTGCAGGATTTATCGGGAAGGGTAAATTCATCGTGTGAATAGAAACAGCCCTCTTCTGCTGTTTGGTTGGTTCTCAGTCTAGGGCAAGACAAGTTGTTCCTTATAGGAAGGATATCATATGGCATATAATCAAAATAAAAATATAATAATATAATGAAAACTTGAAGGGATTTTTGTTTGTTTGTTTTTCAAAACAGGGTTTCTCTGTGTAGCTTTGCACCTTTCCTGGATCTCACTCTGTAGATCAGGCTGGCCTCGAACTCACAAAGATCCACCTGCCTCTGCCTCCTGAGTGCTGGGATTAAGAGCGTGCACCACCACCACCGGGCAAAGGGATTTTTATGTGCAAAAACTGGATAAATATTTTAATGTTTTTATAGACTGTTATGTCAGGGGAAATATAACAATAGCTCAGAATTTTTGCTGACATCTGGTGATTGTATATGTGCCGAATTACTTTTTTCTTCTTTGGTGTATTCACTAGAAAATATCACTGTAGCTTTACTAGTTTTTTGTTTGTTTGTTTATTTTAATAATTGGCAAGGATATTTATCAATAGAGATCTTGCAGGGAATGGTGGCACATGTTCCTCATCTCAAAACTTGGGAATTGGAAAGGGGAAGATCTAAACTTGGAAATAACCTGGGCTGCAAAGTGAGTCAAATTGTAAGAAAGCACAAGGATGTTTTGGTTCAATAAAATAGATATTATTAAAAGCACAATTTTTTTTTTGTTTTTTTGTTTTTCGAGACAGGGTTTCTCTGTGTAGCTTTGTGCCTTTCCTGGAACTCACTTGGTAGCCCAGGCTGGCCTCGAACTCACAAAGATCCGCCTGCCTCTGCCTCCCAAGTGCTGGGATTAAAGGCGTGCGCCACCACTGCCCGGCAAAAGCACAAAATATTTATAATAAAATTTTATTTTATAATCAACTCCTTCAAAGATGACTTAAGGGTAATAATCAATAGAATTATGCATTTTGTTATATCTTACTATACTATATTTTAGTCATGTAATCTCTTGTATGTCAAGTACAAATATATAAATATGGCATTAATATAGATAACTAAATTATAACACTAAATTACAATGTCTAAGAAGATAAATGTGCTATTTTATTCCCCATTTTTCTTGTTCTGCAAGATATATTATTTGCATAAAAGGCTCTTCAATGACAAATATAAAATATAGTCTCTTTCCTTTACTAGTGAAGTTTACTGAAGACTTTCATAGTGTTGCTCTATGATTACATTTAAAATAAGAATGAAGGACTTTATGTGTATATCCCCAGTGACATTGTTATCTCAGGCCTATATTTTAAATATGAGTGACCTTCACTGAGTTTGTACATTTATTTTTGAATAAATGCCAAAGTGTTATTTCACTTTGACCCTTGAACCAGGTCTAGGTTGCTTTTCCTGGTCCTTCCAGGCATGTTAACAGGGCCATGAGGCATGAGTAAGATTTACATTCATCCCTATGCTTCAAGATCTGAATAACTATATGGCTCATTTTCTTTTGTGTTTGAATCGCTTTCCCTGAGTACCAAGCCATGATGATAAGCTACTTTCATTGTCTGGTTTTCGATTTCTTTTCATTAATATTTGGTGCCATTGTTACTGCTAAAGTCACTTGTGAGTAATTTATCATTTGACCACTCAGAACCTAAGAGTAGCAAGTAGGTAACTACTTCTGTGGCACAAACAAAATAATATGGCAGGTTGATTGGCACCTGGAAAAGAGGCACTTGTGATAGTCAGAATCATGAGATGGTTAAAAGGGAACTGTAGCTTTAAAAAGATGGTTTCCCTACATAGTGCATACTTTTGTTAGAGGCTGAAGATGTGCTTACATCTTCTTTTAAAGATTAGGAAGTTATATACTCCCTTAACTTTTTTATTTTACTTTGTCACTGCCTTATGGGTAACATTGATTTAGATTTATTTGCATGAGGAAGACAGTACATCATGATTTAATGGCATTAGCTTTTGAACTCTGGTTCTTCTTGCAGTCAGCACCTGCTGCCTTCTATTCTAGTCTCCAAGTTTCTACCTAGCCAACTGAAGTAGAGAGAAATGGTGTAACTCTGCAAAGCCACACAGATTGTGACTAGAATATAGGTGCTCAAAATTGTATTGTCTTCACTAGTCTGTCCAAAAAGCTCCTAAGTCATCATGGCTCACTCAGGCTAAAACAAGTTAAGTTTTACTTCTTTTTAATTTTTTTAGACATACCCCATTCCCATAATCTTTGTTGTAAGTAGTGACTATGGTAATAAATGTGTATGCTTTTCCATTTCTAGAAGGAATTATAGTTCGATTTCATTGAAGTTTTGGATAAAGTATTGAATCAATTTGACCAGTCTTGATATTGATATAGAATTGACATTGTAACAGAATTTAAACATAATTATGGGTTCCTAAGTAACAGTGATATATTTGAGAACATCCATCAACTGGATGGTATATAAAAACAAAGCACCAAGATATTAAAATATAATATGGAGAATAAACAGAAATACTCCTAACCATATGCTTTAGATTCGGTAAGGCTGTCATACTTAATATAAAAAAATGGCCCTCTTGTTGCTCCAGCAAGAAGGTCCTGATAACATTCCACAGAGCTTTGAATTTTTGTTCCATTATTTGCTATAAAATACAGGTTTTTAGATAACTAATATTCAAAAGGATAAATTATGCTTTAGTTATTAAACAATAAATAGTAATAATTGAAATGATATCACTCAAAACTAAAACCTAAATTTCACATGAATTATGTATATGATCTGTGAGAGACGTTATTGTCTTTCTTATAATGAACTGAGGTTCTGAATAGCTTTAGTATCTTGTCAGATCTCAGACCTGGCAATGCCAGAGGCTAAGTAGGACTTGAGAGACTTGTTCTTCAGTGATACATTTGCTTTTTTTCCGATATATGTATTTCTCCAACTAAAAGGAAATTGATACCTTAAAATGCCATAACAAATAGCTTCATCTTTTTGTTATGTATGGTTTGAAGTAAATTCAGAGGATTCAGAAAACTAGATGTGAATGCATGGAAGTACAGTTTGTGGAAGTGACTTCTTTTGGATCTGTGCCTCTAATCTAGAAGTTTTCCTGTGTTAGATGACAGTTCTGAACTTCCTACCATCTTCTAGAGAAGTATATAGATGTGTAGGTCACCTCACTTTAACAAGAACTTTCTCTGCCAAGTGGGTAGTCAGTGTTTGTACTGTTTCGGGCAGGCTTTCCCCAAAGTGACCCCAATGCTGTCCGATCCATGGCAGTTTTACACTGTATCTCAGGATAAGAACTGATTGTCTATTTCGAGTGTGAGAGAATTTGTGAAATAGACATTGGGCTGTCTCTGCCTTTGCATGTTCCTATGTTTTGTAGACACACAGGGAAAGAAACTGAAGGTTCAAGTCAACAGCATTCACATGACCTTAGTGGATTTGGTAATAATTTTTGATAGGGATACACAAATAATGAAATTATCTGAAAGCTTACTTGTTGTAGATATCAAAACCATTTAGTTTCCTGTCTTTATATTTCAATCATAACAAGGTGGTTGAAGCACAAACTAAATACTATCAAGTTCCAAAAGTTAAAACATTGCAATTTGGGGCAGTGAGTGATGACTTTGAAGCTTAAAGAAATTGCACACTCTCATGTCTTTCTCTTCTCGCAAGTTGCAACAGGAACTTCTAGCCATAAAACAACAGCAAGAACTCCTAGAAAAGGAGCAGAAACTGGAGCAGCAGAGGCAAGAACAGGAAGTAGAGAGGCATCGCAGAGAGCAGCAGCTTCCTCCTCTCAGAGGCAAAGATAGAGGACGAGAAAGTAAGAGGCTCCAGGGTAACGGACGCACTCTCTCCCCGAACCTCCAGGAACCGATAAATCATGGAAATAAGCCTGCCCAAGCTGTCCTTGTCTAGTTAAAAGAATAACTTGTAGACTAAACTGCCCTCTCCTATCAGCTCTGCAGAGCATAATGAGAAATGAACAGCATTGCCAAAGACACAGGCTTGTTCTTTGGACTTTGAAAATACCATCACACTAAAGTGATTGAATGTTAAGACTCCCTGTTCGGTAATAAAGTTATGTCTACATGTTTTCATTTCTTCTCTCTTCCTGCCCAAGCAGTCCACATTCTGAACACCATAATGTGCCTCCTTCCCTTTTGTTGTTTTTAAACACAAGGCAGAACATTTGCAAAATCATGGTCCACAAGAGGGAGACAGATCCAAATAATTGCCCTCTATCCAGTCAGTTCAAACTCAGGTCTTTGCAAAGTTTAAAGTGTGGTGATTTGAACTGAAATTATCAACAGAATGTATGTGCTTAATAATCAAATGAATTTTAAAACAATGTTGAATTTTTTAACAAGAAACTCAGAAGTGATCATTTTAATGTATTGTAATAATCTACAACACTCCCCGAGATTCTTGATTTAAAAAAAATAAAATTAAAAACTAGAGTTTTATTCCTATTTTTTTTTGTCTATTGTGGATTGAACATAGGGCCTCACAAATACTAGGCAAGCATTGTACCATTAAGTCCCCAACCCTCAGCAATTTTCTTTTTAAACTTAAAGATGAATGGATGGTAGTTTTAGGAATTTTGTTCCTATAAAAATGATCAAAGAACTCATTGAAGGTATTTTGAAGATTTTTAATGTAAGTAACAGTTACAGAACAGGACTCTGTCATTTTCTAAAGCCATTGTAGGTTCTGTTTTATTTTTATTTTTTAATAGGAAAACTCCATATGCTGTGGCCAGTGATATTTCCTCATAACTGTTGTTGAGTATTCTTGAGTGGTGGGAGGAAGTAATCACAGGCGGTCTGTTTCCCTGTGTGTGTTTCAGGGGCAGTGGCAAGCACAGAGGTAAAGCAGAAGCTTCAAGAATTCCTGTTGAGTAAATCAGCAACAAAAGACACTCCAACCAATGGAAAGAATCATTCCGTGAGCCGCCATCCCAAGCTCTGGTACACGTATGTTCTGTGTTTAGCTGTTTTCATCCTGAGGGTAAAGAGCACACAGGTTCTACCTTATGCTGACCTGGGCAGAAATCCCGAGTCCTGCCGCTTCTCAGGCCTGCATGGCCCATGAGAAGTTCCTGGAAATCTCTAAGGAATAGCTTTTTTTTTTCTCTCTACACAAAGGACCACAGCACCTGCCTTTGGAGTTACTGGGAAGGTCCTGAGAAAAAATATAACGAAGTACATAGCATTAGCATGCATCACTGAAGGCAGGGAGTGCATTATCTTCTTTGTTGAATGAGTAACTGGCATCTGGGTGGAACCCAGAGATGGTTTAATCCTCAGATAGTACCTCTGATATCTGTGCAGAATTTGTGAATGTTTAGCAGATTGTGGCTTACTTTTGTTTCACTTGGCTTAATATAAAATAGAAACCAGAGAGCTATTTTGAGAAATTCAGGTGATTTCTGGTCTTTTCAAAAGGAAGACAGAAAAGTGAAAGGCAGGGAGGAAGATAAATAAACAAACCTAAGCCCTCAGTGACTCCTTTAGCCTCTCCCATTGTACCTCATTTTTTTTTTTTTGGTTTTTCGAGACAGGATTTCTCTGTGTAGCTTTGCACCTTTCCTGGAACTCACTCTGTAGCCCAGGCTGGCCTTGAACTCACAGAGATCCACCTGCCTCTGCCTCCCGAGTGCTGGGATTAAAGGCGTGCGCCACCGCCTGGCTGTACCTGACTTCTTTCCCCCCAGTGAATAATGACTTGGTTTCTGAGATACAACCTGAAGACAAGATGCACAGTGCTGCTGGCTCCTTCCTGGGACCGTGCTTCCCAGGTCCAACAGAGATATTCCCAAAACACTCTTCTTTTTGCTGTGAGATAGGAATGATTGTTTTCAGAATCAGATCAAAGACTAGATTGATAAACCACATTTGATAATAGGATAGAAGATAATGGGTTCATTTCTCTCATAAATGTGTTTGTTGAATGGCCTTAAGACTTTATGTGTATATTTTTCATCTCTCACATCAAGGACAGGAAGTATATCCTAACTATTTATAGAATTTAGAAGCATCCCCAGAGTTTTGCAGAAAAGTTACTATACTTTGAAGTCTGTTTATAGGTATACACCCTCTTCTTTTCCCAAAACTGAGGTATCAGGCAGAGTACAAAAAAAACTTAGACATTTGAACAATTGTGTCCTATGTGTTTATCAGTTTATCTGAGAAACCAGTCAGTATAATAAAGTATTCTGAAAGAAATATAACTTTGTTTCCTAAAATTATCTGCAGAGTATGTGATTGATTCATAGTGCTTTCTAAGTTAAAACATTTTAAGAAAAAAATAACAATTTTTTAATGAGAAACAACTATTAGCAAATAATTTATCTGCTGAAAATTCTTCAGCTGTTCCCTTGAGTATGTTAGACATGGCTCCTCATATCAGTAGTGATCTTTTCTTGTTTATATGGAATATAATTCCAGCTAACCATAAATCATTAATTTTAGGAATTAGCTATGTGGCTCTGGGAGATTTCCTTGAATTCTCAAAGAATCAGTTTACTTCTCTATAAAAAGTGCATAATGACACATTTTGATGCTTTTCACCAGTTAGAAGTATGTGAAATGACCTTAAATAAGTTAATTGTTGAGATTGTATTTTTCAAATAAAGACTTGTAGTAGAACAGTCTGTGTGGCAGTGGCCCTGCATCCTGGGCATTCTCTCCATTATATCTGATAATTGTGATGCTTGTATACACTGGGTAGTCTGAGTTCAGTCCTCTAAATTCTTCTTCAGTAGCACAATTGCTTCTTTTTCAATATAGCCATTCCAGAAAGAGAAAATATTTCAGAAGTTAGTTTTCTATTGAAGAGGAATGTGCTTTCTATCCTGCATGTTAAGGTTGACTGTGAGCGTCAGGCCTCTAAGGCCCTTGGCACTGTACCCTGCTCAGTACAAAGAGCCTCCTCATGCATTTGGCTGTGCTATCTGGCAGTGACAAGAACTTTGGACATGTTCTGTTCCCTTCCACCATGGTTGTTCTATAATGGTGACTCCAAAGGGTCCAATTGGCAATTGGTAGCTTTTTTTTTTTTTTTTTTTTTTTTTTTTTAGTATAACAATTTCAGTTCTTCTAATGAAGTGAAATTTCCCATGCGATTGAAGTGGTCATTGCTAGGAATCATGCATCATTCTCTACTTCCTGCACTGCACTTGAATGCATGAGACTGTCGTTTGCATTCACTAAGGAGGAAGGACATAAATGCAGCTGGGACACATGGACAGCCTGTGCAACTGATTGCTTCTGACTAACATGCACTGAAGTCAAGCATCAGTATTAACCTTCTTTATTTTTTTAGGGCTGCCCACCACACATCACTGGATCAAAGCTCTCCACCTCTTAGTGGAACATCTCCATCTTACAAGTACACATTACCAGGAGCCCAGGATGCCAAGGACGATTTCCCCTTGAGAAAAACTGGTAAGTTGGCATAGCAAGGAGAAACACGGACTTTTTCATGGCCCACCCCCCGTTTGTGTTACTCACTTCCGGACGGAAGTTGAGGAATCTGAAGTATAGGTAGTGCGCCCTACAGTCACAGGCTGCTGAAACAGACGTGTGCACAAACTCGTGCGTGCAGAAGCTCCTGTGCAAGTGCAGAGGCGCAGAGATAGACATGTGACTCCATTCTCCCCATTTCTGCACGAGTCCATTCACTGCGTAGTTAAGGTATTTTTGTAAGATTGAGAAGTTTATCTTATTTTGATTAGCAATAAATGTTAGGATAAAGGAAAATAGGGATGTCATTCCTCAGAAAAATACAACTTTTTCATTTTAAAGAAATATTTCCTGTTGTCTCCTTTCTTTAATCATTTAAACATGTCTGATAAGGATATTCTGTCCAACAATAGTTTTTAATTTTAAAACTTCAAATGTCTATGTAGTGAACATCATGCTTCCTTCTGAGTAAGTTAGTTCCCTAGTGTTCTCTAGACTACTGACCTCAGTGAAAATATGTTCCTATTAATCCACGTGTGAGGATACACAACTGCACCCATAGGAACTTCCAGAAAAACTTGCTTGGGGAGTGTCATGGTGAAGTTTTAGTTAGAATTTAATGGACAGTATCATCTCTCTAAGTCATATATATTTCTTTTCCAATTTTATGTTCCCTTTGAATGTCACTGACAAGTGATATTTAATATGTATATACTCTTCCCACTATAATCAATACATTTAAATAATAGATAACAAGATTTGTGTATATTCTGCTCGAAAGCTTTCAATATTTAGAAACTGCAGCTTTTAAAAAGATTTAAAATGCTTACACCCACAGCTTCCAAACAGGTATTCATAGATAGCTGAATCTATTGTATTTTACTCAAGTCTTATTGGGGTGTTACATCTCTGTCATTTGTGTATAAAATCCACAGAGTGGTGATTTCAAATAATTATATTCATTTTCTAAGCAATTTTGAGTAATTAAAATGGATGTAGATTGAAAAAACACATGGTGAAACTAATTTCTGTCAGATAATTTACCTATGGCATAATGAAGATTTAAAAATAAAATCAATCGTGAATAAGAATTTATTACCTTTCATTCACTTTATATGGTCCCAGATGCAGGAAAAGGGTGCTTAAGCTTCCCAAGGCAATCAGTGCCTTTTTATTTTTATAGGCTAGAGATTTTTATGTTTCTAGATGTTAGATATAATTGAATGCTTCAATAGGATCCAATGTAAAGGAAAGAATGGCTGAGCTTCATGTATTGCATCTGAATTTTACGTTACTACCCACATATTACCTTATCTTTCTTTAATTGAAGTTCTCTAGGACAAAAGAAGGTAAAGAAAAGATCGAGGCTTTACATACTTCTAAACCTTGGGGTTTGTTTTGTGAAAATTGCTTCATAAAGTGTGTGGGACTAACAGCCTCAATATTTAATGGCATGTGTAGGAGCTATTGACAAAAAATTCTGTGAACGTTTCCATAGTCAGGGAAGGGCCTGTCATGAAATAACCCAAGAAGTCAGGAGAAGGAAAGACCAGTCAGTCTTCTTGTAGCAGAAGGCTCCAAACAAGTGATGTATTCAAAAGACCCGTGTCTTCTGAGCATGTGGCCCGGACTGTCCTCTTACACTGAGACTACACACTCACTTTGAGCTGAGAGTGCCCTCGAGAGAAGGGGCATCTGGACCCCCAAGCATCCACAAAGAAATTAAAAAAAAAAAAAAAAAAAAACAGCTAAGGAGTACTAAAAAGTTGGTGCTTTAGATCCTCCTGTTTCCATGAGAACAGTTTGGTTTTTCCCATGAGAAGAATGAATAACAAGCTGTTAATTTATTCTCATTGAAATTCCCAATCCACAACACAACCACAATAATGTTCAACGTGCATGTTATGATCCCTGATCTGAATGTGGGCACATATGTAAAAAGTTTCCTCTGCCTCTTTATGTGATAGTACATGTGAAAATCCATGGCCTGTCTAATGGTATATTTTCTATAGCTGCCTGATATTTGAAATGTGTTTATTTTCTGCTAAAAATCTAATATTTACAAAGTATCAGGCTGCTGATCTGCAAAAGCAAACATTGCAGCAATAAAGTTCTTGAACCACTGTTAATACTTTGATATCACTAGGTTTTCAGAACATTCCTTGTTCAGTTCCCAATGTCTGATTAAGAAAAGTGTGATGTAATAAACCACAGAAGTTTTCTACATATAAAAATACTTAGAGATGCTCTTCATTAATTACAAATAGGCAGAACTCTCCAATATCCAGACATATATCCATTTGTTATATGCCAATTATGTTGTGAGAAAATTAAGGCTCATCTTTGTCTTTCATAGATCATTGAAAAATTTCAATTATTGACTAAGACTTCAGCATTTGTAATATTCCACCTACTAGAATGTCACTTTGAAACATGTAAACAATAAAATTTTGCCATGATAAAATGTAAGTGGTGATTGGGGAAAGTGCTTAAGGAAATTTTCGTATTATAAAGTTACATCACATTGAACTGAATCTAGAGAATTGCCATAGATCATCGAGGAGAAGTACCAGGACAGCCAATACAGTCAGGCTTTGTCATTACAGCCAGATTTTCAACTTCTGCTGTCTACTTGAATGTTACTCCCAGACTTAAAGGAACTTGTTAAATCGGTCGCTTCTGTCTTTTGAGCTTCATCGAATACTATGCAATGTTTATTTCTTTTACCCCTACTGTTTATTGAATTGTATTTATTAGTAAGGTTTAGAGAATAAAACTGAGTAAGAAAAGTCTTCGTGGCTTGAAATAGAGTCCCGGGATGTCCCTTCAGCAGGGAGAACAATTTGGAAGCTCTCTGAGCTTTCTGGACACCTGTCTTCAGACATGGACAACCCAGGTACATCGAGCTATAGAAGCCTTCGATTCTCACAGGAATCTGAAATTTCTATGCAAAGTGGACCCTTGCTTCCCTCCGTTTGGGAGGATCAGTGTTGCCCCCCCCCAATCTGTTTTAGCTAATAAGGTCCATTTGCTTTCTTTTAAAAAATAATTTATTTTTATTTTATGTGCATTAGTGTTTTGCATGCATGACTGTGTGAAGGTGTTGAACCCCTGGAACTGGATACAGACAGTTGTTAGCTGCCATGTAGTACTGGGAATTGAACCTGGGTCCTTTGAAGGACCAGCCAATGCTCTTAATCACTGAGTCATCTCTATATGGCTATGTGTGACTAGCTTTGAAGTTGGGAATAACATATTTGTAGCTAGAGTTTTCCTGCCTTGCCCACAGTCAGGGCAAATCTCTGTCACCCACCAGTCCCACAGCCGCTCAGACCCAACCAAGTAAACACAGAGACTTATATTGCTTACAAACTGTATGGCTGTGGCAAGCTTCTTGCTAACTGTTCTTACAGCTTAAATTAATCCATTTCCATAAATCTATACCTTGCCACGTGGCTGGTGGCTTACCGGCATCTTCACATGCTGATGCTGGTCATGGCAGCTGGCAGTGTCTCTCTGCCTCCGCCTTCCACTTCCCAGAATTCTCCTCTCTCCTTGTCCCACCTACTTCCTGCCTGGCCACTGGCCAATCAGTGTTTTATTTATTGACCAATCAGAGCAATTTGACATACAGACTATCCCACAGCACATATTTTTGCCCATACTTAAAGGATCCCTCTCACGAAGATTTCTTTGTTCCATAGCACAAGAGTTAGTTTATGGGGACATTTGGAATATGCTTTGGCTGAGAATAGTGTTATTGCTATAGGGCTAGATTTCCTCCCCCCTCCCCCTCTTCTACAGCACACTTCCCTCTCCTACAACACACCACTGGATTGATAATAAAGTAGGAAGCTTCTGGGGCTTGGCACTTTCAAAAGATTGCATATTTCTCACAGAGATATTACATGCATGCTGACTTTGAACTGACCTTCAAAACCATTTAATTTGGACTCTGTTCCACTGAGTATGTGCATATGTTTCATAAAATATTATGACAAAAATTTCTAGAGGTTTTATACTCTATTATATTATCGAGGTCTTACCCAGTGAACTTTGCCTTTCTTTGAATGTTATAATCTTTCCACTTAATACCTCTGAACAAAGCAAGCTGGCAGGGTATATTAACCTCTTAAAGTGCACAAGCCATATAAAGCTTGGCTTTGGCTAATAAGACTGTAGCAGCCCTACTGAAACACTCACTTTAATGGTCAGAAACACTAGAATATGACTCAAAGATGGAAGGGATCCAAACATAAGTTAAGGCTGTAGAAGGCCAATGGCATTTTCCACTTGGAATAAATTGGAAAAGAGACGATTGAGATGTAGAGCTTGGTAAATCTCCTGATGCAGCAGACGGCAGTCAGGATGTAGAACCTCAGTGACCTAGTCAAGGCATTGTAATTCAAAGTTAACAAAAGAATATTTCCTTAAAAGGTCTTAAAATCACTCCCTTCCCCCTTTCCCTCTCCCTGTCTCTACCTCCTTCTTGTCTTCCTCCCTATAGTTTTGCATATTTCTCGGCATTTCAGAACTTGGCATGATGTCTAACAGAAGCATCATGGTTAGTTATTTCAAGTCTTTACCATATAGGGAGATCTGTGCTGTGTTTGTATTTTTACTTGACTTGTTTTTAATCAATAAACTTAGTTTTTAGAATAGTTTTTGACTTACAGATTGAGGAAATAGCACATCATACCTAGATTGATTCCATTACCAGTGTCTTATAGTATCAGCCTATCTGTGTGTGCATGTAAAAGTGATGTGCTTGTAATATGTGTTTGCATGCTTGTGGGCGTGTGTGTGTGTGTGTGTGTGTGTGTGTGTGTGTGTGTGTGTGTGTGCATTCATGTGTGTGGAGACCAGAGGTTGACATTGAGTGTATCCCTTCATTGCTATTCACTTTCTTTTTTAACCAGGTCTGTTGATGAACCTGTAACTCCTCAAATCCACTCCTCTAGCTAGGCAGCTTCTCTAGGCACTCCCCTGTCACTGCCTGCCACTGGGATTATAGGTACTCTCATGCCTATCTGACATTTACTCGAGTGTGGAGGATACAAACTACAGACCTCACACTTGCCTCAGAAGTACTTCAGCCTCTGAGCCACTGCTCCTCCCCTCAGCCACTGTCAATACGTTATGATTAATATGGTCTGTAGTTAACCTGTAGTTCAGTGTAGCTGGAGAGCTTCTTTCCAGGTCCCACCCAGTCCCGGCAGTCCCTTAGCCCACTTACAAAATAAACATACAGACACTTATATTATTTACACTGCTTGGCCATTAGCTCAGACCTATCATTGTCTAGCTCTTACTCTTATGTTCAGCCCATTTCTATTAATGTATACTTTGCCATGTGGCTCATGGCTTACTGGTACCTTACATCTTCCTTGTCCTGGCGGTGGCTGCAGTCTCCTCTTCTCCGCCTTCCTGTTCTCTCAGTTTTCCTCTCTGCTAGTCCCGCCTATACTTCCTGCCTGGCTACTGGCCAATCAGTGTTTTATTTATACAGAGCGATACCCACAGAAGTTTAGTGTATGATAATGAGATGTTAGCTGTCTGTTATTATAACTTTACACAGAATTGTATAATTGCCTTTAAAATGCTGTTTCTCACCTATTCCTACCAACCCTAAAATGAGTATGTAGTAGTTCATTTCATTTTTTTCTTGGGCTGGAGACATGGCTCACTTGCTATTCTTGCAGAAAACTTGAATTCAGTTCCTCCCAACATATGATGGTTCACAATCATCTGTATCTCCAGTTCCATGAGGATCCAGTGCCATCCTCTGGCATCCATAGGAGGCAGGCATGCACATGACATGACAAAAACACACATACTTACAGGAAAAACACTCATTCACAAAATATAAATGAATGAATCTGTAATTTTTTCCGTGTAGTTGGATTTTGTCCAATAATGTCACATAGATAGACTCGTGCAAGATGTGGCCATTTCACAATGGCTTCATTTCCTTGGCATTTTTACTAGTTAGGGTTCTCTGGAGTAACAGAACTTATATAATCTCTCTATATATCTAGAAAAGGAATGTATTAGAATTATTAAAAGCTATGGTACAGCTAATCTAACAATGGCTGCCTATGAACAGAAGAAGGTCCAAGAATCCAGCAGTTGTTCAGTCCATGAGACTGGATGTCTCAGCTAATCTTCATTATACACCAGAATCCTGGAGAAATGGGCTCTAATGCCAGTTAAGGAGTGGACTTGTGAGCAAGGGTGAGAACAAACAGGAAAAAAAAAAAGAGGGAGAGCATCTTTCTTCCATGTCCTGTATGTAGGCTGCCAGCCGCAGGTGTGGCCCCAATTAAAGGTGTATCTTCCCAGCTCAAAGATTTATATTAAAGGTGCATCTTCCTACCTTAAATATTCAGATTAGCAGTGGATCCTCCTGCTTCAAATGATTTAAGAAAAAAATCACCAAAGGTGTGCCCAGCCTTTTGGATTTTTAGTTAATTCCATATGTAGTCAAGTTGACAACCAAGAATGGCTGTTATAGCATTATACATTTAATCTTACTCTGTTTTTTCATGAAAAGAAGATAATCAGATATTACCAATGAATAACATTTCTTTGTATTCATGAACCACAGTTGATTTTTCTATTTACCTGCTGAAGTTATTATGATTGTTTTGAAGTTTGGATGGTTGTGAATAGAGCTATAAGATTTTCTGTGATGTTTCCAATTTAGTTGAGCAGAATTCTGAGAAGGGTGTCCAGTTATTTTCCCCACATGTGATGGGTCTTACTTCTATTCCTCATGCCTTTCACTGAACAGAACACTCACAGTTTAATAAAATTAAACTTATCATTATATTTTTTTCATGGATAATGCTTTTAGCGTTGTATTATAAAGTATTGTTAAACACAGGAACATCTATTTTATACTATTTGAAATTTTATGTCTCATACCTAACACTTAGGATTATAATCCATTTTGAGTTAATGCTAAGAAGATTGTTGATGTCTTTGTTTAGATTCAGTCTTTTGCAAGTGAGTGCCCAGTTTGGCCATCAAGCTGTTTCAGACACGAACAAACAAACAAAAACTATCATCCACTTTAAAAAATTCATAACAATGCTATTGATAAGTGGGTCTGTTTCAGTTTGTTCACTTTCTAAAGCACTTGCTTCATAAAGTACACAGGGCCCTCTGATCTCCTTAACAACATCTCCAAGCACTCATCTCAGCGAAGAGCTGTGTCTTTCAAACCTCACTCTCGTGGTGGAACGTTCTCTGTATTTGCTTTCTAAAGCTGCTCTACAGTGAGTTCACTCGTGAACTTAAAGTTAGAGGATAGAGTGTCCTAGATCTGATCAGTATTTAAAGCAAATTAATATTTTAGCCTCTTTCTTGACCTCATTTTCTTTGTGTGTGTGTGTGTGTGTGTGTGTGTGTGTGTGCGTGTGTGCATGTATGTGTGTTTATGTGTGTGTATGTGTTTGTGTATTGTATGTATGTGTGTGTGTATGTTTGTGTGTAGATGTGTGTATGTTTGTGTGTGTGTGCATGTGTGTATGTGTGTGCATGTTTGTGTGTGTATTGCTTTTTTTTTGGTTTGCTTGCTTCTATTGTTCTTGAGAATTTCATTCAGTATATTTTTATCATATTTTTTTAATCCCAACTCCTTCCAGATCACACCATCCATCACACCTCCCACCTAACTTCATTCTCGTTCTCTCTCTCTCTCTCTCTCTCTCTCTCTCTCTCTCTCTCTCTCTCTCTCTCTCTCTCTCCCTCTCTCTCCCTCTCTCTCTCTGAAAAAAAAATAAGCCACTAAAAACCATGGAGCTGGATTGATGTTGGCTAACTGCCCATGAGAGTGGGGCATGTCCTGGGATATGGTTAATATGCCAGTGTCATTTCATGGAAGAAAACTGAATTTTCCTCCTATAGCAGTTATTATTTTCAAAGAACTCCTTGTCTGTGGGTGGGACTTTGTGCCCACTTCCCCTCCTCCCTGCGGGGCTCTTGTCTGGCTTGAGCTTATGCAAGTCTTGTGCACACTGTCACAGTCCCTTTGAGTTATATGTGTTCCAGCCCTGCTGTGTCTAGAAAACTGATTCCTTAAAAGTGTCTGCCACCTTTTGCTCTTACAGTCTATCTGCACTCTTCCATAAGGATCTGTGGGCCTTCATGGCAGAGGTGTGATAAACACACCACACTCAGTTGATCCCTCAAAGTCTCTCACTCTCTGCATACTGTTCTGTTGTGAGTCCCTGTGTTAATTGCCCTCTACTGGAAGAAGAGACTTCTCTGATGAAGGATGAGCAATGCATGATTTATGGGTATAGTGGTGTGTTATCAGGAATTATTTTATTGCTATGTTCATTTAGTAGAACAGTAATAGGTTTTTCCATAAGGTTTATGATTTATCTAATCTCAGGTTTGGGGCTTCATTAGCCTATAACCTATAACCTATCAGGTAAAGGTTCCATCTCATGGAGGGAGCTTAAATCCAATTAAAAAGTGATTGGTTACTTCTCTAACATATATGTGACTCTGGCACCAAGGGACATAGTTTCCAGGCAGATTGTTATAAGGTATTCTATATGAAATACACATAATTTAAAGTGTAAAAGCTAATATCCACATATTTCACTGATTTCTCTCTCATTATGTTTGTCCTTTGTATATAGGTAGGATACTGATTTTTGTGTGTTGATTTTGTATTTTGCTACTTTGCTGAAATGGCTTATCAGCTGTAGACATTTCCTAGTAGGGTCTTTAATGAGTAAAATTAAATCATCTGCAAATATAGTATATTAGTTAAGGTTTCTATTACAGTAGAAAACACTAAAATGAAGAAAACTTATAAGAGGAAGTGTTTAATTGGGCTTACAGTTCCAGAGCATCAGAGTCCGTGATGGTGGAACAAAAGCATGGTGGCAGGGACATCTGAGAGCTCAGACCTTGATCAGCAAGCAGGAGGCAGAAAGAGCACTCTGAGAATATAGCAGGAGTCTTTTGAAATCTTAAAGCCTGCCCCCTACGGCACACCTCCTCCAACAAGACCACACCTCCTAATGCTTCCCAAACATCTCCTCCTATTGGGATCAATAATTCAAACATATGAACCTCTGGGGCCATTCTCACTCACACAATGTCACGAAGGTCCTTTAACTTCTGTCTTTCCTGTTTGTACCGCTGTGATCTTCAGTGGTCCTTGTTTGAGTTAACACTTCAAGCTATACAATGCATGAGTGTGGAGAGAGTGAACATCTTTGTCTTGTTTCCTAGTCTTCCCCTTACCTGCTTACCATGTTCACTGTTGTTGTACTTGTGTTGGGCAGTAATGTTGGTGAGACATTATGGTGTAGCTTCTGACATTACTAGAAGACACGTCTCACAGAAAACTTCTGGAACCTTGTACTTTTACAGTGTTTCCCTCCTCTCTTCCACAATGATCCCTGAGCCTTAGATGTGTGGGTGTTTTGTAGATGTATCCATTGGGACTGGGCTCCATAACTCTGCATTTTGATTGGTTGTGGTTTTCTGTAATGGTCTTAATCTGTTTCAAGAAGGAGATTCCTTGATATTGGGTGAGAGCTATACTTATCTGTGGGTATAAGGACACACATTTAAAATGTAGTTTATTGCACTGGTTTAGTGAAGCAGTGGTTATAGGCTCTCCTCTAAAATCATGACTTCCTGAGCCCTGGGTAGGTAGCTAGGTTTTCAGTACCAAACTTACTGATCAGGTTTTATTTCCAGTAGAGAGCTGTTGGTTGCCACCAAGGTAATTCTGCTACTTCTACACCCTTAGGGTTCTAGTGCCATTCTGGTCATTGTTGTAGTTCATAGGTGTCTGAGCTGGTAGGACTAGTCATTGCTCCCCTCCTATCAGCCATTTTCTAATGCATTTCCTTGGTTTGGTCAACTGTCGGTATGCTTTACTAATGGACTTGGTTCTATTCACCAGTCTGCCTATTACTTTGCCAATACCACATTTTCTTAACTATTAAAGCTTCCTAGCAATTCTTAAAGTTAGGTGATGTCAGAATTTCAGTTCTTCTTCAGTATCATATTGTCTAATTTTGATCCTTCTGTCTTCCCATGTGTACAATAGAATGTATTTGCTTATATCCTATAATTAAATTTATGGGATTAGATCTATGATTGTGTTGAATATATAAATCAAGTTGGAAAGAATTTTCATCTTAATAATGATTTACTATCCATAAACACAAGTAATTTTCCTTTTGCTTAGGTCAGCTAATAATAATAATAAGAGTAATGATAATAATAGTAAAAATAAAGTCTTTTATTTCACCTTATATGACACAGATCTCAGCTTATAACTGTAGTCCTTTCCTGCTTGATAAAGGATTTCTTTTATTCAGGCAGGTCTATTTGTAAAAATTTCCTTAGTTGTTTGCCTTTATTTTTACTTCATGCTTGAAGGGTGGCTTTACCAAGTTCAGATTTCTGGACTTTAAACACTTCACTACAACATTCTTTTCTTGATTTCATGATTCCTGGCAGGAAACTTAATGTAACTCTTATCCTTTAAACCCATATATAAAATGTTCTCTCTTTGCCACTTCCCTACAGTTTTTTTAAAACCTGTCTAAAGATCTTTGATTTTGTACATGATTAAGGGTACTTGTTGACTTGGGATATTTATACAGCTCCATGTTGTCTGAATTTCTGTATTTGAGAACCAGTGTCTGTCATTAATTTTGGATAATTTCCATTCACTGTAACTTCAAATTCTTCTGGGGCTGGTGACATAGCTCAGCAGGTAAAAGCGCTCAAGCCTGACACCCTGTGTTATGTCCCTGGAACCCATGGAGAAGGGTAACTCCTGAAAGCTGTTCTCTGATTTCCACATGTGTGCCATGGCATGAATATGCCTAGACACACACACACACACACACACACACACACACACACACACACACACACACACACACACATATACACATACCAGCTACTACTACTAATTATTATCTGTTTATTAATAAATTAAATAATTTTTTCTGTTCCCTGTCTCTCTCTAATTATATTGATATGCTCACTAGGCATAGATTATACCTTCCTTTTGCCCCACAAATTGAAGGTTTTCGATTTCATTTTTTAAATGTTTTTTGGGGAAGGGGAGCTACTGTTTAAATGTACCAAGATCATTCTCTTCTGCATAGTCTTGCCTACTGATGAGCTTATTCCCTTTTTTAATGTATTATGTTTTATTTGTTTGTGTCTCTCTATGGCTATGTGCACATGTGCAAGCATGTATGCACATGTGTGCATGTGTGCAGATCAGGGGACAACTTGTAGGAGTTGATTATCTCTTTCTACCATGTGTGTCTTGGAAATCAAACTCTAGTCTTTAGACTTAGCTTTGAGCACCTACACCTGCTGGGCCATCTGACTGTCCAAGATTACCTTTTCATCCCTTCTTTGAGTTTTCCATGTTTCTGGGTAAACGAACCTTCTGCTCTTCCATTAGAGCTTCTAATACATTACTTGTAGTTATTTGTTCACTGTCCAGTGGTTCCAAAGTGTGTTGCCTCTAAGTCTAAGAGTGTTTGTGTTGATTCTTCAAGCTGTGTCTGTCATGTTCTTTGGCTGCTATAATTTTGTTGAAAGCAGAAATGATAGAATGAAAAATAAAATTCTATATTTATGCTTTTGGTGTGGATGTGTATGTGCATTTAGCTGGAGCTGACCTCTTTTAAAAACAATTTACTAAAACTGTATTTGCCAGAGAATTCAGTTTTCTCTGGTTTCTATGTTATCCACCTCCAAATTTTCCTATTATCTTGGGATTCCACTAAATGTTTCTTTTTTCTTTCTTCTTTTTTTTTATTAAGAAATTTTCTATTCATTTTACATATCAACCACAGATTCCCCTGGCCTCCCTCCTCCTGCCTCCCAGCCTCCCCCCCACAACCCACCCCCCATTCCCACCTCCTCCAAGGCAAGGTCTCCCATGGGGAGTCAGCAGAACCTGGTGCACTCAGTTGAGGCAGGTCCAAGCCCCCCCTCCCTGCACCAGGCTGCACAAAGTGTCTCACCATAGGCACTAGGCTCCAAAAAGCCAGCTCATGCACTAGGGACAGGTCCTGATCGCACTGCCTGGGGGCCCCCTAAACAGTTCTAGCTAAAGAACTGTCTCGCTTATCCAGAGGGCCTAGTCCAGTACCATGTGGTCTCCTCAGCTATTGGTCCACAGTTCATGCATTTCCACTAATTTGGCTAGTTGTCTCTGTACTTTTTCCAATCATGGTCTTGATGGGAGAGCAAGGAAAGAGATACCATGATAAATGGTATCATGGGAATAGGAAGAAACAGAGTGCTAGGGGAGTTCCCAGGAATCCACAAGGATGACCCCACCATAGACTACTGGCAGTGGTTGAGAGGGTGCCTGAACACCAGTGGTCAGATGGGTGAATATACCCTAACTGTCATCATAGAGCCCTCATCCAGGGACTCATGGAAGCAGATCATAGAGCCCTCATCCAGGGACTCATGGAAGCAGATGCAGAACTCCATGGCCAGATGCCAGACTGAGCTCCAGGAGTCCAATTAATGAGAGAGAGGAGGGATTCTGTGAGCAAGGGACATCGAGACCTTGATGGGAAAAAGTAAATGTTTCTAGCCTCCGTCTCCCAGCTCCCTCGACTCTAACCGAGTCTTCCTGAGCTGGAGTCCTGATGGAAGTGTCGGGTGCAGATGTTTTCATTCTGTACCCATTTAGGTGTCACTTACTCTCTCCTAACTGGCGGAATCAACAGTCCATTTGTTGTGGCCACACCGAAAAAGAAGTGTGGCCACATACTGGGCTGGAACAGAGGATAACACATTGGAATTCGAAGGACTGAATTTGTCTTATTTTTCTTGTAATAATGAATTCATGACCTTCTGATATGGTCAGAAAACTGAAATCAGTTTTTTACTATCCAATCATCAGAAATCTCAGGTACTTTGAAAATAAGATTTAATTAATACAAGGCAACTGCATTTAATATTTGATTAATTATTAAGGTATAAGATACTACAATATTTTAATCAGTTTTGAGTAGTAAGATTACCTGTGATAAATGAAGAATATAAATTTATAATCTATGAATTTTCACTTTAGAATCATAGAAATCATTATAGAAAATAATGTTACTAAGAGTATTTAACCCAAAAAATTAAGTATGATTGTATTAGACTCAGTGGCTACAATAAATTAAAATTCATAGTTCAATAAATGAGAAGCTGGTCTTACTAATTACATATGTAATTAGTACAGTAGGTAATTAGAGTTTGATATCAGCACCAATTGTGAACTGTGGAATAATTCATCAGTCTTGTAAGAATGTTGAATGTCTAAGTCAGCTTACTTCATTGAAGAGGAAATGAATGGAAAAAAGCCAATATAGACTAGAGAGACAAGATATGGAAATAATGTGGCTTGACTCCAGGTGGACGTGGCTGAGAGCTCTGCTGAGCTTAGTGCTGTGTAGCCTCTGCACCTCATTGCGTCAGTTCTTTTCAGTCATCCATTATGGCAGGGCTATTATTCGCAATGAAAGCCCTGTGTGTGGTGCCTGACACATGGCATTCTCAATATACATGTTGCAATATAAGTTACTGAGAATAATGATGCAATGTTAGTGAAAGGAATTATTAATGCTAGGACAGAGTTTAAAGGAATTTGGATGGCATTTCTTTTCTTTTTTTTTTTTTTTTTTTTTTTTTTTTTTTTTTTTTTTTGTGTTTTCGAGACAGGGTTTCTCTGTGTAGCTTTGCGCCTTTCCTGGAACTCACTTGGTGGCCCAGGCTGGCCTCGAACTCACAGAGATCCGCCTGGCTCTGCCTCCCGAGTGCTGGGATTAAAGGCGTGCGCCACCACCGCCCGGCGGCATTTCTTTTCTTAACCTTGTCACTAAATCTTGTGAACACTGAAGTGTTTTAAATTTCAGAATTTTCATGTAGATAAAAATAGACCAATGATATTAAAGAAGGAAATGCATTATTTTCTTTAATGAAGATTATGAGAAGAAAGTGTTAATTAAACATTTCATAGGTGAAAGGTAAATGATTGCTATTGTATAATCTTATCTCATATTCAGTATAATATTCACTCTTGCAAAGTGTAATGAAATACTTTTCAACTCCCATAAAATGCACAATTAAAAGCAGGCAGGACATCTTAGATAAGATTGGAATGAGAAATTGGCAAAAAATAATAATTAAGACTTTTAAAGTGTTTAGCCATCTGTTGTAAAGTCAGGAGAATGGTTGTAAAATTCACAATTATAGAACCTGAAATCCTCAGGAAATATTCCATACAAGTATATGCACTTATTTTTCTTTAGACATAGCTAGTTAATATATCAAAAAATGGAATTAAACAAATGATGAAATATTTATGATGCTATTATCTTTACATCTTTATCTCACTCTCTGGTTCCTTTGAAATGAAAGTATCCCTTATGGCAGAAAATCTGGCATGATAATATTGCCTATGTGTACAAGTGGCTTCTTCCTTCTCAGTGTTTTAGCATAACAGCAGCTTATTAAGGCATATAGGATTCTTCCTCAAGGGTCCTTGTCTTTCTGCAGATCCCCCAGCTTCTCCTGTTACAGACTGGTTTGGTCCTTAGTTATTTGTCTTCATTTTTTACTCATTCTTCCATAACTCTCATGCTACTGAGCTCCTTGTATCTGTAGTCTCAGGCCATTATCATTTCTTTTAGTAAACATTAGCAGTTATCTATCAATTCTAAGATATCAGATTGCCTTTATCTTTTTCTTTCCAATTTGATGTCTTTAGAAATGTCCTTGAGTGTGCTTGTTACACCCTCATTCCATGACAAGCCCTTTGTGCTGGGCACACTCCTGAGGATGAAGGAAGGAGTTTTGCAGCAGAAGGCTTGCCATTGAGGAGCATCTATTCTTGATGGTGAGATGCATGCAGGAGAATCCTGACAGGCTGATTGAAGGCTGAGTTAGTTGCATATGAACTACCCTCCTTACTGAGATAGTCCTTCATATTCCCAGGTCCTTCATATTCCCAGCATTTTTTGGATAAAAGCAACAGTCTAAACCACTTGAAAACCTAGCTAAGAAGACACAAGATGCTTGCATTTTTCAATATAACATTTATGTTACTTTATTCCTAATATTTTGGTTTTATTGTGTATATGTTATAGTTTCTCACATACTAGTAATAGTCATGGAGAATTTTTTGGAAAGCTGAAGCTGTGTCTATATAGTTACTTAAGAAAAGTACAGATCCACACTGCCCAGCAAAATTTTAATGGTCACAGAAAAGTTCTGCATGTATTATTGCCCAATTCAGTAGCTAAAAGCTAAGTGCAGACACTTAGCACTTGACACTGGAAATGGAGCTAGCATTATGTGGAACTGAATTTTTTTCTACTTTAAGGTAATTTAAATAGCCACTTGTGGCTAGTGACTGTCCTTTAATACAGCACAAGAACTGGCCAAGGCAAGCAGAGCTGTGGCATGGCTGTCTGTCACTTCAAACACTCAGAGTCACTAAGCATCACAGTAAACTTTGTCCGCTAGGATGGACACCTTCTTATTAGGTCACCCATAAATAATCTCTGAACAGACTTCTTCAGGACTCTCTAATATTTAAAGAGCAAAAAGTAAATAAAAAGTAGTTCGGCTCAAATGGGAGTCTAGTCATTTTATTGAATCTTCCTTGTGTTCAGATACTCACATGATGTTATGAATCCATTGTATTCAAGTGTTATTAGACGTATGTGGGGACTGTTCTGAGTCCTACTGGGTTTCTTGCATAAAAATGCTGTCTAAATAGTGACAAGGAGACCCAAAGCCCCAGGCTTACCTCTTCACACATTAAGTAGACAAAAGCAAATATTACTTTTCTTAGTGTTTCTGGAAAATTCCCAGCATACTTGAACATCTTGGCTCATGTGCAACCTAGAATCAGTCACTTTTATGATAGAATTGATTGCATCAGGAGTAGAGGGAGGCATTCATTCCAGATGTCTGGGTAGAGTTTGCATACTTCTTGAATATAACCTTCACTGAGTGAAAGGCTGGCCAGCATTCTTTCTTCTGATGAGTAGTTATGAGCCTGGTAACTCCACGCTGGGCTTTTCCTCAGTGGGTTTCTTCAGATCTCCATTGACTGCTCATTCTTCAAATACAGAATCCCTAGGTATTCTCTGTGCTGCTGCTTCCTCCATCCCCACGCCCAGCACCGCTGTTGCAGCCTTGCAGTTCAGCACCCCGGTTTTCACTTGCCCCCCCCCCCCGGATATTCCCAAACACATACTATCCCTCCTAACATATTCCTTCTCCAGTGGCCAGATTTTGTTTTATTTTTGTGCTCTCAACAATGGAGCTAATATTATTTTTATGTGATGCAGCTGTCTTATTCCAAAAAACATTTTTCCATAACCAACTAATGCATGACATAAATATGTACAATTCTCTAATTGGTGCAAAATATAGATTTTATTTACTTTTTAAATGTTAAGAATATAACTGAGTCATATTAAGTTTTTCGTTTCGCCATTGTATATGGCCTGTGAAACAAATACTATATTCCCCTGTGAAAGGCTCTGTGACTTTCATGGTGTAAACTGTGGTTAGGTAATAAAGAACAAGTAGTCTGTCCGGTGGAACATCAAGCACAGTGATTATGATGGTGTTTTTACCTTCAAGAATTGTGTTTCTCCACAGTATGAAATAGCAAGAAAATGAAAGCTTGTTTTAATGTGCTATTCAGTCACATAAAAAAAAATCAAATTTAAGGAAGATAATATAATAGGTTAATGGACAGATACATGTATGTGATAGGAGGAGACAACACTTTTCTCTTTGTACAAAACAGTACACCTGCCTACATAGCCTGATGACCCCATACAATAACCCACACACATATCTCATTGTTCTTGCTAGCTTATAGTCACAGGGACAGTGCAGGGATGTAGTGTCCCATTTCAGTCTTGTCTTTATTTACTAGAGCAGTAGATGCAATGTGGCCCTGAAGACAGCAAGTGTCACTTTGAATCCCAGCTTCTCATTCTTTGGGACTTTAAAAAAAATATCCGCTACTTAGTATCACTGGGAAAGGGAGGTTTGCTACAATTAAGGTGCCACATTGTGTCCATTATCACACAAGCAGAAAGCCAAAGCCATTTAACTTGTACCATTTACAAACTAAATTCAGTGCAATCATACATAATGTTCAAAATATATTAAAATAGCATGAGAGTTTGACCTAATCATTGAAAAGCCAATGAAACAGATACTTTCTATGCAAAGGACATCATTTAAAGCCACAAAGTGCTATGTTCTTTCTACATCTAAATATTTAACTTTTTTCAAATGAACTATTCGAAAAATAAAACATTTTTACTTAAAGCTAGATTATCCAATTTGTTTGCCATACATGAATATACAAACTAATTTGTTGATCTGTGACATAATATGAAGCACTACAGAAATAAAATAGCACCAAAATATGTTTGAATTTTCTATCTACAAAAAGGCTATTTCAAAATCTGTTAGACTTCTTCAGGGGAATTGATAGACTTGTGAATGTATAAAGAGTAAACATATTTTATGTGTTTCAAGATTCCATGGAGAAGTTTCCTAAAATGTATTGTGATTCGTCTACAACATAGCCTTAAAAATATGAAGAGTAATTATCCAGCTTTTACTGAAGTTTTTAAACTTCAGTAAACATAAATATTATGTTTTCATTAAAGTTACCTATACATGCATGGAAAATGACTTCTCCTAGGATTTATTGCTAGAATAATATTCACTTTCTTGAAGAAATGTTATGCCTACTTATTACAACACACACATTGATTTTATAAACTGCCTAGAAGATTATGAGGAGAGAAAGAGATAGAGATAAGGGATGGTACATGCAACTAGGCCAACTATCAGGGATCCAAATTAGGAAAGAAGATATCTATCTATCTATCTATCTATCTATCTATCTATCTATCTATCTATCTATCTATCATCTATCATCTAACTATCTATCTATTTTTCTCAGAATTTAAAAGACAAAGTTCAGGAAGTTTGTGTACACAGTGAGCTTATGAGTTTGCAAATTTCCCATGTTATGAGTTGAGACTTTATCCTGGTTCAATCTTATTTTAGAAATTATACTGGAGTGCATAGTCCAAGGTATTGTATATATTTTACATATAGTCAGAGAGGAAATGGAGGTGAGAATGAATAGCGCTTAGAAGCTGTCTTAGTGTTTCCTACTGCTCTGAGGAGACACCATGACCATGGCAACTCCTATAAAGGAAACCTTTAATTGTGGTGGCTAGCTTACAGTTCAGAGGTTCAGTCCACCATGGCAGGGAGCATGGCAGCATGCATGCAGATGTGGTGCTGAGGCTAAGAGTCCTACACCTTGACTCAGAGGCAACAGGAAGTCAACTGACCTTGTCACACTGAGTGAAGCTTGAGAGAAAGACCTCAAAGCCCCAACAGTGACACACTTCCAGCAGAAGATGTGGCCCAAATTAAAGGTGTGCCCTCCAGCCTCAAGGTCTGGATTAAAGGCATGTGTCATCCAGCCTTCTCCAATAAGACCACACTTCCTAATAGTGCCACTCTTTATGAGCTTCTAGGGGGCCAAATGCATTCAAACTGCCACAGAGTCTCAGGCGCTATCCATCTTCCTAGTGACCATGAGTTGGTTTCTCCTTCCTCGCATAATGGAGATTGCCAGAGACTGAAAGTACCATTTGATCTGTCCTTGTTTTGTTTCTCTTCCTAGAGTTTCATTACTGATTGATCTTCTAATTCAAGCAGTTGGCCTATTCAGTTATTTTCTGAATAAGAGAGGAGACCATGGAAAGGAAAGCAAACTTTTCATTCAGCACATGGCAGCACCAGAAGCTGTGGCTATGTTGAGAACATAGAAAAGAGATAGTCTTTAGCTCCCAGTTGCTCAGATTCTGATTCCAAGAGACTCTACTTATCCATTCCCCTAATCACTATGAGCATCTTCACAGCCATCTGGTTGGCATACTTCTTTAGTAAAACTTCCAAACACTCTCCTAAAGGCTGTAAGTTTGTCTTCTTGCTTTTGGTATCAAACCTGGAGGTTGTTGTACCCTTGCCGGCATGAGTGCATTCAAAATAATGTTTATTCAGCATTATTCCAAGTCCCTTTGCTAGTTGATGATGTTATCAAATTTATATCCAGCTCGGTATTCTAAAAGGACTCCCAGCACTTCCAGCATCTCCAAATCATTATGTTTTGGTTTGTGTGTTTGTTTGATTGTGTGTTTCCAGCATTCTCAGGCTTCTTTTAGTTTGTCTCTTAGGCTCTGACTTCATTGACCATCTCTGTCTGTCTTACAGGCTCTACTTCCTCCTGCTATTTCTGTTTTCACTAATGCATCTCACAGCGGAAACCTGGGAAGCACGGGGTGCCTACAGTTTAGCCCTGTTTTCTGACAGTTCTTTAATTTTTCTGATAGTCTTCATTTCGTAATGTATGCAATGTGTTTTGATCATATCCACCCCATGTTCCTACTGCAACTCCTCCTGACCCCCAACATATCCCCTCCTAACTACATGTCATTTTTCACTCCTTAAACCAACCAAATTCAGTTAGTGCTCCCATGCTCATGAGTATAGGACCATCTACTAGAGTGTGGACAACTAACCAGAAACCACATGGGAAACAACAACAACAACAACAGCTGAATAACTCTCCATCCTCTTCACATTAACAGCCAGTTTCTCTGTGCTTGTGTGGGGCCTCGTGTGGCCCTCCCCCATCCATGCTGGAACGTTGATTGGCTTTACCTTGTGCAGATCTTAAGCAGGTAACCACACTGGTGTGGGCTCAGAAGGTTCCATAAGATATTGACTGACAGCAGTAGGTCCCAATCTTTGGCTCTTACAAGCCCTGGGGTGTTCACGGAGCTTTCTTTACCAACTGCTTCTAGTTTGGTTCTTTTCCTTCCAATTTCTGTCTCTGATGGTGATTAGCCTAGCCTTTACACCTAAAAATGAAGACTGATCAAAATGGCCTCAATTTCTTTCCTTTTAAGTCATAATATGAAATCTCTATCCACAACTTTAGATACCACTGACTTATTTTTTTTTTTCTGTGTTGTGGTTGAACTCAGAGTCTCATGCTTGTTAATCAGTATTCGTCACTAAGCTATTGTGACATTTTTAAAATCTTACACCTGTTGTAGACCTGGGTTGGTCCTTCTGAGATGCTCTGCAAACATGTGGTCTTAACAGTTTTGAAGCAGACTGTCCCATCTTGGCCCCCATGCTTCATCCTCTTGGTTTTATTCTTTTACTGCTCCTCCTTAAGCCATACAAGCTTGATCATTGGCCTTGCCTTGGTTCCATCTCCTCCCTCTCCTTGTCCAGGTTCGTAGTTTTTCTGTCACCTGATTTTTTTTTCCTTTTAGAACTGACCACCTTTCTCAGTCTTCATTTTTCCTTCCATAATCACAGGATGAATTTGCACAGAACAAATGCTCAATAAACATTTGTAGGTACATCATTCTTCTTGTTGTCTGATATCTACTACTCATGAAGAAATGGTAAACCTAATTAAAGCCAACAAAATGAAGTCTCAATGACAGTGACATTCTCTTTTTTCTACCCCTCAGAAAAGCGCAGTATTTACACCACCTGAAAGGGAAGAACTGTTAGAAAAACAACCTTGCTCTTTGAGGCCCTGCAGTACATAAACTCAGCAAAAATCTGTTCAAACCACATCTCTAATTAAAAGTTTTAGCTGCCAAGTACCATGTTCCAGTTAAAGCCACGTTAGTATGATGGCGTGCTTGGCGGGTGATGGCACAGGCTTCCTCTTCGCTGCAGAGTTTCCCATGGGAAACTCCCGGGAAGAAGCGTGACGCCTCCCTGTTGGCTTTCACTTTCGAAAGGGAAACTGTGCTAAGATTCTGAATGATTCTCTTCCTAAGCAAAAGAGATATCAGTTCAGTGGTTTTCCTCGGTGTCTTATTGAGTTATGTGGGGCACGATTATGCCTATTAAATTGATTTACCAGATGGAAGGTTGTATTTTATATTTAGCTGATTAAATTGTAAGAGACTGGGATTATGTCACATACCATAAAGATCTTATATAAGAACAAAAACAATTTTAATTAACTATATTTTAAGACTAATTAGAAATTTAAGCTGATTCTCTCTCCTTTTTTATTTACATTGAACCAGAAAGGGAAATTGTTTTTAAAAGTAGGCATCACTATAGAGTATGTGGCTTGTGTATTTATTGGTTATTTTTAAGTAAAAAAGTAGGATAGTAAGAGAAATGTTAATGACACACCCAGTGCTTAGCAAACAGATAACAATTTACTTAAAATTACTACTTATCATTTTATAATATTTAACTTAATATAATAATTTAATGTTGCAGATGGAATCTCTAAAAGGAAAACATAAAAATATTTCTACTCAAGTTTTGGAAGTTGTTTGCTTTTCATGCTTAATTAGTTATTTAAAAAGTATTATTAGTATTTTAAAGTTAAAATAAGTTATTCTTAATTTATACTCTATAGAACTCCCACATAATGATTAAAAAGAAAAATTTTGTGGATAAGCAAACATACTAATAAACCATTTTCTCTTTGTAGAAAGTCAAATACTTTAAAATGATAAGTAGTAATTTTAAGTAAATTGTTATCTTTCTGCTAAGCATTGGGTATGTCATTAATAATTCTCTTACGATCCTACTTTTACTTAAAAATAAGACAATAAATACACAGCACAGTAAAACCAGACCCACTGAGAGCCAGTATTCTCCAGTCACCAGACTTCTAAAGCAGTGCCTGACTTGGAATGCTGGACTTAGCATGACTGGCTGCTAGTGGGTTTCATACCACGGTTACTGTAAACTTAAATGGTAAGAGAACACATTATTATCTAACAGTTCTAGATGTCAGAACGAGTGTCCCAGGGCTGGCATCATGTCAATAGGACTGTGTTCCTGTGTGGAGTCTCCAGTGGACACGTTTTACCTCATTTTCCAGCTTCTGAATAGTTTCTGCCTATAGTTTCTGATGTAGACTCCGCCCTCAAAGACAACAGCGACTAGTCTTACTTTTTCTCAAGCCATGTCATCTGACACGCACTGGTTCTCTATAAGTTGTAGAGAAAAACTGTGTGACAACTGCGGGTCCACTTTAAGCCAAGAGAGTCTCCTAGCAAGCTTAAATTCACCTTTACCTTTAATTTACCCTTTACTATGTAGTATAGCATTCAGGCAGCTATCTACACCCTGGGTTTCCTCAGATTCATCCATCTGCCTCCATACTGATGTGTAGACTATCTTCCTTATTGTTATTCCTTAAATAACACAGTATAACAAATATCCTCACACCATTTACATCTTGTAGGTCCTTATGAGTAATTTAAGTTGTAGGCAAATACATGATCATCTACCTGTGTCAGATTTTTAAATGAAAAGCTGAGTAAATGGGAGTGTGTTAAAGAATATATTCAGGACAGCTAATATGTTACATAAACAAAATCACATGCATAATTTGATTCTCATTTTCATAATTTTTTTACATACAAACACAAAAGAAATATGTTATCAGAGTATGTTAATTGGTCCATTTTAAACATCCAAAATACATATGATTTGCATAATCAGAAGACTGCAATAAATATTATAAAATGAACACTTCAGAAGACTCATCATAAATTGTTAGTAAGGTTTATCAACAGATTTTGAAAAGGAATAATTCTCTGTTAAAAAGCAGACATTGTTCGTATATTTGCAATAAGAGAACAGAAAGACATGTACTACAGAATTTCTCAAAGAGGAATTGTATAGGAAATGCCACTCACATATTACCACAAACATGGCTAGTTATTGGAAGTCAGACTTCCCCCAAATGATTTTAAAGAAATTTACATATGAATTTCATATTTTAAATGGTTAGAATTAGAAATAATATCATAATGCAGAAACTCTGACTCATAACATTAAAGATTCATATTATCCAAACCAAGAGAGTTACAAGTGAAATGCTCTTCCTGCATAATACTGAATACCACTTTCAAAGATTCATATTGCTTGCCTAATTATGGGCTTTTTTCTTTAATTTTTCAAGACAGAGTTTCTCTGTGTAGCCCTGGCTCTCCTGGAACTTACTCTGTAGACCAAACTGGCCTTGAACTCACAGAGATCCACCTGCCTCTGCCTCTGGAGTGCTGAGATTAAAGGCCTCCTGAGTGTTGGGATTAAAGGTGTGCACCACAACCACCGGGTGGAACTTGTAACTACAGTAACTTGCACCATTTTTTTTTTTTCCAGTCAGGGTCTTTCTCTGTAGCCTTAGGCTTTTCTTAAGCTCTTTGTCCTCCTTCCTGTGTCTCCCAAGCACTGGGATTACAAGAGTTTACCCCCATGCCTGCTGATCTAATGTCTTTTGATTAGTGGGTTAGAGAAGACTCTAGGCCTCTCCAGTGTCTTTCATAGCAGTGGTCTATATTGATGAGACATGTAGGACCTGAGCATACGTGAGAAGAATGACTTGGCAGGAACTACCCCAGGACACAGAGTGCACGCATGACAGAGTATCCACTGTCAAGTGACAGAGGGCTAGAAACACGAGTGACTAAGGCAGCCTACAGGTAGGGAATGCCAAGAACAATCCAGAAAGGGGAGAGGTGATGCTCCTAAGCTGACAGGTACCCAGGGTATCAGCAAGAAGGCATCATACCATAGAAAGGATCTGAAGTTGGTACAATCACCTGTGATCAGAAAGCTCAACATTCATGGCACAGACTAATTATCATAAGAAATATTTGGTAATCTAGTACTTAATCTTGGCTAATAATCACCCTAATGAATACTTTGAAGGAAACTTTATTTAAGATATTCACGTAAGTGATATTTTTAACTCAATTGCCCCTTTTTTCTTGTGATCATTCCTAATGGAGATATTCTGCATTCTATGAAGTATGTGTGTATGATATTTAATATTTATGTCAAGATTATTAATGTAAAGAACATTCATAGCCTAGGATTAAACATGATGTGAGGACTGGAGAGATGGCTCACCAGATAAGAATGCAGTCCGTGCTTACAGAAAACTTAGTCCCAACATCCACATGGTGGTTCACAATCATCTGGTTCTCTGGTTCTGAGGGTCTCAGTTCCTTCTTCTGACATCTATAGGCCAGTCGTTCATGGTAGTGCCCAGATAAGTATGCAGACAAAACACCTATACATACAAAATAAAATAATATTTTAATTCCTTAAAAGTCAACTACGGCTGGGCGGTGGTGGTGCACGCCTTTAATCCCAGCACTCGGGAGGCAGAGCCAGGTGGATCTCTATGAGTTCGAGGCCAGCCTGGGCTACCAAGTGAGTGCCAGGAAAGGCACAAAGCTACACAGAGAAACCCTGTCTCGAAAAACCAAAAAAAAAAAAAAAAAAAAGTCAACTACAATAAAATGCACATAGTAGGTAATAATTCTCAGTGGATAGTTATATATTTCAGAAAGAAATAATAAGTAGGATTTATACTTTGCAAAAAAAGGCAAAGAAAATATGTGGTCAGTTAATAATAAAAGTATTTTAAATAATAATGAAAGTCCAGAAATGGATTATTGTTTTTACTGTTTTTATTTAACTTTTTTATTTACTGTACATCCTGACTGCATTTTTTTTTTGGTTTTTTTTTTTTTTTTTTTTTTTTTTTTTGAGACAGGGTTTCTCTGTGTAGCTTTGCGCCTTTCCTGGAACTCACTTGGTAGCCCAGGCTGGCCTCGAACTCACAGAGATCCACCTGGCTCTGCCTCCCGAGTGCTGGGATTTGTTCTTTTCAAAGTGAAAAGAACAAGAGTCAGCACACACATCTGAATAATGTTCATGAATAAAAGGCATTTTAAATCTTTATTCTCCTACTCATCTCAATGGTGCAGAATATACCAAGGGAGGTTGTGTATAAAAATAAAAATGAGAAAATTAGTAATAAAGTTCAGTCCTAGAAGCATAGGTTTACAAGTCAGAAATCCCAGGCACAGCTACCAGCTGCCACCACTGCCCAGCCTCCTGACTGCATTTTAATAGATAGTGTTGCGTTAAGCTCAGGAGTCTACCAGTTGTAGGCATGCATCTCTCTTCTTATATTTTCATTTTACTGGTTGTGCTTTATTTCAGTATAATTTCGTTACTCTTACATAGGCCATGAGACATTCAGAGAGAACCACTTCTCAGTCTTTTGCCCAGATGTATGATGAACAATATTGTTACTTCTCTTTCATAGATGGTTAAATAATTTGCTGAGATTAATCTACTCTCCCATGATTAGAATTAGCACATGAAAGAGTTAACATTGGAGTTTGTTTCTGGTCTGTTTGTGTCAGAGTCCTGCACATGCCCCCAGAAGATTTCCTGGGGGTTTGTATGCATATGTACTCTTGCAAATCATGATTTTCCCTGGGTCATCCTTAACTATCCTGTCACACATGCCAGTTTCCTAGTGTTGCCAAGCCTGAGCCTGGTAGCTGTGCTTGGGATTTCTGACTTATAAACCTATGCTTCTAGGACTGAACTTTATTACTAATTTTCTCATTTTTATTTTTATACACAACCTCCTTTGGTATATTCTGCACCATTGAGATGAGTAGGAGAATAAAGATTTAAAATGCCTTTCATTCATGAACATTATTCAGATGTGTGTGCTGACTCTTGTTCTTTTCACTTTGAAATGACATTTTAAAAAAAGGTCCCATTCTGCTAACGTTCTTTTATTTCCAGCCCCAGGACCTTGCACATCATTTTTGATGCAAGGTTTTTGTCTTAGCAGGCAGACACATTCAAATGGTCCATATACTAAAAATTAGGTCATCTGTTTTTTTCATTGAGATATAGAGGATACATGTGGAGTAAAGATGAGAAGGTGATTAGTGCAACTAGCCAGGGAGCACATTCATATAGAAGTAGATATTCTGCAAAATTAGTCATCTCCTCTGATCTCTTAGGATTAGCATGTGAATAACATGGTAATCTTCAGCCCCTAGGGAGTACAGAGCATTGAAAGTGAAAGTAACTCTAGGGAAAGTAGCAGCTGCTCGTTAATCCCCTTGTCTAGGTGTTTGTATCAGTTTTGAACAGTGTGTCGAGTTCTGCAAAGACTTGCCTGAGAGCTGCCTGACGTTATATTCTCTTGCTCACCACTGAGATACTCTCTCTGGTGACTTAAAATTACTGAGATCCAGACAGAAGCCTTTGCTAGAACCATTGAATAGACCTTTCCTCCTGAAGATTGTATTACAGATTTTTTAAAAAGTAAGTTTATGGTACAGTTTGTAGTGTATTCATACTTTCTAGTTTTTGGAAAGTCATGTATTTTCTAGATTTACAAAGATTAAAAATATATACATAGGGCATCAAATTCCTTTTGAAATATGATGATATTACATCTCCTCCAACCAAAAGAAGTTGGCTAGGTTTGCTTTCCTTATAAATATCAGTGGCATTTGCATAATTATTGCTGTATGAAACCTGAAGTATCTGACCTAGTAGAATAGACAGTGGAATCCTTGTTACCAGGAATTCTGGAGGACAATGAATACAAAGTCACAGCAGGGTAGGAGGGTTATCTGTTGGTGTTCTGCTACAAAAAGAGTGATTATAATTAATAGCATTATATTGTATAATTCAAAATAGCTGGCAGAGAAGATTTTTGAATGTTCTCATCCCAAAGAAACCATGTGCTTGAGATGAGGGATAACTGAATCTTTCTGAATTGATCAATATGTAACATGAAGGTTCAAAATCATCATATCCTACCCAGTAAATACACATAGTTATAACCTGTCAGTAAAAAACTTAGATAGAAATATTGGTAGCATTAAAACATTTAATAAACAATTTCCAAGGATAAATTAATTTGCAAGGCTCCTCAACTTTTGATTGCCTTTCCTTTCTTGACCAACTTTTCCACATCCTCTTTGGTCATCTCCCATAGTCCTTATCATCTGCTTCACTCATTTCATAGTGGTACAATTACTGACAGCTACCACTTACTCATTACCCCTCTTGGGTCTTACACTACTGACCTTTGAGCCTAGATGGTTCCTTGTCATTAAGGGAACCCCATGAATTGTGGGATGACTGGATGTACCCATGACTCCTGCATGCTAATGATGGTATCATCTTCTCATACTGATGACCAATGATGTCTCAAATATTGCCACATGTCTTTGGGGACATACCTTCTCTGGTTTAGAACCAATGTCTTATCTTATAGGAGACAATATTGCATTCAATTCTCTATAAACTGAAACTGATAAAGGAGTCTATTAATCAGATTAAGTCACCGATGCCAAGGAAGGGATGGGTGAATGAGAAAAGGGAGAAAGGGCTTATGGACCATATTATCATTAGCATTATTGCTGATTTGCCATGCTGTTTGTAGGGGAAAGATCAGGGTTAAAGGGTTGCAGATACACCCAGAAAATGGCCACATCAAGAAGCCATTCACAGGGCTGAAGGAGAAGGAACAATTGATCCTTTAGTTCTAAAGTCATGGATCAGTGACAGTCAGTGAGGAAGGGAAGGCAGGATGTACAAAGCTGAGACCACCAATAAGCACCCTCTGTCTCCCTCCACTGCCTCATGAAGTGACAAGCTGGTGCCTTTGTTCCCTCTTGACAGCCAGTGTTTAGTCCATTATGTTTCACCAAAAGTTGTGAGTAGATCTCAGCCTGAAAAGAAGAAATCTGTTTTTTTCTGAGTAGGTGATAGGCAAAACAGAAAAGTTGTCCATAGAGTAAATATTGGAGACTCAAAGTCCTTTTATATGATGTCAATATTTTCAAGCACAATATAAATTACACAACAAAACAAGAAAAGAGTTTGCTTATTTTTATATCTGAAAAATGCAGTAGTTCCCTGTTTAAGCAGTTTAGGCTGCAGGGAAGAGAACAAGAAAACAAAGAAATATAGACAATTCATGCCTTGTAGTGGTGGGGGCGCTCTGTGCTCTGAGCTCTACTGCTACTGTTCTTTCAAAGGAAAGATGTTCATTTATCAGAAGCTTCAGGAACACTGTGTCCAGTGTGGGCAATCACTGGCACTTTACAAAAGCTATCTTCTAATTTTTATGACAGTCCACTGTAAGGAAAAGAGGAGTATCTAGCATGTTTAGGACAGGGCAGGGTGCCTGGGCACAGGCCTGGCTTCATCCCATTGCCTCTGTGACATTGGACAAGTTACTTACCCTCTGTAGTTTAACTTCCACATCAATACTATAACATTACAGATAGCATAAATACCATATGCATGTTTTATGTGTAAGCAAGTTAGTATTGATAAAACACTTAGGATAGTATTGCAACATAGAAAATAACCTATAATGTCAGTTGTCATCAGAAACAGCCTTGTGATCACACCACCACCACCATCATTATCATAGATAATGGACTTCGACTATAACAAGTTGGGACCCATTGCTTGCATTTTTCTAACATAATTATTTAAAAATACAATAAATGATAACCATATAGATTTGCTACTTGGAATAATGTAGGCAAAGAAATAGTAATATACATATGGGTGATGTGAGTTTGTGTTTTCAAACATATACACTAACTTCAAACGTCAATTCTACCTTGGTCAACTTCTTTTCTCCGGACTGGCTGCTGAGGACATGGAAAGGGTTACTCACAGTGGCACCAGTTCATGTTGTGTTACTGTGTTGAGCATGTTTTCCCAGAGTTTTAGGTTAGAAACTACTGACAGAGAAATATTTCAGGAGTCAGAATTAGACGTAAATTATGTTCTGCGGAGGTGTCTTCCTATTACCAGGGTCAGGTCAGAGTCTCCAACCTCACATTAAATTACTGTTTTAGTGGTTATTGAATTTCAGTCTTGAGAGAATTAAGAGGCCAGGCAGTGAAGTATAATAAATCTTACTCAGACCTACCAGTAATTACTGATTAAACCTCCCATTAACAATTACAATTGTGCTAGATAAAAGTTAAGTAGGAAAGTGTTTTTGCTTCCATTTCACATTCGTGTTGAGAACAACAGAACTTATTTTATAAAATAACTACTATATTCGTCTGTTTGATTAATGTAGAGTCGACACCTTATTTATATGGTTGGGTTTTTCATTTGAGAAGAATGGACCAGGAGAAGTTAGGCTTTCTTATTTATTTGATTTTTTTTTTTAAGTTTAGACACAGGAGAATTTGGCTCTTTATTTTTTAATTTTTATCTATTTTCTTTGTCTCAATTCCCAGCCTCAGAGCCCAACCTGAAGGTGCGGTCCAGGTTAAAACAGAAAGTGGCAGAGAGGAGAAGCAGCCCCTTACTCAGGCGGAAGGATGGAAATATTGTCACTTCATTCAAGAAGCGAGTGTTTGAGGTGACAGGTAATTGAGGATTGGGTAGTCACACACTAACACCTGCTGGTCACAGGAATTCCATTTTAAGTTTAGAGTAAATATGTCTGCGCATTAACAAAACTTATTTTGAGAACTATTTCTTGAAAGGCAATATCTTTGAAAACTCACAAATAGTTCAGTAAACCTTGCTATGTGTTCACCAGCTGTGCAATGTAGGAGATGGAGGGTGGAAGCCACCTATGTGTCGATCAAGGCTAAGCCACACCAATGCTTGCCCTGTTCTCTAGAGAGGGGCAGTCCGACTGGGAAATGCCAACCACTGGACTCTAACTTTTGATGAAATCTGATCAGAAATGAGCAGAGGGAGTTTCAAGAAGAGCGTGTCCCTCCCCCTACTCAGACATGAATGTAGGAAATACATCTGGGAAAATTAAACTACGTGGAACACAAAATCCTTGACTTTTCAACAAATTTACAGAACTCATAAATGACTTTATGTGTTTACTAGTGGTCTGGGACTCATGGCAGGAGGGGGAAATACTGCTTTTTATGAAGGGGAAAAGACTCGTTTTCACTGGTCTCAAATGGAAGAGTTCACATTTTTTCAACTGCCTGGTTAGAAGTGGGGTGAGCAGGTTAGGAAATTCAACCTGATGGCTTACAAACCCCTCCGTCGTCCCATTTGTACCTGTTTGAAATTAGAGAAGTACCTAAGAATACAAGAGCCTAAAAGGCTAGCCACAATAATGCTGGCTATGGCTTCCCAAGGATACAGGAACTCGAAGGGCTACACAGAATAAGACCGACCATCATTTACTGGGTGCTCAGAGGGATGCATTGTGCTGGACATATGCAGGGGACAGAGGTTCTGGTCGGAAGCTCTGTTCTCTTTCCTAAGGAACTGTGTGACTCTTCCGGTGTAAGCAGTCGCTCTCAGATCACATCGCACCCTTCACGTTTTTCAAATAATGGGTTTCCTATCTCTCCTTTAGTCAGAGCCAGTTCAGAGAGGAAAGGCAAGAGTCTGAAAGAGGAGAAGTTAGGTAAATCACTGCAGATTAAAAGTGACAGATTATTTCAGTTTGTAAAACACATCTCAGCCTCCTCTCTAGTCACAAACGATTGGTATTGTTAAGTAAAAATAGTATTTGATGATTGTATTTTGAAAACTGTTTCTTTGAGGATGAGAAATTTTGAAGAAATGAACAATAATTGTTTTTAATATCGATATAATCACAAGTTTATAGTAATTAAATTCTAAGTTTGAAATATAGATTTGTTTTCTTAATTTTATGAGATAAAAATTCATCCTTTTCATCTCAGGAATGATGTGAAACATGCCTGCCTTGTGTGGATACAACTTTTATACACTTCTAGCCTATGAGCGGATGCTGGCAGATATTTTAATGAACATTTTGATTGTTACTTTTTATTTCAAACTAGTATTTTCCACTGAGTCTAAATGTATTTGGAGGATCTGAACTTCCGCACACTGGTGTCTGCAGCTGGTCCCCTTCCCTGTTCCCAGTGGATGTCCATCTAACGGGATAGCCAGCGGTCCCCTTCCCGTTCCCGGTGGACGTCCATCACTAGCGGGATAGCCAGCGGTCCCCTCCCGTTCCCGGTGGACGTCCATCATCTAACGGGATAGCCAGCGGTCCCCTTCCCGTTCCCGGTGGACGTCCATCATCTAACGGGATAGCCAGCGGTCCCCTTCCCGTTCCCGGTGGACGTCCATCATCTAACGGGATAGCCAGCGGTCCCCTTCCCGTTCCCGGTGGACGTCCATCATCTAACGGGATAGCCAGCGGTCCCCTTCCTGTTCCCGGTGGACGTCCATCATCTAACGGGATAGCCAGCGGTCCCCTTCCCGTTCCCGGTGGACGTCCATCATCTAACGGGATAGCCAGTGGTCCCCTTCCCGTTCCCGGTGGACTTCCCTCTAATGGGATAGCCAGTGGTCCCCTTCCCGTTCCCGGTGGACGTCCATCATCTAACGGGATAGCCAGCGGTCCCCTTCCCGTTCCCGGTGGACGTCCATCATCTAACGGGATAGCCAGCGGTCCCTTCCCATTCCCGGTGGACGTCTATCATCTAACAGGATAGCCAGCAGTCCCCTTCCCATTCCCGGTGGACGTCCATCATCTAACGGGATAGCCAGCGGTCCCCTTCCCGTTCCCGGTGGACGTCCATCATCTAACGGGATAGCCAGCGGTCCCCTTCCTGTTCCCGGTGGACGTCCATCATCTAACGGGATAGCCAGCGGTCCCCTTCCCATTCCCGGTGGACGTCCATCATCTAACGGGATAGCCAGCGGTCCCCTTCCCATTCCCGGTGGACGTCCATCATCTAACGGGATAGCCAGTGGTCCCCTTCCCGTTCCCAGTGGACGTCCATCATCTAACGGGATAGCCAGCGGTCCCCTTCCCGTTCCGGTGGACGTCCATCATCTAACAGGATAGCCAGCGGTCCCGTTCCCATTCCCGGTGGACTTCCCTCTAATGGGATAGCCAGTGTTTTCAGAGCCCAGTGGGAGCCACACAGTGCCATAGCAGCTAGACTGCATCTCTGCCAGAATCTTCTCTTTTTCTCTTTCCCTGTGCAGGTTGAAGCGTCTGCTCTTTTTTCTCTTTCTCCTCTTCATTGTTAGTGTGTAAGAGCAAATTGCCATTCCACACATTTTCAAGTCCAAGTATGTTCTGCCTCTCTTCCTTCAATCGGTTGTCTTCTTTTAAAACGTTCTGCACTGACTCAGCTCCATGCCTGCTGTGGTCTTCCGTCTCCTTTCTCTGCTGCTCCTGTTCCCCAGAGGTTTATTATTCTTCAAGGACAGTTCCAAAGGCTTCCGTTCCCCCAGGTTTGCCCAGTGTATCCACAAAAGCACTCAGTACTTGCTCTCAGGTCCTAAGCTGTTTGTGGTGTAGGGCCCTGGTACAGTAGTTAATATGCTACAATCACAGGGGTTTCTATATAACAAAACACTTTCATTTTAATATCACATAAAATATGTAAGATAACTTAAGATGGTAAAGAGAGAAGAGGGTTTCAGAATATAGTGTTTTTAAAAGTATGGAAATGAAATATTAGTGAGAAATCACAGCCATCCTGGTAACATAAGAACCAGGAAAAGAAGCGCCTGTAAGAATTTTTTAAGTGCATTTAAAAAAAATGCTCTTAAAAGGAGAGATGGAATGGCTCATAGGTTAAGAACACTGACTGCTCCTCCAGAGGTCCTGAGTTCAAGTCACAACAACCACATGGTGGCTCACAACCATCTGTAATGAGATCTGGTGCCCTCTTCTGGCCTGCAGGCATATGTGTGCATATGTGTAGACAGAGCACTGTATACATAATAAATTAATCTTAAAAAGAAAAAAGCTATGTGGCTGTGGTAACGCATGCCTATAATGCAAGCACTAGGAAGCAGAGAGGATGGTCAGGAATTTGGGCCAGCCTGGGCTGGATGGTGTGGCCCTGTTTCAAAGAAAAAATACACAATAAGATGGAAAGAAGGTACACAATAAAGGCAATGTTGAGAACAACCAGATTAATCAAAATGTGATAAAAATATATATGAACAGAAAGGCAGTGAACATATGAGACAGAGCATTTTGTAGTGCCAATAGTTTATTCCAGTGCCGTAATAAGCCAGTGTCAGGACCAGAGCTCAACCACGATTCCCCGTTCTTCTAATTGCACTGTAATGTAGAGCAAGGCAGGACTTAGTGGAGAGAGTTCAAAGTTCAAAGTTATGTTGATGGAGGTCAGGAAAACACTGTTTGGGATTTGTGGGCTCCCGATCAATGGGGAGGGAAGAAGATCGTATCTAACTAAATTTCCAGGTGGGATTAGTGAAGCGAGTGAGTGAGGTGATTAGAAGAAAAGGAGTGTGAACAGCAGGATGTTGGGAAGTGTGTGTTTGTACAGAGAGTGAATGACTTCGCTTGACTGACAGCAGAAAGGGCAAGAGTGGGAACAAACAGTGAAAACATTCCGTAGAACTTTTCTGGGAAGAATGTTAAAGACAATCTTCAAAGATTACTCTAGTGACTCTGAGTAATAAGAGTTTATGCCATAGTTTAAGAGAAGACACAAAAGTTAAACTGGAATGGCAGTAGTCAGACATCTACAAGATGCGCTGAAGAAGAGGAGGAAAGGCCAAGTGGTTTGGGTGAAGAAGAGAGGGTGACTCTGAGGATGGAGACAATACAGACACAGCAGGAAACACTCCATATTAAAATACGGCGTGAGCTATACACATGTATCTGGGGATTAAACATGCCCAAAATGCTGCCTGAAGGACTTGCTGCTCTTCTAGAGGACCTGGATTAAACATGCCGAAATTCTGCCTGGAGGACTTGCTGCTTTTCTAGAGGACCTGGATTAAACATGCCCCAAATGCTGCCTGGAGGACTTGCTGCTCTTCTAGAGGACCTGAGTTTTGTTTCTAACACCCACTTGGAACAGCTCACAAATGACTGTAATGCTAGCTTGGGGGTACTTGACACCTTCTCCTGACCTCACTAAGGACACGGACACGGACACACACACACACACACACACACACACACACACACACACATATAAGTAAAAACAAAATAAATATTTAAAAATCCAGCATTTCAAAGGAAGTCAGACTAAAATTTGTGAGAGTTACACAAGAAATACTATGTGTATGAAAGTAGTGTGCCCAAGGATAACAACATGGGAGCAAAGAGACCGAGGAGGTTCAGCTGCAAACAAATTGCATGTCTGTGCGCGGAGACTGACAGGAGAGAGAGACAGAGAAATGGGTGTAAAGGAAGAAGGACTGGCAGTCTGGGACTATTCTGTCAAAAGCCTTAAACTTTAGTGGCATTTGAAAGAAAGGTTGCAGTTGACAGTGAGTAAACCATGGCAGGAGAGAATGAGCTGGCCTTGAGAGAACAGTTCTATTCAAGCCCTGCTACCATTCTGTCAGGTGAGGGGACATCCGAAGAGCTGGGCAGTCTCAGGCTAGAAGGGCAATGGGGGTTTTGAGGAACTGGTGGACAAAAGCAGTGAAGGGTAGGGTAGGATTGTGGGTAAGAATAAATGTGTTGTCGCTGGAAAGGAGAGAGGAATGAAATGCCGTAGCTCTGAAAAGCCAAGAAGAATTTGGTCAGCAGAGCACAGTCCCAGTGTAGAAAGAAAATATGCGGTGGGAATGAGTCCCATCCCTCCGTCTCTGACGAGTGTGAGGCAGCGACATTGAGCAGAACAGACTTAATGTGATAGAGAGGAGACACTTAGAAAGTACTCAAAGTGACTGCAAAGGGATGGCAAGGACTAACTAATCAATGGACAATTTTCCAACATTTAATACAATGACTTCTGCTGCCATATTTCTAGGAATTAGAATTTTCAGTTTCTTTGCATGTTGAGGTCCATATGAATTTTGTATATATTGTTTTCAAACTTTTGCCACAAGGAATTTCTTGTTAATTGATATTTAAATATTTACATTACTAAATTTGGCAACTTCCAGAAATTCAGCGGGGTAAAATTAAAGTCAACTGACATTTTATAAAGCCATCAATGCAATGTGGAGACTTTTGGTTTTTATTTATGTTTCTATGATTTGACTGGCATGTATTATAATAAGATATATGCTTAGTGTATCAAATAAAGATCAATGTATAGTTCAGCATCAAGGCTCCTTGCCATGGATTTCTGCGATGTGTTGACAACTGGCTTTTACCCCATCTGCAAATGTATTATCTCTATAACTGTATACTTCTATGATAGTATGAGAGCAAGTAAAAGACTATGCCTTTCTTATTTCCTTTTTCATCAGTGGCTTCTGTGTCCTTTTATAGTTGTATGTCTGATAGAGACTGTTAATACCAACTGTAGACAGTTGAAAGCAAAGCAGGAGAAGAAATGGGAAGCTTTAGAAACATTCCAAACATTTCCTCTTTTTGTGTTATGCTTGCTGTTCCCCGGCCATGCTTGGTCCTGCATGTTGCAAACAGCCAGCGCAACTCATCTTTGTGTGATGTTCATAAGTGCCTGTGTATTTCACCTTTGTGTGATGTTCATAAGTGCCTGTGTATTTCACCATGTTTTTCAGAATCCTCAGTCAGTAGCAGCTCTCCAGGGTCCGGTCCCAGTTCGCCAAACAATGGGCCCACTGGAAGTGTTACCGAAAATGAGGCTTCAGGTTTGCCTCCCACACCTCACCCTGAGGTAAGCACCCTCCCCCCCTTCATCTACTTCTGGAAACTGATACAGAGTGGTCCCTGAGTCCAGGCCTCCTCACTTTCAGACATGATAGATCTATAAACAGAGCCCAAGTATTTCCTGTTGTGAAATAAAACTAGGTATCTTTCTTACTGTGTGGATCACTTACATTGATTATAGTTTTATGTGTGGATTTGAATGAACTTGATTATATTTATAGATGTTTTGATGACCACCCATGTTGGGAAAATACTGAAATGCAAGCCAATGTTCCTACCTCCTCAGCTGTGCTCAGTCTGTACTGCTCAAGGATGTAAAGATCTGTAATCCTGCATGGGTACTGGTTTCTCTAATAGGAGTACACCCATAAATAAGCAAACCAAGCCCATGTAAGCCTTTCACACTAACTACTACCAAGGTGGGTTTCGTTCATTTGACCTGAAGTATAATAGCAAACAACTGATGTCTGTATTATGACTGAGAGAGCTGGAGATTCACTGAGCAAACATTTATTTAGTATTGACTATGTGATTGTATTTTACCTAAGGATATGCATATCAAGATGAATAAAAATGGGAACTCCATTACTGAAACTGACATAGTTTTGAAGATTGCTTTAAAATATTATCATTTGTTGTGGTCAGTGACAGGATGCTAAGAAGAAAGTGATTGTCAACAAGAGTCAGTGTGCCTTCTGCATTAGACTGTGCCGAGGTAGCAGTCTGAATATCCATGTTAATGGAACTCTTTTGAACAGACTGACCATAGACTGAAGGCATAATTTTTTCCTTCTATGCACCATGCTACCTCTTTCCTACACATCCTCTGTGCAGACAGAGTTGCTGTGATTCCTTCTCACACCTGTTACTTGAGTGTCCCTTCGTATTTTACAGTCTTAGTATTTGAGATTCGGAGACAGTGATCAAATCTGTCAGTCTCTGCGTTACAGCTGCAGTGTTCCTGCCATTGGGTCATCCACACTGTACCGAACACTCCTGCTGCAGGGGAGTCACTGCACTGTCTCTTGACAGAACCCAACAATTTCAAACGTCACCCTCACTGACAGAATGTCCTCCAGTCAAGAGTTCCATTACTCTACGATCTCATACATTTCACAAACACATATGTACACACACACGAACCACTAGACTTTATGAAGTCATTAGGTGAAAGTTAAAAAAACATAGTGGAAATGGAGGATGTCTCTGATAGGCCCAGGGAGTCACTTTTGTTTAAGGCCTGACAGACTTCTCACGACCTTTGGTTTCACATAAACTCGTAAAGCTCAAGAGAGAAGAGAAGCCCAGTGCTGGGTGAGGATATGCTAAGCACAGAGTCTCACGGCTAAACGCAGGGATTGCCAGGGCCTGTGTGGAAGATCACCTCACCCCAACAGTAGCACATCCTCTGTCTAAGAAGGGTCCTCATGAGCTAGTCTGTGAGGGGGTACAGCAGAAATCACAGCCGCACACTGCCTTTTGACTTCCGGTGCCTCCAGATGTGCGGACCCAGGTGCCTGACAGAGCAGATGTGACTCTTCCTCAGATTAGAACATGGTCTTCTAAAACTTCTACTGTTTGCCAGAGAGCATGAGGAAAAAAGATAAAGGCCCTCACTCATGAGCATCCCAGGTACCTGAAGGCTAGCCTCAATTCAGACCTTTACACTAATCTCTAAGGCTTCCATACGTTTCCTGTGTCTTACTATCTCGTCACTCTCTACCTCTTTTTCATTATACTTTCCAAAATAAAATGATGCGAGATAGGATATTCTATGAATACTGTGATCACACATGTAAGTAGGACTTTCAGGTGTTTAGGTTACATCCTCATGTTGAGTGATTTTTTTTCTATAACCCTTTAATTATTTACAAGAGAAGAGCAAATGCGTCACAAATAGTAAGTAAATAAGTAAGTTTTATATTTCCACTTTCATTTGAATAATGTTATTCTCGGTAACCACATAAATATGTAAGGGTTAGGTTCTGATCATTCCTAGGGCTGTTTGTACCCTTGAAAAATGACAGCACATGACACCACATTCAGCAGCGTTGATAATTCCCAGAGATGTGGCCTCAGTGCCTCGCCTTTGGCTCATTAGCATCATGCTTGCATTTTATTAGATGCAGAAAGAGTTGTAATATTTGTCTGAGCGTGTTTAGTAAAGGGTTGTAGAAGAGCGAGGACAAGCTGTGGGATTTGATTACAGTTCAGAGGGAGGACAAAGAAACTGTGGTTTGAGAGGTACCAGAGAAGACATCCTTAGCTTTTCTTGTAAATGCATCTATTCACTACTCTGTTCAAACAGAATAAAAACCAAGAAGAAATATTAGTAAAAACAAAATGGAGGAATGGAAGGTTTTTCTCTTCTGGCTATTTGGAACCTACTGAATTTTCTAGATTGCCTAGCCTGAGTTCTAAACATGTAGCTATATATGTGTGGAGCTGTATACTACTTGCACAGAGACAGAGAATGGAGAGTGCGAATTAAGGCATTTTACTTATTTTAATCCATTTTGTATTCCTTAATCTTTCATTCTCACAAATTAGGTCTGGGTATCCTAGGTTTTCAGCTAACTGTTGAACATATTCCATCACTACAAATCTTTCTTCCCACCCCCACCAGTCAAAGAAGAAAAACAAAACAAACCAGAAGGAAATGTGATTTAAAGGAGTTTAAAGGGTAGAGGGATTTCTCCAGGTCAGTGGCAGGACATTCACCTCCAACGCTGGCAAGGCTAGTTCAAAAGCAAGCAATGACTTACCTCATAATGAATTAATTGTGTGCCTGAACTGTGCTCCAAAAGGCCAGGTGGGCAGACCTTCATGCACTGATGGGCAGCCTTTCTGTGGCCCAGAAACAAAAAAGCAGCCCTGATGGCTAACATGTGTTTTCTTCTGCATCACATTCACAGAGCTCTGTAGTGTGATCCACTTTGGATCGGTAAGAAGGCAGCAGAAGTTAGGCAGACTATCAACAAATTACATCCTAGCTGTTACCACCTAGAGAAACTGGACACAGGCAAGTGTGCTGGCACTTAGAATTCCCTGTGTGATTTTTACAGTTACCCCCTAAGATTAATAATAGAATATGATTTCATAGCAACAGAAATTTTGAGATCAAAATTATTTACACTATTAGATGCTAAGACCCTCAGTTGTGTAATTCACCATTTACAAAATATTCCGCTTTCATCAAATAATGCAGGTGGGTTACATCTTAAAAGAGTATCTCAAGTTCACAGTCTGCCTGGGGTACAAAGTGAGCTGAGGCCAGCCTATGCAACATTGTGAAAACCTGTCTCAATAGGAAAAAGGAAAAAGAAAATGAGAGTTGAGTGTGTCTCTTAGTGGTGTAGTCCTTGCCTAGCACACAAAAGGCCCTAGACCAATCCCAGTCACCAATTTAAAAAATATGGCATGGGTGTGAATGTCTCTGTGTACCATGGCCTGTAAGTAGAAAATAATGTCACCTAATTCTTTCAGACCACACATAAATGAATGGGATTCTATTTGCATTCACTGCTGAGAAAATTGGAAAAGGGACACCTAAAGTTCTTGAGCCTATTTCTGTTTTCTATCATGTAAGTTGCAAATGCTACCTGATTTAGATGAGGCAGAGGCGGGAGTTGGATGAGAATGTGCTTGTGGTTGCAACTCAGGATGCACCAGAGGACAGTGGATGGCTAAGGATTCTGTTTGAAGGCTGGGCTTGGGCATTGCTACAAAACCAACTACTGATCAAGTTGCCAAACTTCTCTTAACCCTCAGATTCCCGATTGATTAAAAGGTGGCAGTACTGTTTCCTGCTGCTTTGTTGAAAGGAGTCACTGTTTGCAAGGCAGGTTGTACATTGTGAAATTTGAAAAAAGTTCATTTTTGTTGTTATCGTCAGCGTGGACTATTCATGGGGAAAACTCATTAAGTTGTTTGTCTTCAGGCCAGCAGCCCTCATATGAGAATGCGTCTCCATCTGCTCTGACCACTTCTGTTCCATTTCTTCTATTTTTTACATATTCTCAGTCCCAGAATGCAGACTGTTGGAGCTACTCACTTTACTCCTCTGTAAACTTGGTTGGGAACTAAAACCTCAAGCGTTTCTGTTTCCAACTCCCTTCAGAGATGTCTTTAGCCATCGAGCCACTTGGATTGTTAATTCTGTGGGCCTGTGGGTTCCAATACCCTTCCATGGCTGTCAGCACCATGACGCTAGATCCAGCCGATTGATTTGATAGCCAGCTTAGCAGTAGCCAAGTTCTAGTTTATTTCTAGTTTAACATTAGTGACTATGTCTGCTGTTATTTTTTTCTTTAGTTTCCAGCAGAACCAAATGATTTTTTTAAAAATACTTCTAATAATAAGGCTAACTGTTCTAAGATCACCGGAAATTGCTTTTGTGATGCTCCAGCCTCACATGATTCATCTGCCTGTTGTTTTGCAACAGTTGCCGTGACATTTGCTGTGCCGTTTTATTTACGTGGGTACCTCAGAGCGATGGTTCATATGGCAGCAATTAAAACTTGTCCCCCACTTGGAAAAGAAGTTATGACACAATAATCACATGAGCCAATATTGCAAGGCAAGGTCTTTAATAAAATAGAAATACAAAGTTAGAGAGCAAGTTTGCAGGACTCTCAGCACCTCAGCAGCACTTGCTCTTTTTCCAAAGGACCCAAGTTCAATTCCCGGAATCCTTGTTGGGTGGCACACAACCGCTCATAACCCCAGCTCTGGGGAATCTGATGCCTTATTCTGGTCCCCTGGGTACCCATACCAATATGTGCATATGCACACACATACTCATAAATAAAATTAAAATTCCAACTTCTAGTTTTCACCAGTGGAGTGCCACTGCATATACCAACCACATTCCAAGGCAGGCCTTGTGCCCAGGAAATGTTGGCCAATACAACATAGACTCCATGTTTTCTTTGTAGGCTCTTTGTTGATTTTGTTTTGGTATTTCTTGTCTTGGTTTGTTTGTTTGCTTTTATTTTCATTTGCTTTTACTTTTGGGTACTTTTTTGAGAGGGGAAAGAGAGAGAGAGAGAGAGAGAGAGAGAGAGAGAGAGAGAGAGAGAGAGAGAAAATTTAATAAAAATATGGTTATTTTTACCCTCAAAATTTTTATCTCACATTTTACAGTAATATGATCTTCAATGTAAAGTGAAATATTAAAACTTGGAGAGTTTTACTTTTTAAAAATAATTCTTTTTTATCATGTGGAACTTTATATCTCATTTTTCTGAATTAAGCTTAAGAAAAGAAATACGATCTTGAAAAATACTGTTAAAGCCATTGGCAAATATTAGGTCATTGGGGATTTTTTAAAATGTGGCTGTCTTGTTTTTAAATAGTCTACCACTTTATGTCAAAGTCAATTGGCGTAAGTATGTCTTCCTATAGGCCATTCTGCTGGACACGGATGCTACCTGAGATGGTAATTAGAGCTTCTCTGTCTTGGGCTGTAGGACCTGTGTTCTGGGGAAGGTAGGTGCCTGTCCTCACCCACAGCCCACACATGGCAGAGCTCAGATATGAAATGCTCACGATAAACATTTTTTTTAACTAGTCCACATCTCTTACCTAAGGTCTATATTTCTTTTTCTGATTCTCTGACCTATTATAGTTTTGAATATCCAGTAAACTAAGCCTCCTTTGTTCACTTTTTGTAAGATTATCAGAAGTAGGCAGATATTACATATTTGTTTCTAAGTCCGAGGTATTAGTAAGAAGGGCATTTATTTTCTGCCCCCCCCCGTCACCCTCCTTCCTTCCCTCCCTCCTCCCCTCCCTCCTTTTCTTCTCTCCCTTCTATGTTTCCCTCAGGACAGTGATGTTTCTGTGGTTTTCTCTGTGTTTTTTCTTACAGAGTCTGAACTTATATTTTGTGTGTTGTGAATTTTAGAGACTATAGTGGCACAGTGTTATTCACCTCATTTCGTTTCTTACTCTATCACTGACTGTGTGTTTTTAGATCCAGTCATAGCTTATGAATGCTTTTAATCACTATAGAAGTCCATGGTGCCCGCTGCTCCATTTTATCTACCCAGCCCTACGCCTCAGCAAGATATGCTACAGAGAGCAGATGCAGCCATCCTGACAGATTTGGGAGAGATGTTCTTGAAGTTCCCCTTTCCAGGAGAGGAGTCCCCAGGTCCACAATGTGTGCTATAGTTATGATTTATATTTCTGAATTGTTGGCCAAAGTACGGTACCTGTCATTACATCCCATTTAGTTCCTCCATCCACAGCACCAATCATGAGCATTTTCTCACGTTTCTCGGCCCTGTTGTGGGAAAGACTGGATTCCATTTCTTTAAATCAATAGTTTCTTAATGTCAATGGCTAAATAAATATCTCCTTTGAGGGTCATTTACTTTTTGTTCTATGTGTACTTTATTTATCCATAAGACCTTCTTCCAATTAACATGAAAGTGAGAAGACAAGTGAAATGCAGCTTTGAAAGATCTTACTAAAATGTGACTATCCACCCCCCCCCCCGCACCGCCTCCCCTCTGCTCCAGGCTCATCCTATAATATGGTCCTAGAGAATTACCAGTTACCAATGACAGCCTGCATTTACATTAACATCTTCCTTGGTGCCATTCAAATGTTCTAACCTTAATGTAGTGACAATGATTCTAACAGGCCTTGATGTTTGCTCTCCTTTCCTTAGCAACTGACTAGCGTGTGAGGAGCAGAGGTGCACCTAACGCCACTGCTCAGCACTGATGAGCTACCATCAGTGCTTCGTAAAGGCTGCGTGGTAGCCGTGCATGTAATGCTTCTAGTTCATTTGCCTACCGTGCAAGTGTCCAGTTGTGGAAATGTTTTATGTAAAGCCATCTTTCCAGTGTTCTAAGCTGTGACATGTTGACATCTCAGCAATATAGCACCAAGGATGGGCTTCCTAAAACTATCTTCTAGAAAACTTCCGTGTTTTCCTGTGAATCTGTGTGTATTTGTCACAGCTGAGGTGGGAGCATGCTAGCCTTTGAGAGCACAGGTCAGTGCTGAGGTGGGAGCACCACAGCCTGTGAGAGCACCACAGCCTGTGAGAGCACCACAGCCTGTGAGAGCACAGGTCAGTGAGGTGGGGAGCACCACAGCCTGTGAGAGCACAGGCCAGGATCACTCATTGTCTAGGCAAATGGCTCTGCACCATCTGTCCAGATTTTATTAAGACACATTGACCCATAACAGAGAGACCCTTCCTCTCAAAACCCTAGTTGAGGGAAGCTGTGCTCAAAAAAGACAAACAGTTGTCTGGTTCTAGGATGCATGATCTGACCTAGAAACCTCCATAAACCCTGTGTGTAATGCCCTATTTGCAGTTGAGAGAGACAAGCAGTGCCCACGCCACATATGATGCTCCTGTCTGTGAGAAGGACCAACTGTACCCATGAACATGGGGATAGAGAATAGTCCTTGAATTCCAGAGAACCTGAGGCAGTGTCTGCCATGGTTTGGCTCCTTCCATTTGTAAGATGGCCAGGGCTGTCTTCTTAAGAAGTTCTTTCCTTGGCTTCTCTTCATATGCCTTAGGGATTTTCTCAAATGTAATGCCAGTCTTTCTTGTTTCTCTTGCCTCCATGGGGGGCAGGTGGCAGCCACAGATTTGGATGGTCTTAGAGCTGTCCCTGCTCCCAGGGTGACCACACCTCTGCACTTACTGGCTCAGTCTCCTTTCCTGAACGATGAGGGAGTCTGGGGGTGTCAGTGAAGAAGATGCTAATCTCCGGGGCTTGGTACTTGATAGATACTGAAAATGAATACACCACCATGAGAGATGGAGTCACACAGTCTTTATATTAAATTTCTGGAGCCTGCAATCCCAGTGAAGAAGTATCAACAAATCCTTCGACATTAGCGAAAGCCAGTGTGAGGTGCCTGCCAGCTGCTTCCATCAGCATCTCTGAAAAGAAATCAGTTTTCATCCAAGTGTGTTGTCTTTGTGTTTGGGTTAGGAGGGTATACAGAAGTCATCCCAGTTAGAGAGAGAACTTCATCTCTGAGTCCTGTGGATTCGCCTCTCACAGTTACTGTCATGCTGCTACTATAGGAAACAGTTACAGCTTTGAATGGTAGTTCTTAATTAAAGTTCCTATTTCTCCACATTTTTTCTCTTCTATGAATATAGATAAGAGGGCTATTCCTTTGTTTTAAAAGAGTATTAGCTGACAGGAAGCTAAGAAAACATTTTTACTTCTTTGTATCTTTTGTGGGCCATGCATATATTATATACTAAAACTGATTTCAAAGTCCATTTTATAAACAAAATAGTCACTTGCTATTTTACTTTCAGCAAAAATGCAACTATTATCAAAAGCTCCTAAAATAAAATTCTAATCTCATACATTATAATATAAAAATCTTTCCCAATAATCTTCATGCTTTAGGGATTTAGGCATCTTTAATTTCACCATATAAACTCAATGGAGCATTAATAGTTCAACATAACACACAATTTTCATGCATGAATAACTGACATGTTCTTTTAAGAAGAAACACAGCCTGAATTAGAGATCCAGGCTGCACTGGGAAAACCCTGTGCTAAGCTTCTCTTGTATTATGTTAAGGCTGAGACTCATCTCCAAACAGTTGTATGATTGAGATAACGTTCTGGAATAACATCCTGTGTTGTCCTGGTGCATCACACTTCAGTGACATTCTGAGGTTGCATTGTATTAGCACATGATATTTTCCCTTGTTAATTGATATCCCAGGTTCGTCCTGGGGAAAATCTACAGCTCCCCCAAACATGCTTGACAAGTTATTATATTTACTTTAGTCAAAGCCCGTGTGTGCAATATCCCTCTTGGAGGTGGTCTATTATTGGAGTCCCATATGCTTTTTGTTTGGGAAGAAAGCAGTCACTGTGTCATACTGTTACATGGAGTATTCTTTTTCAGGATGTTGTACCCTTGGGAACCATATCAGGCCAGAGTTCCCCAGTCTAATAAGACCTTTGTAACTCTTATTGTATAAAAGTTCTGGGAGGGAAGCAAGAGTTAAACAGAAGATGTAAGTTTAGCAACCAGAGTAAGCCACATGTGGGAACACACATCTCCTAGTGCTGGATTAAAAATGTATTTGTTATAAAAAGTACTGGGATGCCAAAATGTTGAATTTATTTCAGTATAAATGCATATTATTGTCAAATAAAGATCCTGTAACATTTTTAAATTTAGTTTTGAAAATATATGATGTAAAATAGCACCACTCACAGTTTGTTGATAATTTTATATTAAAATGTGATTAATATAGAAGTATTTTGGTGTTGCTTAATCTCCTATGAATTTCCTCTCAGAAGGAATGGCATAAAACGATGGTCAAAGTATGACTATTTTATGAAGTTATTTTTCCTGTATGAGGAGGTTTATAAATATGCATTCATCACCAACTGTGATTCTTGTATTTTTCTGATATATGACAAACATATTAATTATATTCCAGAAAGCCAGATTTTCAAAGGAATTTTCACAATGAAAACAGAAATTCTTTCACCATATTTTATAACTGATAAAAAAATCATTTAAATTTTATACTGTATTGCGTAAGCATTATATAGAAACTAGCAGTAAGTGCTAGAGTCTTTCTTCACTATGGTAATGTAGAAACTGCTTTTTGAAATTTGAACATTTACCAAGAAAACTGATGAATTTCTAAGATTTTAAGAATTTCCTTTTCTCTTTTTTTTTTTTCAACAGCAACTGGTTCCACAGCAGCGCATTCTAATTCACGAAGATTCCATGAACCTGCTAAGTCTCTACACCTCCCCCTCCCTGCCTAATATCACTCTGGGACTTCCCGCAGTGCCGTCCCCACTCAGTGTGAGTCCTGGTGGCCTCAGCCTAAACCAGCCCAAATGACACTTTATACATGAACTCACTTTTATGTCTTGTGTATTTGGACATGAGAACCCTGCATCCCCTGCATGGTTTGCTATTTGCTCTTTGATTAAAGGCACTCAGTTTAGTTTCAAATCACAGAATTGGTTCACAGGTTCATTTACAAATATCTCACTTGGGTGATGATTTCTAATGTAGAAATATTTAATGTCTTCACGTGCATAGTTTTGTGGTTCCAGCATCCCTCCTGTGAAGGGGAGATTATGGTCCACATTTACAGATGAGGAAGCTGAGGCTGGGGAGTTTAAAAGCTCAAGGTCACAGACCCAGTGAGTGAGTGACAAATGCAAGTATCCCCAGGCCAGAGCTGAGTGGTCTGCCTGTGAATCACACCAGCACATGTTTGTAGAATCGATTCTGGGAGTGACTTTATTTGGGGAAGTCACTGATTCTGCGGTGAAGGATACATATCTGGAAACGATCCCTAAGAACAACATTTTGCTATTCTCAGGAGACTTCAAGAGAATTACTTAGTTTAAAAATCTTGACAACTGAAATTGATCTTCAGGAGGAGTTACTATCCCAGTATAACAGAGGATAAAAATAATAATTTTATACATAGTCTCTAAAATAATATACATTTTACTTGTTACAAAATGTTTATCAGCTTCACACGGGGTAATTCACTGCAGATGTTAGTAAATCAAACTGTACATACCTAGAACTCAGATGCTAGATGCTGAAGGTAAAAGCAGTTCTAACCCTTGGCTCCGTGTGAGCACTCATGAGGACAAGTCTTCTCCTTCGTTCAGTATGACAGAGTCACATGTATCTTTGAGATAAACATTTGTATTAGATCTAAAATTTTATTCCATTTGGAATATTAATAGAATACAATATCATCCATAACCATATACGATTTGTGAATGGAAGAGAGATTTAGGATGTGATCTCTATAATCTAAGGGTTACAGAGGAAAGCATGAAAATCTTGAATCAGATACACTCTTGAAATTCCAAAGATCTGTAAACAATTGCTTCTAAAGGTATGTAAAATGGAAGTAGAAATGAGACATGAGAAACTAAATCACCACTTACTAAACTTGTTTTTATTCCTCTGTCATTTATTTTAATGTTATATAAATACCAACCCACACACTTTCATGAGATACCAACAGACACTTTGATGTCACCATTTCTGTGCCCTTAGCCACTGCCTCTTGCTAGCTCACACATGCACCACCACCACCACCACCACCACCCCTTTTTTTTTTTTGAGACAGGGTTTCTCTGTGTAGTTTTGGTGCCAGCTCTGCAGACCAGGCTGGCCTGGAACTCACAGAGATCTGCCTGGCTCTGCCTCCCTACTGCTGGGATTAAAGGCATGCGCCACCACTGCCTGGCCCATGTACCACCACTTTTAATGTGGTCAAAGAAACATTTTCCCAAAGGACCCGTACTAAAGGCTGACTGTTTTATGTTTCAATGGCAATACCGTTTGGTGCCATTGGATGAATAAACTAGTGTGGTTTGAATTAGTTTAATTTTTCTTTGTTTCTATTTTGGTGTGGATGAAGCCTTCACAATGAATTTCTCAATCATAGTCTTTCCCCCGCAGAAGGAGCTCTAATATGCCCTTCCCCCACTGCATAGTGGAAGACTTTAAGGAAAGATGCTGGGCTGGGCATCATTTATATATTAAACATGGATTGACCTGCTCTGTGACTCAGACAAACCGTTTACCTCTTCGTCCTTCAATTTCTCCATCACTGAAAATTGTTTTGCCTCCCTGGTGCACAGCAATTTTGAAAGATGAAACATAAGTTTTGAAAAGAAACATGCCACATAATTTTGAGGTATTAGACTTCTGCTTTTGTAATACCAAAATGACCACCATTCATTAAATTTTTTGAATAGGATAATTCATTATTGCTCTTGATGATGTAATTATTATGGCTTCATTACTGTGTTACCATGCCTTTCAAGTTCTTAATAACACTTTTATTTGATATCTGATTTCATATGTAGTTTACTTTATTACACAAAAGTATCTGGGTTGTCATTTTTAATATTCAGAGATGTAGGGATCTGTTATGAATTAATAGAAAATATATATTTAAATCAAATTCTTGTGTATTTGTACCAGCTTTCACAGAGTGAGAGAATTTCATTTTAAACTTAAATGTTTGAAACTTATAGCTTCATGAAAAAGAAGAGCTATTGTAAGAACATATATTTTTTTTTCTTGAAATTCTAGAATTATATAGACTGCCTTATCTTCACCCACATGATAGCCTCTATTTGAATCAATTTAACTTTCCAACATACCTTTTACTTAGTCAGTGCACTTTAAAGTATTTAGAAGACAGCTTCCACTTATGAAGCTTGAAATTCATTTCAACTTTTTATTAAGCTAATGTATAAAAATTGCATGTATTTATGTTTTGTAACATGGTGTTTTGATCTGTATAATGTAATGAGATAAGCTAATTAACATAAGCATTTTCTTCCATACTTTTCTTTGGAGAGAACACTTAGATACTCGCTAAGAAATTGTGAAGTATATTTTGTTATTTATATAACCATTATCACCAGGATATACAACAAAAAGCATCGAATATTGTTTTCCCTGTGTAGCTGAAAGTTTGTGTTTACTCTCATTTTTAATTTGTAACACAAATTTCCGTTAGGCTCAGTACTGAATACCCAGTTGCTAAACTGTTTCCAGTGCCTCAGTTGTCTATGTTGTTAATTCTTTTAGTGTAAAGGGTACAATATAATGCATTTTCCTCACCATACACACTGGGCATAGGAAAGTCCCCTGCTGACTAGAGTCCCGGTGTGGCACAGGAATAAGGAGGATTAACATTTCGATTCTTTCTTGGCCCAGGCTTCCAATTCACTCAAAGAAAAGCAGAAGTCTGAGACACAGATGCTTAGGCAAGGCGTTCCTCTGCCTGGCCAGTATGGCAGTGGCCTTGCAGCGTCCTCCAGCCACGCTCACGCAGCCATGGAAGGGAAGCACGGCAGCAGCCACCAAGCGCTCCTGCAGCACCTGCTGCTGAAGGAACAGATGAGGCAGCAAAAGCTCCTTGTGGCTGGTAATTAATGATGACATCGTTTTCGGGTCCTGTTAGGACTATGTGGCAGTTCTCTAACTCAAAACTGCAAGGATGGTTCCTGTTGTTGTACACGTGCCAAACACTTGGCACTGTGGGAGGAGCTATGATCATTACGTGTTCCCGATCTGTAGGGTGGAGCGGGGAGGGAACCTTTGGGTATAGCAAACTGCATTGCTGGTCGATGCTTCTGCTGCACAGACATAAGCCTGGCCAAGGCTTTGCACTCAGGCCTTCCAGCATCCAGCCTACCCTTCTTCAGTTGTCTGGCAGATGCTTCTTTTCGTCTCTTAAAATTGTCTATCAGTGCATCTTGGTTTACATGTAAATGTGTAAACACACTCACTCTCACACACACATTTTGTTTTTCAGGTGGAGTTCCCTTGCACCCTCAGTCTCCTTTGGCGACAAAAGAAAGAATTTCACCAGGTGTTAGAGGTACCCACAAATTACCCCGTCACCGACCCCTGAACCGAACCCAGTCCGCACCGTTGCCTCAGAGCACGCTGGCTCAGCTGGTCATTCAGCAGCAACACCAGCAGTTCCTGGAGAAGCAGAAACAATACCAGCAGCAGATCCACATGAACAAAGTAAGGCATGAAGCAAAGTTGAATATTAAAAGCACTGGTTTCCAAGTCAGGGTTCTCTTTGCTGGGAATGAGGGGATGTTGGGATTGCAAAAAAATGCAAAGATTGCCATTCTTGCCTAAACATCTGGGTTGAAGGTCGGGATCACAGTATCACTATTTTCACCATTTTTATGTTCACAGGACAGTCGAAGTAATATTGAGATCATGGCTTAACAATAAGTTTTATGATTAAACAGGCTTTTGTTTTAATTCACAGGTACATAAGTCCTGTTGTATGAAGCCTCACTTGTGATGCAGGGTAAATGTGTGGGTTGACAAGTTCTAAAGGCTGCTCAGGTGCTGGCAGACAGGACAGTGTAAGCCAGCATGGTATTTCTTAGCAACATGTTTCCATCTCGGTCGTGTTTATTTTTCAGTATGCCCACTTCATTCCAAAAACCATTTGAAACAGTTTCACTGAAACTTCTGGTAATTTCTTCCCAGTACCTTGATTTGGGCTGAAACAGTGATGGTCTGTACCGCTCAACCAACTACAAAAAAACAAAAACAAAAAAAACCAGTGGGTTGCAGTATGATCGTATCTGACAGCACAGGATCGAATGTTCTGTGAATTTGTAGGGTCTGATCCCAATCTCTCTATTGTTCTCTGTGACATACATGCATGTCCTAAAGGTGTTATTGTCTGCTGTAAATAGATGTACAGCTCAGCTTAGGAAATGCTTTGTTGTGATGTAAAACACAAGCACAACAAAGTGAGTTTTGTTGTGGGTGTCTATGGCGTCATTGTCCTTTATGTCCTCCTCATGGTGGGAAAAGTGGGATCTTCCTTTCATGCTGGCCCTCCTGCAAGCTACCCTGAAAATAGTCTCTTCTTCTTGCTCCTCCAACCCCCCCCCTCTCCCCACACCCCCGCTCAAGGACAGAGTCATGAAAGGAGCTTGCACTGAAGAGTCCTGAGCAGCACTGAGCAATACTAAAAATGAACTGGTCCAGCCTAGCCCTGGCTTTTTGAAGACAGTGTCCTGTGAGTGGGTTGGGATACTGAGGTGGAATTGAGCTCTTCACAGCCCTGTTTTACTAGAGCCTGTAGGCCAATGGTTCTCAACCTGTGGGTTGCAACCCCTTAAGGGGCTGAAGGACCCTTTCACAGGGCTCTTCTAAGACAATTGAAAAACACAGATATTTACAATACAATACCTCGCAGTTGCAGAATTACAGTTATGAAGTAGCAATGAAATAATTTTATGCTTGGGGGGTCACCAAAACATGAGGAACTGTATTAAAGGGCCACAGCATAAGGAAGGCTGTGAGCCACTGTATAGACTTTTTCTGAGTCATTCGATTGCTATAGCATTTTTCTAAGTTTGTTAACTTCATTTTTATCAGATCGGTTTCTTCAGGAAGTAATGAACTCCCTTCTCTGCCTGTTGCATTGTTCATTAGCTTGATTGCACAGGTTTACTCCTTAGTGGTAGAGTGAGGTTCATTTGTTTTGTGGCATTCCAGAACAGCTTACAATGACTACATATTCTTTTTTAAAATATGCCCATTGCAAGAAATTTATGTGGGCTGAAAGAGTGGGAATCCTGTGTTTGGGCCTCATAACCTTTGACTTGAAGTTAGGTTTGCTTATAAAACTTATAAGCAAACTTTATAAAATTGGACCATGCTAATACTTTGCTGGCATTCATTTTCACATTTATCAAAGTACCTGGATATATATTTTGCTGTTGATAAATTGAGTAAGTATGCCCCTTTGAAATCACATCTTTTTTTATGAATTCCTTTAGAACATTTTAGAATTTACTTTCTGACCCAGAATTGCCAATGTTTCAGATGGGATGCTAATGGCACTTTTTTCTCTTTTGTATCACACTAGAGATTTGACAGGCGGATGCTAAGCTCAGTCTCAGAATCAAACTAAGATGAAAAGCAGGCATTTGTATTCAGGCAACAGGCAAAGCGAATCTTATCAGCAGCCTTTCCTATGTGGGGCTGATTCCTTGGAATCTGTTAAGAATTCTCCCCCAAATTAGAAACAAACCTTTACTCTGAGGTAGACGTTTATACAGTGGTTTGATTATTAAATCCTGTCTTAATTGGGTAAAATGAAGGCCAGAGAACTTCAAAGTGCATGCTGACCCCTGTGTGTTAGCTCCTCTCAGCTTGGGCGTTTGGATTGTTCGAGCAGTTCTCCAGTTGGCTCTTCTCCAAATATATATTCCATATGTTTAGTCAAGTGGCATATGCACACTGGATGTTCTCTAGATTGTGAAAATATTTTAGCTGTCCTCAATTGTCTAAGGAAATGGAGAAGAATCATATTAAAAAAATATTGGACCTGTATTGTATTTTGAGGTGTTTCCAATAGAGCCATAAAGAAGTGAGTTACTACCACTGTTCACCCTTCTGCCAAGGTGATGAGGATATATATTTACTTTTTACGGGGTTAGTGCCGTGACTCAGATGCCAAGAGTTACTAAATTTCTGTATAATAATATATGTATGTGTGTCCTGTCCATTTCCTCAGAATAATTATTAGTAAGAAATAAGTGCAGAAACTTTTGTCATTTTTTATTATCATGGATGAACCTTGATGTAATCCATTCCAACTGGAGCAATAGCTGGCATCATAAAATCATGGTCCTCACTCATGAGTAGTCATAACAAGAAAGAAGCATATGTGAAAACGTAGGTGTGCAAATGGCATGCTTAAAAATATATTTTCCTCTAAGTCTCTTAGCATTTTATAGTGCTTTTTTCACCTTGAGGACTTAGAGAAAAATATGAAATAAGAACATAGTTAAAAATAAGGGCATCAGAACTGTCAAATGATCCATTTAAATGTGTGTGCCATCACATCTGATGGCCTGAGTTTGATCCTAGGACCCACATGGTAGAAGCAGAGAACAGACTCTTACAAGTTGTTCTGTGGCTTCCATGTGCGTCCTATGGCATGTGCATATCCACACCCATACAAACAAACATAAATACAAACTAAATTAAATATATAAATAAGTTTATTCAGTATTTTAAAAATAAGGCTATTTCTAAGCTAGTATCTGGTTACATAGTTGGCCTTCAATGATATATTTGAATTGCATTAGGAAGTTTAGAAGAAAACCTCTACTTTATGTTTTTGGTACAATGTTTTTCACTGAATATTGAAGAACTTAAGAAATATATAATACACGTGTTATTAATCCCACTCTGACAATTTAACTACTTGTTGTTTCAATTTCAATGCCATTCACATGGGGTGTTTGTTCCTTCCAGGATTATTTGCCTCTTATAGCTATGATTTAAATGCTCACAAGGTGAGCAGAAATACAACATTTTTATTGTAGTGTCTGACAGCAAATAATGAGGGTATCTTGAAAGAAAGGATAGATCTAGGTCAGAAAGGAAACTCATTCACAATGATTTACCACTCTGTTCATGAGTTTGAATACTCTATTTCCACAGAAGGTGTTTTGAGATGCTTAATCGTGCAGAAATCATATCTTATAACATTTATTTGTTTTTGACATTTTTCAAAAACAAAATTGTGCATTTTTATTGCCAGTATATTGTATGTTGATACTATGATGCCTTACATTTTGGTGAACCTTAGAAAAACAAAACAAACAAACAAACAAAACCAGTTCCTTTATTCTAAAACCAAAACAAGGCAGTTGCTTTCGCCAGTGTGTTTTGTTTCCCTATTGGAAAGCAAAAAGAGTTCTCAAAATGAAAATTTCACAGAAATATAGAAGACAATGCTCCCACCCCAAAGAAGAGTAGTAGGACATGGGAAATTTTTTTTTCTGAGGCAATTTTGAGTTTAAATATTGACAGTTTTACCCCCAGGAAAATAAACTATGATTGAGTTAAAAGAAAACACATAACATCACTTGCCCATATTGATGATTTTTTTAAACATAGTTTAATAAAAGCGCACATTTACAGTCCTGTCCCTGTGGGGTGTTGTTTTCCAGAGTGTCCTTTAGGCATTTGAGTTGAGTACTTTAACACAGATAACTCACAGCCCCTGTCCTCCTATTCTCTGGTAGCTTTAATAAAGTAACATTGACTCATGCCCAAGAGTTTCAGCTATAACTGCAATTTTCATACATTCCCTAATATTTACTTTTTAAACATTCATCCCACGAAATGGACTTGGTCTGAAGTTTTAATACGTATTTGACACACATGACCATATACCTGTACTCACTTGGCAGGTCACTATTGACCTTGGGTAGACACTTCTAATAATCTGTACCCTGTGCTCAGGGAAGGAAGGAGAAGATGAGCTCACACACTGATGCGGTGTGTTCAGCGTCAGGACAGAAGGTGAGAGGACAGAAATTGAACTTCTTTGAGGAAATAATATTTGAGGTTTGTTTACTTACCTCTTGATTATTTTGTGTTTATAATCTTCCTTTTTATTTTTTTTTTTGTTTTTTTCTTTTTCTTTCTTACTGGCTCTGTATTAACTATCTTACCCATTCCTATGCCTGGATATCAGCCAACACATTTTTTAAAAAACATATATAATTCAAGAGGTGATATCTCATGTATGTCAAGGTTCAGTCTAGATATAAGTATTTATTATTTATTACCATGATATTTAGGCATTTTGACATGAGTGCTATTTTATCATAATTAAAATGTGTCTAATACAAGACCAGTAAGTTTAAGGCCAAACAGATGTTCTGTGTTGCCTTATTAAGACAGGGAAATGTTCTATTCTGACATGCAGGGCAAAATACAGTTCTGCTCAACTCTAAACCTGAGCAAATAGAGGGTTTTTTTAACATTCTGGAAGAGACTGTAGCCCTCAATTCAAGTAGTATATGTTTCATTAATTCCTTTTAATTAATTGTATGAATCAATGTTACATATCCTCCATACTCCCTAATGATTTATAACCATTCCCTGTCCCCAGTCAATACTCAGAAACCTAAGAGTATATCTTTCATGTCAGTAGTCACATACAAACATAGCACATGTGTGTATTCCCTTCCTGAACTGAGTGCTAATATAGGATTACTATTTGTGTTATTGGAAACAGCATGTATTTGCCAAAGCTACTTTGAAGAACAACAATCTTATAGACATCTATATCTTAAAATTTTACTGTTTATGAAGCCATAGTTTCATATTCAGAAACAAATCTATACTTCACCTTAGGTTTATTCTAATAAGTATAATCCTATTTCTGATTTACTTATGAGATTTGGTTTTGAAGTATAATTAAGTTCAGCAGCCATCTCAGCTCTGCGTGCTGAGCCTTTTCATCTTAGTGCACTTTTCCACTTCTTTCCTGTGGCCAGCATCTCCCCACTGTCTGATCCCCAAGTGTATTACTTAAGTACCACAAGCCCCATCTCACATACAATGTCTACTATGAGCTGAATTTGCTGTACCAGCATCTTTCTATGCATTATCCATTGAACTTTAACAACTTACTTTACAAAACCACCAAGAATGTTCCGTTTCCAGGGATTTCATCAATGTGAGCAAGTTGACAGTACTTCCTGTCCACAGAGCTGGAGTCTGTTCTCAACTATTGTGTCAGTGATTCCAGTCACCTTCTTATCAATAAGCAGATAAAAGGCTCTTCCTGTTTCATGTTACAAAGCTACCAAACTCACATTTAAAAGCAAAGCAGAAAAGCATCTTAAAAAGCAAGGTCACCCTGTGCTTTTGTATTGCATTTGACTCGCCAGGATGAAGAACTCCTGTCCCCACACCGCTTCCATCTTCCTGGCATTGCCTTCCATCCAGGTACTCACTTGCGTGGCAGTCCTCATAGGTGGCCTTGGCATTGGGGCTTTCAGATGTCTTGCTGGAGCAAGGCTTGCAAATGGCTCACCGTACATGTGCATGTAGTGCTGAGCCTAGCTGCAGACAGGTCACATTTTGCTTCTTTCTTGCATGCTGCCACATGGCTATGTTTTATGCTGGACAGACTGTCTTCTCCCAGGACTTCTGAGCAAGCCCAAAGCTGAAAGTTTACTGACTTCATCGTGATCTACTGAAATGCAAATGTTGGCATCTCTTCTATGGGTGATTGGAAAATGCCTTGTTGTAAGTCTTAAGAACCTGATGAGTAGAAACTTGAACAGTCCTTTCATTTAGGAAAGTAGGCATTTCTCTTGTCAGGATTCATTTCTCCCCATCCGTCTGACAGCTTGTTTCCACGCAGAGTCTTTTAATCACCAATTTAGGATTACATTTTACCCATTAGATGCATAGTGGCTTCAAAAACATTAGCACACATTGAAAGCAGTTTTTATTACAGTAAAAAGCCTCCTCGATTATTTATCTATCTATTGAGGTTTATAAAAGAAACTTTGACTTTTCTCTTAAATAGATTCTGTTTTGACATGATTAGGCCAACATAAATAGATCCTTGTAGGTATGTAGTGTGCTTTAAAAAGAAAAATCCACTTCTGCTACAAAACCAGCTTGCATCACCATGGAAAATTTATATAAAAGCATTTCACTATATAATTACAACTTGATGGTTTATAATATACAGAAAATTGCTTGTTGCTTTATTATTAGATATGATGAAATCTTGTGTTTGGAAATGAAACTAAATGACCATTTCAGTGGATTAATGTCTAGTCTTCATAAACATCTCCGGTGTTGCTTTCATAGCTGTGGCATCAAGGGGAGAGACCTCAGCCTTTATTTTCCAATCTACACATTAATATACTCAGAGGCACTTTTATTGAATAATAAAAAAATAGCTGAATAGTACTATGAGGTAAGCAGCCAGGGGAAAGAAAATTGTCTGGGGACAGAAGCCATGTGAATGGTGTGGCACATGTGGATTCCAGGCAGTTCAAAGGGAAAGCAATGCTGAATAATTTGGTTGTTTCTCAACTTTGACAAATAGTTCCATTTGACAGACTGAAATAATTACGTCTAGATAAGGAATTTTTGATATAGCTTAAGTGATCTGTAGAACTGAGAACCGCAAGTATACAGCAGTTTCTTTCTTAGGGTTTGAGTAACTTTTAAGTCCTCAAATTTAGTTCCATACTTTCTTCATGCCTCAGCTCTTTCTATAAATGTTAGTTCAAGCCTAAGAGATCATAGGATCCTAAAATGTCATCTGTTCTAGAATGTTCTTGATGCTCTAGGATGAGTCTTACCCAGATCTGCAACCCCACAACCTGCAGGTCCCATCATCCTCTTGCTATCGATTGTATATCCAGCTATAGAACCTCAATTCTACAAAGTCAGTGCTAGCACAGAAGAACTAATGATGCCCCACAAGAGATTTGGCCCACTTACCACTATTATGCTAAGAGTGTCAATAAAAGGAAGGAAAGTATGTTCTTTTCCTTGAATGTCCCATAGACCTGTACACTGTTAACTACAAACGAAGATGGTCATGTAAAACACAGAACCCACATGAACTGCAAAACTGAGGACAATTAATGGTCCCTCTGAGGGACATTTCTGAAACCTCATGTAATTATTTGTTAGTTCTGCAACTTTAGTCAGAGTATTCAACACTGTGTCTGATCATTCTCTAATGAACAAATTTCAGAGGCTTAGAGAGGAGGATGGCTTGAGAGGATGTTCATGACAGAGCTTTATAAACATGACAATCCCTGTGCTAACCACAGCATGTGTATTCTTAGACAGCATTATAGTTCTGTTTTCCTTATTAGGTCAATACAATGGTTGTCTGGAAGTTGTAGAACGTTTCCACTGCACACATTACACCGCTTGCCTCACTATCCATCCTTTCCTGTAAACCAAACCACCATGTTCTGCTTCAGCTCCTCCTGTGCGTGTGTGCTCATCACGAAGCAGGCTTTGTTTCCTCTTTAGAACAATGTTATGGTTGGAGATCAAGATTTTTATTGAAGTGTAATTTCCACACAGTAAAACATATTTTTTGCTACACACTTCAGTGAGTTTTGACAGATGTATATTGTCATACAATCACCACAAGTGTTGCATAGAATGATTCCCCCAATTTCCCTTCTTCCATTCCTCTGTGGCCAGTTTCTATTCCCCCTCCTGGCAAAGTCATCCTTTTTTTAACCAAGGATAGAAATAAGACATATCACAAGCACAGGAATTTTTTTGAGAGCATAAAAACAAAAGCACTAACTGGTTTACCCTATAGAATGCTCCAGGAATTACTTTCAGGATCATAAAGCATCAGCCTACAGTGCGGGACCCAGGTTGTGAGCTGTCTGTGTGGGCATGCTTAGTGTCTTAGGACTCCCAACTTCTGGTCACATTTGAAAATAGAAAAATTCCAAATAAAGTCTACATTTGGGTCATTCGCCAGAGAAATAAAGTTGCAGGCTTACTGTTCGTCCCTCTGCCTTCGATCACCACCACTCAGGGTTTGCGGCTCCATCTTAAACAGTGCCTACTGTTTCTAGTTTCCAGGAGGGAAGGGTTGATGAGCATGGAGATGGCGAGAGAGTGAGGAAGGGAGGTGGGGAGTGATCAGAAAACAGTGGCATCGAGCTGCTGTCTGTACCGAGAACCCCGCAACGCCACCAAGCATAGAAATTAAATTGCTACTTCCCAATGTGCATTTTACCTTTTCTCCTAAAGAGTGAAAGGAGAAAATGTGTTAAATGTTTTACCAGCTGAATATTGGAAAAGAGATTATGAAGGATAAACTCCAATACTATATTAATGGATATAAAATGACAGTATTATTATAAAAAAAGGCGTGGAGGACAGCTAGTGTTCTAAAGAAAAACTCTTAAGAAATCTACTCTTCTGCTAAAGACGGTGTTTCCTGAAAGTTCAGTCTTGTATCTGTCTTTACCTCTCAAATTAGATCCTCTAAGGTGACTGTCACATGGTCTGTATGTCCTCTTGGTCTTCTCTGGAGATGATCTTGTCACCGTGATCCAGCTCAACTCGACCTTCCCCACTGCGGAGCTTCAGTCTAAACTGTCCTTCCTCCTCGGTTTTTGACATACTAAATCCCATTGCCGCTTCTTCTGTCCATGTCCCCACTCAGCTCTGAGAGCTTGGCTCACTGACCAGTGTCTTCCCAGGTCCTCACAGTTAATGCTTAATAAATTAATGGTTGAAGGAATGAAAGACCAGATGGACAATTTACTCAAAAGTAGCTAACTGGAAATCTTCTTTCCAGAAGGGACTAGTCACTGAAACGTTAAGAAGTTCTGAGCGCCAGCTGTCCTCATTGCAGGCACTGTCTGGATAATCATTAAAAAGATAAAGGTGAATTTATCCAAATCTACTTAGACTTCAGATTAATGTGCATCTCAATAAGAAAGGCTGTATGGCAGTCTGGAGTTACGTCAGCAGTGAACGAGTATTCAGAGATGCTGTCCTCTTGTCCTTCACTCTGGCTCCAGTGATCATTTCTCTAAGAGGGACACAGAAGCGAAATGGCACAACGTCTTCTGGCTTGCGGACAGCGTTCCTCTCTAAGTAGACCTCTTGGTTTGAAAGTCCTCCAAGTTCTGCATGTTGTTTTTGAGAACAGTTGGTACATACCTAATCTATTTGTGAATTGAGACAGAATTTTATCATTATTTTTAAGTCTAGTTTCCTTGGAGCTTAAGGGAAAGGTCTTATTTTCCAAAAGAAGAATATTACATTTATTTAAAAGAAAATGGGGGGAAAAGACAGGCTTGCACTGAGTAAAATCTGTCTTAAAATTTGAGACAGATTTTTTTTAAATGATGAGCTGCTTGAGTGTTGTTTTATAGAACAGTTGCATCAAGACACCCATGCTTGCTAGTTTGTCCACAGTGTCAGAAAGCCGTCAGTAATCAAAAGTAGGTTTATTCCTTAAGACCATTTTTAGTTCATGGTTCTTAAATGAAGATTTTTGTGAGCAAATGAAGGATTTTGTTGGGAGTATTTAAATTATAGAATTTTAGCTATTATAATGAAAAGCACTCATACTGGTACTGGATTTATAGCATTGGAACCAAGCAATGTAACTTTCATAGCAATGAGCTTAATGTGTTAATATGATGAAATTAGCAATACAATTTTCAAACAGTATTTAATGAATTTATAGCATGTATCGATAGATTATGTGATTTTGTCATAAAATGTAAAACACTGAAACTATGGATTGCGTCTAACCCTGGGAGGTATAGATAAAAATCAAAGAGTTTAGTTGAATTCCTTACTTGAAGACAAACTATTTGGACCATTTGCCATAGTTCTTGGAAGAATACTTATGTGAGCATGTGTCTGTCATGGGTGACCGCATCCCAGTATGGTCATGAACTGCTGTGGCTTCTCAGAATCTGAACAATGGCTTAGGAAGACTTAGGGGCCCAGTGACAGATGAGCAAGAACACAGGTTAGAGGGAGAAGAGATGCTGTGTAGCCTCTGTCTTCATCTCAGCTGGAGTCCCCACCAGAGTGACTCACCTGGTATCAGATGGACAGCACACAGTGTTTTACAGATGGGGACTCGGCAGAGATTCACACAGGCTCGTGCATTTATCTGTCACACAGATGTTTCATCTCCTGTTCTCTAGCCAGCAAGGCAACAGGCTGACTTTGCTGGGGGATCACCTCCAGATGTTCAACTAAAGAGAGACCCTGCCACCCCACTGAGAGTAAGCAGACATCTCACCACATCTGTGGCCACTCAGCGGCAGTGCAAATTAGAAAGGGTTAGCTGTACCGTCTTCGTAATGGTTGTATTTGGAGTTCAAAAACACATAGAAAACAGCATAATCTGAATACTTACAAATAGTACGAAGTAACTGTTCATTTTAAAAATCTGAAATAAGTCAAAACTGGCAGGCAGAATTTCTCTGTGACTTTGTTTGTAGATTTTCCTTGCTGATGTTAATTGCTAATTTTTCCACTCTGGCAAATGTGAGTGTTTAAATGAAAACAGCTTCAGTCAGATACCTAAACTAAAATAAGAAATGAAAGTTAACCCCCTCTATACATTTATATCTCATGAAACTGGCTTCAAGATGTCCCCTTTGTCTGATTATGTGTCATAAATGTTCTCAGAGAGCACCTGCATTCCTCAGATGAAAAAGTGGAAGACATTCATCAGGCACACCGTACTTGACACCGTAGTCTGAGGATGAAAGTTTGGAAGTTTTGCTACTAAGCATTAAGTTTGCAGATATTTGTGGTGCTCCAGCTAGGAGCCATGCAGTGTATGAGGTGCTTGGTTATAAAATGGTGAAAGACATCCACCCTGTGATTGGTGACATTTGAATTCCAGTAAGAAACAAAAATAACAACATAATGCAGGACCATAATATGAGCTTGTAATATATATATATTAGTGAAATGGTAATACAATTAAATTCTTTAAGGAACCAGATCAAGCATGTAGTTGTGAGGAGGTAAAAAGGACAGATTCTGTCAAGGTCTCATCAAAGAGCCAGCATAGCATATTCATGTTTACAAGATGGGCAGAGCCCAGGGTATCTAGAGCCCAGAAATGGTAGTTTACAATGCACTGCAAGAAATAATGTGGGCCAGTTCATGAAACACTTGTGGAGATTTGGATGTTATTGTAAACACGGTGGGAAGCTATCTGACAGTTCTATGTTGAGAACTGATGTTACCTAACATACTCGGAAATGATTATTGGAGCTGCAATGTTGAAAAGATTCATTACTAAAAGAAAGCCAGAGTTGAGCATCATAGCTCAGGGGAAAGTGATAACGCTTACCACTACAGGAGTGGCAGAGGGGATGGAGAACTGTGTCAGCACACAAGGTCCACGTTGAGATGGCTGTGGGCTTGTTAACTGCTGCAATGGAAATGCAAGGGAGACACGGTAAAGTTTAAGTTCATAGTTCATGGAGTCGGGTGTTGGTGCTTACTCAGTGAGAAAACTCAGGCGAATGACTATTTGGGTGGATGGAATAGAGATTATCTTGGTGCTACTGGAAAGTTTATGATGCCTTTTAGATATTTTCTAGCTAAGTGCTCTTGGGAAAGTGTTAGATGTGTGTTTGGAGTGACCAGAGCCAGTGGACTGTTTACACTGCTCAGCTGCCATCACAACGCCACCGCTTTAGAAGAGAATGCAGACAGGAAGAACATAAAACATTCTCTTTTAAAGTCACAAATTCTCCCTTTATGTTCATGGGGATGGCACTGTTTCTTTTGAGTAGAGATTCCTTCTTCATAAAATAAGAGTTTGGGGATGTGATTAGCATTTTTCAACTCCAACATTTCGTACATATATGATTTCCACTCATAAACTGCTGTTCTGTCAGGAAGCATTTATTTTACAAACCCTGGTGGAATTCTGGTCTGGGAAAAAGACCATTTGCCATGTGACTATGACCGAGTAACGGCAGCGTCATTCACTCTGAGCACTTTTAACCGTCTCTTCCTGCTCATCCCGCAGAAGAAGAGATGAAGTCAGGGCCTCCCTGTAACAAGCAGTGTTGTTTGTCAGCTGCACACTGAACAGTGTAGCTCCAATGCCATGTGTGTGTCGTTGTCAGTGGATTTGTAAAGACTAAGTCAATTGGATTCCTGGACTAGATGAGGTGATCTCTAGGGGTTTCCATGATCTTATAAACATATTAAAAGGTCAAATTTCAGATAATTTTCTGTTAAAAGTACATATTATGTTCTCTGAACACTCAGAGTCATATCTGAGTTTACTTTAACATACTTAGCAGTGATGAGAAATTCTATTCTAGTAAATAATACTGTTCTCCAGCACTAGTGAGCACAGCGTCTTCCTTTCCAAGGTGGTGTTATTTTCATCTCATTTGACTTCATCACTCTACCTTCCCTGGCACCTGTTAATCTCCTGTTTAAATGGCCATGGAGGTGGGGGTGCGGGCAGGTAGGAGAGAGATGACTCAGTGGTTGACAGTAGGTGGTATTCTTCCAGAGGACCCAGGCTCAGTTTCCAGCACCTGTGCCATGCTTGGCCACCTCACATACATGTGTGGCTCCAGCTCCAAAGGACCCAGCCCAGTGCCTTCTATAGTCACCCATGCGTATGCCATGCTCATCATTGTGGGTTTTTTTTTTTAACTCTTTTACTCTTTGGGGGGCCACCACCCAGCTCCTAAATAATTACACAAAGACTTGTTATAAACACCCAGCCTTAGCTTGACTTGTTTCTAGCCAGCTTTTCTTAAATTATCCCATCTACCTTTTGTCTCTGGGCTTTTATCTTTCTCTGTTCTCTATACCTTTCTTTACTTCTTACTCCATGGCTTGCTGTGTAGCTTGGTGGCTGGTCCTGATGTCCTCTCTCCTTCTCCTTTTGTTGTCCCAGATTTCATCTCTTCGTATCTATTCCCTCTACCTACCAGCCCCACCTATTTTTCCTCTCCTGCCTAGCTATTGGCTGTCCAGCTTTTTATCAGACCAATCACATGTTTTAGACAGGCAAAGTAACAAAGCTTCACAGAGTTAAACAAATGCAACATAAAAGAATGCAACACATCTTTGCATCATTAAACAAATGTTCCACAGCATAAACAAATGTAACACATCTTCAACTACTATTCCACAACATGTAATGACAAACACATACATCATAAATGAAAATTTTAAAAAATATTTCTTACAATGCCCACCTGAATTTACCTCTTGCTGTAATTATTGAGCTCAACAAGAAAGATGTGAGTCAAATGGTTTGGATGAAAACCTAATTGACATAGATTTTAAAGTGAATGAAGAAAGAAAAGTGATAACAAAGAGGGAATTCAAGTTCTGTTGTGAAGGGAGCTGTACATGGTGGAAGGCGAGGTTCTTCTGTCAGATGGATGGTGTCACTGAAAACATACAGTAAGAATAGCCCAGAGAAGAGGGGAAAATTATAATGAGAGTGGAAGATACCAGATACTGGAGTCCAGGACACAAGTCAAGGGCTTGGCTGAGATAGGGAACAAATGTCCTGTTAATTGTAGCAGCAAGAACACTGTTGTCCCAGCCTGTAAAGAGTCTGGAGATGTTCTTTGGGTGCTTGTATTTTCTGAGTGAAATAACAAGCAAAAGTACCAGCAAGAAGAGAAGAGAAGAGAAAGATCTGAGAAGAGAGGCACTGTGGTGAGCCAGGGACAAGGGTTGGAGCTGATTAACTGGGGAGACAGAGGAATTCAATGGGGTGTTTGTGTGCAGACGAGAAAGCCACACTATAGCACATGTCCATTACAACACATACTGAAGAGAGCATGGGAGTCAAAAGCCGTTCAGGCTGAACTTGGTCCTGCAAGGCAGGAAGCAAGCAACTGAGGCAAGTGATAGCAGCGGGAATTCGACTGAGAGGACACCGGAGTGTTGTTGAGGAAGGGCTTCCCTAGGGACATTCTGAGAAGGACCCATGAGAAGGGAGTGGGCCCAGGAAGCTGCTCAGAATCACCCTCCATTGAGCAGGGACCTTTGCCGTAACATCTGTGGTGTGGACTGTGCAGCCAGACTCTTACAAGTGGCTGCCACTTCCCTTGGCCACGAACCCCATATGCATTGTTATTTTTTATCTGTTATCCACGTGAAGCTGTTACTGGCAATGTTGTTTAAACACCTGTATGAGGTTCTGCTTGGCCAGTGCCTTTGGTCCCCTTTTTCAGCATTTCCTGACAGGCCCGCATCTCCCATTCTCCAGTGAAACTGTGGTATCAAGAGGAGATTTTCCATGGTTCATTGAGCTTCTGTTCAGAAGACAACGTCAGTCGTCTTCTTGTAAATATTTCCTTTGAAGGCCCTTTGAGCTGTCTTCTCCTTTTCTCAAGTCAGTCTTTTCTCCTCATGAAACTCCTCTAGTATATCTTGGCTATGTAGTCCAGGGTAAGTGATGGCGATGATTACAACAGACCTGCCTGCTGTCATCTCTCTGGAGAATAGTTTTCTTAACTCCAGTTCCCACTGAAAAATGACTTTTTTTTTTACTTTTTTTTCTCATTTTCTATGGTCCTGCATGTTCTTTCTCCCCAAACTGCAGGACATGTGTTCCCACAGTTACGTAGCCAGAATTCAAAGCTATTGCAGTGTCTATTCTCCAAACTCTCAGCAGTGTGCAAACAATTATGTATTTAAGACAGGAACTGCTGATTAGTGTTCAGGACTAGGACAATTGTACAGAAAATAGTTTTCTAAAATGCACTTGAAGATGTTTAAGCATGATGGGCTGAATTTTCTCCTTATGCTGACTACCCAGGAACAATAGAAATTAAGTTGTCATCACAAAGGACATGGATATTGACATTTTCTTTCTTCATTTTGATAAGGTTTTTAATTGGTATATATTTTCTTGGCTTGATCATCTCTGCTGGGCTTGGAGATATGTGGGTCTTATCGTATTATAGCTCATTTCTGTATATTCTTATTCTCCACCAAAATATAGTGTGAGCTATGACAGTTTTTACAAAATATTTTCAGTGTACCCACCTCCTTTTCAGCCTTCATCCCAAACAGAACACCTTCCCAGCAAAGCTTCAAGCCATCTCACTCACTCCCATGCCCACCTGCATATTCACGGTGCTATTATCACACCCAGAGCTTATTCTTTAAGGTTTTTGTTATATATAAAAATAAAATGTTTGACACATAAAAGTGAGATCAAAATTTAACTGTCTTACTCCTTTATAATGTACCTGGCTTGTAGAAAGAAGGCATGCCAAATTTTCCGGTCATTAGCAGGGGCTTCAACATAATTGGCACTTCATAAATAATTGTTGAAAAAAATAATGAAAACTCCCAATATACATCCAACCAGTCAGATTTAAGGGTTGCGTCATCATGTTCAGGGCTGCTTGAGATGGATGGACCACATGACATCTAAAGAGATTGCCCTTCAAAGTTTGAGGAATTTTTTATTCAAACATTCAAACATGTTTAGATTTTTAAACCTAGTTATATATGAATATGACTTAAAGTAAAATTTTATAAAAAGTATAGTTTTTTTTTCTGTGGCTACATTATACATATGCTGCTAACTAGGATGATTGGCAAACTAATTACACATGTATTGACTTAGCCAAACAACTAAAGTATCTAAATAATATTTCATTTGTAATCTAATTCCTTGTTTACTTCTTAATTAACTGTTTGGGTCCACTCATAAAATATTATGCCCTTCCAAAATGGTAAAGATTATTGACCTTTTCAAACTTTAGAATTCCACAATGAATATTTCTGTATTTTAGAATTTTATTTCTGAATTGCTGTTATGGTTTGATCATCTGGGTAGTAGAAAATTAGTTATAAAGCACTACTAACATTTATGTTGGAGATTTTCTAGCAGATAAGATTTGCTAAAATGTGAATTTGAAGAGCTTCTATACTAACTTCATCCTTTCTTGAGAAAAGTATTATTTTCGATTGATTTATGTTAAGTAGCCTTGTGAAATATGTCCTTGTGAAAGTTTTGTAGCTTCCATGGACATGGTTTATTTACCTTTCCCCCATAATGTTTCCAGCATTTTCTAGCTCAAGTTGAGTTATTTAAAATGAGAGTATAACTTGAATCTGTTACATCAAGGACTATTGACTTTTGAACCCCTGAACACTCTCTTCTAGCTGCTTTCGAAATCTATTGAACAACTGAAGCAACCAGGCAGCCACCTGGAGGAAGCAGAGGAGGAGCTGCAAGGGGACCAGTCCATGGAAGACAGAGCAACCTCTAGCGACATCAGCACTCGGAGCAGCAGCAGTGCTTGTGTGGATGACACACTGGGACACGTTGGGGCTGTGAAGGTCAAAGAGGAACCAGTGGACAGCGATGAAGATGCTCAGATTCAGGAAATGGAATGTGGGGAGCAGGCTGCTTTTATGCAACAGGTAATAGGCAAAGATTTAGCTCCAGGATTTGTAATTAAAGTCATTATTTGAACATAAATGTGTTGCAGATTTCGGTGAATGGTTATCATTTCCTATCAGCACATATCTCTGATTTTAGTGTTTAAGAATTCTAAAACAGGTAAAATGATTTTTTTTTCCTATATAAAGATCACTCTATACTGATCTCTGGATGGGTATGGGTATCAAGGTTTTATTGAACCTTCACTGGTTAAAAAAAAAATACCTGTTACACTAAAATTATGCTATATAATATCCAGGTAATTAATAGGCTTTAAATCCATCTCAAAGCCCGATACAACAGTTCCTTCTAGGGAAAATGAACTCGTTGTTTTTAGTGTTATCTGCTGAGGTCTGTGAGTACAGAATATAGTCTCCCAGCCTGATCAATGAAGCATTCTGTTAGATATGATGTTTTTTAACATATAGAATTCATTTTTCATACAACTGTACATACTGTATCATACCATAGTCTTGAACACTGTTGAAGGTAGTCTGCCCCCCGCCCCCTTTTCCTCTCTTTTTTTGTTAAGTAGAAATGTGGTTCCCATGCCAGGAGCTCTAGGTTATTGTGTAGAATACAACTGAAAGTCTTATCAGTTCATGTGTTTTAAGTCGAGGCACACACTGAGGTTCTGTTTTGAACATTACATTATGTCTGACACAGCATTGCACATTTCTTAAACCTTGTGTAATTTACTGACGCTGTGTACTGAAAAGGATCAAATGGACCTGATGCAAATGTTGGTGAGAAGTAATGTGCAGCCCTGTGGTCCAAGCAGATGCTGTGATGTATGCACAGCTGCAGAAAATGTAGTATGATTACCACCTGATATCAGATTAAAACCAGTTTTACAAGAGGGTGACTCATGTTTATACTTGATATCATTAGAATCTCTTGCATACAGTTCCATGGTATATACCATATCATTTTGACAAAAAAAAAATCTGAATGTTAGGTTTTACAGAAGAATCTGCTTGTATGTGACACACCTCCACAAGGACTATGTCCTTTGATGCTATAAAAATACAAACAACTTTGAAGGCAACAGAGATAATGTTTATTTAAGTCAGCTCTTTGTCAGGTTCCTGCTGTTCTACAGAAAAGCAATTCTGGGAAGGGACAGGAAATGTCTTGTGGAAACAGGAAGTCCAAGTGATTCATGTATTGGGGAATGTAGGAAAAAGAATCCAAGGATAGTGTTCTACTCTTTCTGTTTTTCAAGGGTGTTCTATGAATTGATTTATTGTCTAGGAAAATCACACCACAAATAGGAAAGCCCTTACGGAAGCTATTTGCCAGAACATTTCCTTCATATTCCCTTTTGATATGTTTGCCTTCTTTTATGGGTTTACTTTTGTTAAGCTAGTTAAACGTATGCTGTATTGAGACCCCTTTAATATGGATAATCCAAATTGACCTAGAATCTTCCTGAGCTTTTGAGCTTTTTTTTTCTATTAAAATATTTATATTTCTTGATCCATGGTATTTTAAGGTGTAGTATCCTGTTTCAAGGAGACATAGCACTTTTGCCAAATATAGACATTGTTCAACTGTATGTTATTAGCACGTGTTGTTTACATTTTGCTGTGACATTTAAAACTATATTTCTTTTAAAATGTTTCTGCTAAAGATACATTATCCTTTTTTAAAAAGTCTCCATTTGAATTAAATTAACATAACTAGAGTTAGAAAGTTAAAAGTTTTTCCACATAATGAAAGTCCTTCTGATAATTTGACAACTCTTTCTAATAGGTAATTCTCCCTGTCATCACTGTGTTTGGATTAATCTATTCCTCCATATTAAAATGAATTCTGTCACTTGTTTTGCATTAAAAATATGGCATGCCTAAGATAAAATTGTATATTTTTCCATCTCATAAATATTCATTTTCTTCAAATTCCTTTTTCAATCTCATAAAAAGGGATAGTGCATCTTTTAAAACACATTTTATTTGGGGAGGAACACGTGGCTGAGCAGACTTTTGTATAATATTACTTCAAAGATATGTGATCACAAACAAAAAAAACTATTTTTTATAATGTCATTTGAGAGAACTTCATCAGTACGTTTGGTGGACGTAATTGTTTGAATTTGATAGTCTTTGAATTTAGTCAAGAAACTACCTGGAACCAGTAAAATGAAAAGCTGGACATAACTAACCTTAGAATTAACTGATAAATGTCTCTTCTAAGATCTACTGTATTTATTATGATTTACACCCTTGGAGGTGATATCTTGTTTTGTGTTGTAAATATATTGTTTGTATGTTTCCCTTCTTGCCTTCTGTTATAAGTCTCTTCCTTTCTCAAATAAAGTTTTTTTTAAAAGATCCCTTTTCATACATTTGGCTTTGTGTAAATTTGATATATTTAATCGAATTTGAAAACTGTGCATTAGATCGCATATACAAAATCTATTTCCATTTTTTGTTGAAATAAGAAAATGAAGATATTTTGAGAAGTTGCTTCTAATACCATTTAAAATAACATAAAACATTAACAATATTGAACTATTTATATCAGCCATTATCAACCAGCAGACATACGTAAAAATCGGTTGCATGCTCCATTTTCTAGTGTGGCCTTTTTAAGGATGTGTTATCCTCTTTGGTATTTAAGTTAAAATGTCATCCTCTAAATATAAAAAAATATAAATAGTCCCTAATGCTATTCAACTTAAAAATTATTTTAAAACTTTAACATGGTCTGTCAAGAGCTCAACATTAGCTACAGGCATCTGCTACGAAGCCTAACAACATGACTCTGATTCCCAGGCCCCACATGGTGCAAGGAAAGAACTGACTTCCCCAGACTGTCCTCTAACTGCACATCAGCTGTGGCATGTACACACACACACACACACACACACACACACACATGCACACGCACACGCACACACACGCACACACGTGCGCGCACATACACACATACACACACACGCACACAAACACACACGCACACACACAAACACACACACATGCACACACAAATAAAAGTAATTAAGAATTTTAAAATAAGCTAAATATACTCCCTTGAATATAACAAGTTCTCAGTAAACATTAAAATGAATCTTTTTACAAGTATCTTAATAATCAAGTCTATTACCACAAGATTCTGAACCACAGATAAAAGTGACAGTGAATAAATGTGAAGAGAAAAGAGTAGTTAAATGAGTCCAGGTATTGTAATGTGTGGCAGGTATTGTAATGTGTGAAGAAGAGCGAGCCAGATAAAGAAAGCTTTCATGTGCACTAAGGTTTAGTGTGCGGTGATGTGAGCCAGTCCCGGAGTGTCCAGCTCATTCCTCTTCTGGTCTGTTGCCAGCAGAACTTCCTGTCTGAACTTCAGAATGTGCTACTATGTGTTTTATTAAAAGGGTTACATGTGATTTTTTTTTAAATGGCCTCTGGTTCATTTAATCTATTCTCTAATACTATCATGCAAGTTAGTGTTTCTATGAGTCAGAATGGTACTGCAGTAATATTACATGAGATATCATTCTGTTGGCATTGGTGAAGGTAGTAACTGAAGCCTACATGACTACTTTTCATAGAAAGCAGAAGTCTTTAAGAAGTTTTGTTTTCATCATACTTGTGTTTGCCAAAAAGTGTTAAGCAGGACTTCAAGTACAACATATTTTAAAATCTAGTACCTGATTCATATAGATATTAATAGCATAAGCAACGTCTTTTCTCAATAATTGGAGCATGTAGTTCTAAATAATTGTGTATGGATAAAGCGAGGTATACAACTAAGGATTAAATGAATACATGATTTAAGTCTGTAATTGTAACCAGATGCAGTGAAGAACTCAGAGGTACAGGAGGACTTGGGCATTATTACTCACTTTATTATTAACTTCTCCACATCCATTGAAGAGGGGTGCACAGGTGGGGTGAATCAAAGAATGTAGACAAATATCAGGAAAACTCAGAATGCGCCTTTTGAGTCCAGCTAAGACTGTGTTTAAATTTTAACATGTTTCTATTCGTATAAGTGCTTCCCAGCATAATAACTTCCTGGAGTCTTAGCAACTGTTTAGACAATGCAATATTTTTGTATCTCTTTTATGAAATGGATTTTGCTTTTAACTATGGCAAACCTACTAAGATGCATAAAGTGTAGTTGCAAGCACCTTAAATCTGTTAACCTCGTCAATCTACCTGTACCTATCAAATTTAGTCCTTACCACAACCATTTGATGTGGGTATCGCATAGAGCACTCCTGGCAAAATCAGTCTACCTTTAATGTGAGCCCAGGCATTCTGGCACTGGAGTCTGCATCCTCAGCCCTGACTCCCCGCTGTGTGTGCGGATGCCTTTTATATATCCAAGTTGCTCACTCCCACCCACCGTATTCAGCTGCTTCCACAAGTCTTGTCTCCCTCTGCCTAGATCTCCCCTTTTCCATTAATAGTAACTGATTTGAATCAGTTCTTTAAATCATTACTGTAAATGACAAATGTCGAATATTTTCCTAATTCATAGATGAGAATTTTGTGCCCGTGATATGTTTATCCATGTTTCATCTTGAAAATGTGTGTGCCTCTTCTTTCTGACTCGAGGCAGTGCTGGGATGGACTGAAACACTGTGTTCACTTGGGGTACATGCTGGAGAGGAAGGAATGCCTCCCAGCTGGTTTCAGCTGTCAACTTGTCACAGCCCAGAGCTATCTGAAGGAATCTCAGCTGGACAGTGGGTGAATCTGTGAGGCATGGTCTTAATGGCTAGGTGATGCAGAAAAGCCTGGTCCCCTGTCAGCAGTGGGTTGTATAGGAAAGCTAGCTCAACAGGTGTGGAGGAGCAAGCCGAGGAGCAGCATTTCTCTGTGGTTTCTGTTTGAACCTCGGTTTGAGCTTCTGCCTTGGCTTCCCTGGATGGTGGACCGAAACACACAAGTCCCTTTCCTCTCCAAGTCACTTTTGGTTGTGGTGTTTGTCACAGCAAAAGAAACCATGCCAACTTCAGTCAAGTTAGGCTGTCTGTCGGCACTTCTGGCCATCTTTTGGAGCTAAAATACAGTCCAGTGCGTAAGCAAACACCGTCTCTTATCCTCTGAAATGCTGAGGCTGCATTGATAATCACGTTGACCAAAAGTGGTTTGATAAAATGTGAAAGACGCAAATAGGAACATTTCCAGGGTTCTAGACTTCCAAGAGGGTTGTCTAGTTAAAAGGTCTATAAAAACCTTTCTGGGGAAATTTAGACTCCAATCTCATTCCCCAGTTCTGATCCCATTGCCTAGATCTCATGTTCTGGAACCCAAATGAGTCATGTAGGCCCTTGAGGACAGTCCAACTCCCAATCAGTTTTGGAGATCATGGAGGTCCCAGACAAGCTCCTGATACATGGTCTGATTATCATGGCTTTAACCACAAATCATCTGATTCTGAAGGTTGATATTTCTTAGAATATAATGTCTCATTTCTTGTGTATTTTTCTCATTGTCTTCTATATGTGACTCAGCTGCAGATTATTCAAACTGCATTCACTGCTGTTATTTAATAGTGTTTGTTCTTTTATCTATTTATCTCCACTAATTTAAATAATTTCTATTTATCTCTGTAGTTGGACTTTCTTGGCCCTCCAGCCCCCATAATGCCATGGGGACTTGTTATTCATCATGAAAACATGGCCTTTCGCTTAGGCTTGTTCCCAACTAGTTCTAATAACTTAACCTGCTTTTATTTTCTATGTTCTGCACAAGGCTTTTTACCTTTCTTCCAATCCGTGTGTGGTCACCCTCAGTGTCTTGCTGTTGTTTCTCACATGCCTAGACTCAGCCCAAGTTCCTCTCCCGGAAGTCCTGCCTGTCCTCTTCCTGCCTAGCAATTGGCCATTCATCTCTTCATTAAACCAATCACAGTGATCCATCTTCACACAGTGTGAACAAATGTCCCACAACATACCCCTGCTAATTTAAATCCTTTCTTAGCTTATCTTTATAGCTGTATTTGACCACAGCTTACTGGATTTGATTTGCCAGTATAGATATTTCATGTCTATGAACCTAGACACTGCATGACCTCTTGTTCCCTGCTTCTTCCCTTTTACACAATGCTTCGGGTACAAGAAGTAATGAATTACTAGAACTCCAAGGATGGAAATGTTTTGTGAAAGGAGAGAAGTCAGGGACAATAGGCCACACGGTGCCCAAAGTCCTGGTCCTGAAATGTCCACACTGACATATATCAGTAGCTCATTACTTACTGACCTGCAGTGCTATTTGATTACAGAAATTATATACTATATTTATCAATCAGCAGATATGGGAGCCTGGATTGTTTCTATAATAATGATGCTATGAACATCCATATACGAGTTTTGTTTCTGCTAACATATGTTCTTATTTGTCTCCAGCAATAGTGAGTCACATGGCAGCTTTACCTTTTGAAGGAGTAATAATCTCTTTTTCCTAACCCTAAGCCATACGGCTTTCTACCAGCAGGTTCTGTGTTCCCTAATTCTCCTTCCTCTCCAACACATGCTGTTCCTGCCCTCTCTTGTTTGAGTGTGTGTGTCATGCACACTTGTACTGTACCTCAGAGTGCTCCACCTTGTTCTTTGAGGCAGGGTCTCTTACTGAACCTGAAACTTACCAAGTACCCTGCTGCCTCTGCCTGCCCAGCACTGAGGTAAAGGGTATCTGCTGCCATCCCCAGCTTCCTTGTGTGGGTTCTGGTGTCCCGTTCAGATCCACTAGTTTGCAATGGAAGCACTTTACCATCTGAGCTATGGGCTGAGATGAGAGCTGGGAAGTGCTCCAATTCTTTAATTGATTTCTACTTCACCCTGGGCTGATGATCATGAACAACTTTTTCATTTGCTTATTTTCCATTGGAGGAACGTCCTCACAAAATGCCTATTCACATACTCACTGTTTTAAAATTGTCCTTTTGTATTGACCTTGAGGGTTAATAAGTGAATGTAATTCAAATTAAAATATTGCTCTATTCAGTGAATTTCTTTATAATTTCCTTTATAATGTACTTTGATTATCAAACACTTTTAATCTTATTGAAATCCAGTCCCTCTTTATTTCCTATTGTTGTTTATGCTTTAGATGTCATTTAAGAAACCAATTTCTGACACAAAATCACAAAGATTTACTTGTATATTTCCTTCTACACATTTTGAAACATGCAGTTTTTGCCTATGGGTTGTTCTGAGTTCTACATATGATTACTAAAATTATTTTCTCTTATACATTCCAGAGTTTTGATATTTTAGACAGGCTATTGCTGTCTACCCCAGCCTGCATTTAGAATCCTCCCACCTCGGCCTCCAGAGTGCTGGAGTCCAGCCTGTGCCAGCAGCAGTGCTGGACTCATGATTCATAAGCAGCTCTTCCTAAGTGTGGGGCGCTCTCCTCCCGCATCGCCTCCCTCCCCCATTTAACTCTTGGTGGATTTAACTCTTGCTTTCCTGCCATCCTCTAATGGCTCTCTTCGTTTTCTGTCGTTTGATGTAGTTTGCCTCTTCGTTTTGTCTTGTAAGGACGCACACAGCTGCTGCCATCTTGATATTTATATTAGATATTAACTGGGAGAAAGGAAATAAGTTATCTTTTTATAATGAATACTTCATGGAGGAGTCCTTTCAAAATGAGTCAGCTAATTTTCTCCATAGGTATAAAGTCCTACTTTGGTTACTCACATTTACCTTTGTCTAATTTACACTAAAATTTTCATGTTGTGTTAACACTTGCATCTTTTCTTTGGTTTTCCTGATTCTGTTAATAGAATTTTTAGAAAGATTTGAAAAATTTCACTGTTAAATTGGGTACCCACATATAGCTACTGAGCATTTAACATGTGTCTGACTAGAAACAGAATGTTTCCAAAGGACAAAGTATGGTCAGCCTTTCAAAGACATAGCAAAATATGTATTAGTATTAAAATCATGCTTATTGATTACATATTGAAATAAAAATGTTTAATTATATTGGATCATATAACATCACTAAAATTATTCATTTTTTTCTCGTTTCAATATAGCTAATCTAACAGTCAAGATTATGTTGTTTTCATGTATGGTTCATGCTATTTGTATTTATCTACATACATGAATTACATAATAAGTATGCTTATGCAAATAAAAGAATCATACACTGAATATGTTTCTACACTAAGCCATCCTCATTTCAGTTTCTATTTTGGTACTGGATAGAACTCATCCCAGAATTTTGGAAATGTGAATTGTAAAACCTGAATGAACAGATGTCATGCCAACATCTCCCCATCACACTTGGACTGAAGCAGACAGTAGAGCTCTAGGATATATGAATGGTTAAAAGTTAGAGATCTTTCTCCTTTACCTTAAGGACAACTCAAAGTCTCTATCCATTTCCATTATTATTTGTAAGGACTGATAATGCCTTTCTCATCTCAAAGATGAGAAAATGACAAAATATGCTTCTGCTTCTCCTCCTCCTCCTCCTCCTCCTCCTCCTCCTCCTCCTCTTCCTTCTCCTCCTGCTTCTTAACTAATTATTCAGCAGTGGAAGAACCCACCATTTGGACACCAGAATAGATAGATTGTCCTTTAATTATCTTGGTGGCCCTCTCTTCTAAGTAGTTGTTGGTCTTTGTTTCTCAACTTTCAAACCACCACGTCTTTTCACCCTTGGCTCTTCACTCCTCAGTCACTACCCTAATTCATGCCGAAAGAAATTCAAGCTTGTATCGTGATAATAGTTCCCTTTGCATTTGATGTACCAATTGAATTAACAATGTAAGATACCATTTCATGTTCTCTACAGCAAATTCTTGTTTCATCATTCTCATTCTCATATTTCAACCTCACACTCTGACTTGATACATTTATTTCCCAGTCTAAAATGTTATTGGAATGCAGGCTGCATAGAACATTTTCCGTGGGGATGGGGCTCTAGTCAGCAGGGTTTCTTCAAGTTTTCATTCCTGTCTTGGAAGCTTAGGCTTCCTTTCCTAAATCCTGTTTTTCTTTTGTATGGGATCTCTGAGTTCTCTAACTCATTTGAACTCTAACCCTCTTGGAATGAGTTCCATACTCTTTTCTGAGTAATTCGTTTTTTTATACCTCTCTTCTCTGTTATTATACATTCTTCTCATTTGATTCAAAGGAAATATCCTGAGTTCTTTGTGGTTCCTGTACCACTTGCAACCTGTGAACTGTCCCATTAATTTCATTTGAACAATTGTTGGTTTTCATTCCACTTAATCTACATGATAATGGCTACATTTTCCATGTTGTTTTACTTGCTTGTTTTTATTTACTGTGTGACACAGATCCTTTCCACTAGACTGTTACTTGAGCTGTATCTCATTGTTAATGATTTCTGTAAGCCAGCTCTATTAGATATAGCTACAATTCATTTTTATTTTCATGACTAGTAAATGATAGGGTTTTTTATTTCATGAATTTCTTGGTTAATAGCATTCATGTATTACTTGATTTTATAAATTTTGTGTTTTAATATGTATCATAATATTTTGTATACATATTTAGATAAAACACTATTTCATAATAGTCATGGCTTCTTAATTAACTTCTTAATTTTTGTATAGTCTACTTAGAATTTCTGAAAAATTGACATTTTAGAAAAGGACAAGTAATATTTTTTCAGAGTATATAAAGCTAATTTTTGTCTAAGTAAACTATTGCCAAACATAAAAGCTGAGATGGTCATTTTACAATGTATGAATCAATCCTTGAACAATGGTTCTTTGTATTCTATGAGATCCGCACATGAAAAAACTTCATAGTTATAACCTCTAGGTGAGTCTATTGTTGAATGTATAGTTAGCCTAAAAGAGTTCCAACTGCAACCCATTACCTCATAGCAACTGCACGTGAAGAAATTTATTTAACCATCCCAAGGCCGCCATACTACTCATTTGTTAAATGTGATCAGCTGCTGTATTTTTATAGAAATTACAGAATAGATCCCTTTGAGCAAGTCGGCAAGCAAAGCCCTCCAAACTGCGGTTGCCTGGCAGTTAGCAGGAGGCTCACCTTCAGATCTGCGTGGTGCCCTGCCTCTTTGCTGTTACCACAAACAAGTGATACTGTGATGCTATGTTTGGTTGGGAGTTTTCTATATTTTTTTTAATTTTTTTTATTTTACTTACCAACCCCAGTTTCCCCTTCCTCCCTTTCTCCTTCCCCCCCACCTCCCTTATTCCACCCCCTATCCACTCCTCATAGAGGGTAAGGCCTCCATTGGGTAGTCGCCACAGGCTGGCTACCATGTTGGGGCAGGACTAAGGCCCCCCCCCTGCATCAAGGCTGAGCAAGGCATCCGACCATAGGGAATGGGCTCCAAAAAGCCTGTACTTGGCATAGTCCTGGTCCCACTGCCAGGGGCCCCACAAACAGATCAAGTCACACAACTGTTACCCAAATTCAGAGTGCCTAGTTTGGTCTCATGCAGGCTCGCATGCTATCAGTCCAGAGTCTGTGAACTCCCACTAGCTCTGGTCAGCTGTCTATGTGGTTTTTCCCATCATAATGTTGACCCCCCTTATTCCTATAAACCCTTCTCCCTCTCTTCAACTGAACCCCAGGATCTTGGCCAAGTGCTTGGCTGTGGGTCTCTGCATCTGCTTCCATCAGTCACTGGATGTAGGTTCTATGATGACAATTAGGGTAGACACCAACCTCAGTGCAGGGGAAGGCTAGTTCAAGCACCCTCTCCACCATTGCTAGGAGTCTTAACTGGGAACATCTTTATAGATTTCTAGGGATTTCCCTAGCACTAGGTTTCTCCCTAACCCCACACTGGCTCACTCTGTCAAGATATCTCTTTCATTGCTCTCTCACCCTCCCCAAAGTCAGTCATCTCGATCCCTCATATTCTCACCCCCTCATCTCCTCCCCTCTGATCCCCCTCCCAGTTTCCGAGGAGATCTTAATCCTTTCCCCTTCCTGGGCCAATCCTTACATGTCCTTTTTAGGATCCTCCTCTATCTCACTTCTCTGGGGTTGTGGATTGTAGCCCGGTTATCCTTTGCTTTGTTTCTAATATTCACTTATGAGTGAGTATATATCGTGTTTGTCCTTCTGAGCCTGGGTTACCTCACTCAGGATGATTTTTTTCTAGTTCCATCCATTTCCCTGCAAATTTCATGATGTCATTACTTTTTAGAGCTGAGTAATACTCCATTGTATATGTAAATGTATCACATTTTCTTTATCCATTCTTCAGCTATGGGTTATCTAGGTTATTTCCAGTTCTGGATATTATGAATAATGCTGCTATGAACATAGTTGAGCATGTGCCCTTGTGGTAGAATGCAACATCTTTTGGGTATATGCCCAAGAATGGTATTGCTGGGTCTTGAGGTAGGTCGGTTCCCAGTTTTCTAAGAAACCACCATATTGATTTCCAGAGTGGCTTTACAAGTTTGCACTCCCACCAGCAGTAGAGGAGTGTTCCCCTTACTCCACATCCTCTTCAACATAAACTGTCATCAGTGTTTTTGATCTTAGCAATTCTGAGAGGTGTAAGATGGTATCTCAGTGTTGTTTTGATTTGCATTTCCCTGATGGCTAAGGATGTTGACCACTACCTTAAATGTCTTTCCATCATTTGAGATTCTTTTGTTGAAAATTCTCTGTTTAGATCTGCACCCCATGTTGTATTTGGATTATTTGGTATTTTGATGTCTAGTTTCTTGGGTTTTTTACATATTTTGGAAATCAGTCACAGGGGACCACTTTCTAAATGTAACACCAGTAGCACAGACCCTGAGAGCAATGATTAATAAATGGGACCTCCTAAAACTAAGAAGCTTATGTAAGACAAAGGACATGGTAAAGAAGAAAAAATGGCACCCTACAGAATGGGAAAAGATCTTCACCAACCCCACATCTGACAGAGGGTTTTTCCTTTTGATACAGATTCTGGAGTATAGCAGGCTGACCTTGAACTCGCAGTGTATAAGAGAATGACTTTGAGCCCCTTTCTCCTCTTGCTTCTACTTGCCCATTGCTGGGGCTCAGGTCAACATTTCCAACTTCATTCTGTGTCTGTTTTCTGTCAAACGTTCTGAGAATATTCTGCCTGTTCTCAGTTAGGTAAATGATAAAAGGGCATGTAATGATATATTTTATGGTTTCTTGACCATAGAGAATTTACTTCATGAATTTCAATAGCTTCTGTTAATTTCATTCAACATAGAGAACATGTTTCTCTGACCCATCCTTTCAGTGTCCTATATGAGTGTTGTTGATGTCTGTTGACCACTACACATCTTTTTTTTCCTTTCACTTTTATATTATGTGAAGTAAAATGCTTTTAACATTGTTTTCTGAAGTACTTATTTTTAAAATTTTGGTTTTTGCTTTTTTACATTATTGTCTGACAAACATCAATACATACAACCTGATTCTGTTGCTTTTGACTTTCATTCCCCGTGTGCTAGACTTGGCTTCACTTTCTGTGTGCAGTGACCTGTATGCTCACTGCACCTGGATCTGCCACTGTATAGAAGCTGCTAAAGGTTTCTCCCCAGAAAGTAGTTCTGGAATTCAGAACTGCCAATTTCTCATATTGATTGGTGTTCCATGATAATTTGAATTATTTTTAATGAAGTTCATTCTTTGGTCACTAAACCATCATTTTTACTGAGTTTTAAAATTACTTTTCAAAATATAGGTTACAAAATCCACTATTGTATATTTTGACAAATATATATATATATATATATATATATATATATATATTGTTTTACATTCTAGATGCACAGTATTTATATCACTCCAAAGAATTTCCTCTCTATTAACTTAAAATCAACTTCCCATTCTCACAATCTGCCCAGATCCAGGCAATTATTGATTGTCTATGTTACTGTTCATTGTTTTTAATTTTTATAAGTAAATTGAAATTTTTAAAAAACATCTGTGATACTTTCATTCTGGATATTTTTCATTCAGACAAAAATATTTCTGACATCCTGACTTTTTAGTTCCTGGATAGTGTTCCTTTGCACTGATGTATCTCAGATATTATGAGTGGTGTGTGCAGATGGACTGTTACGATTGAAACTTCATGGATATTAGGCAGACCTTTGTGTAGACACTGGGGTTTTGCCTTTGATAATAATATATATAAGTGGAATTGTTGAGTTGAGTTGAATATATGCTTTGCTATATAAAAGCTTAACAGACTTCTTGTAATTGGCTATTAATCTGCATTTCATCCACAAAGTATAGTTCTGTCACTCTGCCTCCTCATTGATACTGGGCATTGCGGTATTGATTGATACGTACAATATCTTACTGATACTAATAGGTTCTTGTGTCTTAACTTGCATCTCCCTGACAGCTCATGTTTTTTATCATCTTTAAATGTGTTCTTTGACAATTCATGTGCCTGTGAGTAATTAGTTCAATCATATTGCAGACTTTTCATTGGTGTATCCTTTTATTCTTGGCTCAGAGAATAATACATGTTTTTGATTATTCTCCTACTTCCATGCCTTGACAAATATTTTCATCTACCCCATATCTTGTCTTGCATTCAGAGGAGCACTGATTCCATTTTGATGTGTCAAATTCTTCCCATTCTCCTTCTAGAAAACACTTATTTTTTCTAGTATGCTTTTAAATTTAGGGGTGTTTTCTTTATTTTTGTTTTTCAAGACAGATTTTCTCTGTGTAGTTTTGGTGCCTGTACTGGATCTTGCTCTGTAGACTAGGCTGGCCTCGAACTCACAGATATCAGCCTGGCTCTGCCTCCCGAGTGCTTGGATTAAAGGTGTGTGATACCGCCACCTAGCCTTACATTTAGAGTGTTTGATTGTGTGATACGGAGATAAATTTAAGTTCATCACTACATCTAGATATCTAAAATTTCAGCATCTTTTTCAAATATTATCTTTGTTACTTTAATTGTTGTGGTGCTTTTAAGAAATTAATTGAATATAGTGTGTGAGCAAATGTCTAAACTCTGTTGTTTTTCATACACCTCTGTATCCATATTGACACTACCGACTCATGGTTTCTGTTGCCATATAGTAGCTCTTAAGGTCATGTTGTGTATTCTTACTGTGCCACTTCAGTTTTCAGTTTCTTGGTTTTCTGCAATTTGGCCATTTTCTGCTAGGCTTTGAATTTATTAGATTTTGGCCATTTTATATTCAAGTGTTTATTTCATACATCAATATGGAAGATCAGCTATTGACCTTCACTTATATGTATGCAAACCAACAGAGGATATGTGGGCATGGTGACCTCCATTCATTTTCAATGATATTTACTCTGTAGTTTCATGTAATAAGGCCAATATAAACAATAATATTACCTAATTTTCAAAAACCCATTTGAATTTCAGTTTAAATAATTGGCCTATGACTTTTTACTTCTGTAAGATCAGCTTTTAGGATTCCACTTTGAAAGCTAGAGTAAGCCAGCAGTATCATACTGGCAATAAGGCACTGAGACAATGGAACAGGTTAGAGACCTACAAAAAAGTCCATTGATTTTCTACAAGAATGCTTTGGAAAAAAGGCACCTTTTCCAGCAAATGTTGCTAGAAAAACTGGATTACCACATGCAGAAGAATGAAATTTGACCCCTGTGTACTCAGGAATACTTTACACAAAACATCAGCTAAAATGGATTATTTAAATATAATACACCAAACTATGAATCACTAAAGAAAAACCCCTGGGGAAAAATGCCATAATATTAATATAGGCAATCAACTCCTGGCTAAGGCTTTAATGACAGAAAACAGACAGGTAGATCATGTGACACTGGAAAGCTACTGCATGACAAAGGAGGCACTCAACAAAGAATGCCACTACAGACTAGGAGAAAAATATTCATAAAGTGTATCATCTGGTAAAGATGATTCAAAATTTGTAAGAAATCAAACATGTCAATAGCAAGACCATAATAAATTGGTTTTTAAATGAATAAAGCACTTGAGTAGTAATTTCCCAAAGGACAATAGCTAAATGATAACATGTGTATGCAATGATGTCAGTAGTCATCAGAGAAATCCAATGAGCATTACAATGAGATATCCTCTCACATGTTCTAAAATGACACCTACGAGAGTGAAAAAGATAGGGACTGGAGAGGATATGCATCAAAGGAGCCCTAACACACTGAGTATACATATGTGTCAGCCATCACAGCCATTATGGAAAACAGTGTGAAGACACTACAGAGTATTGGAAGAACTGTTCAATGGTCGGACAGTCCCACCACTGAGTACTGGCAGACATTGAGTCAGTGGGTAATGATAAGTTCACTGTGACATTGTTTGCAATAGACCAGCTAGAGGCTCTGCATCTGTGTCCATCAACAGATAAATGAACAAAGCAGGCGGTGCAAATGCACCGTGGGTATTACAGCTCTATAAAAAAGTGGGGAAATCTTGCCTTTTGGGACAATTTTGATGACTCTGGAGATCACCATGTGAAGCAAGCCAGGCGCAGAAAGACAAATTATACACACTATCACTCATGCAGAATATAGACTTTCACCATATACATTTAATGTGTTCATGTAAGTGAGAAAATCATGATCTATGATGATTATGCATTGTCTGTTTCTTCAAGTTAAAATTCCCTTTCAGTCTTGGGATTCGTGATCCCTTTAGACGGGTTCTTTTCCTTGAATGTCTTTTACAATGCTTACTCACTGGCTTCTTCATCCAGACTGACAAAGTGGGGTCTTGTAATAAGATTCTTAATGTTAGAAATCATCGAAAGTGAAAAACTCTGATTTATAAAATTGGGCGGTACCTGTCAATGTATACATATTATTCTAGAAACATCAAAGTATGTGTGTGTTTAAAATGATGTGGTCTTGTATAAAAGCCTAGAACTGAGAGGATTCAGAGCTAATTACTCTGTTCTGTGAGGACTACAAGAGTCAAGAATGTAGAGTTTCTCCAAAGTTTCCAAAGACTAGTAACTCTTTTATCTTAATCTCTCAATCTCCAGTGAGGTAAAGAAAAGAGAGAATGCAAAAATGGTAGGAAAATAACCATTTAACTGCAATTCAAAAGTAACAATGTTTCTATTTTATTTCGTGTATTAGTATGTTTTAGAATACTTGGGATACTGGCCTCTACTGTTAGTAAACATTGGGAAAGGGATTCTTTTCCATCCCCTTTAATTAAAGATTTTTGGTTGGCTCTGAAGTAGCTTAGGAAGTTCTTAGACTTTGGCATCCAAGCAAAGTTCAGGGAACTTATGTGAATAAATGACTTTTAATTCTTGGATGGTGTGTTGATACTGTATATTTTTTTAATAGTTACACTTTCCCCATCACTAACATAAGAGATTTACTGTTACAGTTTGTGTGTGGCCAGGCAGTGGCATGTGGAAAAGCTGTTTCCTGCTATTTAATTTAATTAGCCCAATCACATGCCAGCCTTCGGGCATGTCACTCTGGACCTCTGAGGCTCTTTGTCTGTCAAAGAGATGGACAATATCTTGGCTTTGTTGCAAGGCTGGTGATGCTGCAGATAAAACCACTGAAATTCCAACTGTTTGTTTAGCCAGATCTTTGCAGTTTTACCATTTGACTTTTGTCTTGTTTTGGGGGGAAAAAAGACATTTTGGCCTTTGGGAAGTGAAAATGAAATACAGAGCATCCTGAGAAAGAGCCAATGCTCTCACTGGTTTAATGAAGTTGAGAGCATCTGAGTTTTCTAGTCTGAAAATCTTGGAGCGTGTGTCCCTAACTTCTCTCTTAGTAGACACTTAAATAGCCATTGTATTGCTGTGACCCTGGCTTAGCTAGTATACTGCTGTTTTAATTCAAGACTCCTTTTGTGGGTTCTGGTTTTTTATATTTTAGTGAAATCTTTGTCTTGTTGCATCTCTAAATCTTTCAATGAATTTATTGCTAAAGAAGAAAATGCTTTACTTTCTTTTGTTCTTGTAAGAAGATGTGTGCTTTGTTTTGTTCAATGTAAATGACAGCAATCAGCTCCTCTAGTCAACTCACAAGTTGTTCCCAGTATTTAAAATTTCTTTCCACATCAAAGTAGACCCCATCTTCAAACTTTTAAACTTATATTTAATCATATGACAAGGCTATAAATTTATGAATATTTGAAAAGAAATAGATCTAAAGATGCATACCTTATCTTAGAAACTCTGTGTGGAGTGACGTAGTGAGAAAAACAGCCACTTCCCTAAGGCAGTAACTTGTCCACAAGCACCACCATCACCACCACCAAGAACCGCAACATTATTATCAACAACAGCATGACCACTTCCACACACAGCCACAGCAACAGCACCACCACATGTTGATTTGAGAAGTGAGTATCCATTTAAGAAAATTCCTTTTATTGGAAATATTGTAGAAATGATTGTTCTAACTTAAATACTGGGAAGCACATTTACTCTTGCAAATATATACTTATGGGAGATAGAAGTAATTTTTAATGTATGTTTTTTGGTGTTAATATTTTGTTGAAAATACAAAGTGTAACATGACTAAAGCTTGAACTGAAATTAATGAAGAGGTGAGAGTTGACAGAGGTCATCCTAAGAACTTTTAAAGGAAAAAATGTGTTAACTTAAGTCTTAGAATAAAGATTTTAAATGATACAACTTTATTCTACTAAAAAATACAAACTTTGTATAACCTTATTATATTTTACAAAACAACTAATACCTATGAAGAAAGTTATAAATTTCCAAATCAATCTCTGGAAATGTGGAGCTGTGGCAATAGTCCTTATAAATCAATAGACTTGTAAATTAAGAGAATGGACCCAAACACAGATCCACGTTTTTTGTATAACATCACAAAGTTCTGTTTCACATACAGTTATGAATGCATGACTCTTTATCACCTTTCCAGTGTCCTTCATCTACTCTTATTGAGTTTAGTCCAATAAACCAATTTAGCATAGTCAAGCTTAATAAATATGCACTGAACAACAGTCCAGTACTGAAACTTCTTTCAAAACGTCTGAAGAATATCATAAATAACTAAGATGGCCATGTGACCACCCAGAAAAATGGTCTATTAAAGAAAAAGCCTGGAAAACATAAAAAAAAAATGCAGTATCATTTTGACCATCACATGGGGGAATTACATATGTGAAAAACAAAACTTTCTATAGTTATTGACAAAGGTCTTGTAGCTTCGAAGTTGCTGAACTGTGGTCACAACCCACACACAGTGTCTTATTCTCTCCAGTGGTTATGCTAGACCAGAGGTTAGCAGACTTGACAGCTCCATGGTCCCCCTCAAAGCTTTAAGTAAAAAGGATATTTGGGTTCCTACTCTACAGCTTCATGTCCCCTAATGACTCCTGGACAACTAAGAAATAGATTACATCAATATAATAGCTTTTTGTTTGTTTTGTGATGATTGGTAATCCCTCCGCATGCGTGTGTGCATGCATATGAGCGTGCCTGCATGAGTGCGTGTGTGCCTGCATGTGTACAAGTACACAGATGTATGCAGGTGGTCATAGGTGCAGTGTGAGCCTCCTGAGGGCGTCTGAATGCCCTGCACCTGCAGCCCTGTGTGAGGCTCCTGAGGGTGTCTGCATGCTCTGCACCTGCAGCCCTGTGTGAGGCTCCTGAGGGTGTCTGCATGCTCTGCATTTGCAGCCCCATGTGAGCTTCCTGAGGGTGTCTGCATGCCCTGCACCTGCAGCCCCATGTGAGCCTCCTGAGGGTGTCTGCAAGCTCTGAATCTGCAGCCTTGTGTAAGCCTCCTGAGGACATCTGCCTCCTCACTGGGCCTGGCCTGTGAGTTGGGAAAGTGAGGGTCAAGAGAAACAGTTTGGTCTAGTTCATGGCCACATAATAGATTTCTAGGTATTCTGGGTATTGGTTCCTAGACTTCTTCATTTAAGAATTGAAAGTTACTTTGAAACTGTTATATTTTACTTACCCAGCCTGATAGATATAAGCAGTATTTATCCACAGCTAATGTGCAGCTGTCAAGCAGACAAACCAGTGTTTAATGGTTATCGTAGTATGAAGAAAACATATCTCTCTGTCTGTCTGTCTGTCTCTCTCCCTCCCTTTCTCCCTCCCTTCTCCCTCTCTCTCCCCACTCTTATCCAAATATGATTCCCCTCAAAATTCCAAATGGTTAAAATGAAAAGGCTTTGTTGAATGTTTTTTAAAATGTCAAGTAAATGCTGATTTACTATTTTTGAACTAGAATTGGCAAATAGATTCTCTTCTGAAGGGAAGGAGATGGAGAAGCATATTCTCTTCTGACAGACTTTCTGATATTTTCAGCAATGAAAATAAACCAACTAAATTAGTCATAAAATATATGTAAAAATAGTCAGCGTGTGCCAGCATTTACATTTTCACAAAGAGCACTACCAAAAATAGCCCAGAATGAAAAATTTTTATTAATGGCGGACATGTTCAATAATTGAAGAAAACAAACCACAGTAAAAGGAGGTGTGTATTGAGAACTAATCAGCAATCACAGTGCCAAATAATTTATGTATATCAGTTTTCATTAGCCTTTATTTACAACTGAAAAACAAAATGGAGAGTTCTGGGCGGCTGGTTACAGAGACCTATGCCCCTGCATAGAGTCAACCACGGAAGCAATGGCAGAGGTCATGTTTCCTCTGCAGCCCAAATCCAGAGGTGGAGAGGCTGCTGTGAGGCTCCCTGGTGGTTCCCTGTAATGGCAAGACATTCTCAGATTCATGCCGAGTGGATCTGAATTCAGAGTACATGTCCATCAACTTCAGAGCTTCCAACCAGCCATCTCTTGCTCACTCCTATTACCCTGAATGGTGTGTGCTCGCTCTTGTAGAAAAGGCTTCACGGCAGAAGCCCTGCCTGTTTCTTCTGTTTAATCATTCTCTTGACTGTGGTTCACAACCCATACATCTAGTGGTCATTAAAAGGACTGAAAAGTGTCACTCAGGGAATCCCCAACTCTTGAATGCAGACTTTACTTCGTGTAAAGATCTTTATCTAAATATTTGATCATCACTTTTATCTCTTAGTATATAAAATAAACACAACTGTAAACATGTAACTTGACCTAAATTTCCCATATTTTGTATGTCTTAAACCTATTTGTCACTTTACCAAAATCCCCTTCTGCTATCCCAGTCACGCTAGAACAGTTGTTAAAATGATGACTATAAACCTTTGTATTTTAGGTTCACATCCCCATGAAATCATTCTAAGTTCATATAAATCATTTGTAATTGCTGATCACACATCTTGAATGGGTGGGCATTATTTTGAATGCCAAGCATTATTCTATCTGACTGTAACAGCTTGTAATCTACCAGTGAGAAGATAAGTCACATTTATAAGTATATATTACCTAAACAGGTAAAAGAATATATAATAAAAGTTTATATTTTTATAGCTGTTAAAAGTTGTATTTCCAAAAATACCATGATCTCATGTAAATATTAAAAGTGAGTAGTGATGTATTCTCCAGTGTTATCACAAGTTTTAAATTAGCTTTGCTAATGTAATTTCTAATCCATATTTCCTAGGAAATAAACTATTCATTCAGAGATAGTGTGCATACAACTGGTTCAGTAGTGTCTGCCTTGATAAGCCTATGCACCTCCCTGACCATCCTGGTTTCCTTTACATATATTTGCTTGCAAAGTCGCAAATTAATTTAAGAGAGATTCAAGTTATAATCAGTGCCTTTGTAGACCTTCCATGGGCTGAGTTGCATTTGTGCTATTCAAAATAACAAAGTCATGGTACATTTTATAGTCTTCATATTCTTTTGTAATCTTTCATTCTTCACTACTCTATGCACTTTCATAAATATAATAAATACAACAACTATTTCTGCAGCACAGTTAGCATTCAGTAAACTTTGATATTCGCTATGGAATGTTTTGTTTATATGTAGAGAAGATATCAAGGGGATGACCTGAGGCCCTCGAAGGTTAATTAATGACCCTGGCTAGCCTGATTCAAAATGAAGTGTAATTCATAAAGGGAAGGAAAAGGGAATTCTTGCATGTCTTCAGGGTTTCATGACCAGCTAGAAGTCACATTCTATTTTTTTTTCTGTGAGAGAAAGCCATACCCCAACTCTGTGATGAAGTGTGGTCTTGTCTAATAAATACAGTCTCAGACTTCACCTAATACAATATCTATGTTATCCACCATAGTCTTGCTGGATGCCCTTATTTCATGGTATTTCATAATGTGATATGGTAATGTATGAGCTGGCTCTCAGATTTCACCTTATAAGCAACTTAAACCTTGGGAACTGAGAAGCAGCTTTGAGACATTAATAAATGAAAAAGTGACAATATCATGTATCAACTTATTTGGACATGGATGCATTTATAAGTGTGTGTTCTATTGAGACTAATTTTGTAATCACCAGTTGGATATTACTCTATTACTTATTCTCTCATTTATCAAAAAGGGGAATAAAAATAGGATTGCAAATCAATGCAGTGACCATCAATTCTTGGACAGCAGAGAAAGATAAGGGGACAATGCTATGGTGTTAGCTGTGAGTCTGTCTGCCTTTATCTCTTTGACTATGGACATAGGGACAGTCTCTGTTACATGTGAAATAATGAATGCTCTTTTAATATTTCCACTCAAATTGTTATAAATAATGTACAAAGCATTGCTTGACTGCAATTCTAGCCATACTTTTAATAAAACATTTTAGGAATATTCTGAATATAGCTGGTAAAAAAAAAAAAACTGGCTTGTGAAAAGTTCCTGGTTTATCATCTGTAATCATTTTCCATTCCTGTTTTGATACAGAATTTCTTTAGAGCTGGCACATCAGCTATTCCTGTTTACTTCTTCCTAAACCTGCTTCTTTAATACTCAGTTATCTAACTCATCCTTTCAGATAGGCAGTAATAGGCTAGACAACTGCATCTTACCGCTCCCTTGAAAACCAGCAGAAGCACCAATTCAAGGGAAATGCCTTTTAGTTTATCTTTAAATTGGAGCAGGGCAGAGGTCACTGGCTGAAAGGAAGTCAAAATGACAGGGACCCTAATGGTGGCCAAGAAAGGTTAAGACAAGTAAATACCTCTTCGGGAGACACTTGGGCTCTTGTTAGCTAACGGCACACTCATTTCCCAGTGACACAGATTAAAACATCACCCAATCTGATTAAAAAAAAAAGGAAAGGAAGTTTGACTGAATGGAGGCTTCAACTATTGCTTGCTTAAAACTTAAAAATTTAGCCTTAGTGCATCTAAATTTGCATTCTGTCATTTAAATTAAAGCTATTAAGTTCCCAAAAGATTTACATTGACAGTAACATAAACAAAAGTAGCATAGATTGTCAGAGTTCAGCCAAAAAGAAACACACAATTTGGATTTTTATGAAGTTTATTTTCTGAAAATTAAAATGAAATCTAAAATAACACTTTTTTTCTCTCCCAGTGCTATATCCCTGAGAGACTACTAATGAGTCTATTGCAGGACATGGCAGATATTTCATGTACTCTGGCAACCATTATGTCTTGTGAAACAGATGTAAATAAGTAGCAAAGCAGTGGCTGGGCTGTGGTGGTAACTGTTGCTAAGGTGTGTAGTGGAGGCTCCGTAGGAATATTTCGGGAGTGGGCAAAAGCTTATCTTGACCCAGGGCATTCTCTTCACAGACAGTGAGAGCCTGCAGAATGGAACGTGTAGGACCACACTTCTGCCACTGCCTGGCTTTATGGCAGATCTGCTTCTCGCTATTTGTGCAATAAGGACTAGGGACCTGCATGACAAATTTATGGCTCATGTTGTGTTTATGGTCATTGAGACCAGGACAGCCCATTCTCCTATTGATTTAAACAGGATATTGTATCAGATTGGTGGTGTGTTTCTTCTGTGGCTATGAAGAGCTCAAAGTGAGCACTTCCAATGTACTTGTCAAATGTATGTAGACAGAGGAACTAATGCAAATTCTCCAAACTGCATTTAGAAAAGAAATCATGTTCTTACACATATCAAGTAAAGGAGGAAATCTTTTTCATTATGATGTGTATAAGACGTGTTTCCATGGGTAAAGTGTTTCCATGGGTAGTTTTATACCCTGAATTAAGATTTAACAATGTCAATCAGTTGTGTTTTTTGCAATGAGAGGTTTCTTGAGAAAGGTAAAGATGTGGGCACTGAACAATGTGACATCATGGCTGATGATCCAATTCAAACCCCCCACACACTATATTGCTGCCTGTTTTTCAGCCTTTGTTGCAAAAGTCCCCCTTTCTGATAGTAACTGAGGGCCTTTTTATTCATGCTTCATATTCTCAAAGGCTGGATGTAAAGCAAAGTGCATTAAAGTGCCTTTGAGGGACATCATGAAGTTTCTGGCAATTGTGTCAGGATGCTTAGGCAGTGATCTGTACTTACTAAACTCAAATATTTGTGAATAATATTCTACGACTGCACAGATTATATGACAGGAGGGTTAAGGGGCTTTTACTTTTGTTCTTACAGAACCTGGAAAGTTTTGAGTCTGCTTTGCAGATTGATGCTGAGAAAATGGAGAGACAAAGCACTTTTTTATTTTTTTTTTTTTTGGTTTTTTGAGACAGGGTTTCTCTGTGTAGTTTTGGTGCCTATCCTGGATCTTACTCTGTAGAGCAGGCTGGCCTCAAACTCACAGAGATCCGCCTGGCTCTGCCTCCCAAGTGCTGGGATTTAAGGCGTGTGCCACCACTGCCCAGCTGAAGTACTACTTTTTAAAATGTGCATTTATTTGTTTGTTTGTTTGTTTGTTTGTTTGTTTGTTTATGGAGAGATGAGAGGTAGGTAAGTATAATTCACTAATATCTTCCCAAAGAAGATAAAAACTCTAATTATTCAAGTAAAAGTGCTCTGAAAGATGAAACAAGAGAATGAAGTACCTAACTTTGCAAACTAATGGAGAACATGTAGCTAAAATATTTCAGTTGTGTGCCTTGCTTCTCATTGCCAGATAGCTACAGTTAGATAACAGACTCACTTAGTGTACTTTAGGGGTTGGGCCTATATACTCGGAGGAGAAGGCATACTAATTCTGTATGATCTCATATCATGTGACTAGGTTCACCACTAGGAATTACAAGGGACAGTCACAGTGTCATTAGGTATTCATTAATGCATGTTTGCATCTGAATGATTCCTTTGACATTCTCCTATCCTGGAGAGACTTCTGAATCAATGCTAATTTCATTTGATTAGTGATACGCACACATAGAAAGTCCTTTCTATCTGTAACAAGGACTTGTATGATTACTGACAGAGAGAAGTAAGACAGCATATTTAGGAAATATAAAGCATGAAAAAACCACTGAGATCAATTATCGCACTCCAACCTCACTCTCTGGAGCTGAGTATAGTGTCACACACTTGTACTCACATCACTCATGAGATCAAAGCAGGGGGATGGCAGGTTTGAGGTGGCCAGCCTAGACTATACAGAAAAACCCTCTCTCAAAAGCAACAGGCCTCCTTTTACTTCCAAATTAGGAAAGAAAAAAAAACTCCCAGCAATAAAAGTGTTTAATATGTCTAATACATGCTGACTGATGATCCATAAATTTAAATGTTTTGCCAAACCTTTCATTTTTGGTGGTTTGTGAGCTACTTGTGTCATTCCTGTTTATTCTGTATTTATTTTAGTACTGAAGACTACAGGAGATTTGAATTATGTAAGATTTATACATTCTCAGTACTAGTCTCTGTTTTAAAGGATGCTCTTAAGTGTGAATTAAATTATAAATTAACCTAGCATCAAGGAGAACTTTTGCACACTACATAGAATTCAGTTTTCCCAATAGGCTACAGGTCAAAGGTCAAACCATCAGTCTTGCCAGTGCAAAGGAGTCCAGGCTGATCCTGATTCTGTCACATGACTTAGTCATAACAGAAGAGCCACCAAAGAATGTCCCCAAATGAACAGTTCACACGGCACAGCATCAGAAAATGTGCAGACGTGGGAGGAAGAGTGCCCGTATTTGAGCCCGTCTTGGCCACATCCTTTGTGCTGAGCCTTAAGCAGACATGGGAGTTCTTCATTGATGAGATGGGTTGATAACACCTGCCTTCAAGGACCTAGTGAGTGAGATTGAGCACAGGAAGCACATTTGATCCATGTGCAGAGTCAATGCTCAATTGGCTCACTGTATATGGAAAGGAGTGGGACATCTCTAAGCATACCAGGAGAGAGGATGGAAAAAATAAGAATGAATTTTCTAAACTGTATCTTGAAACATCACTCAGAGAGATATTCTCTGGTCTGATGAATTTTAGAAAAATTTTGATGAATTTGTGCTATATTTGAATCTTGTAGAGCAGTGGTTCTCAACCATCCTAATGCTGTGACCCTTTAATGCAGTTCCTCATTTTGGGGTGACCCAACCATAAAATTATTTCATTGCTACTTCATAACTGTAATTTTGTTTCTGTTATGAATTGTATTGTAAATATCTGTGTTTTCCAATGGTCTTAGGTGACCCATGTGAAAGGGTCATTTGACCCCCTAAAGAGGTCATGACCCACAGGTTGAGAACCACTGTTGTAGAGACATCCAGTGCACTCCAGTAAATCCTGCTTGGGGAAGTCCTGCACCAAAGAGGCTTGTGCATGGCTTGACTTAATACCAAAAATAGAAATAATATAAAATAACAAGTTACTGCTTTAAATGTTATTCTTTTGTGAAACAAAATTTTTTAAACACTGATCAACGACATTGGTAATGAGCTTTGATTTTCCCATATTTTAGTCTTTAGGTAACAAAATTGAAGAATAAACAACATATTCGTTGTCTTTTGTGTGGTTTATGACTTGGGTCTAAGCCCATTTATCTTGGAATAAGTTGATGTTTCTTGCTGATCTCTCTTTAAAGATATTGTGTGGGCCACAATAAACTAATGGACATCTGGTTAGTATATGTACCTTGTTTGAGTGGTATGGCTGCATCTCATACTTAAATGGTGTTTAAAGTTTAGAGAACATACAGGCTACTATCTTTCTTTTATTTTTATTTTTTTAGATTTATCTGTTTCACTTAATGTGCATGCATGTATGTGCACCTCATGAATGCCTGTTGGGTCCAATGGAACTGTCACTATGGGTGGTTAGAGTTGTCCTGTGTGTCGTGAGAATCAGACCTGGATCCTCTGCCAAACAAGAAGTACTCTCAGCTGCTGGGCCATCTCTCCAGCTCCAGGCTGGTGTCCTTCACTAGTGGGTTTATAAAGTCCTCATTTATACTTACCCCTAAGGAGGAAAATGCATTGCTTGGGTACTGACCATTAATGCTTTGGCTGCTGCTTTGCCCTTTGTTGGGGATAAAATCCTATATTATAGTCACATCTGAATTAAAAGTCAGTCATATCCAGTAGCTAGTGACAAGTGCATTTTCCATATGACATTGTATGCGGTACTGTTTTATATATTTAATGTGGTTTTACTCCTACAATTTTACTATGATAAAATTTGCATAACATAAGCATTTATGTATTAAATAGTTAATTATGCAAATTTAATTGATTGGGAGTCATTTAATGTCCTAGGACACACAGAAAACAATAAATTAAGATGATACCATCCTTTGACCCATATGAATTACAAGGACAGATGGACAAGTACACAAAGATACTTTGGGCGTATTTCTGTTTCCTGCATAGCAGCCTCTTCCCAGAATTTCATTTGGTTTTGAGTAGTATTTGCTAAAACTAAAGATGTTTACTAATTACATTTACAGTAGATCTCCATGGATGGCAGAATAAAGTTATGATTTTTAGCTAAATTATTGAGTGAGCATGACACTGTTGTTATTTTAAGAGAAACAATTCATTTCAAATGAGGTATGTAGTATGCCTGCTTCAACTAAATATTCAACATTAGGAAAAAGGGACATACTTTACTTTTAAAAAGAAAAGTGAAAAGTTCTCATCTCATCTTACTAGGGAGGAAGCGAGAGAGCGAGAGAGAGCAAGAGAGAGAGAGAGAGAGAGAGAGAGAGAGAGAGAGAGAGAGAGAGAGAGAGAGAGAGAGAGAGAGAGACTGAGAGACTGCTCTGGCCCAGCCACAGAACACCCTGAAGCACCGCCCAGCAGGGGATGCTGTCAGAGCAGGCAGGCTGAGTGCTGCAGACACTGGGATTCTAAAACCCTTGAATGTCTTTATTCAAAAGACCAGCTTCATGTGCTCTAGAAGTAACCCAGCCTCTGATACCTACTCTAGTCAATAGTATGTGTAAAGTTAAAGAATCACTAAGTGAGTCATTTGCATCTTGTCATTTGCCTTAAAATGACATTTTACAAACCACAGTACATATGTTACTGTGCATCGGTGAGGGGAACGCATAACTACTTTTCCAAACAGAATCAAAGTGTAGTTAAATTGTTTTAAACACAGATTCAGAGAATGAAATTGAGGGTTGTAAACTGGTAGCCAACTAAAGCAAAACAGCCTGGAATGTTGGTAACCCATTGCACACACGAAGTCCAACCAAAGCATATTGAATTGCTAGTGCTGTAATAAATCATAGTTCTCATATTTGTGTTTTACAAGTGAGCATAGCAGCCAGTGATGATGTTTCCCATCCACCCACACCTGTGATGAGCAGGTAGACCTGTTGCATCGTTTAAAGAATGGGCCAATGAGGGCTACAGTGGGCAGACCTTGGGGGCCAAAGTGCCCCTGCAGAGGGAGGAATGGCTGTGGTAGATGAAGGGTTAATTGTCACAGATGATTTAATGAATGGGATGATTTTCCCTTCTTTCTTTGTCTCTCTTCTCACAAGAAAACCCATACCACATTATCCAACACCCAAGGGGCTATCTCATTTTCTCCAGGGTTAATGTTCTCTCTTAACGTAATGAGATAAATGACTCAATAGGGCTGGTGTCCTGGGAGTGTTCAGAGGGCATCAAATGGTCAGGAACTGGTTTATCTCCAGCCTTCATTAGCCCACGAGATAACTGGTTCTGGGGATCCCAGTTACTTACAAAAATGAGGGACTTCTGAGGAAAGAGAATCAGTGCCACAATGATGGAACTTGGCCTCCTGTTTCAGAACAGAGATTCACAGATCCCATTGGTGGATCAAGACTCAGAGTGAGAGGGTGGGCTGATTTATGTTTCTAAGGTGTCCTGGAGTGTATCTGCCCTGATTGGTTTCCTTGATCTTGACATAAGTCATTTTGGAGTCAAGATAACGCAAGTTACATTGAAGAGGCCCTCCAGTTTATGCAAATGGAATCTTATCTTCAAAGAGGGCAAATGTTTGGGAGAATTTCTTTGTTATTTAGAAGTATTACTAAGGGAAAATGTTTTTGGATTTTTTTTTCCTGACTACTCCTTGTTTACCCTAACTTGCATAAGCACAGAGGCAACACCATTAAAATATGTAAAAACTAAGTTTTCTTGGTGCTTCTTCTAAGAAAGTCAGATTGCATTTAGTTGAAAGATTGATGTTTGGAATTGGCAAGATAAGTATTGCTTCATAGTTATTCTAAGTCAATGAAGTTACACATGTTGAGCCTTCTTGCGACTGTATCTCTAGACCAAGATGACCGGGAGAAAGAGTGTTGAAACCAAACAAGGTTCCCATGTGACAGGGCAAATGATGACACCAGCAGCAGTACACCTTTGGTAAGCGCGGCTCAACCACTCAAGTTAGAAGAGAAACGCGTGTTTGTACAGGGGTGCTGGGCTTTGTGCATGAGATGCTGTATAGATACAGACTTTGAATCACACGAGAGTCTTGTATCTCCCTACCTTTTGTTATGCAGTTAATTTAAATAATTATAACACCAAATTGCGGCAAAAGCCTGTGTTGCCTGACATAGCATTTATTTGTCCAGTGTTTTGGGAGATTGATTAAAAAGCATAAAAGCAATCTGTTACCAGCAGGAAGGACTTGGTAAGAAAGAAGAGTTGATGGCAATCTCTCTGGTTCTTTCAGACATTGCCAATGGAATGTAGGAAGTTTAGAGATACAGGATGAATCTTGACCTTCATGTCAGGTCAGTGTTCTTTAGCATTCTAAGCTTAAAGTGAATGAGTGTCATAACTGTCCAACAAGAACTTATCCTTACCTGAACTTTAACCACAACCAGAACAACAAATGGAGCTGGGCATGGTGGCTCATGCCTATAATCTCAGCATTTGGTGGGCGGAGGCAGGAGAATTGCTGCAAGTGAGATCCCTGGGCATATACAAGGTGCATACCAAGCTAGCCAGGGCTACATAGCAAGCTCTGTCTTCAAAGACAAAAAGCAAATAAAACTCAAAGGGTGTTTTGAAGGGTCATTATGTTTTTGAGTTTTCTCTCATACTTTCATTTATACTGCCAACATTATGTCTGTACTGCAGTCATGTATAATTGACAACATATAATTGCCAACAGTATGACTGTACCACACTCAGAGGGCAACATATTCACTGTAAATATTGCACACATGACTATTGTACTCAGAGCATCTGAACTGGTATCACATTGTTTGAAAAGGTAAAATTCATACTACCTTTTGTTGCCACACTACTCCACCCTATAAACATGGTTAAATATTATAGAACCTTTTTTTCTTTTAAGGTCACCTTTATCCTTTATATTTTCAGCCGTAGAGTGATTTTAGCTGAATTCATTTATGGTGTCCCAAAATGGCAGCTTCTTTATCCTAGCAGATTTTTACTTCCAACTAAATGAAGTAGATTGGCTATAAAATTATAATTAGGTTATCTTAAAAAACTATCAGAGGTTACAAAACTTTATTATAGTTTCATAATTATATGTTTGTATATATTACATAGCTATATATGATTATTTAGATATATGTAATATTTAGTACATGATAAACTCTATTATACCCTATAAACATATAATAACAACAATAGCTTGCAGTAATTCTTTTCATTACTTGAGTAAAAAGATTTATGACAGTTTCAATTTAAAGGTAACAGAATAGTGAGCAAACCTTTGACATGAACGTTAGCAGTTATAGTATGGACGTTTAATATTGTTAGCGATGGGTTAGAAATGTGATTACAAATGTACTAGTTGGAGTGATCTTTTCTTCCACAAGCAAGCATAAATACAGTTTTAAGGAGAAATAAATTTTAAAAGGAACTGGAAGATTCCATTTATTAGTCAAAATGCAAATGTAAGTTATGATTGATCTGGGAGTGACATCTGCCTGCAGATGTGTGTGAGATCACACCTGGGAGGTCTTCTGCTGCTGCTCCTGTAGTCGCATCCCTGGCTGATGCGGTACACTCTGGGTGCTTACCCAGGCAAGGCTGAACCTGTGGAGACAGGGTCGCCAGCCGTCTTTACATTTGGTCAGATGCAGCACGTATTTCATTCTTTTTCATTTTAATCAGTAAGGGTGCATAACCTTGTTAGAAAATTTGGTAAAGTCAGACAACTATCAAAAATGGTAAAAAAATCAGCCTAATCCCGCCACCCAGAGACAGACACGGTTGCTTTTTTTTTAACTCTCTGGAAATTACGGTGCTGGTTTGCCAAGATAGTAAATGTTTCTTCCTTTTGCTAATTTTTAGTAACTTAGACAAAACATGTCTCCAATATCTTTCAACTCTTATTCACCTATTTTGCTACTGTATTCTGCAATTAATTATTTTAGACACTGGTGTCCCTGGTGTCCTGTCATGACGCATGTTCTTCCCATGAGTCACAGAACTTGACTGAGAAAATAGGACCTGTGAAGAAATTTTGCTCCGGTATCTTGAAAGCAGGAGTTCAGAATTCCAGTGCCCCCCTCAGCTTCTGCGGAAGAACATAAACATTCTGGTTGAGGTTCCCTACTGAGATATTTTTGTTGTTGTTGTCAATGGGGAAGCTTTGTCTTAAAAGAATTTTAATGATAATTGTAGAAGTGTTTTGTGAACCCCAAACGCCTCATGAATCCATGGTGTTAGGAGCAGTGCTAAAATTATATCCTCTAGCAAAAATGCATAGACAAAAATTATGTTATCTTTAGGTCATAGGAAGAAAAGGGGGACTCCCTGCTATCGGGGGCACAGAGCAGAGCACTGGGGATGTTTTACTAAACACAGTTTTTGATCAGAATTAAATATAAGTTCAATGAATCGCTTACATCAGCCCTGTGCTACCTCTCTCCCCCTCCACCAAATGCCTAAGTAAACTTTAGTTTTCAAGTTGAAAGGACCATTCTAAAATTCCTCATTCTTAATGCTCTAAAACGCCCGAGTTCAGAAAATTAAATTACTCCATTTTTATCTGTTTGAGATCAGCTCTGTTTCCTCCTTTGCTTTGTGTTTACTTTCCTGCAGTAGCTGACATCAAAATGTTTTCTGGAATGCTAGGGCTAAATAAGTTATGCTTAACTCAATATCTAATACAAATAGCCCCGGGGAGGCTCAGCCACACAATCATAAAAGCTATAGTTTCTTTTAATAGCTTGCCACACTTTGCTGATATAGTATTCTCTAATCACCAATCTTTATGTGCCTTCCTGACCTCGGAGCTCTCAGCCCAAATGGCTTTGTGGTATCAAAGGACTGTGTCATTGGAAGAGTGAATGGCTTTCATTTTTCCCCTTGAAACTTCCAGTTCCTGTCATCTGTAAGGAATTACTCTGAGTGGTGTTTTGGTGCCTTGCGGCCACTACCCTGTCCAATGGAAGTGACTTTTCCCAGAAAGGTCACAGTAGTCAGTAATAGGTGGATATAACATTCAAGGAGAAGGCCACTCTGATTTCTTTGTATTTTTTCTCTTAAAAACATTGTTCTCACATCACATTAGTTAAAAATGCAACTCACACTTTGTTTGCAAAATATTCAGCATGAATAGGTACACCATCAAGTAGTAAGACTCAAAAGTCTGCGACAGGTCAGAAAAATTATTTTTTGGCAGTGCACATATGAAGATCATCTTCATAATCTGTTACTGTACAACACCTCAGACGCACACATTAAAGCATGCCACAGCAGTGACTCCGGAATCCTAATGCACTTTGTGCCTTTGTCAGTTAACTGGGAACCATCAAGACCCACATGCCTGACTCCCCTCTGGTTTTGTCTACTTAATTGTAAGTAGTAGTAATGTGTTGCATGACTGTGTTTCCAAGGCACTGACTTAGTACATTGGCAGTCAATAGTATTTCCAAACATTCTGGTGATTTAAAGCAATTTCTTACCTTCTCTCTTTTGTAGACTCTTATAACAGTGTAGGGAGCCAGCAGTGGGTAGATACATAGAAATAGCCTGTAATGCTAGTGAGACTCGGGACCTGAAAGCAGTACAGGGGTGTGTGAGCATGTATATAAATCGGTGTGCAAAAACATGTACACGGTTTAGTAGAGCATGTGTGTTAGGTAGTTCTATCCATCTATACGAATTCTGGACATACTTTTACTGCTGTAAAGAATAGCCACTCACAACTGATAATGTCTACTATTAATAATTTGGTTCAAATTTCTTGATGTTTTTCCATAGTCTATTTCCAGCCTATTACTATATATCATTATATTTTCTATTCATTCCAGTTTGTGCTGGCTCATTTTATTATATGTGTTAATTGCACTGAAGATTCAACTTAGAGAAAAATTAAACTCTTTTCTATTTCAGTACACTTTCTTTAGCCATTCTTACTTTATATAAAGTATGGTGAATACTTAAAAAATCAAATTCATATTAAATGTACAGTTGTCCATAGCAGCCATGACTACTTCTATTTTATTATTTTTCATATTATTGAATATTTTTTTAACTCATGGATGATAATTATGGAACAATAGGCAAGCATGTCATAGCACTGAAACGTATGAAAATTCCTTTTAAAAATGGTTCCTTTCCAGAGAAGTAGCTTTTGTGAAAGTTTGCAAATTTGGAATGTTCTCTTATACAAACAGGATGTGTGTGTTGGTTAAGGGGCAGCATTTGAAGACTTTAGGTTGATGTGACATATTCTAGCACCTCAAAAACAAGCTGTTTTATGTGCACTGTCTTCAGTGACACCCTGAAGCCCTCATTGACCCCACAGCCTTTCATGTGAAAACGCTAATGGAATATACACTCTATTAGAATTTCCTGAAAGTAGCAAGTAGCCAATCTGCTCACCATGTTGCTCACCGGTGAGGCTGTACCTCACCTGTGTGTGTTAGTAACAGCTCTCAATCACTCTGTAGTTTAGCTAGATTTGCACATGCAGTTTTATAGGGACAATGCTGAGTTGGTTAGCTTCTGTTCTGTAGCAAACCATGCTATGTGTCCGAGCTGAGAACTGTGAACATGTGTCCTTCTTCGTGCATTGGATGATGATTTGCTCATTTTGACTTGCCAGCTCTGGATGACCTTCCTTCACATGTATGGGAAGGCTGGCTTCTGTCTGTCCGACTGCTCATCCTCTGGGTGGCTATGTGTACATGGTGTGGCACAAGGTCTTTTGGCCACAAACCACAATCAGCCCAGTTGGCCCCCATGCTTTCCAGTCTCCACGTCCATCATCACTCCAGCCATTGTCGCATTGCTTAAGGCACCTCACCTGGCAGAGCTTAAAGCTGATATAAGAAGTGAATCCTTAGGTGGCCACACAGGCCCTTCCTGCCACAATTACACTACCAGCGTCTCCCTAATTTCTGAAACACAGTTTAGTTATATAGAAAACCATACTAAATTACGGCATGACTATTGAATTTATGTTTCCTTTGAATTAATACTAGGATCAATAAATGTGAATATATTGAAACTTGTTCATGAAACAAACCAAGCACAGCGTTTTTCCTCCACTTTAGCCAAAAACAAAGCACAAGAAAATGACTGAGATAATTAGACTTCCCTGCAGTTTTGGCCATCATCCCAAACACTCAGAGATATTTAGGAGAATAGTGCATCCAAATGCTTTACAAAAATGAGATCTGGCAAACCGAAAAAGACATCTTTTGAAAAATATTTTTTTTCATACACTATATCTTGATCATATTTCCCCTACCCCAACTATCCCCAGATCCTCACCATCTCCCTACCTGGCCAATTTCATGTTCTCTCTTTCCAAAGAAAAGAAAATCGAAACAACAACAACAAAAACAATAAGAAAAATAAAGGCTCACTCAAAAAAATGAATTAAAAATGCTCACAAAATAAAATGGAGTTAGTTTTGTGTTGGCCAACTACTCCGGAACATAAGCCTGCTGTGAGTGTGGTTGATATGTGCAATGACACACCATTGGAGAAAAGTAATTTTCTCTTTGCCAACAGTTAACAGTTTCAAATAGCTTCTTGGTGAAGAGTGGAACCCTGTGTCCACTGCCCATTTCAGCACTAGAACTCCATCTGGTCTGAACGTGACAGTTGTCATGGTCTCTGTACGGTCATATGTTCATCAGTCCTGTTTGCATATTTTCACAATAAAAATTATGTTGTGACATTTGCTTAAGACAAAAACAATTTATCATAACTGAATATCACACACTAAACCAACCAGGACTGAACTGACCCTTATTTTCAGATTCAATTCGGTTTGTCGATTGAGGATTTTTATTGGTAGTTCTTAGATGTGTAACATGGTATGTTGAGTTTATCCTTCTACTATTTCAAAATTGTAGTTTTAAACCAGAATAAGAGATGACTTGTCTTAAGATCATGCAGAGACAGGCTTGGTGTAATTGTGGACACAAGCTTCTGACAGGATTGGAGCTGGTGCATTGGTGAAATAGATAAGAAAGCTCCATTGACTTTTCAAAGACCTTCTAGATTTTCATGTGTACACAGTACTGATGTGTGGTTCCCCACGAATCTATGTGGAGAAGTGGGCAGGAAGGAGCATGCATTTTGGAGGCAGGCATGGGTTAAAACCTTGAACAAAATCCTCCAATTTTCTGTTTCTATAGCAATGCCATGGGTTAAGTTGAAGTAGCAATACTGATGGGCAGTCTCAATAAGTGTTAGCTGCTCCCTTCCTCCCTCATTCATTCATTTTCTTACTGTTAGACTCAACTACTACTAGTATGCTGGGCAACACACTTGGCTGTAGGCAGCCAAGGAAGAACAAGAGCGTTGGCCAGCTTGATCTCCAGGCTGCTGGCCCATGTTAAAAGACTAGGATGTTGACACTTCAAGTACCAGACCCATCTTCTCAAGGCTGTTTCCCTCTCCTGGTTTCCATGTTGTCTATTTTGGAGACCTGGCACTTTCCCCAGCATCCTGACAACTAGATTGTTTTGCCTCAAGTGATTCGTTTGGTTCCCAGCGAAAGCCCCTTGGAGGTCATAATGAGAAAGCAGAGAACCAAGCCTGCAGTGAGATCATGGACACACCATGGCCAGTAGCGTCCTCAGGAAGTGGTAGTGAGGCGGTGACTCTCTGTGAATGTCCCAGTGCTGGAGTCCAAGGCTACAGCCTGTGACAACATACCAGCTCTAGAAATCAATTTGAATTCACACTAAACAGGACATGGCTTAATTTGTCAGTGGATCAAAATCAGAAACACATTCAGACAGCCTAAATGCTATACTGAGAGAACCCAGGGACTGGCTAATTAGGAATAAAGAGGTGAGGTGGAGAGAGGGTGAGTCTGCATAATGTCCCCACTTGTTAAGTGGCAGCCAGGAATCCTGTGCAGTAACCCATCAGAGTCAAGGGCAAGCCCACTAACAATGAGAATTCATATTTCATACTGGTTCATCAAAAATTTCTGCCTGTGTTTTATTCTTGATAACCAAAACTATGGTTCTGCCTTTGCATTTGGCAGGGTCTGGCCTGACGTCAGTCAATGCTAGTTAGACAAGCGGCTTCCTTTACTTCTCCCTTCCCACAGGAAACCCAGGCTTTTGCCTCCTAATGACAGATATTTTAATCCACATTTATCATTTGGACCCCAAATTTACTACATTATGATGTGACAATGATTCAAGAAAATGCTATGTTATGGTAAATAATACCTGTTTCA